>NC_133419.1:7464642-8097500 GCF_049350105.2 Macaca mulatta | reverse complement strand
ATGCAGCCCTTCCCTCACCCCCTATTCGCAGGGTCCCAGGGACCCACTGCCGTGCGCTTTCCTCCTAGCACCAGGCCAGCAGCACTGAGTCCCCTGGGTCCTCTGGATGGCCTTCTCAGCAGAGGGGACCCTGCACGTGGCCAGGAATGAGGTGCATTCTGCCCCCTGGTGGCAGCGATGAAGGATGCGCCGCCCTGCACTCCAGGAAAGCGGAGGGACGGTTTAGGCTGCGTCTTTTGGAATCAGTCATTCCACATAGACTCACAAGTGCCAATTCCGGCCCGGGCATTGTTCAAGGCCCTTGAGATTTAGCTAGGAACAAGGCGGGGTTGGCTCTGGCATTCTAGTGAGGGAGACAGACAATAAATTTGCATACAGAACCACCGTGACTTTAGGAGTGATGAGGGCAACGTTTCCAAGTAAGGAAATGACCTGGCTGCTCGTTAACAGATCCAAACGTCAGAGTTCCAGTCTTGCCCTGCAGAGTGGACGCTGGGCCAGGCATGTCACCTCTTGGAGCCTTGGTTTCCTTTTCCATAGGGACAAAGACTGGGGAAGGGCTGGCACAGAATCCCTAGGACACAGTGGACTTTCAGTTACTGTCCAGATCACACCATGTGAATGGAGAGATGTGACCTGTTTCCCTTTGGCTGGAGCTGGGGGCGCTTAGCACTTGGTCTATAACAGACACTTTTGTTGTTGTTGTTGTTGTTTGATTTTTTGTTAGAGTCTTGCTCTGTTGGCCAGGCTGGAGTGCAGTGGCATGATCTCGGCTTACTGCAACCTCCACCTCCCAGGTTCGAGCGATTTTCCTGTCTCAGCCTCCCAAGTAGCTGGGACTACAGGCACAAGCCACCCTGCCCAGCTAATTTCTGTATTTTTAGTAGAGATGGGGTTTCACCATGTTGGCCAGGCTGGTCTTGAACTCCTGACCTTAGGTGATCTGCCTACCTCGGCCTCCCAGAGTGCTAGGATTATAGGCCTGAGCCACCTCACCCAGCCTATAACGGACATTTGATAAATGTGCTGAGTGGACAAATAAATCAGCCCTTCTGCTTTGAAGGACTGCAGAACCTGGTGTCTGAACCCTTTGCCCTGTAACAAGGCACTTTCCCTGAGCAAGTCTGAGTTTTCTCATCTGTAAAATGGGGCTAGTGAGACTGGTCTTACACTGGCCTATCATTGTCTGCCTTGCCTGGAGGCTCTGCCCCAGGATCATGACCTTGCTGATGCTGCTGATTTGGCCTGGACCCCTGACCAATTAGTTTTTTTATTTTTTTATTTTTATTGTGTTTTTTATTTATTTTTTTTGAGAAGGACTCTTGCTCTGTTGCCCAGGGTAGAGTGCAATGGTGTGATCTCAGGTCACTGCAAGCTCCACCTCCCAGGTTCAAGCAATTCTCTTGCCTCAGCCTCCCCAGTAGCTGGGCTACAGGGTAGCTGGGACTACAGGTGCGTGCCACCACGCCTGGCTAATTTTTGTATTTTTAGTACAGACGGGTTTTCACCATGCTGGCCAGGCTGGTCTCGAACTCCTGACCTCAGATGATCCACCCGCCTCGGCCTCCCAAAGTGCTGGGATTACAGGAGTGACCCACCAGGCACAGCCCAGAGTTTCTTGAGAAGAAAAACCACAAGACCCAGGCAGCAGCAGCCCCCTGTGGTGCTCCATCACTGGCGAGGGCAGGGAGGGGGTCAGGTCATGCTGAGCCTGGCAAGGGTGGGAAGGGCTTGCAGAGGCCCCAGAGCCTCATTCCCAGGAGACCAGCTGTACATCCGGCCCCTGGGATCCTCTGAGCACCCTCTACAAACATTCCACGTCCTTCTGAGCACCCTCTACAAACATTCCACGTCCTTCCTCTGGGACTGACCTTGACACATCCTGTGTTTGATTCCCAGTACCCAGCCCTCCCTTATACTCCCCAGGTTTCTGCCTCACTGTCCCTCACTCCTAGTTATCAAACTCCAATCCGTGAACAATATTTATTGAGCGCCTATGGCATTTGTACACAGCATTGGACTGTGCGAGGCACTAGGGGTGACTGGTGAAACAGGGAGGGAGGACAGAAGAGCTAACGGGACACTTCCTGTCAGTGAGAAGCTTGGGAGGGCATGGAAGTGGGAAGAGAAGAGCTGCCGTTGGCCTAGTGACAAATTTGGGAGCCCTGCAACTGGGCTGTATCTGGACTGCTCATCTGAAAGCCAGTGACTGGCGGGGTGCGATAGCTCATGCCTGTAATCCCAGCACTTTGGGAGGCCAAGGTGGGTGGATCACCTAAGGTCAGGAGTTTGAGACCAGCCTGGCCAACATGGGGAAACCCCATCTCTACTAATAATACAAAAATTAGCCAGGTGTGGTGGTGCACATCTGTAGTCCCAGCTACTTGGGAGGCTGAGGCAGAAGCATCATTTGAACCGGGAGGCGGAGGTTGCTGTGAGCCGAGATCATACCACTGCACTCTAGCCAGAGCGACAGAGCAAAACTCCATCACAAACAAACAAACAAACAAACAAACCCAAAAAGCCAATGTCCACAATTTCTACCTCCCAGTTGTCATGTCTGACAATGTGGGCTGATGTCCCTCTGTGCTCAGTGCCTGAGGAGAGAACCCCTGGGGTCGTCCTCCACGGGGGGACAATTCCTTCCTTCCTGGGGATGGCCCACGAGAGGCTGGCCTTACCCAGACCCCAGAACCTAAGGGACCTGGGGGCCAGCAGCCTCGGTCCCTGCGCCGTCCCCAGGTTGCCTGACGCTGCCAGGGACCCCCTGTGCTGCTACAACCTTGGAGGCGCCCTCACCTCTGGGTACCGTGAGCATTGTGTGGCCAGCGTCCCTCTCGGCAGCTTCCCTGGCCATGCACGCCCCCTCGTGGTTGGTCGTCGGCACTTTTCCTTGTTTGGATTTGCTACCTGCTCTGGGCTTCCTTGGGGGCTGCCCCAGCCTTTGTGGGTGACTTAGAATGGAGGGTGGAGTTGGAACCTGCTGCCCTGGTTTGCGTGGGGGAGCCTGTAAGAACTTACTGTATGACATCCTGGGAGTCACTTTCCTGAACCTCAGTGGGCCCAACAAGCCACGGCCAGGTAAAGCTTTTGTGACGGCCAAGAGTTTAGTGCAGAGAGCATGGTTTCTGAGCCCCCTCTCCATTCTGGAAGCTTATCTGCCAGCTGGTGTATCTCCCCAGAGATGCTGGAGGGCCTGGGAGGACTCCAAATCTTGGGGAGAGACTGTAACTTGGGTACTTTCTCCCCAGGGCCTGATTTCCGGGGGAATAACCTCCTTGAACTAGGTGTCAGCAGGTGGGAGCCCTGTCTGGCAGAGAGTAGATTCCAGGAGAGAGTTAGCAGCCCAGCTCTCTCCCTCCCTTTCTGCCATGAGCTCTGCTTGTGCAAAATCACCCATTTTGATCACTGAAACACTTCTGGGAACCGAGCAGGGCAGCAATAGTGTCCCCACTTTACAGATGAGAGTACTGATGCTTGCAGGTGCAGGTCCTTCGGGTGTCCAGGACAGGGGTGGGCTCTGAGCCTTTGCTGCTGTTCCGTGGCCTTTCTAAATCCTCCTGACACCTAGGAGCCATTGGAACCTTTTAGGGTCTGGAAGTCTCAGCCTGGTGGGGGCTACTGGGGTGGAGCCCTGACTCAGTCACGCCCATGGGGGGAAGGGTAAAAGGAGCCGAGACCGTTACCCTCCCCATGTCAGAGGTTGGGCATCCATCAGATTCGCCCCCACTTGGCACACTCCCCATTGCAGGCTGGCTCACCCTCAGCTGGGTGAGAAGAACAAGAGGCAAGGGGCCTTGGGCACACAGTCTGGGGGTCCCCCGAGCCCCCTCATCTTTATTCCAGTTCCTCAGATGTGGCAGTTCCCTCAGCTTCCCTGGAGACAAGTATCAGACAAAGGTGGTGGCAGACACTGGACAGGGCCCTGGGTGGGGCTGCTGGCGCTAAAAGGACTTCTCAGCAGGCGCAAGGTCTCCCGCCCCAAACGACCCTTCTGGCCACTTCAAGCTACTCCTCTGCTGCCCGGCTTCCCTCTGCCTCTGGCTCCCCTGGCTGAGCAGGGCCTTCACGGGCTCGACCCTGGCCCCCTTCAGCAGTTGTGTCAGACTCTTCCCGAGTGTCCCTGGGGCTGGCTTTGACCCCAGCGTCCTCATCTCCCTGGCACCCTTGCTCCTCCCCTCTGCTCCTTGCCTCTGACTGCCCTCTGCCCTCCTCCTCTGTTGCAGCCTCCTGGGTCTCAGGCCACTCTGCCCGGCGGTAGACAAGGTAGCCAGTGGTGGGCAGCCTGCGGGCCAGGGCTCCAGGGGGCAGGCGGTGGTAGCCCTGGTCCTTGTACAGGAAGAGGCCAAAAGTGTTGGGCTGCGTCACTCGGAACTTGGTGGCACAGAGCTGGTTCAGGGTGGCGATCGAGGCCTCTGGGGGCACGGCCAGGGTCTTGGAGGTGCAGCCACTGCTGGGATCCTGATAGGCTACTCGGAGGAGGTGCTATGCAGGAGGAGAAGCAAAAACAAGTACTCAGCCCTGACTGGCATGCATCTGGCTCCAAAGCTGAGGTACCAGTGTGGGCTGTGCAGGGACAGGGTGGGGAGGTGGAAATCCAGTGGGAGAACCAAGTGGCAAATGCTCTGTGAGCTCCAGGGGTCGGCTTGTGGGCTACAGCTGAAGGTGCAGGACAGCCCAGTGGGGAGCTCACAAGCCTGAGATGAAGCTTTGATAGTGCACACTTTGTGCCCCAAGTACTCTCCTGCATTAACTCATTTAATCTTTACCTCAACCCCACGAGGTAGGTCCTATTACCCCATTGTACTGATGAGAAAACTGAGGCACAAAGTAGTTAAGTAACTTGCCCAAGTCCCCACAACCCAGTGGCAGAGCTGGGATTAGAACCCAGGATCTGGCTACAGAGTCTGGACTCTTCACCAAGGACAGGAAGGTGAAAGGCGGGGATGGTGTCTGGCTCTGAGGACACGGTGGAGGGCCTGTTACCTGGAAGCAGTGGGTGGCAGGCAGGCGGCGCTGCTCCCAGAGGCTGAGGGAGCGCCGTAGCTCCTGCGAGGGACTCAGTGGGAGGGTGTGGGCCTGACCCAGGCCACTCAGCAAGGCCAGGCTGGCAGACAGGCTGGTCAGGTAGTAGCCACCTGGGACACAGGGTGGAAGAACACGGCTCAGGCTGGGTGTGGGGCACCCATCCCTTCTCCCCTTCCCTGCTTATTCAGGGCCCACCCAGGCAGGGAAGTGGGTGGGGGTCCCTCACCCTCTCCGGTGAGCAGGCTGGGCTCCAGCAGCTCTGACATGTACTCGGCCTCCAGCAGCAGCTCAGGAAGGTCACAGTGGGCCAAGACGAGGCTCAGCAGAGGCAGGAACTCGTCAGCACCCGCGTCCTCCCCTGTGGGGACATGGTGAGAGGAAGAAGCTTCAGGTGCAGTCCTTGCTTTAGGCAGTGACCCCTCCCCATGGCCTAGCAACCATGGCAGGGCTTCGGAGACAACGCACTGCTCTCTGGGCCTCAGTTTCGCAATCTGCAAGATGGGAGGGTGGGCTCATTGTCTCCCGCAGGGCCATTCCAGGGTCCTGGGGACCTGCCACTGGGGGTCCCACCTCCAACTCAGAGGGGCAGGGCAGGGTGAGGTGGTGGCAGAGACATACCCTCCTGGGTCCTCAGGGCCATGTAGAGCAGCTTGCAGGCCTGCAGGAGCCGCTTCACCTGGGCGCTGGGTGAGTAGGTGCGGAGCAGCTGCAGCAACTTCTGGCGCACCTGCTCCATCTCTACTGGGGAGGGCAGGCTCAGGTGGGACCCAAAAGCTCCGGGACCCTGGGCCCGGGCCAGGCGGAGGCCCTCAGCTAGGCGGCCCAGGGAGCCGTCTGCGGCAAGCCGGCGCCGCACGCGGGCTGCCAGGATGGGCCGGAGAGGCTTGAGCACAGAGCGATGCAATGACTTCTCCAGGACATGTTCTGCCAGAGGAGGGGCAGGGAGGGGTCAGGGGAAGACTGGGGAGATGGGGGACAGAGGCCAGGGGAGAAGGGAGCAGGGGTAGAATCGGAGAGGAGAGGCAAGGAAAGCAGGAGGAGGTAGCCTGGGTGAGACAGAAGAGTTTGGGGAGAGAGAGGATGGAACTCTCTCGAACAGTGGTAAGACAGGGTGGGTTTGTAAAGCAGCAGAACAGAATCAGACAGGCTGGCGCTGTGGAGGGGAGCAGAGGGTCGGATGGGGCAGTGCTGGAGCTATGGAGAGACGGAGCCTCACCCAGCCTTTTAGGCGGCAGCAGCTTCTCAGGGCCCAGCTCCACGCTCAGCATGGCCCGGGCCCGGCTCAGTGCCTGACGGATGCCCTGCAGCTCCTGGGGCTCAGGCCCGGCCCGCACCTGGGTCAGTAGGTCCTGCACCAGCTGGCCTGCGGCTGTGTGTCGGTCCTGCATCAGTGCCGCCGCGGCCCGGCCCACCTGCCGCTCCGGCGCCAGTAGGGAGCAGAAGGCGGCACTCATGGACCGAAGCAGAGGCCGCCGGCGGCCCAGGTGGGGTGAGGTCGCTGGGCTCCCCCGGGACCCTGGCGCCCCCTCCTCCTCGGAGCTGCTGGGGGAGCCGCAGTCCACCTCCTGGAGGGAGGGCATAGGCGGAAGGCTAGGGTCACCGCCTGCTGGCACGCGGTACCCCACTGAACTCTCCCTCCGCAGCAACTGGCAAGGGGGCAGCCGCTCTGTCTGGCTGGGGACTGCCCCTGGCAACACAGGGACGGGGGGAGGCGGCACGGCAGGTGGAGACAGGGGGCTGGAAGTCTCTGTGGACACGCGCACTTTGAAGCTTCTCTTGAATTTCTCCCGCTTGGTGGGCCCCAGGTCCCCCGGGAACAGGGGGTTGAAGAAGCACAAGGCGGCTCCGGTGCCCTGGTCCAGCTCTTGAGGGGACCGGGCCTTCAGCTGGGGCAACACTGGGCCTCCAGCCGGGCCCCGCTGAGCCTTGATGTTGAGGGAGGAGCTCCAGAACTCTAGGGAACAAGAAACCAACTGGGGCCTCCAGGATTGGTTAGGGGAAGTTTCCCAAGCAAGGAAAGGCATGGGCTTCGGGCCGTGTGCTGCGAGCCTTCCCCTCCCCTCAGCCTCAGCTTTTTCATCTGTGCAATGGGTGGCAAGGAGCTCTTACCAATGCCCAGATGGGAGATGGCCTCCAGCTCTTTGTGGGTGGCTGCACGGTGGATGGCTCTGGGGAGCTGCAGCGGGAGGAGAAGGATGTCCCTGAGGCCAGAGAGGGGAGCAGAAGGGAGTGAGGGCCGAAGGGGGTGGGGAGGATGGGCTGTCCCAAGGAGCAGGGCCCGTGGACACAGGGCACCCTGCAGGCAGACTCACCGGGTGTGGCAGTAGGCACAGATGAGCTGGACTAGGTCTGGGAACATGAGCTCCGAGCCCTCCAAGGAGACGCCTGAGAGAGGAGGGAAGTGAGGTGCTTCTCTAGGGAACCTCCCTCCTTCCAGCCCCTTCCTGCCAGGCCAGCCCCTCACCGCCAGGGCTCTCCAGGATGTAGTGGCTGGAGACGAAGGAGGGGCCGCTGGCTTCGGGCAGTCGCATGCACAGGGCCTGGCACTGTCGGGTGTTAGATTTCCGCACGAGGAACGTCTGCAAGTGGATAGGGCTCAGGCAGCTCAGGACCTTGGCATCCCACCCTTCTCCCTCCCACCCCTGGCTGGCCAGTCCCTGGAGGTTGGGGGCAAGACTCACCCCCGGGGGCTCGGTCCTCAGCACGTGCAGTGCCGCGGCTGCGTTGGCTTGCAGCTGCAGCCACACAGGCCGGGTGAGCAGCAGGCGCTCCCGCAGGCTCACAACGCGTCCCGGCCGCTGTGGCCCGCCTGCCTGCCCGCCGCTGGCATTGGGCACGTCATACAGTGGGTCCTGGGCTGGCCTGAGGGCGGGCATCCAGATCTGAGCAGGGAGCCAGGGGCTGGGACCCTTGCTCTCCTCTTCCCCGCTCCCAGGTTTCCCACCTTCTCCGTCCCCAGATAGACCCTCTTCTCGCAGCCCCTCCCTGCCCCACCTGGCTGCCCTGCCAACTTCACTAACTTTTCTGTCTCCAGGTGCCCAGGAGTGAAGCTGGATGGGCTGGGGGCTCCCGGAGGGCCCGTGCCTGACTCTCCAGGGCTTTCCATGGCTGGGAGCTCCTTCGGCTTCAGGAAGAGAATCCAACCCCAAGGCAAGGCACGCACATCCCCAGTGAGTAACACTTCCTGAGGGCGGTCCGCCTGTCACACCCGCCTGTTAACTCTTGTGTGTCCACCCCGCCTGGCCAGTGCCTGCCTCCTCTGTTCTGGACCCTGCTTCGGGGGTCAGGGATCCCCTCCGTGCTAGCCCTGCTCTGAGGGCCCCAGCTGGGGGGTGCCACCTCCACACAGGGCCTCCTGCAGCCTCACCAGCTCCTCAAATTGCACAGGTGGGCGGGAAGTGGTTAAACGGCCGACTCAGTCCCCGCAGGCCCCAGCCACACTCTGGGGGCACCTCTGGGTCTGTGGTCAGTTGCTCATCTGCCCCTGGCCTCAGGTCAGCCTTGTGGGAGAGCACCCTCTACTGTCCATAGATGACTCATTCCTGAACATGGGTTTTAGGATTTTAGGTTGCCATGGAGAAAATATGCCACGTCTCCATGGAAACCAACCTATTTGCTTAACTGAGGTTCTGGGGGTGGTTCTGACACTCAGCACTAACCAGGGGGAGTCTGGCTGTGAGGTCGTTAGCACATGGTGCTGCTGCCGGCTGCCTCCTACGCATGCAGGCTCTGCCAGCCTGCCTTGCCAATCTGCCAGGCAACTGGGACAGGTGCAGACATGACCCAGGCTTCAAGCACACGCACCCATCCTCCCCACCCGAGGCACTCCGCTGGCACCATATGTTCTCTGCCCAGTGCCAGGCAGCCCAGCACCCACCTCCCCCTCCCCAGTGTGGCCCCACGCACAGTGCTCCAGCCTCTGCTGGGCAGTGCAAGGAGTGGCAATCTGCAGGCACCTCAGAAGTCAGCCTGGTTCAGGTGCTCCCCACAGAAGCCCTGATTCTCTTGCAAGGTAAATCACACATACACGGGGCACACCAGAATCCCAGGAAAGGTTTTAATTCTAGTCCTTGAAATCTGAGAGGCAGACACCAAGAACTGCCCTGAGAAAACCTGGGGGGCCTGGCATCTTGCCTCCAGCCCCAGCCAGGGTGGACAGCCCCCCTAGATATCACGTCTGACTCAGAGTTCCTGCACAGTGGGGCCTGGCTCCCTGGCCCTGAGGCCGGAGAGCCTGCATCCAAGGTCAGCAAGAGGATGTGGCTTTGACTTCAGCTGTCTTCTCTGTCAGGGGAGCCCCAAGAGGCAGATCTTCAGGAGCGGGAGGTGGCAGGCGGCTCAGGGATGGAGAGAGCAGCCTTGCCTGGCCAGGTCGGCTCCACAGCCACAGCTGTGCAGGCCTCGAGGAGGGCAGAGGAGGAGTCCAGGCCAGTGCCAGCGGAGTGGGAGGGCCCAGCAGCACCACAGGAGCCTGGCTGGGCAGACCCTGAGGGGCCTGTGGGTCTGCCTGTCTGCAGCAGGAAGATGAGAATCCTGGGTGCGGTGCCAGCTGCTCTGAGGGTCCCCCTGGCTCTGAACAGCAGGGTCACGGTCCTGTGCGTATGTGGGAAGGAGAAAACTGTCACCAGTGAGGAAGCTGAAAGGAGGGGGGCAGCCACTTACTGAGCGGAGTGACTTTGGGCTGGCCCAGGACAGGCCTCCTGGGCAGCTCCACGGCCCTCCCTGACCCCTCCTGAGTGGGAGCTCCATCAACCCAGGCTTCCCCAGCCCCATCCTGGTTCCTGCTCCTCAAACTCCCACAAGCCCCTCAAATCTAGACCATCCTAACTTTCTTGGGCCACTGATTCTGACACAGCCACAGCCTCTCTCTGGGCTCCTTCCTGGAGGCTGAGCTGAGGGAAGGTGATGGCAAGGCGGGCAGGGGAGGCCGTACAACAGCCATAGTTCTTACCATCCGATTTTCTCTTCTGAGGGGACACAGCTGCCCTAGCCTGGGTGGATGAGAAGAAAAGCCCCCCTGAGAGCCCACCTACAGCCTGGCAATCCCTGCCCCACCTCCCACCTCTGTGGCGTATGGGCTGCTGCCTTAGTGCTATGCCCCCAGGGCCAGGAACATAGGGCCCCCCAAGCCAGAGCTCCCATGCTCCTGACCGCTGGCCAGCTCAACGGCTCTCCCGCCTCCCTGCCCCCCTCCCCCCTCCCACCCCATCAAAACCTGCCCTGGAACAGGAAGGGGCTGACACAGACTAGAAATCCCTTCTCCCAGGGCCGCCTTGAGCAAGAGGACTTGTGAGCCAACTGCGATCCAGGGACCCTGGGCTGAAGATGGGGGAGCCTTGGTGAGCAGAGAACTCCCAGGCCTGCAGATGGCAGAGCTGCTGCCAGGGTGGGGGGCCCTGAGGTGGGGCAGGGCACATGGGCAGCAGCGGCCCCACCTTTTTGATGGCCGTCCAGTCCTCCAGGATGTCGATCTCTTGAAGCATGTACACGATGTATGGGCCTGTGGTGGGGGTCAAGGAAGCCCAGTGGAGGTGGCAGGTGACGAGGGCAGGGCCACCCACCTGACATTCAGGAGTGGGGGTACAGCAGACAGCATGAAGTGGGAGCTGAGGATCTGGGTCCGAGCTCAGGTTCCACCTCCTACCTCTTCTCCCCCCAGTTCCAGGGTCCTCCTGGAACCAAGTCCATGGAGGACACCAAGTGTTGTTCCCCATCCCTTGCTCACCCTCACCTCGTCTTGAGGTCAGCTGGCTGAGGCCCATCCCATCTCACCCTGCAGCACAGCCCTGACCTGGCCCCTTCCCCGATCCAAAGACAGACGCAGGGCTTCTCCCTTCAGAGACAACTCCCCTTCCCCACAGTGCTCCCTACCTGATGTCTCCATGCCTTCACCTCTCATTCGCTCAAGTCACGGCCTTCCAGATTCCTCCCTCCCTGCCTGGGCCTGCTCTCCAGCACCAGGTGGCCATAATGACTAAGGCTGGCTGCTGCAGGAATGCCCTCAGGGGCACAGGAGGACTCAGCTCTGCCAGGACAGATGAAAGCACAGCAGGCCCTGGACTAAGCTTAAGCTAACCCTGCCTAGGGAGGGGCGGAGGCAGCTGGTGCCCTCTGGGATGTGGGCCCCCATGGTAGGGCACAGGAACACACAGGAGAGTGAAGCCATAGGCACTGGAGTAAGACCGGAGAGGCCTCACAGAGGAGGTAACGTTTGAGATGAGCCCTGGACAGTCAGGACAGGCAGGACTTCCAAGAGGAGGGTGGGATATGAGCAAAGGCTCCCCAGGGAGAGCTGGGGACCCGCTCAGACAACCCCAGGAGATGGAAAGTCCTCAAAGGCCAAACCTCACTCAGGCTCGAGTGCAGTGGCACATCATGGCTCGCTGCAGCCTTGATCTCTCAGGCTCAAGCAATTCTCTTGCCTCAGCCTTCAGAGTAGCTGGGACTATAGATGCACACCGCCACACCTGGCTAATTTTTGCTATTTTTTCTAGAGACGGGTTTCACCATGTTGCCCAAGGTGGTCTCGAAATGAACTCCTGGGCTCAAGCAATCTACCTGCCTTGGCCTCCCAAAGTGCTGGGACTATAGATGTGAGCCACTGAGCCTAGCCCGTTTCTGTTTTCCTAGGGTCCACATAGCCCAGAGAGACCCAAGACCCTGTAAGAAATTGCTGACAGCTGGATTTGCCTGGACATGGTCACATGACACCAAGCAACCACAAGTGCATCTAGTGCGACTGTCCTCCATGTCCCCTCCAAACCTCTCCCCCAGGTCTGGAGGTGACCCTAACATCCTGCCACCTTTTAGGCCACCTTGGGTGAAAGGATACCAGAAACCAGAGGTGCCTTCTTCCTCTTGCTGGGCGGCAGGGAGTCCCAAGACCTGGAGCTGCCTCTGGCGTGCAGTTTGTCGTCCCACCATTCTGCCCCCAGACCCAGAGTTAGAACTGGGGTGCTGGCCCACAGGACACTCTCTCTTCTGTAGCCTCTGCCCCCACCATGGGCCAGCCTGGCCTCATATCCCCTGCCCCATCACAACCCTGGGCTTGGGGTAGGAAGCCCCTTAGGGCTGTTCAGGTCCTGCCCGCACAGCTGCGCAACCCCGGGAAGAGGCCGCTGCACTTCTGTGAGCCTCATCTGTTTAGTGGACAGTGGGATGATGACAATTCCTGCCACCCCAGGACTCCACATGAACACAGGTACTATGAACGTGGAGGGGACTAGAGCTATTGCATGGGACTGCATGTCACACTGATACCTGTTTTGGAAAGAGCAGGGGCAGAAGAGGGCAGGGAGACCCACTCTGCCCGAGCCCCTACTGTGTGCCAGGCCCTTTCCAGGCCTGGTTTCCTTCAGTCCTCACACTGACCCCAAGAGGCAGGTCCTCTGACTGTCCCCTTGACTTCAGGACATCTGAAGTCTAGAAAGGGGTGGGCGTTGACAGAGCCAAGCCCAGGGCCGGGGTGCCCGGGCTCTCGCGCTCACCAGAGCTGAGGTCCAGGCTCTGGCGGTCCTCCTCCAGCCTCTGGATCCGCTCCTGCAGCTCCCCCTGCAGTGTGTCATAGAGCAGCAGCTTCTCACTCTGGAAGAGGGGGCAATAGCTCAGCAGGACGGATGGGGAGAGCTCACTTCAGGCCTTGCGCCCCGCCTTGTCCCCAGTGTGCCCAATCAGGCCCACCTCCAGGTGCTGTTTGGCTCCCTGCAGCTCACATTCGTACTTATTCCTGATCACATCCAGACAGAACCCCTTGTAGATCCCTGCAGAGAAAGGAAGGAGGGGCCCTGCTTGGCTGGGGAGCCTGGTGCCCACACAGGAGGGCTGAAAGCAAAGGGTGAGGCCAGGGAGGAACAAGAGAGGAAGGGGACAGGGTGCCATGGGTTCTGGGAGGGGAAAAAGGCACAGAACCACCCACAGACCTGCCACCTGAATGCGAATCTTGAGGCTCTGCTGCAGCCCCCCAAGGGGCTCCGTGTATTCAGGGGCTCTCTCAGCCCCCACTTCCTCCAGCCGCAACCGCAGCTGACTCAGTCGTTCCCTGAACAACCTGGGTGGTAAAAAAGGCAGCCGTGCACCCATTTGCTCACCTATTGCTCTTGGGCAAACACGTACCCAGCACCCATTCCACAGCAAGCCCTGTGTTAGGCGTGCACTTCCTGGGCACCAACCACGCCTGCCCAGTACCAGGCCCACCACCTCCTCATCCCAGCTCCTCGCAGACCCAGCCCAAGGTGTCCCCATGCTCACTTCTCCTTTAGCTCCGAGAACTGCTTTTCTAGGTCCAGCATCTCACTGACACACTCGCTGCGGCGCCGCTCATAGTCCTCATCGTCCATCTCTGGGACAAGACGCCAGTAAGGGCTAGCTCTGGGGAGGGGTGGTGGGTACCCACATATGTGCATGTGCGTCCTTCATGTGTGTGTGTGTGCATGCGTCCTTGTGTGAAGGGGCTGTGTGTTTGTATGCATGCTTGTGTGTAGGGGCTGTGTGTGTGTGTGTGTGTGCTTGTGTGTAGGGGCTGTGTGTGCGCACGTGCTTGTGTGTAGGGGCTGTGTGTGTGCATGCGTGCTCGTGTGTAGGGGCTGTGTGTGCATGTGTGCTCGTGTGTAGGGGCTGTGTGTGCATGTGTGCTCGTGTGTAGGGGCTGTGTGTGCATGTGTGCTCGTGTGTAGGGGCTGTGTGTGCATGTGTGCTCGTGTGTAGGGGCTGTGTGTGCATGTGTGCTCGTGTGTAGGGGCTGTGTGTGTGTATGCGTGCTTGTGTGTAGGGGCTGTGTGTGTGTGCACGTGTGCTCGTGTGTAGGGGCTGTGTGTGTGCATGTGTGCTCGTGTGTAGGGGCTATGTGTGTGTGTGTGCATGCTCGTGTGAAGGGGCTGTGTGCGTGTGTGCTCGTGTGTAGAGGCTGTGTGTGTGTGTGGGTGCTCGTGTGTAGAGGCTGTGTGTGTGCGCATGCGTGCTTGTGTGAAGGGGCTGTGTGTGTGTGCGTGCTTGTGTGTAGAGGCTCTGTGTGTGTGCGTGCTTGTGTGTAGAGGCTCTGTATGTGTGCATGCTTGTGTGTAGAAGCTGTGTGTGTGCGTGCGTGCTTGTGTGTAGGGGCTGTGTGTGCATGTGCATGTGCTTGTGTGTAGGGGCTGTGTGTGCGTGTGCATGTGCTTGTGTGCAGGGGCTGTGTGTAGGTGCTTGTGTGAAGGGGCTGTGTGTGCATGTGCATGCTTGTGTGTAGAAGCTGTGTGTGTGTGCTTGTGGCAGAGGCTGTGTGTGAGTATGCTTGTGTCTAGGGGCTGTATGTGCATGTATGTGCATGCTTGTGCGTGGGGGCTGTGTGTGTGTGTGTGTTTGTGTAGGGGCTCACCGGAGCTCTCCTCTTCTGACTCTGTCTGGCTGCCGCTCCGCTCCTCCTCACTCTCTTCCTCCTCCCCATTCATCTCAGTGGCGGAATCACCCTCTGCTTCCATCTCTTCTGTGTCTTTGCTTGGAGGCTGGATGGGCATCCGGACTCTGGGAGAAGGAATGGAGCTGTCACTTATGGCTGCCCACAGCTCAGAGGGGGAAAGAGGCAGCAGGAAGCTGAACCCAACCTGATCCCAGATGGGGAAAGCCAGGGAAGTGACTGGCCTGGCCACACCTTGAGCACATACTGGGTGACAAGGGTGCAAATGGCCGTCTGCACCTCTCACAGAAGCCTGGGAGCTGTGGAAATGCTCCTGCTCTTGGATGTCACTGGTGATCCTAATCCTGGGAATACTGGCCAAGGCTGTGATCCACATAAAGGAAAGGCCCAGGGGGCACTCTCCACTGCCTATGGACTGGACCTAAATTTCTTTTTGAGATGGAGTCTCGCTCTGTTGACAGGCTGGAGTGCAGTGGCACGATCTCGGCTCATTGCAACCTCTGCCTCCCGGGTTGAAGCAATTCTCTTGCCTCAGCCTCCCGAGTAGCTGGGACTACAGGCACCCGCCACCACACCCGAACTGGACTTAAATTCCTAACTGGGGCTTTCAAGGTCTTTACCAGACTGGACTTGACCTACCGGTCCAGCAACTTCATCCCACCATATAATGGCTAGTGCCTGCACTTCCACCTTCTGCCCTCTGCCTCAGCTGTTCCTTCTGCCTATAATGCCCTCGGCTTCTCTTCCAGATAACGCTACAATCTCCTTGTCTTTCACTGTGCTCTGGGTCAAATCCCATCTCCTTCTGCCTCCTCTTGGACCGCGGGTCGTCAGTGTTCCCCTCTCTTTTCTGTGTCTTCAGCTTCTCCCTCTTAGCAACCTCCTTCCCATGAAACTTTAGATGTGCCTGGGTATTTTCTAGCATTAACAAAACACAGAAACACAAAACTTCACCCATTCCACCTGACTGCTCCGTTTGCCACTTCACAGTTACGCTTTTCAAGGTCTCATGAACACTGGCTGTTCCTACTTTGACCTCCCAGTCGTTCAATGTCATCAATCTCAGCTGAAACTGATCCCGTAGCATTAACCAGTGACTTCCTTGTGGCTAATGCCAATATTTTTCAGTGCTTATTTTAATTGTCTGCTCGGCAACATTGAACACTGGTAAGCATTCCTTCTTTTACTGACTCATCTAACATGTATTGAACATCTAACATATACTGGGTACTGTCAGACGCTATGGTATGCAGGGGCCCCAAGTGTGACTGTCTTTGACCTCACCGAGTTTACAAGTTCCTGGGAGAGAGGGGCAAAGGAGCACACTATAACCATGATATGAGGAGAGTTAAGACCAGGGGCATGAGGGAGGAGTATATAACCAGGACCTGGAGCCCGATGCAGCAGGGAGGCTTCCAAAGATGGACCAGCTGGGTGAGCTGCACTTACTGAGGGAATATTCCAGGTAGAGTTAGTAGCAAAGACCCAGAAATAAGAGAAGGAAAGCAGCTGGGGGCACATGGGTCTAAGTCTCAGTGAGAAATCTGAGCTGCAGAGATTTGGTCGTCAGCATACAGCAAGTTCTTCATGCCACAGGAGACGGTGCGACTAGCAAGGGAGAATGTGTGCAATCAGAAGACGCCCATAATGGAACTCCCAGGGTTACCAAAGGGGCAGATGAGGAGACCCCTACAAAGGAGGAGGCAAAACCCGAAGTCGTGGAGAAAGAGAATTTCAGAAGAAAGCCAAGTACTGCCAAGTAGTAATTGTACTGATAGTGCCAAGTACTGCCAAGAGATCACCTAAGAGGATGAAAACAGTCCTCTCAGCAGATAATCTCTCAGCCCCCTGCAGGCTTCTATTTTATTGTGTTCTTTCAACTTCTCTGGACACTGCTTGTAGTCCTTTAGTACACTGCAGACGCCACTCCCTCCAGGAAGCTTTGTATCTATTTGCCTATTCTCATGTCTGTTCCCCCAATCAGTCTATGAGCCTCACTAGGGCAGGGGCTGCACACGTACCTTATTTACCTAGCACAGTACTGGTTCACTTGATGACTGGAGGATTTGCAAATACAAATTTAACAACAACAAAAAAATTTTGTGAGGCAGACATTAGCTTTTACTTTTCGGTAGTCCCAGGTCCCTGTGATGGTAGCAAACTTTCCTTGACACCAGTTCAAGTTGTGTATAATAAGCCTGGCCTAGGTGAGCGTTTAGTCATATTCCTCAACAATTTCACTAATGATCTGCACCTGACTTGAAAAGCTCGGTTCTCTAAACCAGCTTCATCTTTCCCGTTATCAAGCCTCAGTTCCCAACACTTGCAATGCCTCTTCACTGTTAGTATATTCACTTTGTAAGACGCAGCTTAAATCTATCTCTTCCAGAAACCTTTCTCTCCTCCAGCTGGTTCTGATTATAAGTGAGTTAAGTCACAATCTTCCCATCTTACCCCGGGTGCAAAAAGCGGATAACCATTCCTGCTCTGAGTGTTGAGGAGCTCGCAGGTGGTAAGGGATGGAAAAGGACATTGTAAAGCGCGGTGGTATAAGGGATGGAAAAGCACATTGTAAAGCGCTGTACACAGGCAATTTAGCTTTTCAGAATGGCAGCTCCTCCGGGGCACGCCCCTAGGGAAGGCAGGCCCTCCTCATTCTCGCAGAGGTCAACCCAGCTTCTCCGCGGTGCCCAGGGGGCCTCCCGCTCGCTTCTAGATGTGCGGGAGCGGGCCGGAACATCGCTGGCTAGCCCGCAGCCCAGCACGCATCAGGCCAGTTAAATCTCTGCTTCGGCCTGGGAGGAGGAGATTGTGCCGGCCCTGCTCGACTAACGGGAGAGGCCGAACCAAAAGCCATGCATGGCGATACGCACCGCGGGGACTGGGGCCTCTGGCCTCAAGACCGATATTCCCTGAGAGGTGCCCGTGGTTGCCGGTACCGGCAGCAGCGCCGGTCTCCCGCAGGCGCTGCGCGGCTCCCTTTTCTCCGGGAGGCAGAGCCTATCGGTGCTTCCGTGTGCGTCATCAGGAGGCGACCGTCGGGGGTGCTCACAATTGGACAGTTTGGTCCCGAGGCATGCTGGGATACCGCGGGCCGGTCTCCATAGTAACTGGCCGACATTCGCGCAGGCCTTTGGCCTGCAGAAAAGGGCCTGCTGTTTCAGTGCTTTGCAGACGGCGCCCTTCGTCCGCTGCCACCTCCCCATGGCGTGCAAGGGGAGAAGCCGGCCCCGAACCCCACCCCCAGCTCAGGAGAGTAACGGAGCCAGCTGTGGGTGTGAACACGCATTTATTTACACATTGTCATCGGTAGGCACATACCCAGCCCAGCCTGTTGAAGGGACAGATCTCAGGCTGTCACCCATGGAGCCTGCAGAGTCTTCCCTCCTCTAGAGCCCTTGAGGGCGAAGGCCTGAGAGAACCAAGAATTTTAGGCTTCTGTTCAAGAGCTAAGAACTAAAGTTTATGCCTTCATCTGATTTCTTTCCAAAAAGTCCATTTCATTAAGTACTCAGACTTCTTAGCTCCATCCCATTCATACTTTTTGCTCTCCTACTACCCACCCAAGATTGTTAATAATAACAATAATAATAACAATAATAATACTGCGATAATATTAATACTTCACATTTGTACGAAGCTTACAGAATGTTTTCACATACAACATCTCATCTGAGCCTCCCGACAGTTCCGTGAGGTAGGTATTCTCACCTCCCTTTTTACAGACAGGGTAACCGAGGCTCAGAGAGGTAACGGGATTTACTCAAGGCCACACAGCTAGTTAGTGGTAAAGCTAGGACTCGATCCCAGCACCCCATATTCAAGTCCAGTGTTTCAACACCACAGCTACCTCTGTAAAGTGGAGCGACATTTTTTACCCCAGTCAGGCCTAAACGGTGGCCTGAGGAGCCCAGAGGCTGACTTCTCAGACTAGGGTAGGGAAGGGCTCAGCAGCGTCGGGGAGAGTTGGGGTACTTGGCCTTCAACTCCTGTTTGAACTGGCGATAAAGGATCTTATTGTGCTGATTTTCGGCCTCCTTTTGGGGATGGAACTTCAACGCTTCTTTGAAGCCCTTATGAACCAAGAAACCTTCGTTCAGGACCTCAAAATCAAACCCCGCCACATGCAGCTCGCAGGCCTGTAGGAGGAAAGACAGGTCAGCAAAGTTTGATGACATTGACAGGGCTGAGACTGACTTCTCTAAAGCCACAGTCCAGCGCTCTCACCCCTCTGGAAGTATCCTGAATCTTCCACACCATCCACCCACCTCCCGAACGGTGATCCCTCCTGCTTCATTGCCTCCTCTCCATCCAGGGCCACTCCTCATAACTCCCTGATCCCACCACCCCTCCTGCCCCATTACCCCTGCCCTCTCCCTTATGAGCACCTGGCTGATTCTGTTGAAGCCGTACTGCCGAAAGCGCTCGTCGAAGGTGGGCACCTTGCCTCCTGCCACGTAGAATGGCTCCCAGGGGTCCTGCCAAGGTACCACGTAGGCAGGCCGCAGCAAGCTCTCTTCCGGCAGGTTGACCCAGCGGGAATAGTTGGTGGGTGCCTGGCAGGGTGTGCACAACCCATAATAGAAGGGTCGCACCTCGCCAACCTGGTAGAGCTGCACCAGCTCGTTTTTGTTCATGGGCATACGGCGGGCTCGTCGGATCTCGAAGGCAGGCACCACCAGCGCGGTGCCGCCCCACTGGTTGCTCTGATCCAGCATTTCCCGCAGGCCTCTCCACAGCCCCTCGCTGGGCACCATGTCCACATCGATCACCAGGGCATAGTTGGCCCCCTCACGAGCCAGATTCCTCAGCAGATTATTGGGGTAGGAGACATTGGTGCCCAACGCATAATTAATCCCGGGCTGGGCCACCCTGGCTAGCTTGTCAAAGACCTCCTGGCAGGACCGCAGCAGGGCAAACTCCCCCGGCTCCCGGGGGTCGGGCACGGCTGCCTCGTAACGAGAGGGGCACACGAGGTGCATGGCGACCCTGGCGCGCATGTCGGGGCAGTGGCTGCTCAGCGCGTAGGCCAGCACCGTGGCCAGCTGCGCCTCCTCCTTGGTGGCCGCGAACACCGACACGGACAGTGGGCCCTCCCAGCGCTCCAGCAGACCCGACAGGTGCAGCAGGTTGTCCACGCTGGCGTGCGTGGCCAGGATCACATCGTTGGGTTCCATGGTGGTCTTCAGCAGGCCCCTGTAGACGCGGTAATCGCCGCTGGCGTCCAGTACGCCTCCGGAGGCCAGCGCGGTGCGAAGCTGCGTCTTGACCTGGTCCACGGACCGTGGGGACGGGGGAAAGAACTCAAAATATTGGTCTTGCTCCTCCTGTCCGTGCAGTCCGGACAGCAGCGACAGGTAGAGCAGCTGCAGCATCGCCACCAGCATGAGCGCGGCCAGCAGCAGCTGGTAGAAGGCGCACCTGATGGCGTAGGACATCTGCATGGCTGTCGGGGCTCGGGGCGCGCAGCAACGACCACCCGGCCACAGACTACACCAGCGGCCGCAAGCCCGGATTTACCGCAGCCTGCCGAGCGCAGCCGAGGCGAGCCGAGGCCAGCCGAGCCCCGCGCGCCGCGCCGCCCCGCCCGCCTCCCGCCTCCCGCCTCCCGCCGCCGGCCGCCCGCCGCTGCCGCCCCCAGCCCCCTGCGCGTCGGCTCGTCCCCTGCGAGGGAGGAGGAGCCACAGCCCCGCCGCCCGGCCGCGCGCCGTGCAGATGCCCCGCCCGCCCGGGCCCCGCCGGCTTCCCGGGACGCACTCCCCTCCCTCCCCGCCGGCGCGCGCACCCTGGACCAAGCGCGCCTTGAACTAGCAGCGCGCTGGGCTGGACTCGGAGAGAAACCGTGGCAGAGCTCGGCCGCAGCGTGGTGGATGGCGTGGGCTCAGCTGAAAGGAAGTCAAAACGCTCCCTTCCTTCCGCGGCTTCTTGTTTCCCCGTGTCGGAAGAGGTCTGCGCTCCGATGTAGGTGGTAGTGCCTGGAAGGTGCGGAGGAGATGAGAGATAAGTGAATGTGGAAAGATTGGTGTTACATAGGACGAGGTGGCCGAGTGGTTAAGGCGATGGACTGCTAATCCATTGTGCTTTGCACGCGTGGGTTCGAATCCCATCCTCGTCGGCCGTCTTTTATAGAGCGGCGTGAGAAAAGCATCTAAATTTTCACATCCTACCTGTTTGGAGCAGCAACCTGGAGAAAACTCAACTGGAGGTGAGAGGGGTAAGGAATCTTAATTTTCACATCCTGCCTGTTTGGAGCAGCAAGCTGAGGAAAACTGAACTGGGGGTGAGAGTGGAATTCGATCCCGAGTCTCTCTGGTCTTTATCCACCACGGATCTCCTGCCTGCTCTTACTCCAGGTATCTGTAGCTCTGGGCAGAGGCCAAAGGTGTTTTCTTCTAGAAAGAGGAGGGCCCAGGGTTTGGTGGCACGGAAAAGACTAGAACCGGGATTCTGGCCAGTGTGAAGTTGGGGGCCAGTGTATGATCTGCAGGAATTAGGGAAGCCCGCATTGGAGGCATCGCCCTCCCCGTCCGAAGTAGTGGTACTTGTCCTACTCCCCAGCACTTCTCCCAGGGCGGAGACCTTGTGTCCATACGCCCCGCTCCCCACCACAACACACAATCTCTTTTTTTTTTTTTTTTTTTTTTGAGGCAGATTCTTGCTCTGTCGCCTAGGCTGGAGTGCAGTGGCGCAATCTCGGCTCACTGCAACCTCTGCCTTAAGCGATTCTCCTGCCTCAGCCTCCTGAGTAACAGCGCCTGCCGCACGCCCGGCTAATTTTTTGTATTTTTAGCAGAGACGGAGTTTCACCATGTTAGCCAGGATGGTCTCGATCTCCTGACCTTCTGATCCGCCTACCTTGGCCTCCCAAAGTGCTGGGATTACAGGTGTGAGCCACCGCGCCTGGCCACACACAAACTCTTAAGCAGAAGGCTTTGAACACTCCAATATCAGGCCACCACACTCTTAATAAGTATTTGTGGATTAATTCATCTATGGACTCTTTAGAACACGAGAAGCTGTGGGAAGGGCAGACACTGCCACTGCTAAATCAATTACCGTATATTACTCAACTTTTTAGGCTGATCCAGGGAGGCCCCTATAGGGCAGAGTGCTCTGAATCTTGAGATGTCAGGACAGACTGGGCAGGGCTTCAAATAAGGATAAAGTGTCTGTCCCGCTATTCCACAGGCAGTAGGGTGCCACGGTTGTGGAGTTGAAGAGTGATCAGAAAACCTTTATTTTGCAGCCTAGTGCAAAGACACACACTGAGTACCTGCTCCCTGCCAGGGACTGTGTTAGGCATGAAGGGATTGGCCTTGGAGGAGACACAGGTGTTGTCCTTGGGGGGTTTCCACTGGTGACCTTGGCTGTAAAGAGGAGAAAGGCAAGTGCAGATCCTTTCAGCACAGGCCTTGCAGACGGGAGGCTCAGAAGCCAGACATGCTACCATTTGGATTTTCTTTGACCTCCTCAGTGTTTTATATATTATTTTTTATTACCGTTATTTGAGACAGAGTTTTGCTCTTCTCGCCCAGGCTGGAGTGCAATGACGCAATCTTGGCTCACTGCAACCTCTGCCTCCTAGGTTCAAACGATTCTCCTGCTTCAGCCTCCTGAGTAGCCGGGATTACAGACGTGTGCCACCATGCCTGGCTAATTTTTTGTATTATTTTTTAGTAGAGACGGGGTTTCACCATGTTAGCCTGGCTGGTCTCGAACTCCTAACTTCAGGTGATCCACCCGCCTTGGCCTCCCAAAGTGCTGGGATTACAGGTGTGAGCCACTGCGCCCAGCCTTATTATTATTATTATTATTTTGAGATGGAGTTTCTCTCTTGTTGCCCAGGCTGGCGTGCAATGGCCCGATCTCAGCTCACTGCAACCTCTGCCTCCTGGGTTCAAGCAATTCTCCTGCCTCAGCCTCTAGAGTAACTGGGATAACAGGCATGCACCACTATACCCAGCTAATTTTGTATTTTTGGTAGACACGGGGTTTCTCCATGTTGGTAAGGCTGGCCTCGAATTCCTGACCTCAGGTGATCTGTTCGCCTCCCAAAGTGCTGGGATTACAGGCGTGAACCATCATGCCCATCCCCGCCCTATTATTATTTTTTAAGACAGAGTCTGGCTCTGTCACCCAGTCTAGAGTGCAGTGGCGCAATCTCAGCTCACTGTAGTGTCTGCCTCCTAGGTTCAAGTGATTCTCCTGCCTCAGCCTCCTGAGTAGCTGAGATTACAGGTAAGCACCACCATGCCCGGCTAATTTTTTGGTATTTTTAGTAGAGATGGGGTTTCACCATGTTGGCCAGGCTGGTCTCAAACTCCTGGCCTCAAGTGATCTGCCCCCCTTGGCTTCCCAAAGTGCTGGGATTACAGGCGTGACCCACTGCACCCTGCCCCAAACTGATATTTTAAAACATTAAGGAGGCTGGGCACAGTGGCTCACACCTGTAATCTCAGCATTTTGGGAGGCCAAGACGGGTGGATCATCCGAGGTCAGGAGTTTGAGACCAGCCTGGCCAACATGGTGAAACCCCATCTCTACTAAAAACACTAAAATTAGCTGGGCGTGGGTGCCTGTAATCACAGCTATTCTGGAGGCTGAGGCAGGAGAATCGCTTGAAACTGAGGAAGAGGTTGCAGTGAGCCAAGATAGCACCATTACACTCCAGCCTGGGTGACACAAAAGAGACTCTATCTCAAAAAAAAAAAAAAAAAAATCGATTTGGGCTGGGCTCGGTGGCTCACGCCTGTAATCCCAACACTTTGGGAGGCCAAGGCAGGGGGATCACTTGAGGCCAAGAGTTCAAGACCAACCTGGTGAACATAGTGAGACCCACATCTCTATAAGAAAAGAAAAATGTTTGAATCATGTAGTAGTTAACTTTGGTGAATCGGATTTCACGTACAACCCATCTTTCTGCCTTTTATTTTATTTTTTTGAGATGGTGTCTCACTCTCTAGCCCAGGTTGGAGTGCAGTGGTGCAATCATGGCTCACCACAGCCTCAGCCTTACCGGGCTGGGACCTTTCCAAGTAGCTGGGACTACAGGTGTATGCCACCATGTGTGACTCATTATTTTATTTTATTCTATTTTTGAGACAGAGTCTCACTCCAGTGCCCAGACTGGAGTGCAGTGGCACATCATGGCTATTGCAGCCTCAACCTCCCGGGCTCAGGTGATTCTCCCACCTCAGCCTCCCGGGTTGTTGGGCCTACAGGTGTGTGCCACCACACCTGGCTACATTTTTGTATTTGTCTGTAGAGATGAGGTTTTGCTGTGTTGCCCAGGTTGGTCTCAAACTCCTGGGCTCAAGAGATCCACCCATCTTGGCCTCCCAAAGTGCTGGGATTATAGGCATGAGCCACTGAGCCAGGCCTATCTTTTATTTTTAAGTTCAGAAGATCTGGCAGTGGCTGGCCTGCATCCCCACAGGGTGACAATGGGCCACAGCACCAGAGTGGCCCCCACTTGGCAAACAGTCTTCTCTTTGCCAAACTCCCAGCCCTGCCCTTCCTTGTCTGCCTCTGCCTGTGGCCCTTTGAGCATTTGAGTTTCATCTGCAGTGCTCACACGATACCCATTTATTACCTCAAAGAAGACTTGCCTGCTCATCTGCCCCCAGTCCCCCACTACAGTGTTAGGCACACAGCAGGCGTCATCAATACATGTTTGTTGAATGAATAGATAAGATGCTTATGAAGTGTCCCCAGAGACCCTAGTCTAAGGGGACACTGTAAAATGGTGACTGGGGCTTGGTGAGGTGTCGAGATCAGGGAAAGCCACATGGAAGGCCCAGAAGGTGGCAGAAAGCTGCTACTGTGGGTAGAGGCACCTGGCTGGGAAGAGGGACTGTTTGTGACAGAGAGGGGAGTGGGAGTTTCAAAGACCAGTGTAGCCAGGTGTGGTGGCTCTTACCAGAGTGAGACCTTATCTCAAACAAACAAACAAAAAATGGCATTAATAACCAATAACGAGGGATCTGCTGATGCCCTTACTACAGGCCAGATGGCAGGGCATACCTGGACTCTCCCCAGGGAGACTTGTGTTAAGCGTTCTCCAGAGAAACAACCGTGTGTGTGTGTGTGTGTGTGTGTGTGTGACAGACAGAAAGAGAGAGAGCAGGAGAGAGTAAGTGATTGATTTTGAGGAATTGGCTCATGTGATTATGGGGACTGGCAAGTCCAAATTCCACAGGGCAGGCTGGAAACCTAGGGAGAATTGGATGTTGCAGCTCAAGTTAAAAGGCAGTCAAGCCAGGAGCGGTGGCTCACGCCTGTAATCCCAGTACTTTGGGAGGCCAGGGCGGGCGGATTGCTTGAGGTCAGGAGTTTGAGATCAACCTGGGCAACATGGTGAAACCCTGTCTCTACAAAAATACAAAAAAAATTAGCCGGGAATGGTGGTGCGTGCCCGGCTACTCGGGAAGCTGAGGTGGGAGGATAATTTGAGCCCAGGAAGTCGAGGCTGCAGTGAGCCGTGATTGCACCGCTGTACTCCAACCTGGGTGACAAAGTGAGACTCTGTCTCACTATAAAAGGCAGTCTAGAGGCAGAATTCCCTCTATCTGTTTCCCTTAAGGCCTTCAACTGATTAGATGAGACTCACCCACATTATGGAAAGTTGTGCTACTGTAATATAATAAATGGCCATGGCTGGGCATGGTGGCTCATGCCTGTAATCCCAGCACTTTGGGAGATTGAGGTGGGAGGATTGCTTGAGCCCAGGAGTTTGAGACCAACCTGGGCAACATGGTGAGTCCCCATTTCTACAAAAATTTTTAAAAATTAGCCAAGTATGTTGGTGTTCTCCAGTAGACCCAGCTACTCAGGAAGGTGAAGTGGGAGGATCACTTGAACCCAGGAATTCAAGGTTGCAGTGAGCTGTGATCGTGCCACTTCACGCCAGCCTGGACACAAGACAAGACCCTATCTCAAAAACCAACAAAAAAAGAAATATGTGTTTGGTCTCTCTCTCCAGTTCCTAATACAGAGTTCCTAAATCCCTTGAAATTTCCTGGGCGATAGGAGCATCTTTTGTTCCAGTGATGCAAGTCTTCCTGAACTCTTAAATAGCCTCAGGATGGGGTCTGGTTGCCAGATGAACCAACCATGTGATTAAAGAGTTGGAACTTTCAGTCCCACCCTCTGACCTCTGGGGAGGAGGAGACAGGCTGAAAATTGAGTATATCACCAGTGGCCAATTATGTTATCAATTATGCTGACCCTTTAATAAAGGCTCAATGAAACACCAGAAGGACAGGGTTTGGAGAGCTTCCAGATAGCGGAACACCTGCAGGTTCCCGGAGGGTCGTGTGTCCAGAGGCGGTACAGAAGCTCTGCAGCCTGCCCCTCACACCTTGCCCTGTGCATCTCTTCCACCTGGCCGTTCATCTGTACGCTTTGTAATATTCTTTTTTTTTTTTTTTTTTTTTTTTTGAGATGGAGTTTTACTCTTGTTGCCCATGCTGGAGTGCAACGGTGCTATCTCTGCTCATGGCAACCTCCACCTCCCGATTCTACCGCCTCAGCCTCCCAAGTAGCTGGGATTACAGGCATGTGCCACCACGCCCAGCTAATTTTTGTATTTTTAGTAGAGTTGGGGTTTCTCCATGTTGGTCAGGCTGGTCGCGAACTCACGACCTCAGGTGATCCGCCCACCTCGGCCTCCCAAAGTGCTAGGATTACAGGCGTGACCCACCGTGCCCGGCCTGTAATATTCTTTATAATGAACCGATAGACATAAGTGGTTCCCTGAGTTCGGGGAACTCTCTAGCAAATTAAACCCAGGGAAGGAGTTAGGGGAGCTTGGTTTATATCTGGTTGGTCAGAAGTGTAGGCAACTGGCCAGGTGCAGTGGCTCATGCCTGTAATCCCAGCACTTTGGGGAGGCTGAGGCAGGCGGATCACCTGAGACCAGGAGTTCGAGATCAACCTGGCCAATATGGGGAAACCCTGTCTCTACTAAAAATACAAAAAATTAGCCGGGTGGTGGTGGATGTCTGTAATCTTAGCTACTCAGGAGGCTGAGGCAGGAGAATCGCTTGAACCCAGGAGGTGAAGGCTGCAGTGAGCCAAGTTCATGCCATTGCACTCCAGCCTGGGCAACAAGAGTGAAACTCCATCTCAAAAGAAAAAAAAAAGAAGTGTAAGCAACAACCTACTATGTGCAATTGGCATCTGAAGTGGGGCAGGTATGTGGGACTGAGCCCTCAACGCATGGGATCTGACACTATCTCCAGGTAAATAATATCAGAATGGAATTGAATGATAGGACACTCTGTTGGTGTCCACTGGAGAGCTGCTTGGGTGGTGTGTGGGGAAGAATCCCCACCAAGTTTGGTGACCAGAAGCAAAGTGTTGTATTGAGTGTGAGGGCAGAGAGAAAATAACTGGGTTTTCTCCTTCAGAGAAGGAAATCATCTTCAGAGAAGGTAGACTTTGAGTAAAGTCTACTGATTTAAATGTAAATTTTTTCTTAAAAAAAATGCCTTCATAGGGTGTGGTGGCCCTTGCCCGTAATCCCAGCACTTTCAGAGGCCGAGGTGGGTAGATCACGAGGTCAGGAGTTCAAGACCAGCCTGGCCAAGATGGTGAAACTCCATCTCTACTAAAAATACAAAAATTAGCCAGGCATGGTGGTAGGTGCCTGTAATCCCAGCTACTTGGAAGTCTGAGGCAGAGAATTGCTTGAACCCCGGAGGCAGAGGTTGCAGTGAGCCGAGATCATGCCACCACTCCAGCCTGGGCGACAGAGAGAGACTCCATCTCAAAAATAAATAAATACAAAATAAATAAAAACACCTTCATAGGCCGGGTGCGGTGGCTCACACCTGTAATCCCAGCACTTTGGGAGGCTGAGGCGGGTGGATCACGAGGTCAGGAGATCGAGACCATCCTGGCTAACACGGTGAAACCCTGTCTCTACTAAAAATACAAAAAATTAGCTGAGGGTGGTGGCGGACACCTGTAGTCCCAGCTACTTGGGTGGCTGAGGCAGGAGAATGGCGTGAACCCGGGAGGCAGAGCTTGCAGTGAGCCAAGATAGCCCACAGCACTCCAGCTTGGGCGACTGAGTGAGACTCCGTCTCAAAAAAAAAACACCTTCATAATGATGTCTAAACTTGGTGTTTGATCAACTGTCTGGGTGCCATGACCTAGCCAACTTGACAAATAAAAGTAACCATCACACGACTCTACTGCTGTCGTCTGACACATGGCACTGGGCTCCTCCCACTTGCCTCCCACAGCTCCAGCCAGACACAAGACTCACCTGAGATTCCACCCCGAGTCCCCTTTCCAGGCTGGTTTCTGCCATCTAGACCCACAACCACCTACCCCTCAAGAACTGAATCAGTGCAGTCCCAGATTGGGCCATTCACAGATGGCCATCTCCCAGCTGCAGGTGTTTTTTTGTTTTTTGTTTTTGAGATGGAGTCTCGCTCTGTCACCCAGGCTGGAGTGCAGTGGCGCAATCTTGGCTTACTGCAACCTCCACCTCCTGGGTTCAAGCAGTTCTCCCGCCTCAGCCTCCCAAGTCGCTGGGACTACAGGCGTGCGTCACCAGGTCCAGCTAATTTTTGTATTTTTTTGGTAGAGATGGGGTTTCGCCATGTTGGCCAGGCAGGTCTCGAAATCCTGACCTCAGGTAATCCACCCGCTTCAGCCTCCCAAAGTGCTGGAATTACAGGTGTGAGCCACTGCGCCCTGCCCCAGCTGCAGTTTTAACAGGGTTGTGTCCCAAGTCAATTGAAGGCTTGATTGAAGCCTAAAAGACAGCTAATCAGACCCTTCACTTGTCCCAAGGTGAAGGTCAACGGCTGTAGTTTCCCGAGGCCCCATCATATGTCAGCCCCAGCTAAGGGCTTTGCCCGCCCTGAGTTTTCCAACAGCCCCTCAAGGGAGGTCTGTTCACCCCTCACATCATTCTCCCTCCTCCTTAGGCCCCCACACTACACCGGCTCCATGGCCTGGCTTTGGGAGCTCCAGAGCTGCCTCCAACCTGGAGGGAGTCCCCTGCCTCCACGTGCTGGAAGGATGGAACTATTATCTGAACCAAGCAAGATCATGCTTAGCTACTGGTCTACTGTCCTGCATGGCATCCTGGGGTCTCTGGAGGCACTTTTCTTGGGAAGCAGAGTGTGGGCTCTGAAGATGGAATTCCAGCTCTGCTGTGTGGTCTTGAGTAAGGTACTTTTTTTTTTTTTAAATAATTTTTTTAAACAATTGAGGCAAAATATGCATAATTTAAAATTAACCATTTTAAAATGTGGCATTTAGTATATTCACAGTGTTGTACAACTACAACCTTTATCATGTACCAAAACATTTCCATCACCCCACAGAAAACCCCATACCCATTAACAGTTACTCCCCAGTTCCCCATCCCCTACTCCCCATCAACATTGGTCTGCTTCCTATCTCTGTGGATTTGCCTATTCTGAATATTTCAAATACATGTAATCATACAATATATGATCTTTTATGTCTGGCTTCTTTCACTTAGCATAGGAATTGCTTGGTCACATGGTAGCTGTCCGTTTAACTTTTTTTTTTTTTTTTTTTGAGACAGAGTCTCACTCTGTCACCCAGGCTGGAGTGCAGTGGCCGGATCTCAGCTCACTGCACGCTCCGCCTCCTAGGTTTACGCCATTCTCCTGCCTCAGCCTCCCGAGTAGCTGGGACTACAGGCGCCCGCCACCTCGCCCGCCCGGCTAGATTTTTGTATTTTTTAGTAGAGACGGGGTTTCACCGTGTTAGCCAGGATGGTCTTGATCTCCTGACCTCGTTATCCGCCCGTCTCGGCCTCCCAAAGTGCTGGAATTACAGGCTTGAGCCACCGTGCCCGGCCACGTTTAACTTTTTGAGGAACTGCCAGACTGTTTGTCATGACGGCTGTACCATTTTATATTCTCACCAGCAATGTATAGGGGTTCTAATGTCTCCACATTCTTGCTAACACTTAGTTTTTTCATTAAAAAATTACTATAACCAGGGCCGGGCGTGGTGGCTCACGGCTGTAATCCCAGCACTTTGGGAGGCCAAGTTGGGCAGACTACTTGAGGTCAAGAGTTCGAGACCAGCCTGGCCAACATGGCAAAACCCTGTCTCTATTAAAAATACAAAATTAGCTGGGTGTGGTGGTGCATGCTTGTAGTCCCAGCTACTTGGGAGGCCGAGGTGGGAGAATTGCTTGAACCTGGAAAGTGAAGGTTGCAGTGAGCTGAAGATCGCACTACTGTACTCTAGCCTGGGCGACACAGTGAGACTGTCTCAAAAAAAAAAAAAAAAAAAAAAAAAAAAGACTATAACTGTCCTAGTGGATATGAAGTGGTATCTCCTTGTGGTTTTGATTTACATTTCTCTAATGAATAATAACGTTGAGCATCTTCTCTTGTGCTTGTTGGGCATTTGTATAGCTTCTTTGTTTTATTATTTATGTATTTTTTGAGACAGGGTCTCACTCTGTCACCCGGGCTGTAGAGCAATGGCATGATCTGGGCTCACTGCAACCTCTGCCTCCCAGGCTCAAGCAATCCTCCCACCTCAGCCTCACGAGCAGCTGGGATTATAGGCATGTACCACCACACCCAGCTAATTTTTATAATCTTTGTAGAGATGGGGTTTCGCCATGTTGCCCAGGCTTGTCTCGAATTCCTGACCTCAAGCAGTCCACCTGCCTCGGCCTCCCAAAGTGCTGGGATTACAGGCATGAACCACCATGCCCGGCCTGTACGTCTTCTTTGGAGAAGTGTCTATTCAAGCCCTTTGTCCATTTTTGGGGTTGTCTTTTTGTTGTTGAGTTCTAAGAGCTCTCTATATATTCTGGAAACTAGACCCTTACTGAATATATGATTGCAAATATTTTCTCCTATCCCATATGGTGTCTTTTCACTTTCTTGATAATGTCATTTGATAAACAAAAGTTTTAGGCTGGGCACGGAGGCTCATGCCTGTAATCCCAGCACTTTGGGAGGCTAAAGCAGAAGGATTGCTTGAGCCCAGGAGTTCAAGACCAGCCTGGGCAACATGGTGAAACCCTGACTCTACAAAAAAATACAAAACTTGGCTGGGCACGGTGGTTCATGCCTGTAATCCCAGCAGTTTGGGAGGCTGAGGCAGGCAGATCACCTGAAGTCAGGAGTTCAAGATCAATGTGGCCAACATGGCGAAACCCCATCTCTACTAAAAATGCAAAAATTAGCTGGGCATGGTGGCACGTGCCTGTAATCCCAGCTACTCAGGAGGCTGAGGTGGGAGAATTGCTTGAACCCGGGAGGCGGAGGTTGCAGTGAGCCGAGATGGCACCACTGCACTTCAGCCTGGGCAACAAGAGTGAAACTCCATCTCAAAAAAAAAACAAAAAACAAGAAAACCAAACTTAGCCGGCCGTGATGTCATGGGCCTATAGTCCCAGCTATTCAGGAGGCTAGGTTTGGGGATCTCTTGAGCCTGGGAGACAGAAGTTGCAGTGAGCTGAGATCACACCACTGCACTCCAGCCTGAGCAACAGAGTGAGACCCTGTCTCTAAATAAATAAATAAAATAAATAAAAAATTTAAATTTTGATGAAGTTCCCATTTATCTTGTTTTTTTATTTTTGTTTTTGTTTTTTCTGTTGTTGCCCATGGCTTTGGTGTCTTATTTGAGAATTCATTGCCAAATCCAAAGTAATGAAGATTTACGTGTCAGGCCTCTGAGCACAAGCTAAGCCATCATATCCCCTGTGACCTGCACATATACATCCAGATGGCCTGAAGTAAATGAAGAATCACAAAAGAAGTGAAAATGACCTGTTCTTGCCTTAACTGATGACATTACCTTGTGAAATTCCTTCTCCTGGCTCATCCGGGCTCAAAACCTCCCCCACTGAGCACCTTGTGACCCCCGCCCCTGCCCGCCAAAAAACAACCCCCTTTGACTAATTTTCCTTTACCTACCCAAATCCCATAGAACGGCCCCACACCTGTCTCTCTTCACTGACTCTCTTTTTGGACTCAGCCCGCCTGCACCCCGGTGAAATAAACAGCTTTACTGCTCACATAAAACCTGTTTGGTGGTCTTTTCACACAGACACGAGTGAAATTACGCCTACATTTTCTTCTTCTTTTTTTTTTTTTTTTTTTTTTTTTGAGATGGAGTCTCGCTCTGTCACCCAGGCTGGAGTGCAGTGGCCGGATCTCAGCTCACTGCAAGCTCCGCCTCCTGGGTTTACACCATTCTCCTGCCTCAGCCTCCCGAGTAGCTGGGACTACAGGCGCCCGCCACCTCACCCGGCTAGTTTTTTGTATATTTTTAGTAGAGACGGGGTTTCACCGGGTTAGCCAGGATGGTCTCGATCTCCTGACTTCGTGATCTGCCTGTCTCAGCCTCCCAAAGTGCTGGGATTACAGGCTTGAGCCACCGCACCCGGCCACGCCTACGTTTTCTTCTAAGAGTCTTACAGTTTTGGGTCCTATAATATAGGTCATTTATCTATTTTGAGTTAGTTTTTGCATATGGTGTGAGGTAGGGGTTCAGATTTGTTAAAGAGACTATCTTTCCCCATTGAATGGTCTTAGAAATTTTGTCAAAAATTATTTAGCCAAAGATGGGTTTATTTCTGTTGCCTCATTTCTATTCCATTGGACTACATGTCCATTCTTATGTCAGTACCACACTGTTTTGATTACTGTAGCTTCAAAGTAAGTTTTGACATTGGGAAGTGTGAGTCCTCCATCTAGCTTTGTTCTCTTTTTCAATATTTTAGTTATCCAGGGTTACTGGCACTACCATATTAATTTAAGAATAGACTTTTCCTTCTTTTTTTTTTTTTAAGAGACAGGATCTCACTATGTTGCCCCAGGCTGGTGTCAAGCTCTGAGCTCAAGCTATTCTCCCACCTCAGCTTCCTCAGTAGCTGAGACTACAGGCATGCACTGCTGTGCTTGGCTGGAATTTTGATAGAGATTGCACTGAATCTGTGTATCACTCGGGGTAGTATTGCCATCTTAACAAGGTACATCTTCCAATCCATGAACATACAATATATTTTCATTTCTTTTTTTTTTTTTTTTTTTTTTTTTTTTGAGACGGAGTCTCGCTCTGTCGCCCAGGCTGGAGTGCAGTGGCGCGATCTCGGCTCACTGCAAGCTCCGCCTCCCGGGTTCACGCCATTCTCCTGCCTCAGGCTCCCGAGTAGCTGGGACTACAGGCACCCACAACCGTGCCCAGCTAATTTTTTGTATTTTTAGTAGAGACGGGGTTTCACCGTGGTCTCGATCTCCTGACCTTGTGATCCGCCCGCCTCGGCCTCCCAAAGCGCTGGGATTACAGGCGTGAGCCACCGCGCCCGGCCGGCTATTTTCATTTCTTTAGGTCTTCTTTAGTTTATTTCAGCACAGCCTAGGCAACACAGTGAGATCCCAGCTCTACAAAAAAAAAAAAAAAAAAGAGAGAGAGAGAAAAGAAAAAATTTTAAAAAAATAGCTGGGCGTGGTGGTGCACGCCTGTAGTTTCAGCTACCCAGGAGGCTGAAGAGGGAGGATTCCCTGAGCCCAGGTTAAGGCTGCCGTGAGCCACGATTGGGCCACTGCACTCCAGGCTGGGTGACAGAGTGAGACCTTGTCTCAAAAAAAAAACTTTTAATTTCAACAATGTTTTGACATTTTCTTCTTCTTCTTTTTTTTTTTTTTTGAGGCAGAATCTCACTCTGTGATCCAGGCTGGTGTGCAGTAGCATGATCTCAGCTCACTGCAACCTCTGCCTCCTGGGTTCAAGTCATTCTCATACCTCAGCCTCCCAAGTAACTGGGATTATAGGCACGTGCCAACATGCCTGGCTAATTTTTTGTGTTTTAGTAGAGATGGGGTTTCACCATGTTGGCCATGCTGGTCTCAAACTCTTGAGCTTAGGTGATTCACCTGCCTGGGCCTCCCAAAGTGCTGGGATTACAGGCATGAGCTACCAAGCCCAGCCAATGTTTTGTATTTTTAATGGGCAAGTTTTTTACTTCCTGGGTTAATTTTTTCCTAGGTATTTTACTCTTTTGTATCCTATTGTAAATGGAGTTGTTTTCTTAATTTCCTTTTCACGTTGTTCATTGTTAGTGTATATAAATATAACTGAATTTTGTTTGTTTGTTTTGAGACGGAGTTTCGCCCTTTCACCCAGGCTGGAGTGAAGTGGCACGATCTCAGCTCACTGCAACCTCTGCCCCCTGGGTTCAAGCAATTCTTCAGCTTCACCCTCCTAAGTAGCTGGGATTACAGGCGTGTGCCATCACACCCAGCTAATTTTTGTATTTTTAGTAGAGATGGGGTTTTGCTGTGTTGGCCAGACTGGTCTCAAACTCCTGACCTCAGGTGATCCACCCACCTCAGCCTCACAAAGTGCTAGGATTACAGGCATGAGCCACTGTGCCTGACCTGAATTTTGTGTGTTAATTTTTTTTTTTTTTTTTTTTTTTTTTGGAGGCAGAATCTCACTCTGTCACCCAGGCTGGAGTACAGTGGCATGATCTCATTTCATTGCAACCTCACCTCTTAGGTTTAAGTGATTCTCCTGCCTCAGCCTCTTGAGTAGCTGGTACTACAGGTGTGTGCCACCACACCCAGTTAATTTTTATATTTTTAGTCAAGACAGGGTTTCACCATGTTGGCCAAGCTGGTCTTGAACACCTGACCTCAAGTGATCCACCCGCCTCAGCCTCCCAAAGTGCTGGGATTACAGGCACGAGCCACTGAGCCAGGCTATTGTGTGTTAATCTTGAATTCTGCAACTTTGCTGGCTTTATTAGCTCTAAAAGTTTGTGTATGTGTGTACGTGTCTGTGTGTGTGTGTATGTGTCTCTGTGTGTATGCATGTGTTCTTTAGGATTTTCTATATATTTATATATTATGTCATCTGTGACTATGAATAGTTTTACAAAAACTCTTTTTCAATTTGCTTAACTTTTGTATCTTTTTCTTGCCATTTTTTCCCACCTCAATGTGGAAACTCATATCTTGCCAAATTGCTCTAGCTAGAACTTCTAGTACAATGTTGAGTAGATGAAATGGTGAAACCACGGATCCTTGTCTTGTTCCTGATCTTTGGGGGAAGGCTTTAGGTCTTTCGCCATTAAGTATAATGTTATTTGTGGATTTTTCATAAATGCCCTTTATCAAGTTGAGGAAGTTTCCATCTATTCCTTGTTTATTCAGCATTTTTATCTTGAACGTGTGTTGGACTTTGACACATGCTTTTTATCTTGAACGAGTGTTGGACTTTGACACATGCTTTTTATCTTGAAAGCGTGTTGGATTTTGTCACGTTTTTGTTCATAAGTTGAGGTGATCATGTTGTGTTTCCCCTTCATTCTGTTAATGTGGTGTATTACATTGATTGATTTTCTTTTTCTTTTTTTGAGACAGTCTTGCTCTGTTGCCCAGGCTGGAGTGCAGTGGAGCAAGCTTGGCTCACGGCAAACTCTGCTTCCTGGGTTCAAGTAATTCTTGTGCCTCAGCCTCCGGAGTAGCTGGGATTACAGGCGTGCATCACCACAACCAGCTAATTTTTTTTTTTGTATTTTCAGTAGAGACAGATTTCACCATGTTGACTAGGCTGATCTCGAACTCCTGACCTCAAGTGATCCACCTGCTTCAGCCTCCCAAAGTGCTGGGATTACAGGGTGAGCCACAGTGCCACATTGATTGATTTTCGTATGTTAAACAATCTTGCATTTCTGGAATAATTCCTACTTGGTCATGGTGTGTAATTCTGATAATATATTGCTGGGTTAGGTTTGCTAGTGCTTTGTGGAGGATTCTTGCATCTATATTCATATAAGATACGGTCTGTAGTTTTCTTGGAATGGTCTGTATGTTACTTTGGCCTCAGGTCACATAGAATGAGTTGTAAAGTGTTTTTCTTCTACTTTATGGAAGAGTTTGAGGGTTGTTGTAAATTTCTTTTTTCTTTTTATTTCGCACACTACCCTCATGTAGGAATTGTTGTTAATTCTTTTTGTTTTGTTTGCGACAGAGTCTTGCTCTGTCACCCAGGCTGGAGTGCAGTGGCATGATCTCAGCTCACTGCAACCTCTGCCTCCTGGGTTCCAGAGATTCTCCTGTCTCAGCCTCCAGAGTAGCTGGGATTATAGGTGTGCACCACCACGCCCCGCTAATTTTTGTATTTTTACTAGAAACTGGGTTTCACCATGTTGGCCAGGCTGGTCTCAAACTCTTGATCTCAGGTGATCTGCGCTTGTCAGCCTCCCAAAGTGCTGGGATTACGGGCGTGAGCCACCACGACTGGCCGGATTGATGTTAATTCTTCAAGTGACTGGTAGAATTCACTTGTGAAGCCATCTGGTCCTGGGATTTTCTTTGTTGGGAGGTTTTTGATTACAGATTAAATCTGGTTACTTGTTATAGGTCTGTTCAGATTTCCTGTTTCTTCTTGCATCCATTTTGGTAGTTTGTGTGTTTCCAGGAATTTGTCCATTTCATCTGACTTGTTAGCATACAATTATTCATAGTATTCTCTTATAGTCCTTTTTACTTCTGGGTAAAGGCATACCTCACTTCTTTTTTTTTTTTTTTTTTTTTTTTGAGACGAAGTCTCGCTCTGTTGCCCAGGCTGGAGTGCAGTGGTGCGATCTCAACTCACTGCAAGCTCTGCCTCCCGAGTTCACGCCATTCTCCTGCCTCAGCCTCCTGTGTAGCTGGGACTACAGGCACCCGCCACCACACCCAGCTATTTTTTTTTTTTTGTATTTTTAGTAGTTTTCACCGTGTTAGCCAGTATGGTCTCGATCTCCTGACCTCGTGATACGCCCGCCTCCGCCTCCCAAAGTGTTGGGATTACAGGCGTGAGCCACCACACCCGGCCAGGCATACCTCGCTTTATTGCACTTTGGGTTATTGCATGTCACAGATAATTGCATATTTTTTTTACAGATTGAAGGTTTGTGGCAACCCTGTGTTGAGCAAGTCTGTTGGTGCCATTTTTCCAACACCATGTGCTCACTTCCTGTCTTGGTGCCACATTTTGGTAATTCATCCAATAGTTCAAGCTCTTTCATTATTATTATATCTGTTATGGTGTCCTGTGATCAGTGATCTTTGATGTTACTATTAAAATTGTTTTGGGGCACCGCACCCATATAAGACAGTGAACTTAGTAAGTGGGCTGGGTGCAGTGGCTCAGGCCTGTAATCCCAGCACTTTAGGAGGTGGAGGTGGGTGGATCACAAGGTCAGGAGTTCGAGACCAGTCTGGCCAACATAGTGAAACCCTGTCTCTACTAAAAATACAAAAAATTAGCCAGGTATGGTAGTGTGTGCCTTTAAATCCCAGGTACTCGGGAGGCTGAGGCAGAAGAATCTTGTGAACCCGGGAAGTGGAGGTTGTAGTGAGCAGAGATCACACTACTGTACTCTAGCCTGGGTGACAGTGTGAGACTCCGTCTCAAAAAAAAAAAATCAGGCCGGGCGCCGTGGCTCATGCCTGTAATCCCAGCACTTTGGGAGGCCGAGGTGGGCGGATCAACAAGGTCAGGTTAGAGAGACCATCCTGGCTAACACAGTGAAACCCCGACTCTACTAAAAAATTAGCTGGGGGTGGTGGTGGGGGCCTGTAGTCCCAGCTACTCGGGAGGCTGAGGCAGGAGAATGGCGTGAACCCGGGAGGCGGAGCTTGCCGTTAGGCAAGATCACACCACTGCACTCCAGCCTGGGTGACAGAGCGAGACTCCGTCTCAAAAAAAAAAAAAAAAAAGAAAAATTAAGTGCTGGGATTACAGGCATGAGCCACGGCGCCCAGCCCCAGTCGAATTACATTTTTAAAAAATCCATTCTTCGGCCATGCACGGTGATTTATACCTATAATCCCAGCACTTTGGGAGGCTGAGGAAGGAGGACTGCTTGAGCTCTAGGAGTTTGAGACCAGCCTGGGCAACATAGTGAGATCCTGCCTCTAAAAAAAAAATTTTGTTTTAAATCCATTCTGATAATCTTGCCTTTTAATTGGAGAGTTGAGTCAATTCCATTTAAAGTAATTACTGAGGCCAGGCACAGTGGCTCACACCTGTAATCCCAGCACTTTGGGAAGCCAAGACGGGCAGATCACTTGAGGCCAGGAGTTCAAGACCAGCCTGACCAGCATGGTGAAACCCCGTCACTAATAAAAATACAAAAATTAGCCGGGTGTGGTGGTGCACACTTGTCCCAGCTACTCGGGAAGCTGGAGCAGAGGAATTTGCTTGAACCCAGAAAGCAGAGGTTGCAGTGGGCCAAGATCACACTACTGTACTCCAGCCTGAGCAACAGAGTGAGACTCTGTTTATAAAAAGTAAAAATAAAAAAAAGTAATTACTGATAAGGAAAGACTTACTTGTGCCATTTTGCTATTTGTTTTCTACGTCTCGTATCTTTTCGTTCCTCATTTCCTCCATTAATGCCTGCCTTTTTTTATTTTTTTTATTTTTTTTATTTTTTTTTATTTTTTTTTGAGACGGAGTCTCGCTGTGTCTCCCAGGCTGGAGTGCAGTGGCGTGATCTCGGCTCACTGCAAGCTCCGCCTCCCGGGTTCACGCCATTCTACCGCCTCAGCCTCCCAAGTAGCTGAGACTACAGGCGCCCGCCACCACGCCCGGCTAGTTTTTTTTTTTTTTGTATTTTTAGTAGAGACGGGGTTTCACCATGTTAGCCAGGATAGTCTCGATCTCCTGACCTCGTGATCCACCCGCCTCGGCCTCCCAAAGTGCTGGGATTACAGGCTTGAGCCACCGCGCCCGGCCTGCCTGCCTTTTTTTAAAAGATAGGATCTTGTTATGTTGCCCAGACTGAAGTGCAGTAGTGCAGTCACAACTCGCTGCAGGCTTGAACTCCTGGCCTCAAATGATTCTCCTGACTCAGCCTTCCAAGCACCTAAGACTACAGGCATGTACCATCATGTGCCCTGCTATTTTATTTTTATTTTTGTAGAGACGGAGTCTTGCTATGTTGCCCAGGCTGGTCTCAAACTCCTGGCCTCAAGAGACCCTCCTGCCTTGGCCTCCCAAAGTGCTGGGATTACAGGTGTGAGCCACCACGCCTGGACTTCTTGAGTCTTTTCTGAGCATGCATCTTGCCCTGCATGTATATGGCTTTCTAAATTCCCTGATATTTAAGGGAGCTTTTCAGTTCCCCAAAGAATCTCTCCCCAGCTTTTCCTTACAACCTTTCAGCTTGTCTGTTGTTCATGTAAACTGTAATCTTTGCTCTGGACAGCAGGGGTTTGTTAATTCGCCTTTCAGTGTTTTGGAGAACTGTCCTCTAAGTAGAAGCTTTTCCATCCTGAGAGATTTCAGAGTTAGGCAAAACAAAAGCGAATGTCTGGCATCAGACATCAGACATGCCTAAAGAACTGGCATCAGTTCTTTAGGTAGTCCCCAGACAGGTCGGAACTGATAGATACAATCCTTTGAGAACAAAGTCTGCTTTGCTCCCTTGAGAACCAAAGGCTAGGGTCCCACATTGGGAATGTCATCTTCACACCACCACTAACCCAGAAGGGAAATGGAGCAAGGGCAGGTAAAACACTGCAAAACTCTCATTATTTTTAAGTTGCCACTTTCTTGATTCAGCACTTGCTTGGGGTTGTTGTAAATGTTTGATTATTTTCCAGAGTTCCAACAAAGGTGGTTCCAACAGTCGCTCATTTTTTGTTTTGTTTTGTTTTTTTTTCAAAGGCACAGGCCCTTGGAGCTGTCTGTTTTACTACTTTTGCTTACATTCTATTAATATTGAGCTCCATGGAACCTCAGTTTATTCATCTGTAAAATGGGGTAGTGCCCAGGGCTTCTGCTTCACAAACTCTGGGGCTGCAATGGAAAGGGAGTCCAGGCCAGGTGCAGTGGCTCACGCCTGTAATTCCAACACTTTGGGAGGCCAAAGCGGGCAGATCACTTGAGGTCAGGAGTTCAAGACCAGCCTGACCAACATGGTGAAACCCCGTCTGTACTAAAAATATGATAAAATTAGCCAGGCATCATGGCACTTATCTGTAATCCCAGTTACTCAGGAGGCTGAGACAGGAGAATAACTTGAACCCAGGAGGCGGAGGTGGCAGTGAGCTGAGATTGTGCCTCTGCACTCAAGCCTGGGTGATGGAGCAAGACTCTATCTCAACAAAAAAAAAAAGGGGGCATCCAGCCAGGTGACCTCAGTCAACAGTAGTTTGTTCAAGATACCTTGAGAAGAAAGAAAGAGCAAGAAGAACAAGGATGTCATCTGGCTCCATCTAGGATATCATGATGACTCTAGTGACCACAAAGCAATGCCCCTTTCTATTATGTTGATGACCCTGCCTGTGACCTTGACCCTGCCTATGACCTATTCCTTCTAATGTGCCAGTAACCTCGAGACAACCCCCACTCATATTGTGGCTTCATTCTCCCAAGAGAGATGATCTGATTGGTTCTTCTCTTCAGGGAACCTGGACCAGGCCACCTCATAGGCTGCTGGCCAGTCAGTAGGTGGCTGCCATGGCTCAGACCCCGGCCCTGGTCCAGTCAGCCCTGGCCAGAGATGTCATTTCCATACAAAGCAGGGTGTGAGGGTTAGGTAGGGAGGCCTCTGGGGCCACTCAAAAGGGGCCAAACTCTGACATCATGTGGCATTTTGAGGCAGGTGGAAAAGCAGATCACAAATGTCAAATGCTTTTCATGTAGTGGAATTATTTTTATTTTTTATTTTTTATTTTTGAGATGGTCTTGCTCTGTCACCCAGGCTGGTGTGCAGTGGCAGAATCCTGGCTGACTGCAGCCTCCGCCTCCTGGGTTCCAGTGATTCTCCTGCCTCAGCCTCCCGGGTAGCTGGGATTACAGGCGCCCATCACCGCTCCTGGCTAATTTTTGTATTTTTTTTAAATGAAAAATCATTTAATCTCTTTTCCTAAAGAAAGGATCCAGGCAGATACTTTATACCACATCTATATTCATTCCACATACATAAAAGCCACACTGTATTATATTACCCTGTTTTTATAGGGCTTGAGTACTTCCTTGGCTTCACCACAAAGGGGGCGTGGGTCCTTTGTGAATAAGGTCAGCACAGGCAGAGTTGTCTCAGACGCAGAGCAATTTCTCAGGAAGAGTCCAAAGGTGGACCTGGCAAGTTGCATGCTATTTCCTTGAAACCAGAGCATCTTAATTCTGATCCAGATGATTTCTCCCCTTTGAAATAATTGCAAACAAGATTAAAACTGTATTCAGGAACTATTCCAGCTGGCTTTTGGCTTCCTCTGATGTATACTCCTGAGCTTCACGCCGCCAACGTCTCTGCTTCCGCCCTGCGCCCCTCTGCTTCCGCCCTGTGCCCTGTATTTTTAAAATATAGACCAGGTTTCACCATGTTAGCCAGGGTGGTCTCAAACTCCTGACCTCAAGTGATCCGCCCGCCTTGGCCTCTCAAGGTGCTGGGATTACAGGCGTGAGCCACCATGCCTGGCCTCACGTAGTAGAATTCCAACCACCAGTCTCCTCTTCCATAAAAGGGTCAGCAACTTGAGGGTAAAGATATCTCTCCACTGAGCCCAGCTCAGTGCCCTGTGCAGTGCAAGTGTTTGCTGATGGAAAATGGCTGCGTCTGCGGGAATCCGGGCCTGTCGGCAGAGCTGTGACAGGGTGGGGAGGCAGCAGTAGCTGGGGACTAGGCGCTGTCGGCAGAGCTCTGACAGGGTGGGGAGGCAGCAGTAGCTGGGGACTAGGTGTCAGGTGAGGGGCAGGCAGGTGTAGCCAACCAGTCCAAGAATGTTTCCAACATCAAAGCCCCTGCATCCTGAGCAGATAAACTTGTGCTGGGTCTACTGGGAAGGAGGATGGGAAGACGGAATCCCAGGTTGTGACATCATAAGGACACCTGAGGGGTAAGTGTCCTCTTTTTGGGCCCCACCCTCCACTGGGCTTGCTCTGGGTGACGGGTGGCCCTAGTGGGTTTCCTGGGACTGTCTGGCCTGTGAGGTGGGCAGGTGGGTGTCTGCCTTCTTGGTCCCAGGTGGATCTGGCAGGTCTGGGGAGCTTTTGTTTTGTTTTGAGATGGAGTTTCACTCCTATTGCCCGGGCTGGAGCACAATGGTGCGATCTCGGCTCACTGCAACCTCTGCCTCCTGGGTTCAAGTGATTCTCCTGCTTCAATCTCCCAAGTACTGGGATTACAGGCATGTGCCACCACACCTGGCTAATTTTGTATTTTTAGTAGAGATGGGATTTCTCCATGTTGGTCAGGCTGGTCTCGAACTCCCAACCTCAGGTGATCTGCCCGCCTCGGCCTCCCAAAGTGCTGGGATTACATGAGCCACCGTGCCCGGCTTCTAGGGAGCTTTTAGGTACAATGGACAACAGTTGTCCTCTCCTCTGAAGGTAGAGAAGGAGAAGGGGACCCAGCAAGTATTGGGGTCCTGCCCCCAACAGTCCCAGTCAAACAGCACAGCTAGGCCTAGTGGTCTTGCGAGAGACTCCTAGGACTCCAATAACCGTTTCCCTAATATCATCAGAGGTGGTACTCTAGCTCCAACCTCACTCCAGGACTCCAGCTCAGGCAGGTCATAAAGAAAAGGGCCAATTTGAACCCAGGACTCTGGGTCAGCATGCGTGCACTTGTCCACGAGGTTAGCTGGCCTCCATAGAGGCAGCCTCCCTCATCTCCTGTATCAGTCCTCCTCTGGAAGCCACTGTCTAGGCCCCATCACCTCCCCACTGGACTGCCGGGATCAACTCCTCTGTGGCTTCTCTGCTTCTGCCCTTCCTCCACCTCAGACTAGCAAACTCATATTCATCCCTCAGGGCCCAGCTGGGGAAATACCTCCTCCAGAATGACTGCCTGACTTCTCAGGTGGAATCAGTGGCTCCCTCGACATGCTTCTGCAGGGCCCTCACAAGACGTATCACAAGTTACATTTGGCTTCCCGTGGCCTTAGGAGTGGGGACTGTCTCCTTTGTTTCAGAGTCTCCAGCCTAGGCAGGGCCTGGCCGGGGCAGCTGCCTGTGAACAGTGCTTGAAGGAATGAATCCTTACTTGGGGTCTACCCTGTGGCTTATTTCAGCAACCAAGGTCATATCTTGCCCATCTTCCTCTTTGATGCCAAGAGCCCCTGGCTTCTGAGCAGGTACCCTATGCTGGCTGAGCATCCGATATCTAATAGGTGTTCAGTGAATGTTCACAATGGCAGGTGGGCAGAAAACCGTTGCTTTTCTCTGGGATGGGCAGGGTAGTACAGGTGTGTGGTGAAGCAGACTTTCCTTCATCCTCTGTAGAACTGATGGGGTCGCCAAAGCCCTGCCCACACTGACTGCCTCTCTAAGGCCAGATTTCTGAGGAGAAGCGACCCTGGGGAGGCAGAGGATGCCAGTGAGAGCCCAGGGACTCATGAAGGGGGAGAGCAATAGTTGTCCATCTAACCAGGTGCTCTGCCCAGGAGCTCAGAGTTCCTTGCAGGTCAGTACCCCCCAGCTATCATGTGGTCCAGAGGACCCAGCACAGAGATGACCACCAATCCCTACCCCTCTCGGGGCCTCAGTCATCCCACCTGTCAATGGGGTACAATCTTTCCAACCCCACCCAGTTCACTGAGGCCAATAGAGCCAACAGCACTTCGGAAATAAAGACTTGGTGAACGCATCATACAAATAAATGGGGTTGTTATTAGACCCAAGAGCAGGGTCCGAAGGAGAAACAGCAAAAAGGGGGAGTAAGTGCCCAGGGCTCCTGCCCCGAACCCCTTGAGGAAAACAGAAACAGGTGTTGGGCAGGAAGAACAGCACCTACAGGGAGGAGGGAGATGGGGTTGGATCCCGGCTCTACCACGGACCAGTCACTTTCCCCAGGACTCAGTTTCCTCACCTGTATAATGGGGGAAGCACAATCCTTGCCCAGCTCCTTTCAAGGGCCTCAATTAGGCTTCGGTGAGAGAGTGGGTATGGAAGAGGTTTGCAAACTGTAAAGTGCAGTGCACACATGCAGGCTAGCTGTGGCTCTGGGGCCCAGGCCCAGCTGGGCTCTGTGGAGTGGGGACAGTAAGTGTTGGCAATGAAAACACTGCTTGAGGCTGAGCCTGGCCCTTTGAGCACTCTCAGGTCCTCAACACCTGTTTCTTCTTCCAGGTCCCCCCAACTTCCCTGGCACCTTTTACCCTGGGTCGCTGAGGCCTGGGAGGACGAGGAGCTCCTGCCCTGGGCTGGCCCCACCTCCCACTCTGAACCCTCTGGTTGCCTCTGCTCCTGGTGATGATGAACAAATGCAGACCTGGTGGTGGGGAGCGGCCATGCCCTGCACCCTCTCTTCTCTAGACATCACCCTTTCCATGAGGTCTTGTGCAAGTCACCCCCATTCCTGGGTGAGGGTTAGAATGACCGGTGATGAATTCTTCCCCGCAGCACTCCAAGTGGATGAAGAGCAGCTCCTGCCCCCTGCTGGTAGCCCCAGGCCCAGAGGCCTCCACCCAGCAGAGGCCTAAGCCAAGCTCGCCATTCGCCCTGGGCTGGATCTCAGCTTCAGAAGGAGACGTTGAGAAGAGGCTGCCAAAGAGCCCGGAGGGGCCACTTCAGAGAAGCGCCTTGAAGAGGAAGGAGAGGGAGGCTCCACAGGAAAGTCCCAGGGCCAGGAAGAAGGTCATGAGGGCGCCAGCCACCTCCCTCTCGTGTGGCAGCACCTGCCTAGAACACCCGGGAACAGGAGCTCTTAGAAAACGCTGGGTCCAAACCTAGACCCAGCTCCACCACCCGCTGCCCATCCAGTCTGGGCTCTGTCACCAAAACTGGCCCCGTCTTTCTGGGCCTGTTTCCTGGTCTGTAAATGAGGCTGCTGGATAAGGATGTCTCTCAGGGCCTCTGGGTCCAACATGATGGGATTCCAGATTCCACAGCCTGCCCTTTCCACAGTGCTCCCAACCTGTCTGCCCTGCCAGCTTCATTTTCTCTGGATTCGCCACTCCATTGCCCCTTGAGGAAATAGCCCATGAACCTTGTTTTTCGTCAAAACCTTAGCTCTCCAGCCTGGGCGACAGAGCGAGACTCCGTCTCAAAAAAAAAAAAAAAAAAAAAAAAAAAAAACCTTAGCTCTCCTTCAACTGAGAATTTTACAGCTAGATCGGCCCTGAGGAATGACAGTTCAGCCCATTTTTTTTTTACAGATGGGGAAACTGAGGCCCATTGAGGAGGCCCCAGAACCAGTGCCTGGGCTACTTTGCTGGGCAGGTACCTCACTAGCCCAGTTCTCCTCTCCCCTGCAGTTAAGGGCTGGCCAGGCAAGGGGCGCCAGCAAGGCCTGCAGACAGCTAAGGTTGGGCTGGCCAGAAGCAAGATGGGCCATCCCTCCCTCGAAGGCAGTCCCTTCCCAAAGACTGAACCCACCTCCCCACTCCCAGTCCCCTACCCCACCCCATTCCCCCGGACCTGGGCGCCAAGCACATGGTGAGGGACACCAGGTAGCCATTAGAAATGGCAAACAGCAGCATGAAGGTGATGAAGTAGGCATCCTGTGGGAAGAGGGTGGGCAGCCGGGACCTCTGGGGCACGTGGCACAGCATGAAGAGGGGCACGAACAGGAACCGCAGGCAGACCAGCAGGGGCAGCAGCCGGCTGTCCTCATCTGGCTGTGGCAGAGGCTGGGGTCAGTGTGGTCCCTGGACCCAGGTCTCTGCTCCAGGGCATCTCAGGACACCCATAGAGTACTTTTTATTTTTTTTCTTTTTTTTAGATGGAGTCTCACTCTGTTGCCCAGGCTGGAGTGCAGTGGCCCTGATCTCAGCTCACTGCAACCTCCACCTCCTGGGTTCAAGAAATCGTCCTGCCTCAGCCTCCTGAGTAGCTGGGACTATAGGCACCCACCGCCACCATGCCCAGATAAGTTTTGTATTTTTAGTAGAGACGGGGGTTTCATCATGTTGGCCAGGCTGGTCTCGAACTTCTGACCTCAAGTGATCCACCCGCCTCGGCCTCCCAAAGTGCTGGGATTATAGGCGTGAGCCACCACACCCAGCCTCTTTTTTTCATTAAAAATTTGTGTGTGTGTGTGTGTGTGTGTGTGTGTGTGTGTGTGTGTACAGACAAGGTCTCACTGTGTTGCCCAGGCTGGTTTTGAACTCCTGAGCTTCAGCTCAAGCCATCCTCTTGCCTTGGCCTCCGAAAGTGCTCGAATTTTAGGTTTTTTTTTTTTTTTTTTTTTTTGAGACACAGTCTCGCTGTGTCTCCCAGGCTGGAGAGCAGTGGTGCGATCTCGGCTCACTGCAGCTTCTGCCTCCCTGGGATTACATGTACCACCACGCCTAGTTAATTGTTATCTTTTTAGTAGATATGGGGTTTCACCAGGTTGGCCAGGCTGGCCTCGAACTCCTGACCTCGTGATCCACCCACCTCGGCCTCCCAAAGTGCTGGGATTACAGGCGTGAGCTACTGCGTCCGGCCCCAAAGTGCTAGGATTATAGGCATGAGCCACCACGCCTGGCCCACCCATAGGATAGACCCATCTGTCACCCCCTGACCTCCTCTGACCTGACCTACGCTGTGAGCCAGTGAGGGAGGACCCAGCGCTGGGGCCTGGGCCAAGGCCACCCAGCAATCAGGGACCGGCCTGGGGCTCACCTCTACCTCTCCCAGGCTCCAGCTTGTGCTCTCCACAGCATTTACAGTTTACATACTCGGTTCCTCAGAGCATCCCCTGGTGGTTCCCAGAACCCCCTGGGGGCAGATGGGGTTTCTGAGTGGGATCGGAAGCGGTAGATCAGCTCCTGTCCTGACTTGGATGAGACCAGCTCCTCTTTCACCTGCTTTATGTATTGTCTCTTTGGAAGATTTCATTTAAAGACACAGCACCATGGCTAAAACCAACCCCAAACCTAAGGCTCTTGCTCAGTCCCTCACCTGGTGCAGGAACCTCCATGTAACATTCTCTGAGCAGCGAAGGCTGCATGCTGGGGACACAGAGGTCAGCTGGACGTGACTTTTGCTTTCAAGGAGCTCACGGTGCAAGCCCTGGCCTGCACACCTCCAGGGCCCAGGTGCTCCCTGCCGCTTGGCCAGTGGTTCCACTGCCAGGCCACTTGGACTACTGGAAAATCACCTCCATGCTCTTTCAAGACCTCGGATCCCAAACTGCTTCCTAAAACATCAGATCACCCAGCCCTGGTGTGCTTACCCACAGGAAGTAAGAGGTCAGGCTCCGTCCCAGCCAGTCCATGATGTTGAAGAGGAGGAAGCAGCAGATGGGGTTGAAGAACTGACCTGGGAGGGAAAGGGCTGCAGCTCATACTGGTCCCCAATTCCCCTCTCCCGTCCTCTCCCCTTTGTACCCCCCACCCTGCTGTCTTCTCCACTCCGACACTCACTCCACTTCCCGGGACTGGTGGAGCTGGTCACCATAGCTGTGATGGCGGGGAAGACGGACAGGGTGACTGTGAAGACCAACACAAGGCACAGCGCTGTCAGCCAGATCTGGGAGCCAGAGGCAGGGGTGTGAGCAGGCAGGGCAGTCCCAGGGCCCCACCCTCTTGCCCAAGCCCCATCTGGGAGCAGGACACTTGGGGTCTGGCCCAGCTGTGTCCCTGACCCACTATGACCCTATGACCTTGGGGGAGACAATGTGAACCCCATTATTCCCCAGGGATGGTGGTTGGGGCTATATCCAAGCCAAACCTTCTGGAAGACAACGAAGACTGAAGGTTTTCCTGACTTCTGGGGCTCATCTGGCTCTGATTCCGGCTCCTTCTCCAGGTCAAGATCCAGGGTCAGAGCTACCTTCTGGGGACTATTGGGAATCCCGTTCTCATCTGGGGGGAGGGGCGAGGGGTCATGCTTGTGACCCAGGTTTCCCGACAGCCAGGCCCAACGAAGGGAGATTCCCAGCAGTTAAAACAAGTGATCCTCCGCTGGGCATGGTAGTTCACGCCAGTAATCCCCACACTTTGGGAGGCTGAGGTGGGCAGATTGCTTGAGCCCAAGAGTTCGAGACCAGCCTGGGCAACATGGTAAATCCCCATTTCTACAAAAATACAAAAATTAGCCAGGCATGGGAGCCTGCACCTATAGTCCCAGCTACTCGGGAGACTGAGGCGGATCACTTGAGCCCAGGAAGTCGAGGCTGCAGTTGAGTTGTGATTGCGCTGCAGTGCAGCCCAGGTGACAGAGTGAGATGCTGCCTCAAAATAACAACAAACCGCACCCCCTTCCCCCCGCCCCCCCAAAAAAAACAAGTGCCCTTCCTCCAGCCCAGGCTGCAGGCGAAGCGAATTCATGATGGAAACATGCATAGCTACCAGGAAGCGCATGCATGGGTCGGGCGATGAGCAAAGCACCTTAGATGGATTATCTCATTATCGTTGCTTTACAAATGACACATTGAGGTTCAGAGGGCTGCAGTGGCTAAGTGGTTTGTCTCAGGCCACACAGCTGAGACGTTGTGAAACCAGTACTCAAATTCAGAGGTCTTTGGATCCAAAGTTTGCATGCATGGAAGCTCTATTGCCTCCTCATTTTATAGAGGTGGAAACTGAGGCCCAAACAACAGCAAGGATGACTTTAATCCTACCAACTTCCCTTCATGATCTTCCGGTTTGCACAAGGCTACTAGGGGTGGGCTCTGGCTGGGAACAGAGGGAATGGCTTCCCAGGGGAGGTGGCTCTCAGGGCTTACCAGACTGGAGGAGCTCAGCTTTGGTCTCCAGCTCCTGAGCTTGGGCCTGGGATGGTTTATTGGCCAGGTAGTAGCGGGCAAACTTCTGTAGAAGGACAGGAAAGTGTTGGGCCTGCCTGGCTTGCCTGAGGTGTCTGGATCCCTGCCCACATCATTGGCCTGGAGGCTGGGGTCCCTCAGTGTCTTCTCTGGGGGTCAGGGCTGAGGCCAGGTCTCCTCCACCTCCCCTGGCCTCTCTCAGGGTCTCAGACTCAGGACTCTATCCAAGATGCTTTAAGGTGGGGCCTCGAGCCCAACAGCAGGCTCACCAGGTGAGGCAGGCTCAGGTAACACATGATGGACATGAGGATGCCCACACAGGGCGTGATAAAGTACCCCAGGGCGGAGGTCTGGGCGTCCACGCCACCTGCGGAGAAACTTCAGCTGCAGAAGAGGCACCTGGTCCCACCAGCTCCCACGGGGCTTCCAACTCTTGTCCCACTTCCCATTGTGGACTTCTCAGACCCACTCCCAGCCTCCCTTCACTGAAAATGGGAATCTTGTACAGGGCCCCAGGGCAGCCCTGCCCTTTTCCCACTTTCCCCTACATGTCATTTTTGTTGAGCACATACTATGTGCCAGGAGCCTTCTCTTATTGCATGCTCATTATAATCTGAGCAGGGAGCTAGAACGATCACGTAGGTGGGGAAACTAGCACAGAGCGGTGACAAGCCTTGTCCAGTGCCCCTAGCTGGTAAGCGGTGAAGCAGATTCAAATCCAAGACTATCTGAATCCCAAACCCATCCCCTCATCCTTCAACTTCAACCTGCTGCCGCATGCCAGTACTGGCCCCAGGAATCCTGCCCCTGTCTCTGAGTTAACCCAGTCCTCGCTTGGTTATTACTCCTCACTGCAGGGCCCATGAGCCCCACTCCCTAGCCCCAGACCCAATCCCCATTTCCATATCACCCTCTTACCTCCATCTTCACCCAGAACCCAGGTGTCTTGCTCTCACATGCCCTCTCTGTTCCCCAAACCTCAGATGCCGCCCCAGCCCTCCAGCCACCCAAGTGCACTCACTGGCCATGGACAGGAGCATGGCAAGGGCAGCAAAGATCCCAGCCAGGCCCTGGCCGCTGAGGAAGAGAGTGCTGTAGGTGGAGGGCATGGTGCCCAGCTGCCCGAAGAGGCTGCCCTGTAGGACTGCACTGAAGGCTGTGGAAGACAGGGATGGGGGCTGCTGCTCAACTAGGCAGGACTCAGGGGCTCCCTGGAGGAGGTGTCGGCAGGATGCACAGGGGACTCTGGACAAGGTTGCACAGGTGTGAGCTTCCCTAGGGACTCTGGGCACTCTGGGGCAACACCCGCCATTCAGTCCTTTTCTGAGGTGCAGCCATTGGTTTGTGGGGCTGTCGACCAGGAAGCCTGCTCCTAGGTCACCAGACAAGTGACTCTTCCCCTCCCTCTGGGCCTCAGTTTCTTTACCAGGGATATGAGTGACCATGATGCTGTCTTCCCTTCTCAGATATGCTGGGCCCTTTCAGTAATGAGGCCAGGCTGAAGCCCTGCATGGGCTGGCTGGGGAGGGGGTGAAGGTGCTCACAGTTGATGAAGCAGACGGAGGCCATGGTGATGGAGAAGAAGGGTCCGGGGCTCATGTCCACTTTGACCAACGTTGCCGTCAGGGCAAAGAGCAGCAGTATGGCCAGCAGGCTGCCCAGAATGCGCACCGTCTCCGGGATGCTGCTCAGAAGGGGGCAGAGTGGATCAGTGGGGCCCAGGCCAGAGGGGGCTGGGGAAGGGCTGGGCAGTAGGGCTAGGGGACGGGGGGCACGGGGGAAGGCCTCAATGAAGCTGCGTTGGCAGGGGGCACAGGAGCCAGGGCAGGCCTCTCACCACTGGTACAGGAAGGAGTTGAGAAGGGTGAAGAGCAGCAGGGGCAGCTGGGACAGCAGCGTCACCCAATTGTTGAAGTTGAAGGCATCCTCCGGGCCTGTGTGGTTGGTGCCCAGGATCCTGGTTGTGCTGTTGCTGGCCCCGACCAGTCGCGCCTGGAAGTACTGCCAGGTGGGGAGGTGACGGAGGGTCAGCACCTCTCAGCCTTCCCCCACTGCCTTCCCCCTCACTTGTGATTGCTTTCTACTGTCTGCAGGGACTTGTCTGCCATGTCCTTGTTCTGTCCCCAGCGCCTGGCACACAGTCGGGGCTCCATGAATGTGCACTGAGTTAAATGGCTGAAGTCTGAGACACAGCCCAAGCATTAAGAGCCCCCAGCATAAGCCTTGATCCAGCCTTGGACAGCCCCTTCTCTTCAGCGCCCTGGTTCCAGCCCCCATCCCCACTCGTGCAGCAGCTGCTAGATTCATTCATTCCAGGGGTATTTATTGAGCACCTACTGTCAGCCAGGCTTTGGCCTAGGTGCTGACCAACTGCATTCTCTCTGGAGCACATAGCCTGCCACTCCTCTGCTTAACCTCCTCACTCCTCAACACCCCGCTTCATTCCTACCTACTGCCTGCAGGGCAAAGCCCCAAATAGAACAGCCCTTCAGAATCAGATCCCAGTCTCCCTTTGTGCCCCATCTTCTGCTCCATCCAGCTAAGCTCCAGGCAGCCCTGGCTCTGGATCTCTCTCTAAACAGGCTGATCCTCTCTTGCCTGTTTGCCTTGGGCGTGGCTGTCATCTCCGCCTGGCGTGGCTGTCACCTCCACCTGGAATGCCCTACTGACCACGCCCCTCCATATGCACTCTGCCTACCCTACTCCCAATTTACAAATCTCTTCCACGAAGCAGAAGAAACTTTCTCCCTCCCCTGGGGACCCACTGCACTCTGCTGTAAGCCTGGAATGTCGCGCATCATGTTACATTATTAATAGCTCTTTGGCCCCTCTTGCTCTCAAGACCAGGGGCTGATTCATCTCTGGGTTTCCAGGGCCCAGCACAGAGCCAGTACCCAAGAGGCATTTGCAAAGTTGTTGCAGTGAATACAGATGAATAACCCGGTCCCAAAGACAATGCAAACCCCATATTTCTGCCTTCCCTGAAGACACTCCCTGCTGTTTCCTCCTGTGTCCCCAGTGCCTTCTCCACAGTAGGTGCACATTAAACGTTTGTTGAACGAATGAATGCATGAATGAGTAAAATTCATGGTATTCCAAAGAAAATCAAACGTTTGATAACCGACTTTTGGGGTGACTGACTCAGGAATAACGACACATAGAGGAGGTGGGTGGGCAGCGCCTTTGCTCATTCCAGACCCTGTGGGCTGGTGGCCTTGGCCCTCTGAGATGTGGACATTCCTGAAGTTCTGCTTTCCTAGTCATGCGGGAAGCATTGCCCTCTCTGTGGCTCCGAGCTTCAGCCCATAAATGAGCTCAACGAGGGGTCACAGGTGCGCGGTGAGGAAGCGCCCGGTAAACCTCATCCCAAAGGGTGCTGGCTGCGGCCACGAGGCTGCCACGCCGCCAGGAGTCTCACCGGGATGGCGGTGATGAAGAAGTTCCAGGGAAGGAGGGTGCCCAGCCCCAGGATGAAGAAGCTGATCCCGACCAGGTGGTAGCTGTGGGGATCGGTGGGAAGGTCACCCCGAGGACGCACCCGCCTCCGCGGGCCCTCCCGCCTCCCAGGCCGCCCCCTCCGGAGCGGACTACAACCCCCATCACCCCAGCTCTGGCGGCAGAGGGAGTCGGCTGATGGGAATTGTAGTTCGATCCGGTCTTCTCTGCGCCTCGGAGCGCCTCTAGGGAGCGGGTCTGCAACGCCCCCGGTCACTTGGGTCCCGGTCCGCACCCACCCGGGCCCACTCACCTGTCCCGCGGGGCGTCTCCTCGCGCCATGGCCGTCGCAGCGGATGCGCCTGGGGTGAAAGGGACAGAGAAGCCCCACCAGCACCTGCGCTGGGGCCGAGGGCCGCAGCACCGGTGGGGCGGGGGGCGGGTCTCCCCAGATCCCGGTGCAGGGCTGCAGGAGCGGCACAGGTAGCCTCCGGCGGATTTCGGCGGGTCTCGCGCTCCGCAGGCTGGGACCTGGGCTCCGCCCCCGGGGCGGGGACAGAGGGTCGCGCCACCCGTCTTTCCTTCCCGCACCCGCCGCAGGGACTCTAGACTCCGGCTCGGGCCCCGCCCCACCTCGGAGCCTCCGGAACCCGCCCGCTCACGGCACAACCCCTCCCCGCAGACCCCAGTCCTCTCCGCGGGCGCCGGAGGGGAAGGCGGGGGTAGGGGCTGGGGGTAACCTCACCTCCACCCCTCGCTGAGAGCTCTGTAGGGGCAGCACTGGCGCGGGGCTCTTCCCGCTTCGTCAACTCCGAGGTGATGCCAGAGCCGCTCCAGCGACCCCTAAAGCTGGAGCCCACCGGGGCGCCCCCTAACTAGGGAGCCGCTGCGGAGCCCCCACCCAGAGCGTAACCCAAGCCGGGCCCGGACGGGGGAACCGGAGCCGCCGCCGGTCGCCCGCGATCCTGGCAGGCTTCGCCGCGCTGGGTCCCCGGGAGTGCCTGGAAAAAACAGCATTACTTTCAACTCCCCACTCTTTTTATGTTTAAAAAAAAAAAAAAAAACTTCCAGAAGACTATAAATCATTAATTTGCTCCTACTCATAATCTACGAATAGGTGTGGGTTCTCTGCAATCCCCGGGCGTATCGGGGACGCTGGAGAAGTGAGAGGCCCCGAAACACAAACTATTTTCTTTTTCTCTTTTTTGAGACAGAGTGTCGCTCTGTCGCCCAGGCGGAAGTGCAGTGGCCTGGTCTTGGCTCACTGCAACCTCCCCCTCCCAGGCAGGTTCAAGCGATTCTGGTGCCTCAGCCTCCGGAGTAGCTGGGACTACAGGCGCATGCCACCACCTCCGACTAATTTTTGTATTTTTAGTAGAGACGGGCCTTCACCATCTCTACTAAAGAGGTGGCCAGTCTAGTCTCGAACTCGTCTTTTGACCAGGCTGGTCTCTGACTCGTGACCTCAGGTGATCCGCCCGCCTCGGCCTCCCAAAGTGTTGGGATTACAGGCATGAGCCACCACGCCCGGCCAGAAACTATTTTCTCAAGCAATGACATTTTATAGCCATTCCCGGGTTGCTTATGTTTTTCCTCCAGCCGACTGTGAGTCTGTAGGGGCATAGGCTGTGCTTGTCTGGTCCATTGGTTTACTGGCAGCATTTGGGCCGTTGAGTGATAAATGGGTTGCAGTAAAATGCAGGTGATTTTAGGGAGAAAAGGGACAGCATTAAATTACACCGAAAGAGAAAGTTATTCTTTCCATTTTCTTTCAAGCCTCTGGATATGTCAAGGGTGTTAACAGGTTGCTAACACTTCTTAATCTGCCTCCCATCCCTTCCCCTCAGCCTCAGAGGGTCTGCTGACAATTCTATGAAAAGTTATTAACTTGTATTTGTCTTATATTTATTTTTATAGCAACTTTATTTTCAGGGCTACTCATACTGGTTTCCTATGATTATGATTATGATATCAACTTTTCTCTGAAAAATCAATTTATTGATGGAAAATGAGTTATTTTAAGAAAATCAAGCGAGGCTACTGGTGCAGCACAGCTACGGCACAGGTTGTGAAGGAAGGACTTGAGAATGGAGGCTGGGGAGCAGTGAATTTGTTGAGACAGTGAAGGGAGAGGATGAGGGCATTTCAGGGAGAGAACAGCCTGTCCCAAGACAAGGGACAAGAGAGTGCTGACACATTCTGGGACATACAAATAAATCCCTTTGGCTGGCATTGGTGGGAGGAGGGGACAGAGCCTCTACAACAGCCAGGCTGGTTATGGCAAGCCTGAGGACTGATTAAGGAGTTCAGATTTCATTTCAAAGCACAGACGTTCAGCTGGGGCCGATTCCGTCATTCTTGTAATAAATATTTTGTTACTATCCTGCAATGAAATTCATATAGAACAAACCCTACCTATACACAATAATATTTGATGTTCAGATAATATCCTGATTGTACTGCAGAGGAATCATAAAGAAAAGTGTTTGGTAATAACACGGTATGTGTGAATGTGTTACTATTCATGGTGTGTGAAGCTGTCAGATGCTTGACCTTCTTTATAAAACTGCAATGAATCCACGGCTACAAAATCACATGGGATACCGGCGTGCAGTGAAACTGGCCACTCAGAGACCACTAGTTTGCCAGGTTTTTTTTTTTTTTGAGACGGAGTCTCTCTCTGTTGCCCAGACCGGAGTGCAGTGGTGGGATCTTGGCTCACTGCAACCTCCACCTCCTGGGCTCACACGATTCTCTTGCCTCAGCCTCCTGAGTAGCTGGGATTACAGGTGTGTGCCACGATGCCTGGCTAATTTTCTTATTTTTAGTAGAGATGGGATTTCGCCATGTTGGCCAGGCTGGTCTTGAACTCGTGACCACAGGTGATCTGCCCGTCTCAGCCTCCTAAAGTGCTGGAATTACAGGCATGAGCCACCGCACCCAGCCTCTTTTCTTTTCTTTTTTTTTTTTTTTTTTGAGACAGAGTCTGGTTGGGGTGCAGTGGCCGGATCTCAGCTCACTGCAAGCTCCGCCTCCCGGGTTTACGTCATTCTCCTGCCTCAGCCTCCCCAGTAGCTGGGACTATAGGCGCCCGCCACCTCGCCCGGCTAGTTTTTTGTATTTTTAGTAGAGATGGGGTTTCACCGTGTTAGCCAGGATGGTCTCGATCTCCTGACCTCGTGATCTGCCCGTCTTGGCCTCCCAAAGTGCTGGGATTACAGGCTTGAGCCACTGCGCCCGGCCTGCCTCTTTTCTTTTTAAAAAAACTTTTTTTTTTTTTTTTGAGACAGAGTCTTCCTCTGTCGCCTGGGCTAGAGCGCACTGGTGCAATCTCGGCTCACTGCAACCTCCGCCTCCCAGGTTCAAGTGATTCTCCTGCCTCAGCCTTCCCGAGTAGCTGGGATTATAGGCATGAGACACCATGCCCAGCTAATTTTTGTATTTTTTAGTAAAAACGAGGTTTCACCATCTTGGCCAGGCTGGTCTTGAACTCCTGACCTTGTGATCCACCCACCTTAGCCTCCCAAAGTGCTGGGATTACAGGCATGAGCCATAGTGCCCGGGCTAAAAACAAATTTTTTTAGTCATTTATGTTTTAAATTTTATTCGTATTTATTTATTTTGTTTTATTTATTTATTTATTTATTGAGACGTAGTTTTGCTCTTATTGCCCAGGCTAGAGTGCAGTGGCACAATCTCGGCTTACTGCAACCTCTGCCTTCCAATTTCAAGCGATTCTCCTGCCTCAGTCTCCCTAGTCACTAGGATTACAGGCTCCCGCCACCATGCTCAGCTAATTTTTTTGTATTTTTAGTGGAGACAGGGTTTCACTATGTTAGTCAGGCTGGTCTCGAACTGCTGACCTTGTAATCCACCTGCCTCGGCCTCCCAAAGTGCTGGGATTACAGGCGTGAGCCACCGCGCCCAGCCCTATTTATTTATTTAATTGATATATAATAGATGTACATATTTTCAGGGTGTATGTGATCATTTAATCTATTCATATCATGTGTAAAGATCAGACTAGGACAACTAAGATGTCCATCACCTTAAATATTTGTCTTTTCTTTATGCTAGGATGTGATTTTCTGAAATGTGACCAAGTCCTGATCAAGTTCCAAAGAAGTCAAAGTGCAGCTGTTCGTCAACACAGACAGTAGCTGTGTTACTGAAGAATGCTGTGTATTTTCAAGCCTTGCAAATAATACATTTTGTCTAAATGTAAAAAGGATTTAAAGTCTAGGCTCAGAAAAATTATCAACATGGTTTTTAAAAAATAAACAGTAGATTTTATTTTTAGGTTGTACTTAATCCGCTATTAAACCTGTGTGCTGAATTTCATTCAACATTTATTATTATTATTATTATTATTATTATTATTATTATTATTATTTTTGAGATGGAGTTTTGCTCTTGTTGCCCAGGCTGGAGTGCAATGGTGCGATCTCAGCTCACTGCAACCTCTGCCTCCCAGGTTCAAGTGATTCTCCTGCCTCAGCCTCCCGAATAGCTGGAATAACAGGTGCGAGTCACCACACCTGGCTAATTTTTTTATTTTTAGTATAGACAGGGTTTCACCATGTTTGCCAGGCTGGTCTCGAACTCCTGACCTCAAGTGATCCTCTGGCCTCAGCCTCCCAAAGTGCTGAGATTATAGGTGTGAGCTACTGCGCCCAGCCTGGCTTCTTTCATTTATGTGTGTGCTTAAGGTTCCTCCATGTCTTTTCATGGCATGATAATTCATTTCTTTTTGTTTGTTTGCTTTTAATTTTTTAAATTTTTGAGATGGAGTTTCACTCTTGTCACCTAGACTGGAGTCTAATGGCATGATCTCGGCTTACTGCAACCTCTGCTTCCCAGGTTCAAGTGATTCTTCTGCCTCAGCCTCCCAAGTAGCTGGGATTACAGGTGCCTGCCACCGTGCCTAGCTAATTTTTGTATTTTTAGCAAAGACAGGGTTTCCCAATGTTGACCAGGCTGGTCTCGAACTCCTGGCGTCAAGTGATCCGCCTGTCTCGACCTCCCAAAGTGCTGGGATTACAGGCATGAGCCACCACGCCTAACCAACTCATTTCTTTTTATTGCTAAATAATACTCCATTTTATGAATTGCCACTGTTTGTTTATCCGTTTACCTATTTCAGGACATCTTGGTTGCTTCCATGTTTTGGTGATCACAAATAAAGATGCTATACACAATTGTGTGTAGGTTTTTGTGTGGACATAAGTTTTCAATTTGTTTGTTTTAAATACCCAGGAGCACCATTGCTAGATCATATGGTAAGACTGTTTAGTTTGGTAAGAAACTGCCAAACTATCTTCCAAAGTGCCTGTACCATTTTTTGTCCCCAGCAACAACAATGAAACAATTCCTGATGCTCCACATTTTTGTGGGCACTTGGTGTTGTTAATGTTTTAGAGTTTAGCCAGTCTCATCAGGATGCAGTGATATCTTGTTTTATTTGTTTGTTTGTTTGTTTATTAACTTTTTTATTTTTTTGAGACGAAGTCTCAGTCTGTCACCCAGGCTGGAGTGCAATGGCTCAATCTCGGCTCACTGCAACCTCCCCCTCCCGGGTTCAAGTGATTCTCTGCCTCAGTCTCACCAGTAGCTGGGATTACAGGCACACGTCACCACGCCCCGCTGATTTTGTGTATTTTCAGTAGAGATGTGATTTCACCATTTTGGCCAGGCTGGTCTCGAACTCCTGACCTCAGGTGATCCACCTGCCTCGGCCTCCCAAAGTGCTGGGATTACAGATTTGAGCCACCATGCCTGGCCCTGACTTTGACTTTGTTCTTTTCCTATATTGTGTTGGCTATTCTGAGTCTTTTGCCACTTCATCTAAGCTTTAGAATCAGTTTGTCAATATCCACAAAATAATTTCCTGGAATTCTGATGGAATCAAGTTGGGAAGGAGAGATATCTTGACAATATGAAGCTTTCCTATCCATGAACAGGGAATATCTCTCCATTCTATTTATTTATTTATTTACTTACTTAATTTTGAGACAAGGTCTCACTCGGATGTCCAGGCTGGAGTGCAATGGTACAGTGACAGCTGGCTGCAGCCTCAACCTCCCAGGCTCAGTTGATCTTCCCTCTTCAGCCTCCTGAGTAACTGGAACCACAGGTATGTGCCACCACACCAAGCTAATTTTTAAATTTTTAAATTTTTTTGTGGAGAATAAGTCTCATTATGTCGCCCAGACTCATCTCAAACTCTTGGACTCAAGTGATCCTTCTACCTTGGCCTCCCAAAGTGCTGGAATCCTAGGCATGAGCCTAGGTCCCAGGCCTCTCCATTTATTTAATTCTTCTTTGATATCTTTCATCAGAGTCTTGTAGTTTTCCTCATATAGATCTTGCATATTTTGTTATATTCGTTGCACCTAAGTATTTCCATTTCTGGGATGGTAATGTAAATTATAATGTGCTTTCACATTTGTTTATTGCGTCACTATTCACAATAGCAACGACTTGGAACCAACCCAAATGTCCATCAGTGATAGACTGGATTAAGAAAATGTGGCACATATACACCATGGAATATATGCAGCCATAAAAAAGGATGAGTTCAGCTGGGTGCTGTGGCTCATGCCTGTAATCCCAGCACTTTAGGAGGCAGGTCACGAGGTCAGGAGATTGAGATCATCCTGGCTAACACGGTGAAACCCCGTCTCTACTAAAAATACAAAAAATTAGCCGGGCGTGGCGGAGCACCTGTAGTTCCAGCTACATGGGAGTCTGAGGCAGGAGAATGGCGTGAACCCGGGAGGCGGAGCTTGCAGTGAGCCAAGAGGGCGCCACTGCACTCCAGCCTGGGCAACAGAGAAAGACTCCGTCTCAAAATAAAAATTAGCCAGGCATGGTGGCGCGTGCCTGTAGTCCCAGATACTTGGGAGGCTGAAGCATGAGAATCACTTGAACTCAGTTGGCAAAGGTTGCAGTGAGCCGAGATCAAGCCACTGCACTCCAGCCTGGCGACAGAGTGAGACTCTGTCAAAAAAAAAGAGAGAGAGAGAGAGACAGAAAAGAAGAAAGAAAGAAAAAGAAAGAAAGAGAGAGAGAGAGAGAGACAGAGAGGGAGGGAGGGAGGGAGGGAAAGAAGCCGAGATCTGGGCTCTGGGAGACAGAGTGATCATTTAAAAATGAAAACTGGATGATATCCAGCACTTTGGAAGGCCAAGGTGGGTGGATCTTGAGGTCAGGAGATCGAGACCATCCTGGCTAACACCGTGAAACCCTGTCTCTACTAAAAATACAAAAAATTAGCTGGGTGTGGTGGCAGACACCTGTAGTCCCAGCTGCTTGGGAGGCTGAGGCAGGAGAAGGGTGTGAACCCGGGAGGCGGAGCTTGCAGTGAGCCGAGATTGCACCACTGCACTCCAGCCTGGGCGACAGAGTGAGACTCCATGTCACAAAAAAGAAAGAAAGAAAGAAAGAAAATTGGATGATATCAACTTCCTTCTTACACTTTTGGATGGCTTGCCACCGTGCTCACAGATGAAGCTGAATCTATTCACAGCCTGCAGGAACCTGCCTGAGTGGGCTCCTGCCCGCCTCTCCAGTGCCATTGCCAGCTCCTCTCCCCTTAGCCCATCAGGTCTCTGCCACACCAGCCCTTTTGGTTCCTGGAATATTCCAAGTTTTCTGTTCTCAATGCCAAGAGAAGTGTTTTGCCTCTGAGTAACTCTGACTCCTCCTGAAATGCCCCTTCCCGAGAAAGGTCTTTTCGAATGGCCTCTTCCTGTCCCATCTCCAAGTTTCATTAGGCAGGACCCCATGGTTTTTCTTCTGTGGCAGAGACTGCTTGCTACCCACCAGAAGCCTTTCTCTTCTTCTTTGGTGGTAATGGACTTGTAGCTGGGCATGTCACGTGGTCTACGCTTCCTTTCCCAGGCTCCCTAGCCTTGTCCATATGCTAGGTTCTCTCTAGAGGAATTTTTATTGTTGTTGTTGTTTTGTTTTTGTTTTCGAGACTGGGTCTCATTCTGTTGCCCAAATTGTAGTGCAGTGGTACAATCTCAGCTCACTGCCTCCCGGGTTCAAGTGATTCTCCTGCCCCAGCCTCCCAAGTAGTTGGGATTACAGGCACCCATCACCACACCTGGCTAAATTTTTTGTATTTTAAGTAGAGACGAGGTTTTGCCATGTTAGCCAGATGGGTCTCAAACTCCTGACCTCAGGTGATCCGCATGCCTTGGCCTCCCAAAGTGCTGGGATTACAGGCGTGAGCCACCGTGCCCAGCCTATAGCAGAATTTGATTGAAGTGACATGTGTCACTATTGGGGGAACACGCCCCCAGTATTTCAACGTAGGTTCTTTCTATTTTCCATAAGTGTCAGCCAGCTGAGAAATAAAGAGAGACAGTACAAAGAGAGAAATTTTACAGCTGGGCCACCAGGGGTGACATAATATATTGGTAGGACTGTGATGCCCACCTGAGTCTCAGACCAGCAAGTTTTTATTAAGGGTTTCAAAAGGGGAGGGGATGTAAGAACAGGGAGTAGGTACAAAGATCACATGCTTCAAAGGGCAAAAAGCAGAACCACTAATAAGGGTCTAACAAAGATCCATGCTTCTAAGGGAACAGGACAAAGGGCAAAAGCAGAACCACTAATAAGGGTCCAACAAAGATCACAAGGCAAACGGCAAAAGCAGAACTACTGATAAGGGTTCATCAAAGATGACAGGGCAAAGGGCAAAAGCAGAACCACTGATAAGGGTCTATGTTCGGTGGTGAACGTATCATCTTGATGAACATCTTAAACAACAGAAAACAGGGTTCGAGAGCAGAGAACTGGTCTGACCACAAATTTACCAGGGTGGAGTTTTCCCAACCTTCATAAGCCTGCGGGTTCTGCAGGTGACCAGGGCTTATTTCAGTCCTTATCTCAACTGCACAAGACAGACATTCCCAGAGCAACCGTTTATAGACCTCCCCCCAGGAATGCATTCCTTTCCCAGGGTATTAATATTAATATTCCTTACTAGGAAAAGAATTTAGCGATATGTTTCCTACTTGCACGTCTGTTTATAGGCTCTCTGCAAGAAGAAAGTACGGCTCTTTTGCCCGACCCCGCAGGCAGTCAGACCTTATGGTTGTCTTCCCTTGTTCCCTAAAAATCACTATTATTCTATTCTTTTTCAAGGTGCACTGATTTCATATTGTTCAAACACATATGTTTTACAATCAATTTGTTCAGTTAACACAATTATCACAGTAGTTCTGAGGTGATGTACATCCTCAGCTTATGAAGATAACAGGATTAAGAGATTAAAGACAGCATAATAAATTATAAAAGTATTATTTGAGAACTGATAAATGTCCATATTAAGATGAAATCTTCACAATTTATGTTCCTCTGCCACAGCTCCAGCTGGTTCCTCCACTTGGGGTCCATGACTTCATGTAACATGCCACTTTCTGGACTGGCTCATAGAAGTTCCCATGCATGCCTGCCATGGTCTTTTCCCCATTCTGGGGCTAGAATGGCCACAACCAGAGGCTCGTGGAAGCTTTGTGTAGATGGCAGCTCTGATGTCAGCCTGGGGCCTTGGATGACAGTAGTGGACAGAGATCCCCACCAATCTGGAACTCCTACCCTAAACTGTTATATGAGAGAGAATCCAACATTTGTTTCAGCAGCTTGGCCTACCCCAGTGAAAACACCATCTAATTCCATTCAGATGCTGTCAGAAAGCATGGAGCAGAAAGGAAGGTGACATGGAGGGAGCTTCGAGTCTGAGCAGAAGATTAAGCTAGTGTTGAATATTTCCAATAACAACACTTAGGGGTGTGGAATAAAATATCTGACTCCATCACAAATGTAGAATTAAGGGAACTTGTAAGGAAGAAATGGAAATCTCCAAGCACCAGAAGCAAAGAGGAACCTGGACCCCAGAGAAGCAGCCTGTGAGCTGGGAAGTTGGCACCCCCAGGGTGATGGTGGCGTTGGGGGCTTTATGTTTTGTTTTTTGCTGTCGTTTGCTTGCTTTGCTTTCAGTGACTAAAAAATAACATTCATTGAGCACTTCCTATATGCCAGTCATTGTCCTAAACTCGTCACATGTATCTACTCTTTTAATCATCACAACCTTCCAAGGGAGGTGCTATAATTTCCCCATTTTGCAGGTGAGGAGATGGAAGAACACAGAAGTTATGTCACTTGTCTGTGGCCTTGCAGATGGAAAGAGGTAGAGCCAGGACTTGAACCCAGAACGTCTTGCTTCTGAGTCGGTGTCCTGAAGCAGCATGTGTTACTACCATATGCCAGTGTGATAAGAAGAAATATGAATAACAGTTTAGTTAAGATCAGCTTTCACCTGGGGATCAATGATCCTGGCACAGTGTCCATCACAACACAATGCATCCTGTGGCCCACAGAATCTAAGGAGGCTGACGCAACTGCATTAAGCCAGGAGACAGATCTCTGTTCCTGCTGCTTTCCAGGCTGTCCACATCTCTGCCAGACAAGTCTCACTGAGGTCTGGGAGAGAGAAAATATTCAAATTATTTTGTATTCCTGGCTGGGTGCAGTGGCTCACTCTTGTAATCCCACACCGCAGGAGGCTGAGGCAGGAGGATTGCTTGAGGCCAGGAGTTCAAGACCAGCATGGACGACATAGCAAGACACTGTGTATTAGTCTGTTCTCACACTGCTAATAAAGACATCCCTGAGATTGGGTTATTTGTAAAGAAGTTTAATTGACTCATAGTTCCACATGGCTGGAGAGGCCTCACAATCATAATGGAAGGTGAATGAGGAACAAAATCATGTCTCACATGGCATCAGGCAAGAGAGAACATATGCAGGAGAACTCCCCTTTATAAAACCATCAGATCTCATGAGACTTATTCACTATCACAAGAACAGCACAGGAAAAACCTGCCCCCATGATTCAATTGCCTCCCATTAGGTCCCTCCCATGACATGTGGGGATTATTACAATTCAAGGTGAGACTTGTGTGGGGACACAGAGCCAAACAATGTCATTCTGCCCTGGCCCCTCCCAAATCTCATGTTCTCACATTTCAAAACCAATCATGCCTACCCAACAGTTCCCCAAAGTCTTAACTCATTTCCACATTAACTCAAAAGTCCACAGTACAAAGTCTCATCTGAGACAATGCAAGTGCTTTCTGCTTAAGAGCCTGTAAAAACAAAAGTAAGTTAGTTACTTACCAAATACAATGGGGGTACAGGCATTGGGTAAATACGCTCATTCCAAATGGGAGAAATTGGTCAAAATGAAGAGGCTACAGGCCCCATGCAAACCTGAAATGCAGTGGGGCAGCCACATCTTAAAGCTCTGAAATGATCTCCTTTGACTCCAATTCTCACACCCACATCAGGCTGATGCAACAAGTGAGCTCCTATGTCCTTGAGCAGCTCTACCCCTTTGGCTTTGCAGGGTACAGTTCCTGTCCTGGCTGCTTTCATGGGCTGGTGTTGAGTGTCTGCAACTTTTCCAGGTGCACAGTGCAAGTTGTGGGTGGATCTACCATTCTGGGGTCTGGAGGATAGTGGCCCTTTTCTCACAGCTCCACTAGGCAGTGCCCCAGTGGAGACTCTGAGAACGGGCTCCCACCCCACATTTCCCTTCCTCACTGCCCTAGCAGAGGTTCTCCATGAGGGCTCCGCCCCTGCAGCACACCTCTGCCTGGACATCCAGGCATTTCCATACATCCTCTGAAATCTAGGTGGAGGTTCCCAAACCTCAATTCTTGACTTCTGTGCACCTGCAGGCTTAACACCATGTGGAAGCTGCCAAGGACTGAGCTTGCCCCCTCTGTAGCCATGGCCTGAGCTATACCTTGGCCCCTTTTTGCCATAGATGGAGCAGCTGGGATGCAGGGCACCAAGTCCCTAGGCTGCATAGAGCACAGGAGCCCTGGGCACAGCCCATGAAACCATTTTTTTCCTTCTAGGCCTCCAGGCCTATGTAAGAGGGCCTGTGGAGAAGGTCTCTGACATGTCCTAGAAACATTTTCCCCATTGTCTTGATGATTAACATTTGGTTCCTTGTTACTTATGCAAATTTTTGCAGCCAGCTTGAATTTCTCCTCAGAAAAGGGTTTTTTTTTTTTTTTCCTACAGCATTGTCAGGCTGCAAATGTTCTGAACTTTTATGCTCTGCTTCTCTTTTAAACACAAGTTCCAATTCCAAACCATATCTTTGTGAATACATAAATACACAAAGCTGAATGCTTTTAACAGCACCCAAATCATCTCTTGAATGCTTTGCTTCTTAGAAATTTCTTCTGCCAGATATGCTAAATCATCTCTCTCAAGTTCAAAATTCCACAGATCTCTAGGGCAGGAGAAAAATGCTACCACTCTCTTTGTTAATACATAGCAAGAGTCACCTTTATTATAGTTCCCAACAAGTTCCTCATCCCCGTCTGAGATAACCTTTGGTGAAAATCATTCAACAAGTATCTAGAAAGTTCCAAACTTTCCCACATCTTCTTGTCTTCTTCTGAGTCCTCCAAACTGTTCCAACCTCTGCCTGTTATCCAGTTCCAAAGTCGCTTACATATTTTTGGGTTATCTTTACAGCAGCACCCCACTCTACTGGTACCAATTTACTGTAATAGTTTGTTCTCACACTGCTAATAAAGGCATACCCAAGACTGGGTAATTTATAAAGTAAAGAGGTTTGATGGACTTACAGTTTCACATGGCTGGGGAGGCCTCACAATCATGGCAGAAGGCAAACAACGAACAAAGTCATATCTTATATGACAGCAGGCAAGAGAGAGCATGTGCAGGGGAATTCTTCTTTGTAAAACCATCAGATTTCATGAGACTTATTCACTATCAAGAGAACAGCACAGGAAAAACCTGCCCCAATTCAATTACCTCCCACCAGGTCCCTCCCACAACATGTGGGGATTATTAGAATTCAAAGTGAGATTTGGGTGGGGACACAGAGCCAAATCATATCACCCCATCTCTATTAAAAAATACATATGTAGGCCAGGCGTGGTGGCTCACACCTGCAATCCCAGCACTTCGGGAGGCTAAGGCATGTGGATCACGAGGTCAGGAATTCGAGATCAGCCTGACCAACATGGTGAAACCCAGTCTCTACTAAAAATACAAAAATTAGCTGGGCGTGGTGGCACGCACCTGTAATCCCAGCTACTAGGGAGGCTGAGGCAGGAGAATGGCTTGAACAAGGGAGGCAGAGGTTGCAGTGAGCCGAAATCAAGCCACTGCATTCCAGACTGGGCAACAGAGCGAGACTATGGAGGGGGGTGATTAGATCATGAGGCTACATTCCTTATAAATGGAATTGGTGGCTGTATAAAAGAGGCCTCAGGGAGTTCCCTCACCCCTTCCATCATGTGAGAACATGTGAGACTGTGCAATCTATGAACCAGAAAGCAGGTCTTCACCAGATGCAGAACCTGACAGTGCCTTGATCTTAGACTTCCCAGCCTCCAGAACTTTGGGAAATACATTTCTGTTGTTTACAAGCCACCCAGTCTATGGTATTTTGTTGCAGCAGCTCTAACAGACTAAAACAGCAGAAGCAACTACGAGAACACTTCAATGGAACACAGCCCTTCTCAACATGCTCATAGCCAAATGAAGAAACAACTTCCCATGAGCAAGAATGAGCAGCCAGCCACCAAGAGCATTACCTCCTTTAGGGGCTAACTCATGTTTCTGGGTAGACACTTTATAAGAAGTCTCAATAGGCTGGGTGCAGTGGCTCACACCTGTAATCCCAGAACTTTGAGAGGCAGAGGTGGGAGGATCACTTCAGCTCAGGAGTTCAAGACCAGCCTGGGCAACATGGCAAAGCCCTGTCTCTACCAAAAATACAGAAAATTAGCCTGGCGTGGTGGTATGCACTTGTAGTCCCAGCTACTTAAGAGGCTGAAGTGAGAGGATTGCTTTTGAGCCTGGGAGGCAGAGGTTACAGTGGGCCAAGATCTCGCCACTGCATTCCAGCCTAGGTGACAGAGTGAGACCCCATTTAAAAAAAAAAAAAAAAAAGTCTCAACAACTTAACTTGTTATTTTCTCAACAACTTAACATTATTTTAATGTTATAATTAGACTCTGAGGGTTATTTTATAGCATATGAAAACTGCTTTTGAAATTCATCTTGGAGAAGACATGAGAGAGAATAACTAACAACAGATTTAATTTTTTTTTTTTTAAGACAGAGTCTCACTCTGTTGCCCAGGCTGGATTATAGTGGGGCAATCTTGACTCACTGCAACCTCCGCCTCCTGGGTTCAAGCGATTTTCCTGCCTCAGCCTCTCGAGTAGCTGGGATTACAGGCGCCTGCCACTACGTCCGGCTAATTTTTGTATTTTTAGCAGAGACGGGGTTTCACCATGTTGGCCAGGCTGGTCTTGAACTCCTGACCTCAAGTGATCTGCCCACCTTGGCCTCCCAAAGTACTGGGATTACAGGCGTGAGCCACCAAGCCTGGCCTAATGACAAATTTAAAAAGAACCATGGGCTAGGCACAGTGGCTCACATCTGTAATCTCAGCACTTTGAGAGGCTGAGGCAAGTGGATTGCTTGAACCCAAGAGTTCACAACCAGCCTGGGAAACATGGCAAGACCACATCTCTATTTAAAAAAAATAATAAATTAGCCAGGCATAGTGGCACATACCTGTGGCCCCAACTACTTGGGAGGCTGATGTGGGAGGATCACTTGAGCCCAGGAGGTCAATGTGGCAATGAGCCATGATTATGCCACTGTACCCTGGCCTGCTGGCCTGGGCAACAGAGTAAGATCCTGTCAAAAAAAAAAAAAGAACAAGAAAATCAAGCAATACTACTACAGTATCATATCAGTCAAAGGCTAATCAGGAGACAGAATCTACACAGTCATTTGAACAGCAAAAGTCCAACATAAGGAGTTATTAGGGGATTGAAATCATGCGGGATTGACTAATGAGAGTTGTGGAGAACACTACAGAACGAAAACATAGGCCAGGCGCGGTGGCTCATACCTGTAATCCCAGCACTTTGGAAGGCCGAGGTGAGCGAATTGCTTGAGACTAGGAGTTCGAGACCACCCTAGGCAACATGGTGAAACCCTGTCTCTATACAAAGTTTTAAAAGTCAGCTGGGTGTGGTGGCATGTGCCTGTAGTCCCAGCTAACCGGGAAGCTGAGGTGGGAGGATCGCTTGAGTTCCTGAAGTCAAGGCTGTAGTGAGCTGTGATCACACCATGCACTCCAGCCTGGGCGACAAAGTAAGGTCCTGTCTCAAAAAAAAAAAAAAAAAAAAAAAAAAAGAAAGAAAGAAAGAAAGAAATAGCAGATAGAAGGATAGAGGTAGAAGCCGCTGCCCTGAGGGCTAACATAGAGCACCCAAGGAAGAGCCCCACTCCAAGCCAGGGATCCAGACCACGCTGGAGAGAGCAAGGCCATGGCTGATGAGACATTTGAAGTGCCTTGGGCAACACTGTAAAACTGCCAGAGGCTATGCCAGGGGAAGCTGCTGGCTGCTGGGTGCTGCTGGTCACTGAATGGTCAGGAATTGGGAGCTGGAGAAGCTGATCTCAGCAGGATCTGGTCCCTGGAAAAACTATTATGTGTCGGCCTGATGGTATGGAAAGCTGTGGCCTGCAGGAAGGAGCCTGGTGTGGAAAACTCTGCCTACCCAAGAGCTGAGCGCCACAGAAAGTGGGTGCTGCGCTTGTCTCCTCCAGTGTCTCTTCAGCGCCCTCTATTGATGAGGCTGAGGACGGGATTTCTAGCAAGATGGGCTTCTATAAGCAGAGGAGATGGAAGTCAACTGAACTGTGTAGTTTACCTGTCAGATCCTAAAGCCAAAGGGGAAAACTTTACTCAGTGGATATGAGCTCCCACTCAAGGAAGTTGCTCCTTGGTCTTACTACTCTAGGCTTCAAAGATGGTAGGAGGGGCCGGGCATGGTGGCTCACACCTGTAATCCCAGCGCTTTGGAAGGCCAAGCTGGGTGGATCACCTGAGATCGGGAGTTTGAGACCAGCCTGGCCAACATGGTGAAACCCTATATCTACTAAAAAGGCAAAAATTAGAAGGGCGAGGTGGCGTGTGTCTGTAGTTCCAGCTACTTGGGAGGCTGAGGCAGGAGGACCACTTGAACCTAGGAATCAATGCAAAATGATTTATTATGTGATGATTTAAAATCTGTTGAAATGAAACTGATCTGTTTCGTCTACAAAGAGCAGACCGCAGAAATTTGACAGGGACATCAGAGTTATGGTGAGAAACAGGTGGATGAGTGGCAGGACCTGATTACTGGTGGGATCATGCCAAGATAATTTTCCAGCTGAAGCAGAGGGGAAACATTCCACTGACCTATAGATGAAGCCAAGGCTGGTGTTGGAGATGCTGGCAGCTCTGTTCTGGACTTTATGTCAAAGAAATCATATTGTATGTTTCTTTTGCTATTTCCATGCTTAGTTCATTGGGGAAAGTACAAAAGAAATTGCACCATAGTGAAAGCCATTTGAAGTTAGATGAAAAACAATGGCTAAACTCTTCCAACATCTTTAGGAAATGCAGACGTAATGAGGAGGTCTTTCAACCTCAGTTTTCTAACACATCTGAAAGCCTTTGCACCACCTGGGAAGCCTCCTTATTTTACTATCAGGGAACAATAAGACACGATCTTAACTCATAGGAATTTCTTCTGTCTCCAGAGCCTGAATCCTCTGAATTATTTTTTAAACTTAAACTTGCACGTACAAAGCTTTTGTCATGACACACTTTCTTTCTTTCTTCTTTCTTTCTTTCGTTCATTCTTTCTTTTCTCCTTTCTTTCTTTCTTTCTTTCTTTCTTTTTCTCTCTCTCTGTCTCTCTCTCTCTTTTTTTTTTTTGAGACAGAGTCTTGCTCTGTGGCCCAAGCTGGAGTACAATGGCACGATCTCGGCTCACTGCATCCTCTGCCCCCCGGGTTCAGGCAATTCTCCTGCCTCAGCCTCCTGCGTAGCTGGTATTATAGGTGTGCACCACCACGCCCGCCTAGTTTTTGTATTTTTAGTAGAGATAGGGGCTTCACCATGTTGGTCAGGCTGGTCTCGAACTTCTGACCTTGTGATCCACCCACCTCAGCCTCCCAAAGTGCTGGGATTACAGGCGTGAGCCACCGCACCCAGCCTCTTCCTTCCTTCCTTCCTTCCTTCCTTCCTTTCTTTCTCTTTCTTTCTTTCTTTCTTTCTTTCTTTCTTTCTTTCTCTCTCTCTTTTTTCCTTCCTCCCTCCCTCCCTCCTTCCTTCTCTTTCTTTCTTTCTTTCTTTTTTTCTTTCTTTCTTTCTTTCTTTTTTCTTTCTTCCTTTCTCCTTCCTTCCTTCCTTTCTTCCTTCTCTCTCTCTTTCTTTCTTTCTTTTTCTTTCTTTCTCTCTCTCTCTTTCTTTCTTTTTTTTTGAGACAGAGTCTCACTCTGTCATCCAGGCTGGAGTGCAATGACACAATCTCAGCTCACTGCAATCTCCACCTGCCAGATTCAAGCAATTCTCCTGTCTCAGTCTCCCAAGGAGCTGGGATTACAGGCGCCTGCCACCACACTTTACTAATTTTTATAGTTTTGTTAGAGATGGGGTTTCACCATGTTGGCCAGACTGGTCTCAAACTCCTGACTTTAGGTGTCCACCCTCCTTGGCCTCCTAAAGTGCTGGGATTACAGGTGTGAGCCACTGCATCCGGCCGACACAAAGACTTTCATGTTATTTCTGGAATAAGAAAAACAGCTATGGAAAAAATATATCAACAGCATACTGTATACAACATTTTTTTAAAAATAGAGATTAATGAGTTATGAAAATAATATGTAAGGCTGGACACAATGGCTCATGCCTGTAATCCCATCACTTTGGGAGGCCAAGGAGGGAGGATCATTTGAGCCCAGGAGTTTGAGACTAGCCTGGGCAACATGGTGAAATCCTGTCTCTGCAAAAAATTTAAAAATTACCAGGGCATGGTGGCAGCACCTGTAGTGTTAGCTACTCAGGAGGATGAGAGCCGGGAAGCCAGGAGGCAGAGGCTGCAGTGAGCCGAGATCATGCCACTATACTCCAGCCTGGTCGACAGAGGGAGACTCCATTTAAAAACAAACAAACAAAACACCTCTAAGTGCATGTTTCTAATACAAGCCCTAATCTAGATTACAAGTGAACTGTAATCAAAACAGTGGAGTATGAGACAGGAAATCTACCTGTAAGCACTATACGAATGATACTTCTGAGAGAAAACATAGGAGAAAATACTTGTGATCTTAGTGAAGGGATCATTTTCTTAGTTATGACACCAAAAAGCATGATCCATAAAAGAAAACAGTATAAACTGGAATTCACCAAAATTAAAAACTTTAACTCTTGGCTGGGCGCGGTGGCTCACGCCTGTAATCCCAGCACTTTGGGAGGCTGAGGCAGGAGGATCACGAGGTCAGGAGATCGAGACCATCCTGGCTAACATGGTGAAACCCCGTTTCTACTAAAAATACAAAAAAATTAGTTGGGCATAGTGGCACATGCCTGTAGTGCCAGCTACTCGGGAGGCTGAGGCAGGAGAATCACTTGAACCCGGGAGGCTGACGTTACAGTGAGCCGAGATCGCACCACTGCACTTCAGCCTGGGTGACAGAGCAAGACTCCATCTCAAAAAAAAAAAACCACAAAAAATCTTTAACTCTTTAAAATACACTGTTATGAACATAAAAAGACAAGTCACAGACTGGGAGAAAATATTTGCAAAACATATATCTGACAAAAGACTTGGACCTAGAATATATTAAAATATATAACTCAGTAACAATAATTCATTTTTAAATGGAGATGATTGGCTGGGTGCAGTGGCTCACACCTGTAATCCCAGCACTTTGGGAGGCTGAGGCAGGTGGAACACTTGAGGTCAGGAGCTCAGGACCAGTCTGGCCAGCATGGTGAAACCCGTCTCTACTAAAAATACAAAAAATTAGCTGGGTGTGGTGTGCGCACCTGTTGCCCCAGCTACTTGGGAGGCTGAGGCAGGAGAATCACTTGAACCTGGGAGGCGAAGGTTTCAGTGAGCCGAGATCGCACCACTGCACTCCAGCCTGGGCGACAGAGCGAGACTCTGTCTCAAAAAACAAAACAAAGCAACAACAAAACAAAACAACAAAAAAACCGGAGATGATGTGAACAGACACCATACCAAGGAAGGTATATATGTGATAAGTTAGCAAATAAAATATACTCAATGTCATTAGTCATTAGGGAAATGCACATTTAAACCACAATGACTTACCTGGCAGGGGAGATACCATGATCACGTAGGTGGTTTTCCCAGGGTAAGGCTCATCCATTGCACTCCAGGTGTGCTGACCCCTGTAATTTCCCTAAACGCGGGAAACTCAACTGCATTGTTTGTGGTAGTGGGGGACTGCACTTGCGCTTGCTCCTGTGCCAAATTTGTTTTCTTTTCTTTTTTCTTCTTCTCTTTTTTTCTTTTCTTTTTTTTTTTTTTTTTTTGAGATGGAGACTTGTCCTGTCACCCAGGGTGGAATGCAGTGGTGCAATCTTGGCTCACTGCAACCTCCACCTCCCAGGTTCCAGCAATTCTCCCGCCTCAGCCTCCTGAGTAGCTGGGATGACAGGTGCATGCCACCATGCCTGGCTAATTTTTTGTATCTTTAGTAGAGACGGGGTTTCACCACATTGGCCAGGCTGGTCTCGAACTCCTGACTTCATGATTTGCCCGCCTTGGCCTCCCAAAGTGCCAGGATTACAGGCATGAGCTACCATGCCTGGCTTCCTGTGTCAAATTTCATTTTTTTAAAAAAGAAAAAGAACGCAATGAAATACCACTTACTCGCCTATTAGAATGACTAAAATTAAAAAGACTGACTATACTGAGTGTTGGCTATGAAGGAGAAACTAGAGCTCTCATACTCCGTTGATGAGAATATAAAATGGTACATTTTGGAAAAACGATTTGGCGGTTTCTGAGAAAGTTAAACACATACTACCACATGACTCAGCATTTCACTTCTAGGTACAGTTCCAAAGAAATGAAAGCACTGGTCCAAACAAGGACTTGTACAAAAATATTCATAGTAGCTTCATTTGTGATGGCACAAAGCTGGAAACAACCCAATGTCCTTAAACAGGTTAAGGGATAAACCAATTGTAGGAATAATTTTCACAATTTAAAAGCAATGATGCCGGGCACAGTGGCTCGTGCCTGTAATGCTAACACTTTGGGAGGCCGAGGCAGACGGATCACTCAAGTCCAGGAGTTTGAGACCAGCCTGGGCAATATGGCAAAACCCCATCTCTACTGAAAATACAAAAATTAGCTGGGCGTGGTGGTGGGTGTCTGTAATCCCAGCTACTCGGGAGGCTGAGGCATAAGAATCACTTCAGCCCAGGAGGCAGAGGTTGCAATGAGCTGACATGGTGCCTCTGCACTCCAGCCTGGGTGATAGAGTGAAACTCTGTCTGAAAAATAAATAAATAAAAGTAATGAACTATTGATAAATACACAGCATGGGTGGATCTTGAAATAATAATGCTGAAAGAAGCAGATTCCCCCCTCAGAAAAAATAGTATGAATTGTATAATCCGATTCATATAAAATTCTAGAAAATGCAAAATAATCCATAGTGACAAAAGGCAGGTGAGTGGTTGCTTAGAGATAGGGCTGGGCAGGGGGTAGACAAAGGATTACAAAGAGTCAAAAGGAGGCTGGGCATGGTGGTTCATGCCTGTGATTCTAGCACTTTGGGAGGTAGAGGTAGGAGGCTCACTTGAGGCCAGGAGTTTGAGACCACCCTAAGCAACATAGTGAGACCCCGTCTCTACAAAAAGTAAAACAATTAGCTGGGTGTGGTGGTGCACGCCTGTGGTCCCAGCTATTTGGGAGGCTGTGGTTGGAGGATCGCTTGAGCTTGGGAGTTTGAGGCTCAGTGAGCTTTTTTTTTTTTGAGAAGGAGTCTCGCTCTGCCTCCCGAGTTCATGCCATTCTCCTGCCTCAGCCTCCTGAGTAGCTAGGACTACAGGTGCCCGCTACCACATCTGGCTAATTTTTTGTAGAGACGGGGTTTCACCATGTTAGCCAGGATGGTCTCAATCTCCTGACCTTGTGATCCGCCCGCCTCGGCCTCCCAAAGTGCTGGGATTACAGGCATGAGCCACTGCACCCGGCCTCAGTGAGTTTTAATTGCACCACTGCACTCCAGTCCCATAGAGGGAGCAAGACCCTGTCTCAAAAAAAAAAAAAAATGCAAGAAGAAACTTTTGAAGGTAATGGATATGTTCATTATCTTCATTGTGGATTCTGGGTATACACATACATCAAAACTTATCAAATTGTACTATTTATTTATTTATTTATTGAGACAGAGTCTGACTCTGTTGCCCAGGCTGTAGTAGAGTGGCACGATCTCGGCTCACTGCAACCTCCACCTCCCAGCTTCAAGTGATTCTCCTGCCTCTGCCTCCCAAGTAGCTGGGATCACAGGCGCACACCAGCATGCCCGGCTAATTTTTGTATTTTTTTTTTTTTTTAGTAGAGATGGGGGTTTCGCCATGTTGGCCAGGTTGGTCTTGATCTCTTGATCTTGTGATCCGTCCCTGCTCAGCCTTCCAAAGTGCTGGGATTACAGGTGTGAGCCACTGTGCCTGGCCAGAGCTTTTCATTTTCTTTAAACTCTTCAGAGTAGTTAAAAGCATCAGCTGCTCCTCAAAAGATATTTATTAATTGCAAAGAGAAAAGTAGTTATTTTGCAGTGGACGAACTCAGAGCAAACACTGCCTTAATCAAGCACTCAAGGTTAAAATCACCAGTTTAAAGGCCAGGCGTGGCTGTGGATGCCTGTGGTCCCTGCTATTTAGGAGGCTGACGTGGGAGAATTGCCTGAGCCTGGGAGGTCGAGGCTGCAGTGAGCCTAGATTGTGCCACTGCACTCCAGCCTGGGCAACAGAGTAAGACCCTATCTCAAAAAAAAAAGTTTGTTAAGTCACTAAGTTTGTGGTAATTTGTTACAGCTGACCTTATGGTTTACTGTGTGGCCCAGACTGAGGAAACATTCTCCAGCCAAACAAGGCTGCAGTCTAAGCAGTCCTCTTCTTGGCCTTTATACTCTGTGGAGCCAGTGACACCAGATGGAGAAACTGTATGGAGCTTAGGGAAAGGCTGTATAGGAGAATTGGAGCATGTGCCCTGTGTTTTGTTGGTTTTGTTTGGTTTTGGTGGTTTGTTTGTTTGTTTATTTATTTATTTATTTATAGAGGAAGTGTCGGCTAATTTTTGTATTTTAGTTCAGCAGAGTTTCACCATATTGATCAGTGTGGTCTTGAACTCCTGACCTCAAGTGATCCACCTGCCTAAGCCTCCCAAAATGCTGGGATTACAGGCGTGAGCCACCATGACTGACTGTTAAACTTTTTATTTTGGGATAATCGTGGATGTACATGCAGTTCAAAGAAATAATACAGAGAGATCCTTTACCTGGTTTCCCCCATTGATAATATCTTGCAAAACTATACTACAATATTGGCCGGGCGCGGTGGCTCACACCTGTAATCCCAGCACTTTGAGAGGCCGAGGCGGGGAGATCAAGACCATCCTGGCCAACATGGCGAAACCCCACCTCTACTAAAAATACAAAATTTAGCCAGGTATGGTGTCGTGCGCCTGTAGTCCCAGCTACTCAGGAGACAGTGGCAGGAGAATCACTTGAACCCAGAAGGCGGAGGCTGCAGTTAGACGAGATCGCACCACTGCACTCCGAGCCTGGGCGACAGAGTGAGACGCTGTCTCAAAAACAAAACAAAACAAAAAACTATAGTACAATATCACAACCATGATATTGATATTGACACAGTCAAGATACAGAACACTGCTATCACTTCAAGATCCCCCATGCTGCCCATTTATGGTCATACACACTTTCCCTACCCATTCCCCTCTCCTACCCCACATCTTCAACCCCCACAATCACTAAGCAGTTTTCCATTTCTATAACTTTGTCATTTCAAGAATATTATATAAAAGGAATCATAGGCCATGTGTGGTGGCTCACGCCTGTAATCCCAGCACTTTGGGAGGCCGAGGTGGGTGGATCACCTGAGGTCAGGAGTTCAAGACCAGCCTGGCCAACAGGGAGAAACCTCGTCTGTACTAAAAATACAAAAATTAGCCTGGCGTGGTGGAATGTACCCGTAGTCCCAGCTATTAAGGAGGCCAAGGCAGAACAATCACTTGAATCTGGGAGGTGGAGGTTGCAGTGAGCCAAGAGCCAAGATCGAGCCACTGTACTCCAGCCTGGGCAACAGAGCAAGACTCCGTCTCAAAAAAAGAAAAAAAAGGAAAAAAAAAGGAATCATACAGTATACAACATTTTGGGATCAGCCTTTTTCACTCAGTAGCATCCCCTGTGGGTTCATTTAGGTTGTTCTGTGTGTCAGAAGTTCATTCAGTTTTTTTCTTTTTTTTTTGAGACGGAGTCTCCCTCTGTCGCCCAGGCTGGAGTGCAGTGGTGCCATCTCGGCTCACTGCAATCTCTGTCTCCCACATTCAAGTGATTCTCCTGCCTCAGCCTCCTGAGTAGCTGGGATTACAGGCACGCCCCACCATGCCCAGCTAAGTTTTATATTTTTATTTATTTATTTTAATTTTATTTTGTATTTTGAGAAGGAGTTTCACCCTTGTTGCCCAGGCTGGAGTGCAATGGTGCGATCTCAGCTCACCGTAACCTCCACCTCCCAGGTTCAAGTGATTCTCCTGCCTCAGTCTTCTGAGTAGCTGGGATTACAGGCACCTGCCACATGCCTGGTTAATTTTGTATTTTTAGTAGGGACAGGGTTTCTCCATGTTGGTCAGGCTGATCTTGAACTCCCGACCTGAGGTGATCCACCTGCCTCGGCCTCCCAAAGTGCTGGGATTACATGCATGAGCCACCGTGCCCGGCCTAAGTTTTATATTTTTAGTAGAAATGAGGTTTCACCATTTTGGCCAGGCTGATCTCAAACTCCTGACCTCAGGTGATCCACCTGCCTCGACCTCCCAATGTGCTGGGATTACAGGCGTGAGCTGCCGCGCCTGGCCAAGTTCATTCATTTTTATTGCTAGCACTCTTCCATGGTATTGATTGTTTAACAGGCTATATAACCATTTTCCTATTGGACGTCATTTGGGTTGTTTCCAGTTTTGAGCTATTCCAAATAAATCTGCTGCAAACAATCTGGTACAGGTTTTCACGTGGACATGAGTTTTCATAATGCCCAGGAGTGCAGTTACTCAGTTGTCTGGTAGATGCATGTTTAACTTTTCAAAAATTGGCAGGCCAGGCGCGGTGGCTCACGCCTGTAATCCCAGCACTTTGGGAGGCTGAGGTGGGCGGATCACGAGCTCAGGAGTGCGAGACCAGCCTGACCAATATGATGAAACCCCGTCTGTATTAGAAATACAAGAATTAGTTGGACTTGGTGGCGGGCATCTGTAATCCCAGCTATTCAGGAAGCTGAGGCAGAAGAATCACTTGTACCCGGGAGGTGGAGGTTGCAGTGAGTCAAGATCTCGCCCCTGCACTCTAGCCTGGGGGACGGAGCGAAACTCCATCTCAAAAATAAATAAATAAATAAATAAATAAATAAATAAAATAAAAAAGAGTTGGCCAAACTGTTTTCCGGAATGGCTGCACCATTTTACATTTCCACTGGCGATGTGTGAGTGGCCCAGTTTCTCTGTAACCTTGCTAGTGTTTGGTGTTGTCTGTGATCCATTTAGAGTTAATTTCTGCGTTAGATTGTGAAACTTAGATTGTGATTTGATTTCTTTGCCTATGTATGTAGGATTGCTGCAATGTTACTTGCTGAAAAGACTGTCTTTCCTCCACTGAGGAGCCTTTGTCCAAAATCATTGGGCATATTTGTGTAGGTGTATTTCTGGGTTCTCTTTCCATTTGATTGATCTAGGTGTCTGTCTGTCTGCTGACACCACACACAGTCTTGATGACTGTAGTTATATAATGAGTCTTTAATCCTTAGAGTAGTTCCATTAACTTTATTCTTTTCTTCAAAATTATCTTAGCTATTCTAGTTATTTTGTCTTTTCATATACATTTTAGAAGAGTCTTGTCTATACCTATAAAAAATCCTGCAGGGTTTTGATAGGAATTGAATTAAATCTATATATCAACTTGGAGAGAACTGACATCTTTACTATGCTATCTTCCAATCCATGAACACACTATGTCTCTCCATTTATTTAGATTTTCTTTGATTTCTTTTATAAGTATTTTTTAACTTTCAGCCTACAATTCCTTTACATATTTTCTTAGATTTACACCTAAATATTTCCTTTCTATTTTAAGCAATTATAAATGACATTATATGGCCAGGAACAGTGGCTAATGCCTATAATTCTAGCACTTTGGGAGGCCAAGGTAGGCAGATCACTTGAGGCCAGGAGTTCAAGACCAACCTGGCCAACATAGCGAAACCCTATCTCTACTAAAAATGCAAAAAAACCTTAGCTGGGTGTGATGGTGCATCCATCTTTGTAATCCCAGCTACTTGGGAGGCTGAAGCATGAGAATCACTTGAATCCGAGAAGCAGAGGTTACAGTGAGCCAAAACTGCGCCACTGCACTCCAGGCTAGGCGGCAGAAAGAGACTCTGTCTCAAAAACCAAATAAATAAATAAAGCAAATAACATTGTATTTTTAATGTCTGTGTCCATGTGATTATTGCTAGTACATAGAAATACAATTGATTTTTGTATGTTGAGCTTATAACCTACAATCTTTCTTTTTTATTGAGATGGAGTCTCGCTCTGTCGCCCAGGCTAGAGTGCAGTGGCGAGATCTTGACTCACTGCAAGCTCTGCCTCCCAAGTTCATGCCATTCTCCTGACTTAGCCTCCTGAGTAGCTGGGACTACAGGCGCACGCCCAGCTAATTTTTTTGTATTTTTAGTAGAGACAGGGTTTCACCATGTTAGCCAGGATGGTCTCAATCTCCTGACCTCTGATCTGCCCACCTCGGCCTCCCAAAGTGCTGCGATTATAGGCGTGAGCCACTGCGCCTGGCCTCCATTCCTTTTTTTTTTTTTTTTTTTGAGACGGAGTCTCGCTCTGTCGCCCAGACTAGAGTGCAGTGGCGCAATCTCGGCTCACTGCAACTTCCTCCTCTGGGTTCAAGCGATTCTCCTGCCTCACCCTCCTGAGTAGCTAGGATTATTACAGGCATGCACCACCATGCCTGGCTAACTTTTGCATTTTTAGTAGAGACAGGATTTTGCTATGTTGGCCAGGCTGGTTTTGAACTCCTGATCTCAAGTGATCCACCCGCCTCAGCCTCCCAAAGTACAGGGATTACAGGCATGAGCCACCGCACCCGGCCATGCCTAGCTAATTTTTAGAGACAAGGTTTCACCATGTTGCCCAGGCTGGTCTCAAACTGCCAGGCTCAGGTGATCCTCCCACTTTGGCTTCCCAAAGTGCTGGGATTACAGGCATGAGCCACCGCACCTGGACTGAAATGCAATTTCTGTATCAATTGATGTGATTTTTTTTTTCTTTAGCCTGTGTTATGAGCTGATGTGTCCCTCTCCTCCTCTGCCCCGAAATTCATGTATTAAAGTCCTAACCCCCTGTACCTCAGAATATAACCATATTTGGAGATACAATCTTTAAATAAGTAAAATTAAAATGAGATTATTAGAGTGGTCTAAAATGTCCTTACAAGGACATTTTGACCAATGTCCTTGTAAGAAGAAGAAATTTGGCCACAGACACACATGGAGGGAAGATGATGAGAAGACAGAGAGAAGAAGGCCCTCGGAAGGAACCAATCCTGCTAACACCTTGATCTTGGACTTCCAACCTCCAGAACGGTGAGACATAAATTTCTCACTGTGCTTTCCCCAAGTCTGTGGTACTTTGTGGCACCATGCCCTCTTTAGAACACAAGCTGAGATACTCATAAAGGACTGAGTTTTGCCTGATCCACCAATCCATGAACTGGGCTTGCAAAGTCATTCCCCATCCTTATGTGAAAGTTGCGCATATGACCTCAAGCTCAAGTGTAGCCTGGAAGCTGAAGTGGGTCTAACGAGCAGGGGGCTCCCACTTCCAGTGTCCCCAGACTCTCCCTTCCTGGCCACGTCTCCCTCAACTCACACCCATGGCCTGATGGGGAGTTCTGAGCCCAGCACACGAAGGGTTCTGTGTGACATAGCACCAGCTGGTAGTGGACTGCTACAGCATCACAGCGCACATATGGGTGTCACTGAAAGACAGTGCAAAGATATATCTCCAAGCAGATAGAGCTTTGAGGGGCACATCTAGTCCACTTTGTTTTGAAGGAGAGTAGTTCTGAACTGTGGCTGTATGCAAGGGCATACATAACAGTTTAGCTGTTGTGAGAAATATTATTACCTTAGGAGTTAAGAACTCAGATTTGAGCTGACTGCCTGGGTTCAAGTCCTGGCTTTGCTACTTACTGTCCATGCAACTTTAAGCAAGTGATTAAACTTTTTGTACCCCTATTACCTCTTCTTACCATTTTAAAGAAGGTAATGATACTATCTACCTCATAGAGTTGCTGTGGTGAGGACTGAATTAATATAGGTAAAGTACTCAGCACCTGGAACACAGTAAGCACTGTGTAAGTTTATCTGCAATGGATGATGATGGTGATGATGTCCAACAGTCAGGGATTTGGAAGGAACAGAACTAGGACCCATAACAAAAAATTCTGGCAGATTCAAGAATGGTTCAAATCCTATAGGGTTGAAAATTTCCCCCACCAGGGAATGAACCCTGATCAGCCATGGTACAGGCTGAAGGCAAAGAGAAGGTGGAGGGGGTCAAGAAGAAAGGTAGTTGTAAATATCAACTACAGCCTTAGGCCTGTTGCAGAAATGAAGATTCCAACAGGCATCAAATGCTTTGTCCTTGTCCTATTATGTGACCATTTTCACTTTCCTTCCCCTCTCCCTTTCCTCTTCTGTTTTATATATGGTGATCCTTCTTAGCCAGGGGTGATTTTGAGCCATGGGGGACTGATATGGTTTGGCTCTGTGTCCCTACCCAAATCTCATCTAGAATTGTAATACCCACGTTTACAGGGAGGGAGGCAATTGGATCATGGGGATGGTTTCCCCCATGCTCTTCTCATGATAGGGAATTCTCATGAGATCTGATGATTTTAAAAGTATCAGTTTTCTCCTGTGCTCTCACTTCTCCCTCCTGCCGTCTTGTGAAGAAGGTGCCTGCTTCACCTTCCACCATGATTGTAAGTTTCCTGAGGCCTCCTCAGACATGCAGAACTGTGAGTCAATTAAACCTCTTTCCTTTTATAAAGTGCCCAGTCTCAGGAATTTCCTTATAGCAGTGTGAAAACGGACTAATACAGGGACCTTTGCCAATGTCTGGAGACAATTTCAATTGCCATGACTTGGGAAAGGGGAGTGCTACTGGCATCTAGCAAGTAGAGTAAGGGAGGCTGCTAAACATCCTACAATGCACAGAAAAGTCCCCCACAAGAGCGATTATTTGGCCCAAAATATCAGTGTTCTCAAGGTAGAAAACTGATAGAGAGTATAGATGGTGGTTCATATTTTAAGTCCACAAGTTACAGGATATCAAGATGGAATTGGGATTGAACCAAAGAAGGCTGAATAATACCCAGAAGTGGGTGTGTGCTTTCCTGTTCTTCAGAGTCTACAAAGAGAAACACTCTGTTTCCCAGACTTGCTTACAACAAGGGATCTGGGTGTGACTTAGATCCCGCCAGCCAGAGGCACTCACGTGCCTCAGATTGCAGCAGAGTTTACAGTACCCTGGGGTGGACTGATTCTGCAGGGTTGTTTTTTATGTCATTTCTGAAAGTCTAATTAATAGCCCATTTCTCCAGCTCTTCCAATTATTTTATAAACACTAAAACCCTATATAGAATCCCTTAATGCTTAAAATGGTAAGAGTAGTTTCTGCAATAGAACCCTGATCGATACGGCAATAAATAGTATCCACAATGACTTATCAATAAGAAAAAGTAAAAAAAGGAGAGAAAATTAAGTAAAATATGTGAATATTCCAGAGGGAAAAAATAAGAATGTTCTATAAACTTGAAAAGACGTTCAACCTCATCAGTATTAAGGGCAACCACAACGAGATACATTTTCACATCCACCAGATCAACAGTTTGGATGATGCCCCTAAGTAGTCCTGAAGCAGTGCCTCCCAACCTTTCTTACCTAACAGTGCACAGAGAAAGCCATAGAATGTTACCAGCACAGGCCAGGTGCGGTGGCTCACACCTGTAATCCCGGCACTTTGGGAGGCCGAGGTGGGGGGATATCTTGAGATCAAGAGTTCTCTACTAAAAATACAAAAATTAGCTGGGTGTGGTGGTGGGCACCTGTAATCCAGCTATTTGGGAGGCTGAGACAGGAGAAACGCTTGAATTCAAGAGGTGAAGGTTGTAGTGACCTGAGATCACACCACTGCACTCCAGCCTGGGTGACAAAGTGAGACAACATCTGAAGAAAAAAAAAAGAAAGAAAGAAAATACAAGTCAGTAAGAACAAGCTACCAACAGCCTCCAAAGACTTACATAGGATCAGTATTTCTGCAAGAAAATCAAGAAAGCAATAGACTCGAGAAGATTCACTGGAAAACAAGGCAAGCCCGTTAAGAACAGCAAGCAAAGAGGAGGCATTTTTCTCACTTAATAGTAGATACGTACAAGGGTTCCACCATAGCAGGAAGATTACATCGTAAGACAACAACATTCAAACACGAAACACAGTATATATAAAATTAGAGATATTGCTGGGCACAGTGGCTCATGCCTGTAATCTGAGCACTTTGGGAGGCCCAGGCAGGCGGATAACCTGAGGTCAGGAGTTTGAGACCAGCCTGGCCAACATAGTGAAACCCTGTCCCTACCAAAAATACAAAAATTAGCTGGGCATGGTGGCATCCATGTGTAATCCCAGCTACTTGGGAGGCTGAGGCAGGAGAGTTGCTTTAACCCAGGAGGTGGAGGTTGCAGTGAGCCGAGATTGCATCATTGCACTCTAGCCTGGGCAACAAGAGCAAAACTCCGTCTCAAAATAAAATAAGATAAAATAAGAGATATTGACAATTGGGGAAGAGGGAGAGAGACTGGAGCATCTAGCTCTTGTGAACACCCAAAACACTGGATAATGTGGAGACCCCCTGACCTTCTCCTGACTGTGGGCTGCTGGGTTCGTTAATGGTAGAGTAGCTTAGGATGAGCTCCTTCGTTCAACCCAAAGAGCAGGGGCTCACAGAGGTGTGTTGGACTCACTTTTGCCCTGCTACCTCATACTAAAAACCCCTGGGTCAGAGGCTCAGAGACCTGAGTTCCATCTGTGGCTGTCTGAAACCTCCAAAAAACCATTTCACTTCTCTGAGTCTCAGTCTCCTTGTCTGTACGTGGGAATGATTTTAATGCTCACTGTCCTGCTTATCTCAAGAGACTGTGAGGTTGATCAAAAGAGACAAGGGGTGTGGAAGGGAAAGGGTCCAAGAAGAGCACTTTTCACAGTCATGAGTGCAGGAGGCAGTTCCGCCTGTGCTGCTATGGGATCTTAGGCAAAGCAGCAACTTCTTTCAGCTCCACTTTTTCTCACTTTAAAATGACAACAGGCCAGGAGCGGTGGCTCACGTCTGTAATCCCAGCACTTTGGAGGCTTAGGCAGGCAGATTGCTTGAGTCTAGGAGTTCTAGACCAGCCTGGGCAACACGGCAAAACCCCATCTCTACTAAAAATACAAAAATTAACTGGGTGTGGTGGTGTGCGCCTGTAATCCCAGCTACTCAGGAGGCTGAAGTGAGAGGATTGCTTGAACCCGGGAGACAGAGTCTGGAGTGAGCTGAGATCGCACCACTGCACTCGTCTGGATGACAGAGTGTGACCCTGTCTCAAAAAAATGAGTAAAATAAAATGATAATAATATTTTGCGGCCGGTGGCTCAAGCCTGTAATCCCAGCACTTTGGGAGGCCGAGACGGGCGGATCACGAGGTCAGGAGATCGAGACCATCCTGGCTAACACGGTGAAACCCCGTCTCTACTAAAAATACAAAAAAACTAGCCGGGCGAGGTGGCGGGCGCCTGTAGTCCCAGCTACTCCGGCGGCTGAGGCAGGAGAATGGCGTAAACCCGGGAGGCGGAGCTTGCAGTGAGCTGAGATCCGGCCACTGCACTCCAGCCCAGGCTACAGAGCAAGACTCCGTCTCAAAAAAAAAAAAAAAAAAAAAAAAAAAAAAAAAAATATATATATATATATATATATATATATATATAGCATTACAGAGTTTCTGTGAGAATGGAGTAATACCAGGAAAGCACGTAGCACAGTGCCTCACACAGGGAGCGCGTTCGCTAAACGTTAGTCACAAGTGTGATTGATCACAAGTTAATCACAAGTGTGGTAAGAATAAGTCCCGCGTTAATCAGGATTCTGGTGTGAAAATTGCTGAGCCCTTCATGCTCTTCCCCGCTTGCAGACGCCAGAGGGCGACATAGACGGCGGGACTCTAGCCGCCAAGCACGTCCGCCGCAGACCCATAGTCGGCCACGCGGTGGCGCTAAGCCACACAATATCCGGTTTTCCGCAGGCTTTGGGGAGCAGAGGGCTGACCCGGGGAGAGCGGAGGCCGGGTAAGGGGGCCTTGGGAGCCAGGGAGCCCTGAACCAGAGGGTCGAGGACCCTTGGACCGAGTATTCTCCGGGCTCCCGGGACACAACAAGATCAGCTGGGAATGAATGGGTCCTGGGCTTTTGTGAATCTGAGTGGGGCATCCCCTCCTCTGGGCGCCGGGCTGCGCCCCCTTCCCCTGGGCAGCCGCGGGGCCGTGACGCCTGGCGGAGGGGGCGCGCATCTTGGCGCGCGCCTGTCCTCGCAGTGGCTCATTCATCGCCGCCGCGGCACGCCGTTGCCATGGGGACGTGATGCAGGCGCGAGGAGCGGGAGGGAGAGGGAGGCCCCGGGTGACGTCCGCGCTCTTCTCGCAGCTCGTCTCCCGCGGCCTCCCAATTCTTGCCTAATTTGGAAGAGAGCCGCAGCCCTTCTGCTGATGCGCGCGCGCTGGCGCCTTTTTAAGGCAACTGGCGGAGTGGCGGCTCCACCAGAGCCTGGGAGCTGCCCCCGCCCCCGAGCCGCGAGCCCTTCGCGGGGCCGGGGCCCGGGGAGTCCCCGGCGCCGCACGCCCCCACCACCCCCATCTTAGCGCCCCCCACCCTCTATGGGGACATTTCAACCCCATAATAATAATAAGGAAAAGGGAGGTCCTGCACTTGCCCCTCGCCCCCGCCCCCCTCCTCCAACAGGGGAGACTTCTGTCCAAACCTTGGAAAGAAACGAGATGCCAGGCCTAGCGCCTTCGGGGATCCTCTCTGGACAAGGCCACAGGGTGAAAACACCAGGTGAGGACTTCACTACCCTTGGGGCCACCATGGGACCCTGGAGACCTTTGCCTCCCTCCAGGCCCCCCGGCCCCTTAACCTTTTTCTCCCTGTGCTCAGCCTGGAGCAGAGTTAGGATCCCAGGAAAGCCCCTTACCAGTTGCTCCAACCTCCTCCTTAAACTGGAAGGTAAACTGAGGCCCAGAGAAAAGTAGTGATTGACTAGTTCCTGGAGGGAGAGCATGGGCTAGAGCCCACGGCCGCTGACCTCCTGGCCAGAGGTCAGGCCATTCCTTATGGTTGAGCTTAGCCAGCCCCGTGTGCCAGTCCCCAGCCTCTGCCCTGCACCAAGCAGAGGGGCTGGACACCTTTGTCATGACACCAACTGCCTCTCCTTCCCCAGCACAGTCTGGACCTGGGCGGGGTTTTTAGAGAAGCTTCTGGACACCACTCCACGACAGACCAACCAGGTTGCTGCTGCTTGCAAACATCGCCTGCATTGAAGGATTCCTGTAGCCACCAGCTCTGGAACTTTCTGGAACCAAACCTTTCCCCAGACTGCCTACAAGGACCAGTTTGCTTCTGGATGTAGGTGTGGCCTGCAGGGGTCTGGCCGGGCTCCCCAGAGTCAAGTGGACCCAGCCCTTTGGAACCCCTGCCTGGTCCTGTTGACTTCTGCCCTCTCCCTGCAGCACTTCCTGGAGGCGTTTGACGGGGACCTGGGACGACAGCTGGGAAGTGCCTGACGTATTCTCAAGAAGCTGCAGATTCCAGACATCTCTGGGCCCCTCTCTGGACTGGGATGGGGGACCCAGAGGTGGAGAAGAACACACAAGCAGCACTTGAGGGCTCCAAGGGTGGCGAGGAGAGAAGTTTCTGCTCTGCTACAGCTAGCCCTGGGACCCTGAATGGTGCTACAATGGAGCGTCCACCCCCAGCGCCAAGCCCTCAGTGCAGAGGGGAAGACTCAGGCGGCTCTCAGACAGACACAATTTGCCAAGGTCACACAGCAAGTGAGGGTGCCGCTAAGACTAGGACCTGGAGCTCCGCCTCCTGGCCCAGGCTTCTCAGCACCTGGACCCCAGAGGCCAGCCTGTGGGAGGCCCGCATGGCCACTGCACCACAAACCAAGGACCTAGTCTGGGTTCACCTCCACCAAGTGCTGGCCGTGAGTCACTTGGGTCACTCCACTCTCTGCATTAGGCCTCAGTCATCCAAGACCATCTTTCAAGGGCCCTCACTCCAATTATGAGTCTGGGACTTTCTGAAATTGAGCATTTTGGCCAGGCTGTGGGGGCCCTCTGTGGCCACCTGTAAGACACTGCCGAGGGAACTTTCCTCCTCTCACCAGACTGAAGCTAAGAAGTGCTGGAGACAGCAGTTGCTTTAGCCACAGGCTGTGTAGACCACCTGAGGATGATCTGGGAGTCTGTTTTGTGCACCTTGGAACCCATCGGATCCCTCCAATGGTGAGTTCCCTGGTGTACCTAGCACCAAGCTGTGAGAATGACCCCCAATGGGTTGGGTGGAAGAAGCAAAACTACAGGCTCAGTCCCAGTACTTATTCCCCTGTGTCCACACAGGCCAGGTCTCCAGGGTCCCTGCCCATCCAGGGCTGAGGACGTGGTCCTCTGGGAGCCTTCAGGCCCACTCGGACCCTAGCATTGGGCAATGGGCTCATCCCCACCTGAAACTGGGGCTTGGGGTTGCAGCATTCAACTTCCAAAGCCCAAGAGGCACTGGGACAGGTGGCCCAGCAGGCTCAGAGATGCTCAAGTACCAGAGGTTGGGAGGGCCCTTTGAGGCTAAGGGGTCTGACCCACTGCTATTTTGCAAATACAAAAACTGAGGCCCAGTGAGGGGGAGAGGTTTGCAGAACACCCCCAGCAGGCTAGTGGCAGAGCTGGGAACAGAATCTGCATCTTCCGCTGCTCCTGGTCAGAACTATTCCCCTGCACCAAACACAATCCACTGACATCTAGACTGAGCTCACCTCTTCTTCTTCCTGGACCTTGGACTCCTTTTGCAGAAGACTCTCCGAACTAACAGCCTGTCAGGGCTGGCAATTCAGGGGTTTTCCCTTCAACCTGATGGTCCTTTCCGCCAAAGCTTCCTAGTGCTCCTCCCCTCCCACCAGTGCTCAGCCCTTCTTGGCTTCAGAAGCTGCTCCATCCTCAACCGTAAAGGTCACTCTCCCCTGCTCACCATGGTTCACCCAACTCCCTGTGGTTCCCGCATTCCCAGGCATGGAGAGCACCATTCTCACAGCTCGTGGGGGTCTCTTCTTTGTTGCCCCTAGGCCCAGTCCCTGACCCTCTCTGACCACTGGAGCCTTAAACCCCATCAGTCTTTCCTGGGACGCCCTGGACTGTTCCCTGCAGACTCCCTCTCTGCTGGCCCAGGGCCTGTGGGAGTAATGATGGCAGGCATGTCATAGGGCTGCTGTGAGGTTTTCATGAATTAATACGCTCATCAGGTACACAAGGTATGAGTAGGTGCCACATCTGTAAACTCCCATGTTACGAGCTGTGCCCTGTTAGTAACAAGGAGAGACTTGGAGCTGGAGCCTCTGGAGGCCGAGGCACCTGTGGGTGAAAGGGGAAGAAAGGAGGTGCCAGCCTGGAGGAGTTTTTAGTAATCAGAGATAATGGGAGCCACAAGGGTCTTAAGCTGGGAAGAACATGGTCAGGTCGGCTTCCAGAAGAATGGCAAGGGGAGCTGGGCTACTGAGCACCAGAGGGGTGTGTTGGGCCTAGCCCAGGCCCTCCATCCCTGGCTTGGTGAGCAGTGAAGGGGGAGCTGCTGCCCAGGGAAGAAGCTTGCTGGGGCCCGAGCCAGAGCCCTGAGGGGCACTTTGAGTATATCCCTTGACTTTTCCAGGCTACAGCCCCAGCCTGGCTTACTCCATCTTGTGCTCTCACACCTGGCCTGGACCAAAGCTGCTAGTGGGTACCCAGGCTATTTCTACACTTGCAATGCCAGTACATGTGCTGCCTCCTGAACCAGCCCGTGCAGTCTCTGCATAGCCTTGTTCAAAATTATATTTTTCATAAAGTTAAGATAACGACCAACATTCTGCCATTGAGCATTTCTTGTGCTCCTTTTATGCATCAGGCATTTTCTGAGTGTTTTAACTACTTAACTCCTTTAATGCTCACATAAGTCCCTTGATAGAGGTGCCATCATTCTCCCCACTTCTGTATTTAACAAATTGGTAAACTGAGGCACAAAATGTTAAGTCACTTAACTGACCAATATCACAGAAGCAATCTGTGGAGGAGGCAGGACTCAGCCCAGATTCTCCTCCCCCTGCCACCCCCTCCTGCCCCAGGTACATCCCTGCCCGCTGGCCTTTCCACGCGGACCATGTCTCTCCCACCGCCTCTTGATGGTCCTTCAAACGTCTGCAAATGCCACACCACCCCTCAAGCTTCCTCTTCTCTGAGGAACATCTCTCCATTCCTTCCAGCTTTTAAACATTTCTTACAAATGTTTATGAAGCACTTTACTCCACACTGGAATTAACAGTGGGCAAAGCAGTCACGGTCCCCGCCATGGTGACCACAGTCTAGTGGAGAAGAGGCAATAAATTCCTCACCAAAATAAAGTATTAAATCGCCATTTCGCCAAGTGCCAACAGAGGCCTGGGGTGCCTGCGAACCTGTAGCTGAGGATTTGGCCTCATCGGGAAGGTCAGGGAAGGCTTTCCAGGGGAGATGATATTTGGGCTGAACTAACAGGGGAAAATAGGAAGAACTCGGCAGAGGAGAGAGGCGGCGGCACCCCAGGGGAGGGAACAGCATGTGCAAAGGCACTGTGGTGGCCAGGAGAGTGGCAGGCCAGGGACTGGAAGAAGGCTTATGTAGCTGGAAGAGAGGCAAGGGGGTGCATGAGGCCAGACAAGCTGGAGGGCTTACCAGAGTCAGGCCTGGGGGATGCCCTGGGCCCTGCCTCACAGCCTCAGGTGCAGTTGGCCCTTCCTCATTGGCTGCTGTGCTCAAGGCTAGGCTTGGACCCAGAGCATAAGTTCTAGAGCCAAACCTTCTGGCCCTAACAGAGGCTGCCCTCTCTCCACTTTTGCTGCCTGTCCCTGTTAACACAACCTCAGCTACAGTGGCTTCTTTTGTGGCTACCTGGCACCGTGTCAAGTCTCATTTATGAGGCCACACTCCTCTGTCCACCCAGCCACCCAACCAGCACAGCCTGGCCCAGTCAGCACTGACTTGCTACCAGCAGCTCAACTCAAATGCACCTACTTGGGGAGGCCAGTGCCGACTCCTCAGGCAGGGTCATCCCTCCTTTTGCTCTCCCCAAACTCCCAGTATGCCTCTTTGACGGCAGTATCCCACTGAAGTTGCTGGATGGACACCTTGCTCTCTCACCAGCCTGCAGGTTCCATGAGGCCGAGACCAGCTGTATGTGGGCACCATCACGTCACTGCAGAAGCTGGCACAAATTCCACCCTCAGCTGTTTGTTGCATGAATGACTTACTCGCCTGAGCCCCTGCCCTATGTCAGGCCTTGTACTGGATGCTGGGAACATGAAGACCAGGTGTAGATGCTGGTAGGGGAGACAGCCAAGTAAACACGCAGGGACAGCGCAGAGTGCAGAGTGTGGTGACGAGGAAGCACAGGGGCTGGGGGCACTGAGGGGGTCCCCGGACTTCACTGGAGGACCAGCAGGGCCAGAATTCGCCAGTTGGGAGTGGTGGTGGAGACGACTATGAAAATGGATGTGAGGAAAGTCCGCCTCCTCCAGTCTCCCCAGGGCACAAAGTGGCCGCTGCTCTGCATTTGAAAAGTGGCTTTAGTTGATTAGGTTTCTTTCCCCTCTTGAAATGTGGCTGCTCTGACTTGCTCCTCACTGCATTCCTTGCGTCCTCTTCTCTCAGCCCTGCCTTCAGGACATTGCCCACAAAAGTTTCATCTATTCCCACCTGGGCTCCACTCTCCCCCTCCCACCCCCTCCATGGTTCGATGTCCCTCACCTTCCTGGCTCTCTGCTCATTCACCCAGCTCTGGCCGTCTCAATGCGTGGGTGCCAGCCTGCACCCTCTTTACATGAGCTTTGTTGATTTCATAACCATAAATAGATAAAATGTTCTGAATGCTTTCATGTGCAAGTAGAATTGAGGGAGTGATAGCATAATGAAAAGGCCTCAGGAAAAGGAAAACAGCCTGCTAAGATGCAGCGGAAGACAACACGGCCACTGCACAAGCCAGCTCTGCGTGGGTTTCCTATTCTCACTGCACTGACCGCGGAGCTGTGGACGCAGGATGGGGAGGTGCTTAGGAATCTGTTAGAAAACCTTTCCCTGGTTTCAAATCCACCAATTCAAAAGAACAACCTAGAAAAAAACATAGTAGAAGTCAGGAAAATCTGGGTTCAATTGTGGATGTATCTCATTCTAGCTGTGTGATCCTGGGCAATTTAATCAATATCTCTGAGAAGACATACAGAGATTCTTCCCCTGGGTCAGACTGGAGGCTTCGGAAGGCCCAAGATCCCACAATACCTTCCTTTTCCTCCCATACATAAATTTTGTCTTCCTTACAATGCCTTAATCACCAGCCCTGAGACCCCCTGCCCAAAATGCAGTCCTGCAGACTAGGGTTGGAATAGGGATGGAATAGGGTACCCTGTCTCCTCATTGCCTTTTCCAACACCTGTTGCAGGAAGTGGAGCGTCATCCTGCATGGGGAGGATACATCTCCACAGCCACAAAGGAGGCTGGAAACCAATAAAAAGCCTGGCCCATTGGGCTTCCCACCTCTCCTCCTTTAAGTTGTGCAGGAGCACTACTTCTCTCTGGCATTTGGAACAGTAAAGGGAGTTGAAATGATAGCTTGGTATACCCTGGGTTAAGAGAGCTTTCTGGGTGAGAAAGAGAAACAAGTGGAGATATTCGTTGTGTGAACTCATCCTCTGGTCTAAGGATGGCAAACTTTTTCTCTAAAGGATCAGTTAGTAAAAAAGGGTCAAAAAGTTCTTTAGGCTTTTGAACCATGTGGTCTCTGTTGCAACTACTCAGCTCTTCTATTGTAATGTGAAAACAGCCATAGACAATGAGTAAATGAATGAATGTGACTGTATTCCAATAAAACTTTATTTACAAAAGGAGGCAGCAGGCTAGATGAGGCTAGATTTGCAGTCCATAGTTTGTAAACCCTAGCCCTATCATGTGGTGCAAGAGAGAAAGCTTGGATTGGGAGCAGGAACTAGGGGTGAGGCTCAGCATTGCCAGAGACTTGCTGTGTGACTTTGATTAAGTCATTATCCGTCTCCGAGCCTTTGTTTCACCATCTATCAAATGAGCATCATAATATCAGTCAAGGCTGGGTGTCGTGGCTCACATATGTTATTCCAGCACTTTGGGAGGCCAAGGTGGGAGGATTGCTTGAGGTCAGGAGTTCAAGATCAGCCTCGGCAGAAAAAAAACTTTCAATTATCTGGGTGTAGTAGTTTATGCCTGTAGTCCCAGCTACTCGAGAGGCTGACACAGAGGATCATTTCAGCCCAGGAGTTTGAGGTGGCAGTGAGCTATGATCAGACCACTGCACTCTAGTCTAGATGACAGAACAAGACTGTATATAAATAAAAATAATGATATCAGTCAGATTTGTCATGAGAATGTATCTAACAGGCCAGAGCAAATCTGGAGTCTTTTTGTCCCTCTGCTCCATGATGTTAAGTGGATTTGCACCCACTGCCCATGCCAACCTCACCTGGCCATGCCCTTGCCTGCTGAGGGTGGCAGCAGCCTGCCAGAAAAGAAGGTGTCTGTCTCCAGGGTCAGATTCTTCATCTGCCTTTCCAAGCTCGAGCCCCAAGTGACCCCATTTCTGTAGCAAGCCAAGCACAGGAGGAAACAAGGAATTCCTTTCTTTCCACCATCCGGTCGTTTGGCAGGAAGCTACAGTTCACTTGAGAGAGTGATGTGGCTGCAGTGGCTGGTGGCCAGGCTTTGGAGGAGGCCTTTGAGACTCAGGCTGGGAATAGAACTGTGAAAAATGGGCGTCAGTGCTCCTCTGGAACATTCACCTGTGGCCACAAGTTAAGTAGTTGCAGCTGTGGTCTCATTGGTGACTTGCAGCACCACCAATTGCATCAATGCATCTTTCTTGGACCATCTTGCCCACCTGTCTGGTCTGACCACTACTGCAAGCTTGCATCTTTGGCATATTGTCATTTTCTCTGAAGCCCCATTCAGTGATTCATTCATTCATATTCTTTCTGTCTCTCCCAACTTCCCTTCCCTTCCTCCCCCTTTCTCTTTCTCGTAGACACATTTGTCCAGAGCAAGACAAGATCACACTTTGACAGCCCTCTGTCAAGATCCTTGCTCCATATCTCCAGACTAGCAGCCAGGAGTCTCCATGCTGTTCTGAAGAAGCAGATTCCTCAGCTACCCTTCAACTCCTTCCCAGGAGATAATCCTCCTCCAAATCTCTGGAAAAGATACACCTCCTCTTCTCTGATAAAGGCTGGGGGGTGATGCCCCTCCCCCAGGTTCCCAATAAAGCTGTGCAAGACAGGGGCAAGGGAACTCACGGCCCGTTTTTGCTACAAAAACCCTTTTTCGGAAAAAATAATAAAGAAAGGAATCAGCCAATCCCTCCTCGATGCCATCACCTCTTCTTGGTGATTTTTCGGGGAAGGAGTGGGTGGGTTGCTATGGCAACAGATGCGAGCTCTTCTCAGTAAAGAAGGGACCTTGATTTTTTCTCTCTCTCATTCTCTCAGTTGTGTGTGTGTGCGTGCATGTGTATGTGCGCCTGTGTGTGTGTGTGCATGCGCGCTACGCATGCCTGTGCCCACACCAGGATTTTTTTTTTTTTTTTTTTTAGAACTAAAGAAAGCCCTTCTCTTCTCTCAGCTCTCCAAATATGGAGTGATGGAAAACCACTTACTCCTGCAGGCCAGGGAGAATTCAGGATGATTCAAGAGAAAAGGGAGAGGTCATGTGGGGCTCCTTTCCTCCATGTTTTTACTAGAGATTGCATGCAACAAGAGAGCTTTGTAAATGGTTAGGGGGCCCTTGGAAAGAGGAGAATATGCTAGGTGGAAAGGGGTGAGCAAGATATAGATGGTGCAGGAGCCCAACAGGTGACATCAGAGAGGGCAACAGAAGCTATACTGAGTCTGGGGATGCATGCACATCCCACCACGCCATCAGATGCTGAAAGACCCAGAGCAGACTCAGATATGGACACAAACACAGACACTGACAGAGAGGCATATGGAAAGTTGTAGACATAAATACACACAGGCACAAACATAGAACTGCACACAACATAAGAAGTTGGAGACCAAAAAAAAGACAGACATAGATGCAGACATAGGTAAACACATAGATATACAGGGGTACAGACTTGCAGCTACAAAGACACATGCAAACAGATAGAGATATAGACGTGCAACCACGTTCAGACAGGTTTAAAGGCAAACACACAGGACACACAAACACAGTCTCAGTCAAATGAACACAGGCGTGTCCGCGCACGCACGCGCACACACACACACACACACACACACACACACACACACACACACACAGAGTCTGGCTCTTTTCCTTCAATTGCCCAAGCATCCTTGAGCGGTATTGCATAGCTGGAGATGCTGCACGCTTGCCCAGTAGGTTTGGCTGAGAGGCTGTGCTCTCCCATTCCTTCTACACACTCACCCCAAAGCCCCTCTCCCAATTCACTCCCTTGCCCACTTTCCCACAGCCAGCAGGCTCTGATGCCTCCCCCATCTCAGGCTTCTAATTCTTAGCTTGTTCTGCTGCTGCTGCCTGCCACTTGGGGGAGAGAGTGGGGTGACTCAGCCAGGCCAGGATGACTCACACTGCCAGTATTTTTAGCAGCGGCCAGGAGCTCTCTAGTGTGCCAGCCGCCCCCCTCCTCCTGCTTGCTATTTCGGAACCGTCACTGGTGATATAAATAGCTCCTCTCCCACGGCCTGAAGCTGCTGCCAAGCTATTTTTGGTTCTGCACGGTTAAAAATAGCTTCACGGAGGTGGGAGGCAAGGGGAGTGGGAGCTGGCCTAGGGAGAGGAGACATCGGGGCATACAGAGCTTCTCAACTTGAATCAGAGTGGGCGAACTAGGATGAGCCCTTCTCTACCCCCTCCCTTGTCCCTTTCTAGACCCTTCTTTCCTTCCAAAGTGCTTCTTCCCATTCCATTCTTCTGGAAAATGCCAGGGGCTCTTCCCTTGAGCCCAGTTCTCCTCCCTTGCTTACTTCACCCCTAGAGCCCAGAAATCTTGGCTCCCTGCAAAACCCCCATATTCATTCACAGAAAATAAGGGGACAGTCAAAGGGGAGGCTCACTCTGAGGCCTGTGGGTACCCAAAGCCCTACTTCGATGTCCCCGGCAAATCGTAGCCTGACTTCCCCGGTGGCTCTTTCAGCACCACGGACAGCGGTCGGCGCCCCATTCCTTCACTGCAGATTCGCTCAGATTGCTGGAAGCCATGGGACCCAGCCAGTAGACTCCTCTTATCGTGGAGAGGGACACTCAGAATGCCTCACAGGCAGCTTTATCATCAGTGGGTGAAGAACACAGGAACAACCCCCCTGGAATTTCATACGGAAGGGGATCCAAAGATCAAGGGTTGTTGAAATGGAAGCTTGAGAAAGGGGTGGGTAGGTACATTAGAGGTCAGATTGAGATGAAAGAAGCAACACAGACCCATGTCCAGGAGGAATCATCTCTCTGTCATCCAGATCAATAGGGTTAGAGACTGTGGCAGACAGACACACGGACATCATTCCCTCCACCTCAGTTGCGACACTGACCACAGGATGGCCCCAACCTCTGCCAAAATGCATGACACAAGAATAGGGTCTCTACACCTTGTACCCCTCTTCTAAGACATAATTCTTCTCAGCTGCCTCTCCTCCCACTCTACCTCTGTTGCTATCCCCCCTTTCCATGAGGAGTGGGGAGTTCCCTGGCCCCAAGCTGTTCTTTTTGATGTCAAAGTTAATCTCCATGCTTCCTGTGTGACTGGGAATTCCCAGTCCCACCCTCTAATTTTTAAGTGGCCTCATTTCCAGCCTCTTAAGCGATTCCATGCGCACACAGCTACTCCATCAAACGAGATTTCAGATAAGAACATTCCCTAGCCCACTTGCTTCTTGCATTATTGAATCCCGGGGTAAGAACGGCACCTCCTTGCCCCTGTAGAGAACAATAATCTGTGGTGAAAAGAGAAAAAAGCGGGCGTGGGGGGTGGGGATAAAGCAAAGGTGACAGGATATGGAGAAGAAGGAAAGGGGAAGCTTCAGGGGTCAAGGCACTAAGCTGAGCCGACCAACAAACACGCTAAGAGAAAAAAGAAACGAAGGTGGGGAGTGGAGAGTTGAAGGTGGAGAGGCAGAGCCAGCAGCCCTAGCGCCGCAAATGTGGAGGCGGTGGAGGGAACCTGGAGAAAATACAGGGTCCCTGGTAGGTGCAGGGGTCATAGAGGGTCCAGCGCTGTCCCTTTGCTTCTCGGCTGCTCCCCCATCTTGCCCGCCTAGGCAGGGCGGGGAGCCCTCCGGAGCGGTGCGGAGGCAGCGAGGCCCCGCCCGCCGCCGCCGCAGCCGCGGCAGCCGCCGGAGGATTCCTGTCCTAATATGGAGCTGGGATTCCCCCGGCCCCGCCCCCGCCCCCGGCCCGCGAGGAGACCAAGGCTGGCAGCAGGGCGGGGGGAAGCGCTCGCTTGGGGGCCGGCAACGGGGGGAAGGGATGCCTAAGTGCAGACCCAGGTCCTCGCCGTGTCCCGCGTCCCTGCCTCAGTTTCCCCTGTCAGTAAGATTAATTAGCTGAGAGGGAAACCAAGAATCACTGCAGACTACAGCGCTGGTGTTGGTTTCTATTCCTGGCTGTGGGAAAACAGGATCAACGCCAAATTCAGCTGGTCCCTTTCCCACCGGACTCCCTTTCCACCCATCCTAGGGACTTAGACCCCCACGAACATCCCCTGATTAGCCGCTAAGTCCCAATTTGGGAAGCGGGGGTGGGGATTTTTTCTTTGAAAATGGCCAAGGGAATCCCAGGTTAAGTAGTCCCCAGAGAGGAACCCCAGCTGTGACCTGTCCCACGGAGGCCAAGGAAAGTCCTCCTTCCCTGCATGTGAACGTGACCTTGTTTGTCAAGTAACGAGGGGGATTTGTAGACAGTCTTATTCCTCCCCATTCACTCAACTCCTCAGAAAAATTAGTGTCAGTGCCGGCCCCTCTCTGCCCTCTGCAAACTCCTGCCGGGGGCTTCAGGCCACCCTAACCCTGGCCCTGTCGCTTCCCTCAACTGTACGCGTTCGGACGCCAGGGTCCCCACACCCCATTCAAGCTTTCCTAACGCAGCGCCTGCCTCTCCGCTCAGCTCCCTCCAGGCTCGGCCCCCTCCGCAGCCTCCTGCTCCCCCCTCGCCCGCCCCCCTCCCGCTCTCATTCTACGTCATGAGATGACGTCGGAAGCCGGGCGGGAGGAGGAGCCCCCCTCCCCAGTCAGCGGCTCCCGCTGCAGCTTGCTTAGCCCAGCCTCCCGCTCTCCCGCCCCCCCGCTCTAAAACGAGCCCCCCACGCCTGGCAGGAGCTATATAAGGCGGCGTGAGGCAGGCAAGGGGGGCAGCGCAGCCGAGCGGAGCCCAGGAGAGCAGAGAACGAGCCTGAGCGAGAGAAGGGGAAGCACGGAGGAGGAAGCCGCCGCCGGTGCGTCGGGACGGGAGCGCAGGTGCTCGGGCGCCCGAGCTGGAGCTCCGCAGCCGCCGGTCATGTACCGCTCCACCAAGGGCGCCTCCAAGGCGCGCCGGGACCAGATCAACGCCGAGATCCGGAACCTCAAGGAGCTGCTGCCGCTGGCCGAAGCGGACAAGGTCCGGCTGTCCTACCTGCACATCATGAGCCTCGCCTGCATCTACACTCGCAAGGGTGTCTTCTTCGCTGGAGGTGAGCATGCTGGGGCTACCGCAGATCCGAGCTGCCAGGTGCCGGAGACCCTGGAACTGAGGGAACCCACTGGGGCTGCCGCATGTCTAGGGCAGCGTGCTGGCGAGCTGGGGAGATTTGGGACTCGGGAGATGCGGGACTATCTACTTTTCCTCCTGAGCTCCCTCCAGACCTCACCTTAGTTCTGAATGAGAGTTAGAGAGCCTGGTCGATGTCCCTAACACCAGATTATGAGAGGAGAAGAGCCAGGACAGAGCTGCCTCGGTGCCCGCCAGTGCAGAGGCGCTCCGGGAGCTGGGGAGGGAAACCCGGGAAGTTGCAGGGATGGAGCTGCCTGAGCCTAGGGGAACATAGCCACTGTCCGCGGTGCTGAAAGGGATCGCCTTCGGGGGCACTGCCCATGGTGCTGACGGCTGCATCTGCCGTGTGTGGCGCTGTCCACGGTGCTGATCCCACAGCCCGCTTCGGAGCTCTGTCCACGGTTCTGAAATCAGAGCCACTTTGGAGCTCTGTCCGCGGTTCTGAAATTCAGAGGCGAGGAGTAGCCGACCCCGGTTTAGAAGTCCAGGGCTTGTGGGCTATGGAGGAGATACAGCAACAGGTTCCCCGGCCAAGAGGTGCGGGCAGCGGGTCAACAGGTGTTTGCAGAGGCAGGTCCACGAGAAATTCCTCTGGATTATCTGAAACTCAGACCATGCCTTCTTCACTTCTGCTTTGGCTCCCAGTCTTACTCCTGACTCACCACGTCTTCTCGCCCTACAGGCACTCCTCTGGCGGGCCCCACGGGGCTTCTCTCAGCTCAAGAACTTGAGGACATCGTAGCGGCCCTACCCGGCTTTCTGCTTGTGTTCACAGCCGAGGGGAAATTGCTGTACCTGTCTGAGAGTGTGAGCGAGCATCTGGGCCACTCCATGGTGAGTGCTGAGGGCCCTTTCAGCTGAGGCTGGGCATGGAGGGGGTGCCATGAGCCTTCCACTCCTGAGGAACTGGGAATTACTATGGAGGAAGAGGTTATACCCTACTAGACACTATAGATCAAAGATTGGCTTCTGCTGTTCTCACTAATGGTCATCTCTTCTTTTCCTTCCTCCAGGTGGACCTGGTTGCCCAGGGTGACAGCATCTACGACATCATTGACCCAGCTGACCACCTCACTGTGCGCCAGCAACTCACCCTGCCCTCTGCCCTGGACACTGGTAAGGACTCCTTTCTCCCTTCCTGAGTCCAGTTTCCCACCTGCTGCCCTTCTTCCCACTATCCACTGTCTCTCTCAGCCACTCACCCTCTTATCTGTTTTTCTCTTCTCCTATCTAGATCGCCTCTTCCGCTGCCGCTTCAACACCTCCAAGTCTCTCAGGCGCCAGAGTGCAGGCAACAAACTGGTGCTTATTCGAGGCCGATTCCATGCTCACCCACCTGGGGCCTACTGGGCAGGAAACCCCGTGTTCACAGCTTTCTGTGCCCCATTGGAGCCAAGACCCCGCCCTGGCCCTGGCCCTGGCCCTGGCCCTGCCTCACTCTTCCTGGCCATGTTCCAGAGTCGTCATGCTAAAGACCTGGCCCTACTGGACATCTCTGAGAGGTAAGCCTGGAGTGTTCAGATTCCAAGAGGAAGGCAGGCCAGAGATGAAGGAACCCTAGATTCTGGAGTCAGGGGCAGGGAGGATGGGGTTTAAGGGGGCAGAGGATCTGGGAGGGAGTGAGATGCATGGGTATCAAGCAAGGAAAACAGAAAGCTGACCTCACCCTTTCCACTTTCCCAGTGTCCTAATCTACCTGGGCTTTGAGCGCAGTGAACTGCTTTGTAAATCATGGTATGGACTGCTGCACCCCGAGGACCTGGCCCACGCTTCTGCTCAACACTACCGCCTGTGTGAGTGTCCAGAGAGGCTGGGGACAAGATAGCAAGCTGGGAAAGGGCATGGGAGACCAGACAAAGATGAGCTGTAGTCAAGAGTGATGCTGGGGAGATAACAGAGGCCAACAGTTTTGGACGCTATAGGGTGAATATGAGGGTGAGGATTCAAGGCAATAATCGAATCAGAACTGGGGGACTTTGAGTGGTGAGGTCAAGGTAGAGAGCTGAGTGGTGCAGGTGAGGGTAGTCAGAAGAGAGGATGTCATGGCTATCTCAATTCAGTGGAGAGGTGACCAAGGGCAGGGAGTAGGTAGAGTTGCCTGGTGGGCATCCTAACTCTGCATCTTCTTTCTCCCCAGTGGCTGAGAGTGGAGATATTCAGGCAGAGATGGTGGTGAGGTTACAGGCCAAGACTGGAGGCTGGGCATGGATTTACTGCCTATTATACTCAGAAGGTCCAGAGGGCCCCATTACTGCCAATAACTACCCAATCAGGTAAGCCACAAGCCAGGGGCCTAGGGGGCAGCTGAGGTCGGCATGGAGGAGATACAAATCAGGGAACTGCTCTGGAAATGGACATCAGACCCTTACCAGCTGCCTCTTCTCTCCTCTCCAGTGACATGGAAGCCTGGAGCCTCCGCCAGCAGTTGAACTCTGAAGATACCCAGGCAGCTTATGTCCTGGGCGCTCCGACCATGCTGCCCTCATTCCCTGAAAACATTCTTTCCCAGGAACAGTGCCCCAGCACTAACCCACTCTTCACCACAGCCCTGGGGGCTCCCAGAAGCACCAGCTTCCCCAGTGCTCCTGAACTGAGTGTTGTCTCTGCATCAGAAGAGCTTCCCCGACCCTCCAAAGAACTGGACTTCAGTTACCTGACATTCCCTTCTGGGCCTGAGCCTTCTCTCCAAGCAGAACTGAGCAAGGATCTTGTGTGCACTCCACCGTACACGCCCCATCAGCCAGGAGGCTGTGCCTTCCTCTTCAGCCTCCATGAGCCCTTCCAGACCCACTTGCCCACCCCATCCAGCACTCTTCAAGAACAGCTGACTCCAAGCACAGCGACCTTCTCTGATCAGTTGACGCCCAGCAGTGCAACCTTCCCAGATCCACTAACTAGCCCACTGCAAGGCCAGTTGACTGAAACCTCAGTCAGAAGCTATGAAGACCAGTTGACTCCCTGCACCTCCACCTTCCCAGACCAGCTGCTTCCCAGCACAGCCACCTTCCCAGAGCCTCTGGGCAGCCCTGCCCATGAACAGCTGACTCCTCCCAGCACAGCATTCCAAGCACACCTGGACAGCCCCAGCCAAACCTTCCCAGAGCAACTGAGTCCCAATCCTACCAAGACTTACTTTGCCCAGGAGGGATGCAGTTTTCTCTATGAGAAGTTGCCCCCAAGTCCTAGCAGCCCTGGTAATGGGGACTGCACGCTCTTGGCCCTAGCCCAGCTCCGGGGCCCCCTCTCTGTGGATGTCCCCCTGGTGCCCGAAGGCCTGCTCACACCTGAGGCCTCTCCAGTCAAGCAGAGTTTCTTCCACTACTCTGAAAAGGAGCAGAACGAGATAGACCGTCTCATCCAGCAGATTAGCCAATTGGCTCAGGGCATGGACAGACCCTTCTCAGCTGAGGCTGGCACTGGTGGACTAGAGCCACTTGGAGGACTGGAGCCCCTAGACTCCAACCTGTCCCTGTCAGGGGCAGGCCCCCCTGTGCTCAGCCTGGACCTGAAGCCCTGGAAATGCCAGGAGCTGGACTTCCTGGCTGACCCTGATAACATGTTCCTGGAAGAGACGCCCGTGGAAGACATCTTCATGGATCTCTCTACCCCAGACCCCAGTGAGGAATGGGGCTCAGGGGATCCTGAGGCAGAGGGCCCAGGAGGGGCCCCATCGCCTTGCAACAACCTGTCCCCAGAAGACCACAGCTTCCTGGAGGACCTGGCCACATATGAAACCGCCTTTGAGACAGGTGTCTCAGCATTCCCCTATGATGGGTTTACTGATGAGTTGCATCAACTCCAGAGCCAAGTTCAAGACAGCTTCCATGAAGGTGAGTCAGCCAAAAGGTCCAAGAACTCAAATCCCTCTCCTGCCAATGAAATGCTGGGTAGAATTAGGTAAATCAATTCCCCCTCTCTGTACCTTGATTTTATTAAGGGGATGACATCCACGGCTGCAGAGAGTAGCAGTGGGGATAGGAAAAAATGAAAGGCTTAATATGAAAGTTTGAACAAGTAGACATGGCAGGGGCTGAGGCTGTGGGATAGAGTGGTAGAGAATCCTTAAGGAAGGGCTTGTGCTTAACTCCATAAGAGTCCTAGGTCAGTCTTCACTACCCCACTTTACAGATGGAAATAATCAAGGTCCCAGAGTTAAAGAAACTTTCCTTAGGGCACACAACAAACTTATGGAAGAGGAACTAGAGCTCCATCATAGTATCCTAGCTCCCTGAAAGGGATACAGAGCAAGAGTTTATAGAAGTTGGTAAAAGAAAGATGAGGCTCAGCCCCTGACTCCATTGAGGTAGCTCCCTGGTTACAGCCCCATCCTTCCTAAACTACAGCCACGGTTTCACTCCATCCATCCAAATTGCCCCCTAATCTGCTGAGCCTCTGGCCATCGTTTCATCATTGAGCCAACATCTTTGAAGCCCACATTAATACCAACACATTCTCAGCCCCAGGATCCTCTGTCCTTATTGGCCTAGCTGATTGTGTTCTCTCTCTCTCTGTCTCTCTGCAGATGGAAGTGGAGGGGAACCAACGTTTTGAATAAGTCTGTGACTTAACGTCGTCAAGTATGGCATATTGTCATCAAGACGTGGAGCCGCTCTCCACCCCCCCGGGACTGTTGGGGGGATTCTGGGGGCCAGAGGGGGATATATATGATTCCCCAGGCCCTGCAGGATTTGGGGGGGGGAGGTGGGAGGGCAAGGGAGGGGAGCTTCTTTTTAAAATCAGAGACTTCGAGCGATCCCAGTTTCCATTTCAATCTGTATTCACTCGTAGTGAGTTTCCTTGAATGGGATTTCAAGCGGAGAATGGGGGAGTCTCACTTCCCCGCCGCCTTGCCCCATTGGCCTGGGCCAGTTCTCCACTCCTAGGGGCCAAGCCACCCCTAGGCCTTGGTGGGGGAAAGGCAAGGCCCACCCGGGCCAGCCCGTGCCCTGAGGGGCTCTTGACACCCACGTAGAATTCTCTACACACCAGTAACGGGATTTCAATTCCGATGGACTCTGCCGCCCTGGCGGCCCTTCCTGTGACTTTTGCGCCCCGCGCCTGGGGTGGGGGGTGCGAAGAGACGCTACGTTCCTTTCCGATGGAGGAAGGCAGACCTGCCGTCACACGTGTGCTTGCACGAGTGCGTGTACCTGGTGCGGGACTCACCCGGCCGCCAGACTGCCTGGGCCTGCCCAGATGGCCACCTCGTGGTGCTGCGGTGACTTTGTAGCCAACTTTATAATAAAGTCCAGTTTGCCTTTTTGGTACCTCTGGTTTCATGCACTACTGTGTAAAAGGAAGGGTGGAGGATAAGTTTGGGAGGCTTGGATGGGAGCCTGGGGGCCAGGAGGTAAAAGCTGGACCTGTTTGTGGCCCCAGCATTTCTTCGTCCACTTGTGAATTCATTCATTCATTCATTCATTCACTCATTCATTCATTCTTTCACTCAACATCCACATGTACATTGTATGGCCCATACTGTGCTAGAAGCTGGAAAGTTTAGGGCTAAAACAGATGTTATGTCTTGCCCTCAAGGTGCTTGGCCAAACCCCGTACTAGAGAATATCGGCATCTCCTCTCTGTGCCAGGCTTGCAGTGCTCGTGGTGTGGGAGGAAACAGAGGGCCTAGGGGTGGACAAGAGGATTCAACTTGATGTTGGTTCTGGACATGGGTTTGAAGCTTCTGCTCACAAGTTCTTTCTTCACCTGGCCTTCAGGGAAGCAACTTCCTTGTGGGGCCCTGGATCGACCCATTGGAAATTGTAACCACATCTGTTATCCTTGCACAGGGCTTTCAGCTGACACACACTTTTACATCTCTTTTTGCTGCAACAATGCCTCTGGGCAGGCATATTAGCCCATCTCACTGATGAAGAAACTGAGGACCACAGGTGAAAAGTTATTTGTTCCCACAGTTGGTGAGAGGCATGGGTGGGTGGGCAACGTACCCAGAGCATCTACATCCCAGCCCTGGGCTGTTTCCTCTGCTGGAAGAGCCAGTGAACCACCACCCATCCCAAATCATCTCATCCCAGATTACTCAAGAAGGGCAAATGTGGGCTGGAGCAGGGTCCTTTCTCCCAAGTGTGGGGTAAGAAACCCCCTCCTTTTGCTTCTCCAAGTCTGTAAAGTAGAGCTGAGAACTTATAACTTACTTATAACTCAGTAAGTCAAGAGACAAAAGTTTCCAAAAATGCTGTTTTCCTCCAAGCTTGAAGCCCAAACAGCCACTGGGTAGGGTGAGGGGCAAATGAAACTGAGATGGGCTGGGCACAGTGGCTCACACTTGTAATCCCAGCACTTTGGGAGGCCAAGGCAGGAAGATTACTTGAACACAGGAGTTTGAGATCAGCCTGGGAAACCTGGTGAAATCCCATTTTTACAAAAAATACAAATATTAGCTGGGTGTGGTGCACACGTGCAGTCCCAGCTACATGAGAGCTGGAGGCTGGAGGATCTCTTGAGCCTGGGAGGCGGAGGTTGCAGCGAGCCAAGACTGCACCACTGTACTCCAGCCTGGGCGACAGAGCGAACCCTGGATTCAAATCTCACCTCCACCAATTATTTGCCAAATGGGACTTGAGGTTCAGTTTCTCCACAAGTGAAGTGAAGCTGACAAACATGGTACTTATCTCCCAAAGACGCTGTTAGAACCTGATAGTGTCCATTTATAAGCGGAGAAGCACAGAATTGACTTAAGTTATTAAATTGAATTAGAAGGCAATGGTGACCTCAAATGCTTGAGAGCATGTTTCTTTCTCAGGGAAAGGAAGGAAACTCCAGGCCCCAATCTTTCCCCGGTGAAGTACTGAGGCTGGGTTCCAGGAACTGAGGGTGCAAACCTGAGAAAGACCCTAAGACTCCTTTCATTCCAAATCCTCCAGTTCTGGGGCCATGCCCTTTCTGAGGGTCCCATGGGAAGGAGGACACTCCTGGGGACCTGTCACTATTTTTCCACCTTGGACAGGTCCTTGAGTGGAACAGGAGAGTGGAGTTTTGCCCTCTGCCTTCCTTGTGCATCTGTTCTCCAACTTGGACAAAATAACTGGACTGTCATCCCCAGGAGGACCCTGGCACAGAGCACAGGACTGGCACATAGCAAGCACGCTCAAAGTGTCTTCTTGAAAGGAATCTGTTTTTTTCTTTCTTCTTTCTTTCTTTTTCTTTCTTTATCTCTCTCTCTCTTTCTCTCTCTCTCTTTCTTTCTTTCTATCTTTCTCTCTTTCTCTCTCTTTCTCTCTCTCTTTCTTTCTCTTCTTCATTTTAGACAGGGTCTCACATTTATTGAAAGAAACTTCTTTCTTTCATTAGCTCTTTCTTTCTTTCTTTCTTTCCTTCTTTCTTTTTTCTTTATTCTTTGTTCTTTCATTCTTTCATTCTTCCTTTTCAGACAAGGTTCACTATAGTGCCCAGGCTGGACTCAAACTCCTGGGCTTAAGAGATCCTCCTGACTCATCCTCCCAAAGTGCTGGGATTACAGGTGCACAGTACCCCACCTGGCTGAGAGGACACTTCTGAAGATCAAAGGATTTCATTAGAGTCATCAGTTTCTACCACAAAAATGTGTTCCCAAGTTCCCCAGAGGGAATCTTAAGTGGCCATGAGCTCAGGACACACACTGGAGTCCCATCTAAAAACCTCCCTGGTGGGGGGCCGGGTGCGGTGGCTCAAGCCTGTAATCCCAGCACTTTGGGAGGCCGAGACGGGCGGATCACGAGGTCAGGAGATTGAGACCATCCTGGCTAACATGGTGAAACCCCGTCTCTACTAAAAAAAAAAAAAAAACAAAAAGCTAGCCGGGCCAGGTGGCGGGCGCCTGTAGTCCCAGCTACTCGGGAGGCTGAGGCAGGAGAATGGTGTAAACCCGGAGGTGGAGCTTGCAGTGAGCTGAGATCCGGCCGCTGCACTCCAGCCCGGGCAACAGATCAAGACTCCGTCTCAAAAAAAAAAAAATAAAAAAAAAATAAAAACCTCCCTGGGGTCATTAAAAAAAAAAAAGGGAAAGTCTGGTCAGGAAATTGTGGCAGCTCATGCCTATAATCCCAGAACTTTGGGAGGACGAGGTGGGAGGGTGGCCTGAGCTCACGAGTTCAATACCAGCCTGGGCAACAAAGCAAGATCCAATCTCTACAAACAAAAATTAGGTGGGCGTGGTGGCATGCACCTGTAGTTCCGTCTACTTGAGAGGCTGATGTGGAAGGATTGCTTAAGCCCAGGAGTTAGAGACTGCAATGAGCTATGGTCATACCATTGCACTCCAACCTGGGCAACAGAGCAAAATCCTGCCCCAAAAACAAAACAAAACAAAACAAAAAAGAAAATCTGAGAAACCTAAGGAAACATAATGATGAAATAGAATGTAGTATACTAGAACAGAAAAAGGACGAAAGGTAATGAGGAAGTCTGAATAAAGTATGGACTTCAGTTGATAATACTGTGTCAACATTGATTCATTTATTGTGACAAATGTATCATGTAAGTGTAAGATGTTGGTAACGGGGGAAATGGCTGTGGGGTCTGTGGGAACTTCGTAGGATCTTCACAACTTTTCTCTAAGTCTAAATCTATAATAGGCCGGGCATGGCGGCTCACACCTTAATCCCAGCACTTTGGGAGGCTGAGGTGTGTGGATCACCTGAGGTCAGGAGTTCGACAGCAGCCTGGCCAACATGGTGAAACCCTGTCTCCGATAAAAATACAAAAATTAGCTGGGCATGGTGGCGTGAGCCTGTAATCCCAGCTACTCAGGAGGCTGAGGCAGGAGAATCACTTGAATTCGTTAGGCGGAGGTTGCAGTGAGTCTAGATTGTGCCATTGCACTCCAGCCTGGGTGACAGAGTGAGACTCTGTCTCAAAAAACAAAAACAAACAAACAAACAAACAAAAAACACAGAAAAGCCCCCATCTTTTTTTTTTTTTTTTTTTTTTTGAGATGGAGTCTTGCTCTGTCACCCAGGCTGGAGTGCAGTGGCATGATCTCGGCTCATGGCAGCCTCTGCCTCCCGGGTCCCAGCAATTCTCCTGCCTCAGCCTCCTGGGTAGCTGGGATTCCAGGCGCATGCCACCACGCCCGGCTAATTTTTCTATTTTTAGTAAGACGGGGTTTCACCATATTGGCCAGGCTTATCTCAATCTCTTGACCTCGTGATCCACCCGCCTCAGCCTCCCAAAGTGCTGGGATTACAGGCATGAGCCACCGCGCCTGGCCGCCCCACAACATTAAAAAGTAAAAATTATGGAAGAAAAAAAGAAACCCCTCCTTGGTATTTGGGGGCAGTGACAGGAGATGGTAGAGTGTGTGTAGACAAGAAGGCACCCTAACACTCAGAACTGCTGAGCCAGGCAGTCGGCCCGTGCGGAGAAGGAAGTTGAGAGAGCCCATGGCGCCCCCTGCTGGACATAGAACTATCTGCAGGGTCCCTGTGGCTCGGAGCATCAATACTGCATCTTAGAATAGATGGGTAAACTGAGGCCCAGAGAGAAGAAAGGAATTGCCCAATGGCACTTCCAAAGTGGCTGCCAAAGCCAAATCTGACTCTCAAGCACCCTTGCCACCAACACCAGATTGCTGCCCTGGGAGCAAAAAGGTATGAGAAAGGGCTGAAGTTTTGGGGTCACAAAGACTGAGCTCAAATACTGACTCTGGCACCTCATTTTGCATGTGATAAACACTTATGACACCTACATGTGCCAGGACTTTGCTAGGTGCTAGGGAAAACTGAACAAGACAGACAAGGTCCCTGGACTCACAGATCTTACACTGAAGTTGTGGGGAGACATAACAAAAAGTAAAATAACTCTCTAAAAGGAGCATGCAGTGCGTGCAATGAAAGAAAGAACTTGCGTGCTGTGGCAGCGAGTAACTGAGGAGGGGGTGCTAATTTAGAGTGTGGAGTCAGAAAACTCTTCTAAGGTGACATTGAGCTAAGACCTAAAAGATAAGAAAGAAGAACAGGCCAGGCACAGGGGCTCATGCCTATAATCCTAGCACTTTGGGAGGCTGAGGCAGGTGGATGGCTTGAGCCCAGGAGTTTGAAACCAGCCTGGGCAACAAGACGGATCCCTGTCTCTACAAGAAAAAAAAAAAAAAAAAGCAAAAAGTTAGCCAGGCGTGGTGTGCACCTGTAGTCCCAGCTACCCAAAAGGCTGAGGTAGGAAGATCACCTGAGCCCAGAAGGGCGAGGCTGCAGTGAGCCTTGATTGCACTTGCACCACTGCAGTCCAGCCTGGGTGAAAAAAGTGAGACCTTGTCTCCAAAAAAAAAAAAAAAAAAAGCCGGGTGTGTTGGCTCACGCCAGTAATCCCAGCACTTTGGGAGGCCGAGGCGGGTAGATCACGGGGTCAGGAGATTGAGACCATCCTGCTAACACGGTGAAATCCCGTCTCTACTAAAAATACAAAAAATTAGCCAGGAGTGGTGGTGGGCACCTGTAATCCCAGCTACTCGGGAGGCTGAGGCAGGAGAATTGCTTGAACCTGGGAGGCGGAGGTTGCAGTGAGCCGAGATTGTGCCATTGCACTCCAGCCTAGGTGACAGAGTGAGACTCCATCTCAAAAGAAAAAAAAGTGATAAAAAGATGGAAAAATGGATAAGAAAGTTTTGTTTTTGTTTTCCTTTTTTTTTTTTTTTTTGAGATGGAGTTTCGCTCTTGTCACCCAGGCTGGAATGCAATGGCATGATCTCGGCTTACTGCAACCTCTGCCTCCCGGGGTCAAGTGATTCTCCTGCCTCAGCCTCCTGAGTAGCTGGAATTATAGGTGTCTGCCACCACGCTCAGCTATTTTTTTTTTTTTTTTTTAGTAGAGACAGGGTTTCACCATGTTGGTCAGGCTGGTATCTAACTCCCGACCTCAGGTGATCTACCCACCTCGGCCTCCTAAAGTGCTGGGATTACAGGTGTGCAACACCATGCCTGGCCAAGAAACTTTTAAAAGATAAGAAAGGATGCCCACCCTGGCTGCAGGCTGGGTGTCTCTGGCTTGCTGAGTGTGGGTGACTACCCTGAAGATGCCGGTCGGAACCTGCCAGCACTGCAGATGCTGTTGGTCTGCTGTGCCCATGATATTGGGGCAAAGAGGAAGTGGCTATTTCTACACTTGGTGTTCAGAAACCAGTGAGCTCTAAGAATGGTTTATAGCCTGACATTTCTTAGAAAAAAGAAAAATAAAATTAAACAAGATTATATTCATGATGGCTCTTGACTGTTATCCCAGCAGTTTGGAAGGCCGAGGTGGGAGGATCGCTTGAGCCTACAAGTTTGAGAGCAGCCTGGGCAACATGGCGAAAACTCATCTCTACAGAAAAATATAATTTAAAAAATTAGCCAGGCATGGTGGTGTGTACCTGTGGCCCTAACCACTTGGGAGGCTGATGTGAGAGAATCACTTGAGGCCAGGAGTTGGAGGCTACGGTGAGCTATGATTACACCACTGCACTCCAGCCTGGCAACAGGGCAAGACCCTGTCTCAAAAAAGGAAGGAAAGAAAAAGAAGAAAGAAAGAGAGAGAAAGAAGGAAGGAAAGAAGGAAAGAAAGAGACTTCGTTGGGCACAGTGGCTCATGCCTATAAGCCCAGTGCTTTGAGAGGCTGAGGTGAGACGATTTGAGGCCAGGAGCTTGAGACCAGCCTGGGCAACATAGTGAGATACTGTCTCTTTAAAAAATAAAACAGGTCAGCCATGGTGGCTCACGCCTGTAATCCCAGCAGTTTGGGATGCCAAGCTGGGAAGATTACTTGAGGCCAGGAGCTTGAGACCAGCCTGGGCAACATAGTGAGATACTGTCTCTTTAAAAAATAAAACAGGTCAGACATGGTGGCTCACGCCTGTAATCCCAGCAGTTTGGGATGCCAAGCTGGGAAGATTACTTGAGGTCAGGAGTTTCAGACCAGCCTGGCCAACATGATGAAACCCCATCTTTACTGTAAATACAAAAATTAGCTAGGTGTGGTGGCGCAGGCCTATAATTCCAGCTACTTGGGAGGCTGAGGCAATAGAATCGCTTAAACCCGGGAGGCAGAGGTTGCAGTGAGCCAAGACTATGCCATTTCTTGTCTTGGAGACAAAAGCGAAACTCCATCTCCAAAAACACCACCACCAACAACAAAAATAAAAATAAAATAAAATAAAAGTAAATAAAAAATAAACATAATTTAAAATTCACCAGGCATAGTGGCATGCACCTGTAGTCCCAGATACTTGGGAAACTGAGGCTGGAGGATCCCTGAGGCTGCAGTGATCTATTACCGCACCACTGCCTGGGTTACAGAGTAAGACCCTGTCTCTAAAACATTTAAAAATGAAAAAGCCAGGTGCGGTGGCTCACGCCTGTAATCCCAGCACTTTGGGAGGCCGAGGGAGGCAGATCACAAGGTCAGGAATTTGAGACCAGCCTGGCCAACATGGTGAAACCCTGTCTCTACTAAAAATACAAAAATTAGCCAGGCGTGGTGGTGGGTGCCTGTAATCCCACCTACTTGGGAGGCTGAGGCAGGAGAATCGCTTGAACCCAGCACGCAGAGGCTGCAGTAAGCTGAGATCATGCCACGGCACTCCAGCCTGGGTGACAAGAGCAAGACTCTGTCTCAAAAACATAAATTAATTCATTAAAAAAATTTTTTTTTTTTTAATGAAGTATTGGTCGGGCATGGTGGCTCACACCTGTAATCCCAGCACTTTGGGAGGCCAAAGCGGGTGAATCACCTGAGGTCAGGAGTTCAAGATCAGCCTGGCCAACATGGTGAAACCCTGTCTGTACTGAAAATACAAAAATTAGCCATGTGTGTTGGTGGGCGCCTGTAACCCCAGCTACTTGGGAGGCTGACACAGGAGAATCACTTGAACTTGAGAGGCAGAGGTTGCAGTGAGCCAAGATCGTGCCACTGCACTCCAGCCTGGGTAACAGAGTCAGACTCCATCTCACAAAAAAAAAAAAAAAAAAACCTAAGCCATCATTTAAAATTGTTTTAGAAAGACAATTTTTAGGCTAGGCGTGGTGGCTCACACCTGTAATCCCAGCACTTTGGGAGGCGGAGGCGGGCAGATTATGAGGTCAGGAGATCGAGACCATCCTGGCTAACAGTGAAACCCCGTCTCTAGTAAAAATACAAAAAAAATTAGCCGGGCATGGTGGCAGGCGCCTGTAGTCCCAGCTACTTAGGAGGCTGAGGCAGGAGAATGGCGTGAACCTGGGAGGCGGAGCTTGCAGTGAGCCAAGATCATGCACTGCACTCCAGCCTGGGCGACAGAACGGAGACTCCGTCTCAAAAAAAAAAAAAAAAAAAAATGCCGGGCGCGGTGGCTCAAGCCTGTAATCCCAACACTTTGGGAGGCCGAGAAGGGCGGATCACGAGGTCAGGAGATCAAGACCATCCTGGCTAACACAGTGAAACCCCGTCTCTACTAAAAAAAAAAATACAAAAAACTAGCCGGGCGAGGTGGCGGGTGCCTGTAGTCCCAGCTACTCAGGAGGCTGAGGCAGGAGAATGGCGTAAACCCGGGAGGCGGAGCTTGCAGTGAGCCGAGATCCGGCCACTGCACTGCAGCCTGGGTGACAGAGCGAGACTCCGCCTCAAAAAAAAAAAAAAAGATAATTTTTAAATGTTCTAAATAGTTGCCAAGTTAAAAGTATACAGCATTATACAGCTCTATAGAGGATGACCCCAGTTTGCTTTTTCAAAAAGCATTATACATAAATACACAAAGAAAAAAAAAAGAGCAGAAAAGATATACAACAAACATTGGCAGAAGTCTCATCTGGGTGGTGGGATAACGTGAGGATTTTCTTTTCTTTTAGGTGTTTATCTATGCTTTCCATATTTTATCAGTATAAAATGAAGTGTCTAGCACATAACAGATGTTCAGTAAACACGAAACTTCTTTCTCTCCCAACTGCTGCTCTCTTCTCTGAAAGGACAATGAGGAAATAAAAGGCCAAGGGCTTCCCGAGGACTTCTGCATCAGGCAGGAACCTGCTGAAGCTTTGCTCTTTCTGTGGTCTGTAGCTGTCAGCCCTACAATAGTTCATGTTCAGCCAACATCTGACCCAGAGCCAGGGTCAGGAGCTTAGTAGAAGGGCCTGAGGTAGCCCCTGGGATCTGGGCACTCCATGTAGTAACCCTGCCTGGGGCTGAGCTGAGACCTCCACAGGGACCTGTTTCTGCTGAGGTGGCAAATCATTAGGAGATAAAAGAGATTTTTGATGGAAGAAGCAAGCAATACACCCCAGGCCTAGCACCTATGGTTCCCAGCCTGGGGAGGGGAAGAACAAAGGATTTCAAATGAGAAGCCCTGTGTTCTATTCCTACCTCTGGCACCAATTCAGAACCTGGGCAATAAAACAAAATTATAACTTAAAAGAAAAAAAAGGACCTGGGCAAGTTACTTTGCTTGGCTGAACCTCAATTTGCACATCTGAGAAGCAGCATGAAGACCCCAATTTCCTAATGTCTGCCCATGTTGGCTACCACCAGTACTGGTCCCCTTCCCTGAGGTCCCAAGATAGAAGATGACAGTGGGTAAGAAAGGATGTTTATTCAGGCCTGATGCCTCAATACAGCTAAATGTACAAAAATACATCATTCAAAGTCACGAAAACCATCATCATACTGGTGTGACCTCCTTCCTCCCCTGGGGCACAGCCTTTGCAACTGGCCCCCTTCCCAGCTGCCTCCTTTGATATCTGGGAGAAGGGGGGCAAGGGTCACTTCTTGGCAGCTTCCTCCTGGGCGGCCAAATCTGCCTCCTTCTGAGCAGCCAGGAAGATGGCTCGTTCCTTCTGGAAAGCTGCAAGTTCTTCTGAACTGAGGCTGCAAGTGAAGACAGACAGATGGTTGGCGCATGATGAGTCACCAGTGGGAGCTCACAGGACCCCATGTCTTGCAGGGGCTCAAAGGGGCCTCTGTCTCAGAGCCCAGCTTGCCTGGCCCTTTCTCCCTCCCTGACTTCCCAGCCTCTATACCTTTGCTTTCCAGGGACACCATCTCCCAACCCCCAAAACCCCTATCTTTTGTTCCCTTATTAAATCCCTACTCATCCTTTGAGGTGTCAGCCAGACCCCAGTCCAGATTAACTGGGGTACTCTGTGCCCCAAAATATGCTGTACAATGAAGTCACGGGGCTGAGCATGTATGTCTGTCCCAGGGCTGGGGTCAGATTTACCCATCTCCATGTTCCCAATAAAAGAAAAGATTTAAGAAAAGTCAAGTCTGTGTCTGCTCCATGCTTAATCCCACTCTTCTCGGGAAATAATCAATTGTCAGCCTTGACATGGGATGTGACACAGCAGCAAGAAGCCAGTAAAAGGTTGAGTGCTATCTCTGTTCCAGCCATTGTCTAGGCCAGACACTCTCCCACCCAACATCTTACTTCAATGAAACAATTCCTGAAGTCATCTGAAGCCCCATAACGGGGGTCTCCTGTTTGCCTCAGGAGCAAGCATGAACCTGACACAGCTCAAAAATCTTTCCCCACTGGTCCTTCCCTCAAACCATTCTCCACTCGCCTAGGTCTAGGACGACAGACCCGGGTGACACTGAACTTCTCCCACTTGGATCCTTCATGGAGAGCTTTCCATTTCTTAGAACATTTGCAGAACAACATCTAATACATAACAGGTGCCCAATAAGAGTATTCCAAATCAATGAATGTGGTCTCCCACACCCACCCTATCCTCTAGAATCTAGGGTCCCTTGACTTAAAAACTGACTTTCCCACTGCAATGGGCCCTCTCAGCTCTGCCCGAGTCCAGAGCTTTCTGGGCCCTCTCGTCACACTGCACCTGCCAGGACACTTACTCCTTCACCACACGAATGCCCAGAGAACGGGCAGATCCGATGATGGAGCGGACAACAGAGGACAGGGGTACGTCCTGCAGGGCGAATGCCTCATCCTGAGCTTTGATGCAGGCAATCTCATACACATGCTTCAAGGTCACCAGGCCTGCCACCTCTTTCCCTAGAAGGAAGGAACAAGTGGTTCTTCAGGTGTTACTGAGATTCTGGAGTCCCCAGAATCTCAGACGCCTACCCTGACCCTCACCTGTTTGCCGGGCCCCCTTTTCAATTCCAGCTGCTGCCTTCAAGAAGTAGGAAACAGTGGGCTGTCCAATCTTGATTTCAAATGTCCTGTCAGGCTTAACAGAAAAAAGAAATATGAGATTCTCTCTTCCTGCTGCCCCATCCCAGGGAACTTCTAATGTCCTGTCCCTGCTTCCTTCATCTCACTTTCCTATGGCATCCCTCAAAAAGACCACAGAATCACAAGAAAAAAATAAATCTGGGCCAGGCGCAGTGGCTCATGCCTGTAATCCCAGCACTTTGGGAGGAAAAGGTGGGTGGATCACCTGAGGACAGGAGTTCAAGACCAGCCTGACCAACATGGTGAAACCCCATCTCTACTAAAAATACAAAAAATTAGCAGACATGGTGGCAGGCGCCTGTAATCCCAGCTACTCAGGAAGCTGAGGCAGGAGAATTGCTTGAACCCGGGAGAAGGAGGTTGCAGTGAGCCGAGATAGTGCCATTGCACTCCAGCCTGGGCGACAAGGGCAAAACTCCATTTCAAAAAAAAAAAAAAAAAGAAAGAAAAAATAAATCTGCAACAAACAACCCTGTCCTCTCTATTCCTGCCCTAATTCTGCTCTGGAAGGCCCAGTGAAATGGAGGGGCAAAGGAGGAACTGCAACATGGCAAGATGGGGCTGGTTCAGAAAAAATATGGTCTAGTCCTAAATGGGGAAAGTGGAGCCCAGTAATAGGAAGTCAAGTCAGGAGCTGAGAAAACCCCAGATGACCAGCCCCAGGGATGAGGAAGAACAGAGGGAGAAAGAAACCAGGGATCGGTCCAGACTCCACCTTCACAAAAATCTTGGTAGGCAGAGGAATGCCTTCTTTGATGTCCTTTGTCCTCTCATTGAACTCCTTGCAAAATTGGTTGATGGAAACACCTCTCTGTGAGGGAAGCAGAGGGGGTTAGTGGTGGGAGGAGGGGACGGCTTCCTACCGCCCAGGAGGCGCCGTCCATTCCCTCCTTCGTCTTCACTTCTCTGTGTTCCTATCTCTACCCAGATTCAACTACCCCTTCGTGAGCCAGAAGATCTGTACGCATCTTCCCACGTTATCCTCATCACAGCACATTGGGAAGGGATGAGGAAGCCCAGGCGGAAGAGCCTTTGTAACCAGCACAAGGACGTAAAGCGTGTGAGAAGCAGAGCCGAGCTCTGAACCCAGGCCCCGGTAGTTCCAGAGCCAGCGCCGTCCATCCGCGTCCTAGCTTCCACCACCCTCGACAACCCCCACGTCGGGTTCCCAACACGGCCGCACCTGACCCAGCACTGGGCCTAGTGGGGGCCCGGGCATGGCCAGGCCTGCCCGCACGATGGTCCGGATCACACCGCCGACCTCGGGCTTCCTGAGGCCCCGGGTGGTCCGGCCGAGCTTCGACATGATGCGGGGCTGCTGGCTTCAGTTCACCTCAGGGCAGCAGCAAGAGCGAAGCTCTGGGCGCCACCATCTTGGCCCAGAGGTCAAGGGTCCTCACGTTAGGCTAGCGCAGGTGAGGCCAACAAACAGCAGCCTTGTTTCAGCCCTATTGCTCGCCAACTAGTAAAACAAGGAGGATAAGAGGAGGATAAAACACTTTTTAACTTGTCTTATGCAGATAAAGGAAGGTCCCGAATGGCCTCAGTACACAATTTCCCACAGGAGCGCGCACAGGCACTACCTCGGACAGCTAACCAGTAGGGTTGGACTTTGATACCCCATAGCATTGTGGGTATGGTAGTTTTAACTCCGTGTACAGGTCCGGCCTATTGCTACGCTCCAGGGCGCCATCTGCTGCACACGGTGATAATCCTAGGGTTTGAAATACACCTGGAGCTCCTGATTGGTAATGGGAGTCTCTCTCTCCTCTCTCTGTTCCTCACATGCTGTTGAAAGGCAGTACAGTTAAGAGTGTAGACCCTGAGCTGGGCGCGGTAGCTCACGCCTGTAATCCCAGCACTTTGGGAGGCCAAGGCGGGAGGATCGCTTGAGCCCAGGAGTTGGAGGTGGCAGTGAGCCAGGATCGCGCCACTGCTTGTGAACTTAATCAAGTTTCTTATGCTTTGTCTCCTCCCCAGTACAGCAGGTATTGTAATATGTAGCACCTACCTTTTAGGATTGCTGTGAGGACTAAGTTAGCAAAATGCTTAAAACAATGCCTGGCACCTAGTCAGCATGTGCTATTATTATCTGTACAATTAAGATAAAACCTGAGCTATTGTGAGGCTTAACAGACCCAGAACATTCGATGCATCATCTGTGACCAGTCAAATAAGCCAGCATCTTATTGTATCATGAGGAGAGCAAAAATCACCTGGCGACCTTTGAACAGGTCCTGGAGACTAAAACTCCTTACCTGAGGACTTTAAAAGTAATTAAACTACCCTAGTATCTAATGTTAGCATCTGGTTCCAGGACTCTTTTAAACTTAAAATGTATAAGCAACTAGAATTTCTATACACTCGGGAATGCCATGCCAAAACTCACTTTGCAACCCTTGCTGACATTAAGGCACCAGAATTACTATGAATGTAATCATTTATCATGACCTACGTGGCTAGTGTGGTCCAAATTGCCCTCAAGCTTCCTCTTTAAGGTCCATAAATACCCCCTAAGGAAAATCCACCAGCATGGTCAGTTCTTTCTTGCTGAGGCATCCCTCTGCACTCCTCTGCAGCGTTCTTTCTTTCTAATAAAACTTTCCAGCCGGGCACGATGGCTCACACATGTAATCCCAGCACTTTGGGAGGCCAAGGCGGGCAGACCACCTGAGGTCGGGAGTTCAAGACTAGCCTAACCAACATGGAGAAACCCCGTCTCTACTAAAAATACAAAATTAGCCAGGCATGGTGGTTCATGCCTGTAATCCCAGCTACTCAGGAGCCAGAGGCAGGATAATCACTTGAACCTGGGAGGCAGAGGTTACAGTGAGGCAAGATGGCACCATTGCACTGCAGCCTGGGCAACAAGAGTGAAACTCCGTCTCAAAAAGAAAACCCAAAAAACAAAAACTTTCCTTTTCAAACCTATACTGTTGTCAGTAAATCCTTCTTACCAACCCACAAGTCAAACATTTCCCCATTCCAGGGCTCTGACACCTTGCCTGGCATATCATTTAACTTGTTTTCTGAGCACTTGCTCTATGTCAGGCACTGTGCTAAGCACAAGTGCATTGTTATTTAATCCTTGCAATGGCATGAGGCAAATGCTTTTATTGTAAGCTGGGAGCGGTGGCTCATGCCTGTAATCCCAGCAATTTGGCTGAGTCGGGAGGATTACTTGAGCCCAGGAGTTTGAAACCACTCCTGACAACATATTGAGACCCCATCTCTAACCAAAAAAATAAAATAAAATAAAAAATTAGCTGGGTGTGGTGGTGTTGCGGGAAGTCAGGGACGCCAAATGGAGGGACCAGCTGGAGCCGTGGCAGAGGAACATAAATTGTGAAGATTTCATGGATATTTATCAGTTCCAAAATAATGCTTTTATAATTTCTTATGCCAGTCTTTACTTTAATCTCTTAATCCCGTTATCTTTGTAAACTGAGGATGTACGTCAGGACCACTGTGATAATTGTGTTAACTGTACAAATTGATTGTAAAACGTGTGTTTGAACAACATGAAATCAGTGCACCTTGAAAAAGAACAGAATAACCGTGATTTTTAGGAAACAAGGGAAGACAACCATAAGGTCTGACTGCCTGTGGGGTCGGGCAAAAACAGCCATATTTTTCTTCTTGCAGAGAGCCTATAAACGGACGTGCAAGTAGGAGACAGATGGCTAAATTATTTTCCTAGCAAAGAATATTAATATACCCTGGGAAAGAAATGCATTCCTGGGGGGAGGTCTATAAACGGCTGCTCTGGGAATGTCTGTCTTTTTTTTTTTTTTTTTTTTTTTTTTTTGAGACGGAGTCTGGCTCTGTCACCCAGGCTGGAGTGCAGTGGCGCGATCTCGGCTCACTGCAAGCTCCGCCTCCCGGGTTTACGCCATTCTCCTGCCTCAGCCTCCCGAGTAGCTGGGACTACAGGCGCCCGCCACCTCGCCCGGCTAGTTTTTTGTATTTTTTAGTAGAGACGGGGTTTCACCATGTTAGCCAGGATGGTCTCGATCTCCTGACCTCGTGATCCGCCCGTCTCGGCCTCCCAAAGTGCTGGGATTACAGGCTTGAGCCACCGCGCCCGGCCTGGAATGTCTGTCTTATGCGGTTGAGATAAGGATGGAGATATGCCCTGGTCTCCTGCTGTGCCCTCAGGCTTACTGGGGTGGAGAAAAACTCCGCCCTGGTAAATTTGTGGTCAGACTGGTTCTCTGCTCTCAAACCCTGTTTTCTTTTGTTTAAGATGTTTATCAAGACAATACGTGCACCGCTGAACATAGACCCTTATCAGTGGTTCTGCTTTTGCTCTTTGCTGTGATCTTTGTTAGACCCTTATTAGTAGTTCTGCTTTTTGCCCTTTGAAGCATGTGATCTTTGTACCTACTCCCTGTTCTTACACCCCCTCCCCTTTTGAAACCTTTAATAAAAACTTGCTGGTCTGAGACTCAGGTGGGCATCATGGTCCTACCGATATGTGATGTTACTCCTGGCAGCCCAGTTGTAAAATTCCTCTCTTTTTACTGTCTCTCTTTATTTCTCAGCCAGCTGAAACTTATGTAAAATAGAAAGAACAAACATTGAAATATTGGGGGCGGTGTCCCACAATGTGGTGTCACACACCTGTAGTCCAAGCTACTTGGGAGGCCAAGGTGGAAGGATTGCTTGAGCCTGGAAGTTCGAGGTTATAGTGAGCTATGAGTGCAGCATGGCACTCCCCGCCGGGTTACAGAGTGAGACCCTGTCTCAAAACAAACAACTTTTATTCCGTCTTCTTCTTCTTCTGCTTCTTCTTCTTTTTTTTTTTTTTTTTTTTTGAGACAGGGTCTTGCTTTGTCTTCCAGGCTGGAGTGCAATGGCGCGATCTCGGCTCACTGCAACCTCTGCCTCCTGGGTTCAAGAGATTCTCCTGCCTCAGCCTCCCAAGTAGCTGGGATCACAGGCGTGTGCCACCACTCCCAGCTAATTTTTGTATTTTTAGTAGAGATGGGGTTTCACCATGTTGGCCAGGATGATCTCGATCTCTTGACCTTGCAATCTACCTGCCTTGGCCTCTCAAAGTGCTGGGATTACAGGTGTGAGCCACTGCACCCGGCTTTGTACCCATTTTTATAAATGAGAAAGTTGAGGCACAAAAGAGAGGTCAAAAACACCTAGCCTCTAAGTGACTGGGCTGGGAAACAAATATTAGGGCTATCAGATTCTAGACTGTGCTGTTGTTACTAGAAAGGGGTCTGATCCAGACCCCAAGAGAGGGTTCTTGGACCTCATACGAGAAAGAATTCAAGGCAAATCCATAGAGTAAAGTGAAAGCAAGTTTATTAAGAAAGTAAAGGAATAAAAGAATGGCTACTCCATAGAACAAAGCAGCAGTTTGGGCTGCTGGACTAAGTATATTTATAGTTATTTCTTGATTATATGCTAAACGAGGGGTGGATTATTAATGAGTTTTCCAGGAAAGGGGTGGGCAATTCCTAGAACTGAGGGTTCCTCCCCCTTTTAGACCATATAGGGTAACTTCCTGACATTGCCATGGCATCTGTAAACTGCCATTGTGCTGGTAGGAGTTTCTTTTATTATAGCATTATAATTAGTGTATAATGAGCAATGAGGACAACCAGAGGTCCCTTTTACTGCCATCTTGGTTTTGGTGGGGTTTTGCCAGTTTCTTTGCCACAGTCTGTTTTACCAGCAAGGTCTTTATGACTTGTATCTTGTGCCGACCTCCTATCTTATTCTTTGACTAATAGTGCCTTAACCTATGCAGCCCTGTAGGTCTCAGCCTTATTTCACCCAGCTCCTACTCAAAATGGAGTTGTTGGCTGGGCATGGTGGCTCACGCCTATAATCCCAGCACTTTGGGGGGCTGAGGCAGACAGATCATCTGAAGTCAGGAGTTTGAGACCAGCCTGGTCAACATGGTGAAATCCCAACCTTATTTTTTGGTTCAGGGCAAATATATTTATCCACCTGTGAGAGCTGTCTCTGATTTTCCAAATTCCCACAAGGTAAGACCTGGCATTAAATCTTGTAGTTTGGAGTCCTGCTATCTTGGTCACATTAATCACCAACCTGATGATTGGGTAGGGAGGAGTCCCCTGCCAGTTACTATTCTGACCTTCTGCTCTTTGTATAGTAGCCCATCCCAGTCATACTGGCTTCCAGAAACAGGACCAGCCCATGTTTTCTTTCTTCCTTCCTTCCTTCCTTTCTTTTTTTTTTTTGACAGAGTTTCACTCTTGTTGCCTAGGCTGGAGTGCAATGGCACAATCTTGGCTCACCGCAACCTCCACCTCCCGGGTTCAAGCAATTCCCCTGCCTCAGCCTCCTGAGTAGCTGGGATTACAGGCATGCGCCACCATGCCTGGCTAATTTTGTATTTTTAGTAGAGACAGGGTTTCTCCTTGTTGGTCAGGCTGGTCTCAAACTCCTGACCTCAGGTGATTCACCCACCTCAGCCTCCCAAAGTGCTGGGATTACAAATGTGAGCCACCATGCCCAGCCATGTTTTCTTTTTAGATCTTTCTCAGAGTTAACTTTAAGGGTTCCTGAGGTGACCCATGCACTTTTCATTGGTCTTTTTCCCTCCCTTCTGGGGTCTCTTTTACTAGTCCCTTGGCTCAAGTATAGTGAGTCCATTCCTATTCAGCTGTTCACGTGGCTGTTTCAGTGGTTAAAAGCATTGGATATGGACCTTCCCAGCATGGGTGGATCTTGTCTTCTTTCCAAGTCTTAATCAGCACTAAGTCACCAGGCTGAAAGTGGTGAACTGTGAACTCATGAGGCTAAGTTTGAGTCAGAAGTCCTTTTAACGTAAGGGATGACAGAGTGGAGGATATGGCCAGCATATGATTTTTTTTTTTTGAGATGGAGTCTCGCTCTGTCGCCCAGGCTGGAGTGCAGTAGCCGGATCTCAGCTCACTGCAAGCTCCGCCTCCCAGGTTTACGCCATTCTCCTGCCTCAGCCTCCCGAGTAGCTGGGACTACAGGCGCCCACCACCTCGCCCGGCTAGTTTTTTGTATTTTTAGTAGAGACGGGGTTTCACTGTGTTAGCCAGGATGGTCTCGATCTCCTGACCTCGTGATCCACCCGTCTCGGCCTCCCAAAGTGCTGGGATTACAGGCTTGAGCCACCATGCCTGGCCCAGCATATGATTTTTTAAGAATTGATCCTTGGTTTCCATAGTGGGGAGATCTGTAGCTCTGCCCAAATATGGGAGTCCATATAATAACTCATTGGGGGACAATCCCAAGCCTTTTCCTGGGGCTGTCCTAATTCTAAGGAGTGCTATTGGGAGACATTTGGTCCAAGGCATTTTGTGATATGCTTTTTGAGAGTTTGATTCATTCTTTATACCTTTCCAGAGGAAGGGGGATGCCAAGTCGTGTGCTAATTCCATCTGATTTGTAAACATTCCATAATTCCCCTTAACACCCTTGAGATAAAGTGGCTCCCATTGTCTGAATTAATATTTTCCACCAGGCCAAATCTAGGTACAATCTGTTCTAATATTATTTTGACCACATTCTTGCCAGTGGCTGTTGGAAAGCAAAAGGCTTCCACCCAGCCAGAAAGGTGATCTGTGATCACCAGTAAAGAATTAAGTCTTCGGCCAGGTGCGGTGGCTCAGGCCTGTAATCCCAGCACTTTGGGAGGCCAAGATGGGCGGATCACGAGGTCAGGAGATCGAGACCATCCTGGCTAACATGGTGAAACCCCGTCTCTACTAAAAAATACAAAAAAACTAGCCAGGCGAGGTGGCAGACGCCTGTAGTCCCAGCTACTCGGGAGGCTGAGGCAGGAGAATGGCATGAACCCAGGAGGCGGAGCTTGCAGTGAGCTGAGATCCGGCCACTGCACTCCAGCCTGGGCGACAGAGCAAGACTCCGTCTCAAAAAAAAAAAAAAAAAAAAAAAAAAAAGAATTAAGTCGTCCTGCTTTGGGCATTTCTGTGAAATCTACCTGAATGCTTTGAAATGGTCTTAGTCCGGGAGGTCTTCCTCCCATCACCTTTTTCTGATCACCTTTTTGTTTATCCTTTGACAAGCTGCACAACTTCCATATACTTGTTTAGCAAGTGTATAAATCCCTATACACTCATAGTTCCTAAGTATTGCATCACACAGAGCCTAGGGTCCCCAATGACTCCCTTTGTGTAATAAAGACATTAGTTCTCTTATTAGCAATTTGCTCACACTAGCTCTCTCACACTTTCCACCTTTATCTCGGCTGTCTGCTCCAGCTCTGTGGTTCCTGCCACCTCCATGCCTGCAACTGCACTCCCTGGTCTGCAAGGCCAGCTCTTACTTACAAAAAATTAACCTTCAAAGGGCCTTGACCTACTGGGTCCTCCAGATCTACTCTGGAATAATTTTTTTTTCGTCTGATCTCTGAGCCTCTGGAGGAGTGCAGAGAGAGTTTTTTTCTTGTTGAATCTTGAATGCCTTTGAGACATTTTGTGTTGCAGGAGGGAGCTCTTTGATTCCTTTAATTATTAATTCCCTGAGGTCCTGCATTCATGCATTTGGCCTCAGTCCCTGGGATCATTATTATCCTATTTGGGATTGACATTTGGAAATTTTTGTTGGGCTGGCAAGACTCCTTGCCCAAGACGGAGTTGCCTCACCCAGATGGTCATGGCCACTCTCCTAATCATTTCCCTTTCTTCTCCCATGAATAGAATATTTATAATAGGCATTATTTTAGCCCAGGTGTAAAAGCTGGGTCCTAGGAATTGGTGCAGCTGGTCTGCTAAACTAAGGAGATATTCTAGGAGTAGTTTCATTTCCTTCTTGAAATTCCTAACTTCAGTACTTGTAAGAGGAGCATTTAAAAAGTCAGTCTCGGCCGGGTGTGGTGGCTCATGCCTGTAATCCCAGCATTTTGGGAGGCCAAGGCGGGTGGATCATGAGGTCAGGAGATCGAGACCATCCTGGCTAACACAGTGAAACCCCATCTCTACTAAAAATACAAAAAATTAACCGGGCGTGGTGGCGAGCACCTGTAGTCCCAGCTACTCGGGGGACTGAGGCAGGAGAACGGTGTGAACCCGGGAGGCAGAGCTTGCAGTGAGCCAAGATTGCGCCACTGCACTCCAGCCTGGGCAACAGAGCAAGACTCTGTCTCAAAAAAAAAAAAAAAAAAAAAAAAAAGTCAATCTCTCCCTGTCCCATGGGAACTTCCCTAAGAGGGAACATGCTAGATGACTGCTGTGTGGAAGGGATAGGGAAGTTCTCAATATCCCTCTTACACTGTTTGCCAAGACCAGCTTGGTCATGGATACCCTAACCTAGCAGCACTAGAGGAATTAAAGACACATACATAGAAATATAGAATGTGGGGTGGGAAATCAGGGATCTCACAGCCTTCACCACTGAGAGCCATGAACAGAGATTTAACCACATATTTATTGACAGCAAGCCAGTGATAAGCATTGTTTCTATATATTATAGATTAACTAAAAGTATTTCTTATGGGAAACAAAGGGATGGACTCTGGCTAGTTATCTGCAGCAGGAACATGTCCTTAAGGCACAGATCACTCATGCTATTGTTTGTGGTTTAGGAACACCTTTAAGCGGTTTTCCTCCCTGGGTGGGGCACATGTTCCTTGCCCTCATTCTGGTAAACCCACAACCTTCAGTGTGGGTGTCATAGCCATCACGAACATATCACAGCGCTGCAGAGATTTTGTTTATGGCCAGTTTTGGGGGCCTGTTCCCAACACTGTTCTAATTCTTTTCTTAAATTTGGATAAGGATCTAAAGGAGCAGTTGGTCAGCTCTGGGTCTTTCTTCCTCTAACCCCCCGCTGTCCCTTGATTTTCCTGTCCCCTATTTTGTGAGATGTATAAAGGTGGTAAGCATGATATGGGGTCCCAGGGCTTTTTGGTGGGTAAGAGCTTTTTACTAGGTTCCTTTTCCTCTTCATGGGGGCTAATTCCTTGATCCAACAGAGAGGTAACCTCTCTCTTCTTTGGAGGATGAGATTTTATTATTTACATAGAGAATTAAGGCTTGGCACATCCAGTCCTCATCTGAGACAAACTTAGGCCAAAAGACCAAAGGCTTACGAATAGGGTCTTTGGGCCAGATAAAAGAACAATACTTTATCATCTTTTGCTTTTCCCTGTCCCTGGTTCGAGGGTTATTACTCCAAACCTACAACATTCCCCCCAAAGGACTATCTGGGGGAATGTCAGGGGACGTTTCTTTGGCTCCCTCTTTCCTTTTTCCCCTAGGCCTAGAATTCCTATTTCCCACTTTCGGTCAGTCTCTGTGTTGGAGCTTTTCTCTGTTTACTCAACCCCCCCACTGGAAGTTTCTTGCATACTCCAAGAATTGCTTCATCTGTCTCCAACTGTTTCCCTTGCAGGAGAAGGGGACCATGGATTGGGACTCCACACTCAACTTTGTATCAAAGATACTTCTCAAACACACTTGACCTCCAAAAGTGCCCAACCACCAACGCAGTACTTATAATCCAATTTTCTGTCCTTGGCTCTCCAATTTTCTGATCTTGGGTCATGTACGAGGTTGCCTGGTTGCCATGGTGCCTGCTTTTCTCCCTATGTTACCTCTACTGCCTCCTGAATAACAGTCTCAGGTTTGTCTAGGGCCTCTGTGGGGAGCCGGATGCCCAGAAAGAGTGGGCCACCTAAATCAGGTGGATGCATCTCCCCTCTCTCCCAGAGTCCCACTCCACACAGGCACAGAGATCCTGGATGAGCCCCCAGATTTGTGAGAAGCAAGTTCACCTGTCCAAACCCGAAGAATGGACTCAGAGGCATGAAGAACAGTGAAAGTGAGACATTTAATAGCCATCTTGCAAGATCGGGTGTCTGATAGGCAGGCATACCTGGGGCAGCTAGAGCAGGTAATTTATCTCCTAGCACCCACTTCCCTTCCCCAGTTCCTCACTGGTTGAGTACTATAGGGTTACAATCATCCCAGACATTGCCTAAGTTTCATCATCCCCCTTGTAAGGTTATACATTGGTGACCTTCCCTGCTTAAGTTTCAATTTCCCAATAACGAAATTTTCTTCCCTTTTATGGGCTGACCCATCCTCTACATTCTGTTTGCTTATTATGACCTTTTTGGTGAATGAGCCATGCAGTTTGTTACATTCACAGGCTGGCTCTCAGAGCTTAAATTTATCATGCCTTGAAAATGAACCATTTAAAATATTTTCTCACAAACCAAGGTATCCCTTCCATGTATTGATTTATTGTCTTTGCTTATAACTCCTAACTCCTTAAAACATATAAAACCAAACTGTAACCCAACCACCTTGGGCACACTTCCTCAGAACATCTTGAGACTGTTCCCCAGGCTATGTTCACCCATATTGGCAGAGAATAAACCTCTTTAAAATGTTTTACAGAGTTTGGTTTTTCCATTAATATGCCTCATCTAGTAAAATGAAAGAATCCACATAAAACCACCCTGGAAACTGTGAGGCACATACAAATTATTTATTAGGAATACTTGTTGGACTCCCACTAATTAAATATGATTGTTTCTACCTCTGAAGTCCATCAAGGCCTTTATAGCACTCAGGCTTGTTAACCTTACCACAGCTCTGGAGCCAAGCTACAAAGCCTTGAGCAAGGTAATTAACCTCCCTGTGCTTCACTTTCCCTACTAGTAAAATGGAACCAATAATATCTGGGCTGGGTGCAGTGGCTCACGCCTGTAATCCCAGCACTTTGGGAAGCCAAGGTGGGTGGATCACGAGGTTAAGAGATCGAGACTATTCTGGCCAACATAGTGAAACACTGTCTCTACTAAAAAAATACAAAAATTGGCCGGGCACGGTGGCTCACGCCTGTAATCCCAGCACTTTGGGAGGCCAAGGCCGGCGGATCACAAGGTCATGAGATCAAGACCACGGTCAAACCCCGTCTCTACTAAAAACACAAAAAAATTAGCCGGGCGCGGCGGCAGGCGCCTGTAGTCCCAGCTACTCAGGAGGCTGAGGCAGGAGAATGGCGTGAACCTGGGAGGCGGAGCTTGCAATGAGCCGAGATCGCGCCACTGCACTCCAGCCTGGGTGACAGAGCGAGACTCTGTCTCAAAAAAAAAAAAAAAAAAAAACAAAAATTAGCTAGGCATGGTGGCACGCACCTGTAGTCCCAGCTACTCGGGAGGCTAAGGCAGCAGAATCACTTGAACCCGGGAGGCAGAGGTTGCAGTGAGCTGAGATCGAGCCACTGCACTCCAGCCTGATGACAAAGCGAGACTCCACCTCAAAAAAAGAAAAACAGTACCTATCTGGCAGGAAATTAGTTAATTCAGGTAAAGCACTTAGAAGACAGCCTGGCCCAGGTCGGGCACAGTGGCTCACGCCTGTAATCCCAGCACTTTAGGAGGCTGAGGTGGACGGATCACGAGGTCAGGAGATTGAGACCATCCTGGCTAACACAGTGAAACCCCATCTCTACTAAAAATACAAAAGATTAGCCCGGCGTGGTGGCAGGTGCCTGTAGTCCCAGCTACTTGGGAGGCTGAGGCAGGAGAATGGCGTGAACCCGGGAGGCAGAGCTTGCAGTGAGCCAAGATTGTGCCACTGCACCCTAGCCTGGGCGACAGAGCGAGACTCCATCTCAGAAACAAACAAAACAAACAAACAAACAAAAAGAAGACAGCCTCACCCAGAGGAAGCAAGGCTGGGTCTGATTTAGCTCTGTGTGCCCACAGTGCAATAAATCCCTCCTGAATGAAGGAATTGTCACGAGGCAAACCCCAAAATTGGGGCTTGGCCTAGGAGGCCACATGGGTTCTTGGCCTCATGCAGGAAGGAATTTAAGAGCAAGCCAACAGAGGAAAGTAAAAGCAAGTTTGTTTTATTTTTGTTTTATTTTATTTTAGAGATGGGGTCTTACTCTGTTGCCCAGACTGGAGTGCAGTGGCATGATCTTAGCTCACTGCAAGCTCTGCCTCCCAGTTTCAAGCAGTTCTCCTGCCTCAGCCTCCTGAGTAGCTGGGATTACAGGTGTCCACCACCACACCTGGCTAATTTTTGTATTTTTAGTAGAAACGGGTTTCACCATGTTGACCAGGCTGGTCTCAAACTCCTGACCTCAGGTGATCTACACACGTTGGCCTCCCAATGGGATTACAGGTGTGAGCCACTGCACCTGGCCTAAAAACAAGTTTATTAATAAAGTAAAGGAATAAAAGGGTAGCTACTCTATAAGTAGAGCAGTGGCATGGGCTGCTTGACTGAGTATACCTATGGTGATTTCTTAATTATATGCTAAACAAGGGGTGGATTATTTATTAGTTTTCTGGTGTAAACTAAAAATAAAATTCTAAGGCCCCCCCACAACCATCTAAATCGACCTCCCTGTCAGCCGAGGGCATTCCAAAGTTAACCTGAAAAACTAGGCCATGATAAGAATTGGGGGTTGGACATACCTCATTATACCCTCTTCCCTTTTGGAATTCAGGAAAAACCAACCAGCATTAACATCAACACAGACCTGAAGTCTGATAAGAAACATCTGCAGTCTATTTTCTCTGAAGCCTGCTACCTGGAGACTTTATATGCATCATAAAACTCTGGTCTCCACAACCCCTTATTGTGATAACCCATACATTTCTTTCTGTTGATGCCACGTCTTTAGATAATAACTTAACTCTTTCAACCAACTGCCAGTCAGAAAATTTGTAAATCTACCTGTAATCTGGAAGCCCTCACTTCAAGTTGTCCCACCTTTCCAGGTCACTTCAAATTCTCCCACTTCAAGTTTTCCCACCTTTCTGTTGCTTATAACAGAACACCTGAATATACACCTTACATGTATTTTCTTTTTTTTTTGAGATGGAATCTCTTTCTGTCACCCAGGCTGGTGTACAGTGGCACAATCTCAGCTCACTGCAACCACTGCCTCCAAGGTTCAAGTGATCCTCATGCCTCAGCCTCCGAAGTAGTTGGGATTACAGACATGCACCACTGTGCCCAGCTAATTTTTGTATTTTTAGTAGAGACAGAGTTTATATTTTATATTTTTAGTAGAGACAGAGTTTCACCATGTTGGCCAGGCTGGTCTTGAACTCCTGACCTCAGGTGATCTGCCTGCCTTGGCCTCCCAAAGTGCTGGGATTACAGGCCTGAGCCACTGCACCCGGCCTCTTACATGTATTGACATGTATTATGTCTAAAAGGTATAAAAGCAAGCTGTACCCTGAACAACTTGGGCACGTGTTGTCAGGACCTCCTGAGACTGTGTCATGGGTGCATCCTTAACCTTGGCAAAATAAAACCATCTAAATTGGCTGACACCTGTCTTGGATACTTTGGAGTTCACACTGGGAAAGGGGTGGAGATTTCTAGGACTGAGGGATCCTCCCCTTTTTAGACCACATAGTGTAACTTCCAAACGTTGACATGGCACTTGTAAAGTGTAATAGCACTGATGGGAGTGTCTTTTAGCATTCTAATGCATTATATTTATTGTATTTTCAGCAGTGAGGACAATTAGAGTTTTTCATTGCCAGCTTGATACTGGGTTTGGGGGCTTTTTTTTCCCCCCACATCTTGTGTTATCAGCAGGGTCTTTGTGACCTATATCTTGTGATGTCAGCCTGCTGATCTCCTATCTTATCTTGTGACTAAGAATACCTGCTCCCATGGGAATGCAGCTCTGAAGGTCTTATCTTCATTTTACCCAGACTCTATTCAAGATGGAGTCACTCTGGTTCAAACATTTCTGACAGAATCAGGAAGTTGACTGGCATAGCAGGTGGCTACAGAACCAAGTGTGCAATCTGGGGCAGTCTGCTCTATGGGGTGCAATTTCCACTTATGGTCAAGGGAAACACAGTTTTGATTATTCTGGCTCCTACAGACTACCAGGAAGCAACTCCCCAGGGTACCTCAGTAATATGTGAAGTCAAAGTGAGGTCATGTGTGAGGTTCGGTGGCAATAGTAAAGATGAGGCTGGACAGGTGGGTAGGGGCCAAATCATTCAGGCCTTGTCAGTCCTATGAAGGAGTGTGGACTGTGCAATAGGGAGCCATTGAAGGGTGTTAAGCATGTGCATCATATTTGCATTTTGAAAAGGTCACCTGAGCTTGAGTAGGTAGGAGGCACTGGAGGAGCATAATGGTGGATGCAAGGAAACCCATTAGGCCAAGGAAGGAATAGGGTAGAGAGATAATGGTGACCTGGACCAGGGAAGAGGAGGGGCACCCATTCATGTGCTATTTAGAAGACAGAATTTATTTTATTCAACAAAGGCTTGTGCAGTATGAACTGTGTCTCTGAACAGTAATTCTTTTGTTCAGATGGAGTCTCACTCTATCATGCAGGCTGGAGTACAATGGCTTGATCTTTACTCACTGCAACCTCTACCTCCCAGGTTCAAGTGATTCTCCTGCCTCAGCCTCCTGAGTAGCTGGGACTACAGGCACGTATCATCACACCTGGCTAATGTTTGTATTATGAATAGTAATTCATTTAAACCTCACCACTATTCTAAGAAGTGTAGGTACTATTTCTGTGTTTTTGGAGATGGAGTCTTACTCTGTCGCCCAGGCTGGAGTGCAGTGGCGTGATCTAGGCTCATTGCAACCTCTGTCTCCTGGGTTCAAGCAATTCTCCTGCCTCAGCCTCCCGAGTAGCTGGCATGACAGGTGCACAGCATCACACCAGGTTAATTGTCTGTATTTTAGTAGAGATGGGGTTCACCATGTTGCCTAGGCTTGTCTTGAACTCTTGAGCTCAGGCAATCTGCCAGCCTCAGTCTCCCAAAGCACTAGGATTACAGATGTGAGACACCGCTTCCAGACTACTATTTCTATTCCCATTTTACAGATGAGGAAACTGAAACACAATTGTAATCACACTGTATACAAAATTTGTGTGTTGTGGCCGGGTGTGGTGGCTCATGCCTGTAATCCCAGCACTTTGGGCAGCCGAGGTGGGCAGATCATGGGGTCAGGAGATTGAGACCATCCTGGCTAACATGGTGAAACCCCGTCTCTACTAAAAACACAAAAAATTAGCCGGGCATGGTGGCGGGTGCCTGTAGTCCCAGCTACTTGGGAGGCTGAGGCAGGAGACCGGTGTGAACCTGGAGGCAGAGCCTGCAGTGAGCCAAGATCATGCCACTGCACTCCAGCCTAGGTGACAGAGCGCTCTGTCTCAAAAAAAAAAAAAAAAAAAAAAAATTGTATGTTGTGTATTGGTATTTTACCTTGAGCACTGTCTTAATCTGTTTTCAGTTGCTTATAACAATCTTTTTGCTGTTGCTTATAACAGAATACCTGAAACTGAATATAATAAATAAAATTTATTTCTTACAGTTCTGGATGCTGGGAAGTCCAAAGTTGAGAGGGCACAACTGGTGAGAACCCTCTTGCTGATGAGAACTCTCTACAGAGTCCTGAGGTGATGCAGGCTATCACATGGCCAGAGGGCTGAGTGTCTAGCTCACGTCTCTCTGCCTCTTCTTTTGTTTTTCGAGACAGAGTCTCACTCTGTCCCCCAGGCTGGAGTGCAATGGTGTGATCTTGGCTCACTGCAACCTCTGCCTCCTGGGTTCAAGTGATTCTCATGCCTCAGCCTCCTGAGTAGCTGGGATTACAGGCGCCTGCCACCATGCCTGGGTTTTGCCATGTTGGCCAGGCTGGTCTCAAATTCCTGATCTCAGGTGATCCACTCGCCTCGGCCTCCCAAAATATTGGAATTACAGGTGTGAGCCACTGCGCCCGGCTGACTCTTCTTTTTTTTTTTATTTTTTTTAATTTTTTTTTTTTTTTTTTGAGACGGAGTCTCGCTCTGTCGCCCAGGCTGGAGTGCAGTGGCCGGATCTCAGCTCACTGCAAGCTCCGCCTCCCGGGTTCACGCCATTCTCCTGCCTCAGCCTCCCGAGTAGCTGGGACTACAGGCGCCCGCCACCTCGCCCGGCTAGTTTTTTTGTATTTTGTAGTAGAGACGGGGTTTCACCGTGTTAGCCAGGATGGTCTCGATCTCCTGACCTCGTGATCCGCCCGTCTCGGCCTCCCAAAGTGCTGGGATTACAGGCTTGAGCCACCGCCGGCTGACTCTTCTTAACCAATCCCACTCATGTGATAATCCACTAATTCATTAAGTCATTAATTCATTAATTTTTAAATGGATTAATCCATCCATAGGGCAGATCTCTTAATGGCCCCACATTTCAACACTTCCACATTGAATAATGTAAACCAAAAATAAAAATCTAAGCCTCCCAACCGTCTGAATGGACCTCTCCTCTCAGCAAAGGGCATTTCAAACGACTAGTTCAGACCTTGATGGGAAGTGACAGTCAGATATGCCTCATTATTCCCTTCTCCCTTTTGGAATTCAGGCAAAACTCACCAGTAAAAACAGATCTTAAGACTGATAAAGCAGACTCTTTGTAGAAACAGGATACCAAATTCCAGCCTGACTCTAGTATAGCATCACATGACAGATAGCAGGCCCTGAAAGAAATCAAAGTATTTTGCTCCAAATTATGTTTCTTTGCCATATATTGAAATAGTCCTGTCATGAGGGAAATCTACATTCTAAAGAGAATCCCCTTCCTTTTCCAGGTCTTTTTCCTGGTCCAGGAGAAAAACAGTCTGACAGGCAAAATTTACAATCTATGTTCTCTGAAGAATGCTACCTGGAGACTTCATCTGCACAATAAAAACTTTGGTCTCCACCAGGCGCAGTGGCTCACGCCTGTAATCCCAGCACTTGGGGAAGCCAAGACAGGTGGATTACAAGGTCAGGAGATCGAGACCATCCTGACTAACACGGAGAAACTCCATCTTTACTGAAAATAAAAAATTAGCTGGGTGTGGTGGTGGGCATCTGTAATCCCAGCTACTTGGGAGGCTGAGGCAGAAGAACTGCCTGAACCTGGGAGGCGGAGGTTGCAGCGAGCTGAGATCATGCCATTGAACTCCAGCCAGGGCAACAAGAGCAAAACTCCATCAAAAATAAATAAATAAAGAAAGAAGGAGGGAGGGAGGGAGGGAGGGAGGGAAAGAAAGAAAGAAAGAAAGAGAGAGAGAAAGAAAGAAAGAAAGAAAAGAAAGAAAGAAAGAAAGAAAGAAAGAAAGAAAGAAAGAAAGAAAGAAAGAAAGAAAGAAAGAAAGAAAGAAAGAAAGAGAGAGAGAAGGAAAGCATGAAAGCATGGCAGTACCTGCTCAGCTTCTGGGGAGGCCTCAGGAACAATCATGGTGAAAGGGTGAAGGGGAAGCTGGCATATCTTATACAACCAGAGCAGGAGAAAGAAAAATGAGGTAGGTGCTACACACTTTCAAACAACCAGATCTCGTGAGAACTCTATCATGAGAACAGCACCAAAGGGATGGTCGTAAACCATTCAGGAGGATCCACCCCCATGATCCAATCACCTCCCACCAGGCCCCATCTCCAACACTAGGGATTACAACTGAACATGAGATTTGGGTGGTGACACAGAGCCAAACCATATCAACAAGTGTCTTCTATGTTATGAAATATCCCTCCTAAATAGAATTTTACTGACCAGAACAGTTCGGGATGGCCTCTTTGAGGAAGTGACATTAGACTTGAGAGAAGGAAGACAAGGGACTTGTTTGGGGGAAGGGCCTTCCAAGCAGAAGTAAGTGTGTGTGGACCCCTGAGGCAGGCGTGGGCTGGTTGGCTCTGGAGACCACCACGGATGTCAGTGCAGCTGGATGGAATGAGGGAGGGAGTAGGGGAAGGAGAGGAAGTTGGAGAGGATGGGGAAAGCAGATCACAGCAGGCATCAGAGGGCAGGTAAAGACTTAGGACTTTACTTGGGCTCCAGTAGGAAGTCACTGGAATAGGTAAGTGATGGGATGCAATTTACGCTGTAGAAGATGACTCTTGCCTGCTGAAGGAAGGCTACAGAGAGGCCAAGATGGAAGCAGGGACCTGTTAGGAGGCTGTTGTCATCCAGGTGAGAGATTTTGGTGCTGCAACCAGGGTCATGAAGGGAGAAGTAGAGAAGATCATATAGGCAAGGGTCATTGCATTGGTTCCACAAATATTCCCCAAAGACCTACTGCATGCCAGGTCCTAGGTCAGCCACTGGACATACAGAAATGAGAAGGTGTGACATCACCTTTGAGGGTTACACGGGCTAGGCACTGGCTTTCTATCTTTCTTGGCCATGAGTATTAGTAAAAAAAAAAAAAAAAAATGCATTTTACATTGTGGCCCAATGCACATATGTGACATATACACAGGGAAATACCAGTTTCATGAGACAGTTCATATCTTTATATGGTGTACTCTATATTCTATTCTATTCTGTTCTATTCTATTCTATGATTTCATTAAAAATGCTGGTTGAACCCATGAAGTCAATTTCATAACTCGCTGGTAACTCACAACCCTACCTTGCAAAAAGCCTTGACCTAACAGGAGAGGTAAATACATGAGTAGAGCACTAGGTGCAGAACCACATGGTGAGTTCTCTATGAGGGGCAGGCACAGCTGCTGCCCTGCAGGGAGGTGCTCTCTGTGCATCAGCTCAGCTAGTTGCTGTAACAAAACACCATGGCCTGGGCACGGAAACAACAGAAGTTTATTTTCTCACAGTTGTGGGGGCTGAAAGCAAGATGTTGGCGGAGTTGATTTCTTCAGGGGCCTCTTACCTTAACTCGAAGATGGCCACATTCTCCCTGTGTCTTCACAAGGTCTTCCTTCTGCTCTGGTGTCTCTGTGTGTCCAAATTTCCTCTTCTGATAAGAACATTAATCAGATTGGATCAGAACCCACCCTAATTGGCCTCATGTTAAGTTAAATCACCTCTTTAAAGGCACTCTCTCCAAATACAGTCACATTCTGAGGTACTGAGGAGCCAGGGCTTCAACATATGAATTTGTAGGGGTTGGAGAGATACAATTTGGCCCCTAATAGGCATGTTCCCCAGTCTGGGGACAGGGAAGCAGAGGGAACAGCAGAGGTACAGGATAGTGTGGGGCAGGAAGGAGGTGCATGTACTGTGGCGTCAGTGGAGGGTATGGTGTGAGGTAGGGAGTATCGGGCTGGAAAGGTTGGCAGGGGCTAGATCTGAAGGGCCTTGAATCCTGCACCAATGAATGTAGACTAGCTTGCAGAGGGGTGAATCTCAAGTGTCACTGCACTGCAAGATTGCCTGGGACATTGTGACAAATGCAGGGATCCTTGGAGGGGACATCCCAGAAAGCTGCACTTTAATCAGTATCTCAGATGGACCAAGACCCACCCTCAGCAAAGAAGATGCAGGTGCCATTGAAAAAATGTAAACAGGGGCTTGACACTGGCTCAGTTGGAGAAGACAGATTGGAGGGGCAAGAATGGAGACAGAGAGGCCATCATGGGGGCTGTCCTGAGTGCCCAGCCAAATGATGAAGTCTGAACGGATGCTAACAGTGGTTGACTTTTAGAGAGTGTTTAACATATGCCATGTGGCCAGGCGCGGTGGCTTACGCCTGTAATCCCAGCACTTTGGGAGGCCGAGGCAGGTGGATCACAAGGTCAGGAAATTGAGACCATCCTGGCTAACACGGTGAAACCCTGTCTCTACCAAAAATACAAAAAAAAAAATTGACCGGGCTTGGTGGCAGGCGCCTGTAGTCCCAGCTACTCCAGAGGCTGAGGCAAGAGAATGGTGTGAACCTGAGAGGTGGAGCTTGCAGTGAGCCGAGATCACATCACTGCACTTCAGCCTGGGCGACAGAGCGAGACTCCGTCTCAAAAAAAAAAAAAAAAAAAAAAAAATGCCATGAACCAGGCCTGAGCTAAGCACCCTTCCTGGGTAATCTTACTGATTTCTCACAACAGCCTTGTATGGTAGGTATCTTTATTATTACTATTATTATTTTGAGACAGGGTCTTGCTCTGTCTCCCAGGCTGGAGTGCTGTGGCACAAACATGGTTCATGCAGCCTTGATCTCCCAGGCTTAAGCAATCCTCCCCTCTCAGTTCCCCAAGTAGCTGGGACTATAGGCACATGCCACCACACTGGCCTAAATTTTGTGTTTTTTTGTGGAGACAGTTTGCCATGTTGCTCAGGCTGGTCTCAAACTCCTGGGCTCAAGTGATCCTCCTGCCTCAGCCTCCCAAAATACTGGGATTACAGGCATGAGCCACCACACCCAACCAGTGTCTTTATTTATTTATTTATTTATTTATTTATTTATTATTTTTTAAGACGAGTCTTGTTCTGTCACCAGGCTGGAGTTCAGTGGCGTGATCTCGGCTCACTGCAACCTCCGCCTCCCAGTTCAAGCGATTCTCCTGCCTTAGCCTCCCGAGTACAGGCGTGCACCAGCACGCCCAACTGATCTTTGTATTTTTAGTAGAGACAGGGTTTCACCATGATGGTCTCGATCTCTTGACCTTCTGATCTGCCTGCCTCAGCCTCCCAAAGTGTTGGGATTACAGGCATGAGCCACCATGACTGGCCTATTTATTTATTTATTTATTTATTTATGTATTGTTTGAGATGGAGTCTCACTCTGTCCTCCAGGCTGAAGTGCAATGGTATGATCTTGGCGCACTGCAACCTCTGCTTCCCAAGTTCAAGCAATTCTCCTGCCTCAGCTTCCCAAGTAGCTGGGATTACAGGTTTTCGCCACCATGCCCAGCTAATTTTTTGTATTTTTAGTAGAGATGGGGTTTCACCATATTGGCCAGGCTGGTCTCGAACTCCTGACCTCGTGATCCACCAGCATCAGCCTCCCAAAGTGCTGGGATTACAGGCATGAGCCACCACGCCCAGGCTATCTTTATTTTTATTTCATAGTTGAGAAAACCAAGGCTCAGAGAGGTGAAGAAACTTGCCCCAGGTCACAACTAGGAAGAGCTGTCTGTGTGTGTGTCAGGACAGGCAGAACCTAGATCTCAGCCCTGCTTCTCTGGACAGATGCAGAGGGGATGGCAAGGTTGATGGGAGCTGTGGGGACATAGTAGGCAGGACTTGGTGACAGGCTGAATGTGGGCAATAGCAGGGGTGGGGTATGAGCTACTTGCAGGCAGTTCTGGGTCCCTAACTCTCCATGTCGCCAATCAAACGTCAAAGGGAGCCAAGCCTGGGTGTGGGGCAGAAGCGGAGATGTTGGCGGCGTGAAGCTCAGGAGTATACATCAGAGGAAGCCAAAAGCCAGCTGGAATAGTTCATGAATACAGTTTTAATCTTGTTTGCAATTATTTCGAAGGGGAGAAATCATCTGGATCAGAATTAAGATGCTCTGGTTTCAAGGAAATAGCATGCAACTTGCCAAATCCTCCCTTGGAGTCTTCTTGGTAAACTGCTCTGCCTCTGAGACAACTCTGCCTGTGCTGACCTTATTCACAAAGGACCCACGCCCCGTTTGTGGTGAAGCCAAGGAAGTACTCAAGCCTTATAAAAACAGGTTTATTTTACAGGAAGTGAATGTCACACTTCCAGAAAACTCTGCCCGGTATGAAAGATATAAATTTGACATTCCTGTCTTTCACTTGAATGGCCAGTTTCTGATGATGCATCGATAAAACACCTCAAAACTTGAAAAACAGCTCCTGAAACTTGAGCAGCAAAGTACCGGAGGCTGACTAATGCCCTCGTGATTTCCCACCCTCTCTTCCTATACGGCATCTTCCTAAGGAAATGACCATGGCCTGATACTCCTTTTGTCACCTATACAGAGCCCTAAGGATATTCTGAACACAGTGGTGCCAAACAAATGTTGACATTCCTTTTTTGGTTGACGGGGGAAAAAAAAAAAAAAAGGGAGCCCAGACTCCTCACTCTCCTCTCTGCATTCCCCATCCTCTGTCTGCTCTTCCCCACTCCTCCTGGGGGCTCCCAAGGTACCAAGCAAGAGGCTGACGTTGCTTATGTATGATAGATACAAATCTCTTTGTATCTACTTGCTCGTTTAGTGACTGGAGGGATTATTTTATTGAAGTCTATCTCCTTCTTCTTGCTGCCAGAGTGTGAAGCCTCGGATGTCACTCCTCAGGGGGTACAGCCTTGGGTACCCACAGTCACCGTGGGTTAACAAGGGTTGTGGCAGGACTCTCTTTGACTGACTCATTCCCTGACACACTCAGCTGTTAGGCTCCAGTAATTGCCAGCTGAGTTGTCTATTACTGTATTTTCAACAAAGCTCTGGGGTGTAAACTGCTCCACAAATGGATCCAATCAAACCTGGTGACTCCTTTGAAGAAACAGTCCCGGAGGTCAGTGTCTGAGATTTGTTCTGACTCCAGCAGGATTCTCCAGTTTCCCTTCTCCAGCAAACTAGCCAGACTGCAATTTAACCTGTATCTCCAAAGTCCATCAATCTCCCCTGTATTGCTTTTCACCATCACCTCCAGTATTTTGAGAATGCTCTTGGGCTTGAACTTAAAACTTCTCTACAGCCTGTTACAAATGTTCCTTTAGGGAAAGATCTGGAGCTCTCTCTCTTACTACCTACTTTTTTGTTTTTTTTTCAAGACAGGAGCTCGCTCTGTCACCCAGGAGGCTGGAGTGCAGTGGCACAATCTTGGTCACTACAACCTCTGCTTCCCGGGTTCAAGTGATTCTCCTGCCTCAGTAGCTTGTATTATAGGCAAGGACTACCACACCCTGCTAATTTCTGTACTTTTAGTAGAGACGGGGTTTCACCATGTTGGCCAGGCTGGTCTCGAACTCCTGACCTCAAGTGATCTACCCACCTCAGCCTCCCAAAGTGCTGGGATTACAGGCATGAGCAACCATGCCCCGGCCTTACTACCCATTTCTGTTCCCAAGAGAAATCTCTGAGCCAGGGCGCTGGTGCTGGCAGGAACAATAGCATGCCACTCTCTGAGTGACACTTTAGGAGCTGAGTGCTTAGAGGAGGACAAGTTCAGCAGCCCCAGGTCTCCTCAGTTCCCCTCCTCCACACTCTGAATGGAAGCCCCATTCCACAAGTGGGGTAAGAGTGAACTGTGCCCCAGTGTTCTCAGCAATGCCATGCTCCATGTTGGATATCCATCCTACCAATAGAGGCTAGGCGGAAGAAGTGCACCTCCACATCTCAGATACACTCACCCAGAACTCAGCCCTAACAACAGGTAGCTGGGGCAGGATGAAAAATGCTGATGTCCAGTCCCTCCTGAAAAGGTAGTCCCCTGACCTGGAGCAGGGGAGGGAGGGAGCCCTGTGGTTTTTTTTTTTTTTTTTTTTTTTGAGACGGAATCTCGCTCTGTCACCCAGGCTGGAGCGCAATGGCACGATCTCAGCTCACTGCAAGCTCCACCTCCCGGGTTCACGCCATTCTCCTGCCTCAGCTTTCCGAGTAGCTGGGACTACAGGCGCCCACTACCGCGCCCAGCTAATTTTTTGTATTTTTAGTACAGACGGGGTTTCACCGTGGTCTCGATCTTCTGACCTCGTGATCCACCCACCTCGGCCTCCCAAAGTGCTGGGATTACAGGCGTGAGCCACTGCGCCCAGCTGTTTTTTTGTTTTTTTGAGACAGGCTGTTATTCTGTCACTCAGGCTGAAGTGGAGTGATGCAATCATGGCTCACTGCAGCCTCGACCTCCCTGGCTCAAGTGATCCTCCTGCCTCAGCTTTTCAAGTAACTGGGACTATAGGCACGCACCACCATGCCCAGCTAACTTTTTGTATTTTTTGTAGACATGGGGTTTCTCCATGTTGCACTGGCTGGAATATTTTCTCATTCTGAGGTAGATGAGACAGGGTGGTAATAACCTCCCTTAAAGGACAATAAAACTTGCTAAATAGATGGAGAAAACAAACCACCCAGTAATGCACAAACTGCATCCTGGGCTCATGGTTAGAACATCCTGCAGCAATGAGGTAGAAAAGCAGAAGTAGAGCTGGGCGTGGTGGCTCAAGCCTGTAATCTCAGCACTTTGGGAGGATGAGGCGGGCAGATTACGAGGTCAGGAGATCGAGATCATCCTGGATAACACGGTGAAACCCTGTCTCTAATAAAAAATACCAAAAAAGAAAAAAAAAAAAGCCAGGTGTGGTGGTGGGCACCTGTAGCCCCAGCTACTCGGGAGGCTGAGGCAGGAGAATGGCGTGAACCCGGGAGGTGGAGTTTGCAATGAGACAAGATCGCGCCATTGTGCTCCAGCCCGGGTGACAGAGCAAGACTTCGTCTCAAAAAGAAGAAAGAAAAGAAAAGAAAGAAGAGCAGAAGGGGGCCAGGCATGGTGGTTCATGCCTGTAATCCCAGCACTTTGGGAGGCTGAGGCAGGTGGATCACCTGAGATCAGAGCTTCGAGACCAGCCTGACCAATATGGTGAAACCCGTCTCTACTGAAAACACAAAAACTAGCCGGGCATGGAACCTGGAAGGTGGAGGTTGCAGTGAGCCAAGATCACACCACTGCACTCCAGCCTGTGTGACAGAGTGAGACTCCATCGCCAAAAAAAAAAAAAAAAAAAAGTGGAAGGGAAAATCCCCAAATTCATGTAAGCGCAGAAACCCATGTTTAGTGTCCTTGGGCTGACCTATGCTCATTATAATAGTAAGAAACACACTCCTGGGTGGAGATTTAAGATGCTAATGAGACATGCCATGTGTGTACTAGCATACACAATAATAGCACATGTGCATGCAGGGGACCACCCAGAACATGAAAAATCATGAATAATGACTCCCCCCTTTATGAATAATCATGTAAGACTCACATAAAGAAAGTCTCCCCAGTGTCAATCGGTGCTGTCTCACCTTTGAGCAGCCAGCTCTGATCAGGTGTCAGAGTGTACTTTCTTTTTATTATTTATTTACAGGCGTGAGCCACCACACCTGACCAATACTTTAATTTTTCTTTTTTTTTTTTTTTGAAACGGAGTCTCGCTCTGTCGCCCAGGCTGGAGTGCAGTGGCACGATCTCGGCTCACTGCAAGCTCCGCCTCCCAGGTTCACGCCATTCTCCTGCCTCAGCCTCCTGAGTAGCTGGGACTAAATTAAAGCGCCTGGCCTTTAATTTTTCATAGAGATAAGGCACAGTAGGCCAATCTCAGATTGCTATAAAGGAATACCTGATGGCGGCAGGGCACGGTGGCTCAAGCCTGTAATCCCAGCACTTTGGGAGGCCGAGACAGGCGGATCATGAGGTTAGGAGATCGAGACCATCCTGGCTAACACAGTGAAACCCTGTCTCTACTAAAAAATACAAAAAATCTAGCCAGGAGAGGTGGCAGGCGCCCGTAGTCCCAGTTACTCAGGAGGCTGAGGCAGGAGAATGGCGTAAACCTGGGAGGCAGAGCTAGAGTGATCTGAGATCTGGCCACTGCACTCCAGCCTGGGCAACAGAGAAAGACTCCGTCTCAAAAAAAAATTAAAGAAAATAAATACCTGATGGCCAGTCGTGGTGGCTCATGCCTGTAATCCCAGCACTTTGGGAGGCCGAGATGGGCAGATCACATGAGGTCAGGAGTTCAAGACCAGCCTGGCCAACATGGTGAAATCTCATCTCTACTAAAAATACAAAAATTAGCCGGGCGTGGTGGCAACACCTGTAATCCCAGCTACTTGGGAGACTGAGGCAGGAGAATCACTTGAACTGGGAGGTGGAGGCTGCAGTGAGCTGAGATCACACCACTGCACTTCAGCCTGAGCGACAAGAGACTCTGTCTCAAAAAAAAAAAAGAAATACCTGAGACTAGGTAATTTATAAAGGAAAGAGGTTTAATTGGCTCACGGTTCTGCCAACTATACCGGAAGCATGATGCTGGTATCTGCTCAGCTTCTGGGGAGGCCTCAGGAAATTTACAATCATGGTGGAAAGTGAAGGGGGAGCAGACACGTCACATGGCCAGCAGGAGCAAGAGAGAGTGAAGTGCCACACACTTAACCCCAGATCTCATGAGAATTCATTCACTATCACAAGCACAGCACCAGAGGGATGGTGCTAAACGATTCATGAGAAACTGCCCCACCAATCACCTCCCACCTGGCCCCATCTCCAACATTGGGGATTACATTTCAACATGTAATTTGAACAGGGACATATATCCAAACTATATCACGAGGTCTCACTATGTTGCTCAGGCTGGTCTTAAACTCCGGGACTCAAGCAATCCTCCCACCTCAACCTCCCAAAGCTGCTGGGATTACAGGCATGAGCCACTGCTCAGCCTCATTGTGGCTTTTGTCTTAGACTCTTGGGTCACTTGTTTGGGAGAATCCAGCTGCCGTGTTGTAAGAACATTCAAGCTGTCCTCCAGAGAGGTCCACATGGAGAAGAACCCAGGCTTCCTGCCAACATCCAGCACTCACTTTCCAGGCATATGAGTGAGCCTCTGGGAAGCAGATCATCCGGCTCTCAAGCTTTCTTATGACTAAAGTCCCAACTGAAATCTTAACTGCAACCCCATGAGAAACTTGAGCCAGAACCCAGGTCCCAGCATAGGAAAACAGTGTATTTCATGGCAAATATGACACCATCTGGAAGTGAAACTCCTGTGGTGACTGATGTTTGACCCCCACATACCAAGGTGTTCTGCAGTATGCTCTTTAAACAATGCCTTGTAGCATAGAAAGCCCCCCATAAAGATGCTTATTTAAACCCCCGCAGTGGTCATGGATCTTGGCAAAAAAAGTCTGAAGACATGACCAGCTGCACATGTTTTACCCTAAAAGAGAAAGGATATCTTCTGGAGTGTGGGTGCGGGGATCCATTATCTTGCAGCTGCCTAAGATATCCCTTCTGTTTCTAAGTCATTAAATGTTTCTTTCTGAGAAACTGGATTTGTCAGTCTCTTTCTTCAGCCTCTCAGCTTTCTTGGACTTTGGGGGTAGGTTTGCATAGAACTGCACGTAACACTCAGCTAAACTGCTTTCAAGTTTCTGATTCTTAGAAACTATGTGAGATTAAACATTTATTCTTTTAAGCTGCTTAGATTTGGATAATTTGCTACTCAGCAATAACTAAGACAGATTTGGTGCCAGCTGAGCACAGTGGCTCACACCTGTAATCCTAGCCCTTTGGGAGGCCAAGGCAGGAGAATTACTTGAGCCCAGGAGTTCAAGACCAGCCTAGCAACATAGAGAAACTGCCTCTACAAAAAATAAAAATGAGCCAGGCACAGTGGCATGCACCTGTGGTCCCAGTTACTCAGGATGCTGAGGTAGGAGCATTGCTTGAGCCCAAGAGTTTGAGGCTGCAGTGAGCCATGACCATGCCATTGCACTCCAGCCTGGGTGACAGAGCGAGACCCTGGCTCAAAAAAACATGGTGAAACCCCATCTCTACTAAAAATATAAAATTAGCCAGGTGTGGTGATGCATGCCTGTAATCTCAGCTACTTGGGAGGCTGAGGCAGGAGAATCACTTGAACCCAGGATGTGGAGGTTACAGTGAGCCAACATCACACCATTATACTCTAGCCTGGGCAACAAGAGCGAAACCTCGTCTAAAAAAAAACAAAAAACAAAAAACAAAAAAAACAAGAAGAAGAAAATCCCCAGCCTCTCCAGTCAAAAACAATGCTAAAATTAACAAATGGCTTCTGGAAAAAGATCACATCAGAAAAACATGATACAAAGTTGAAGCCAAAAGGCCAAGAGTATGCCTGTAAATTCCCTAAGACTTCAGGTCCAAGGCAATAGAACCATTCAAACAATAAGGGCTTCTAGAAACATTAAAGGATTTGTCTATCAGCATGAGCCCAAGGTAAAGGGGCTTATCTCATAGAGATGTGTGGGCATAGTCTAATGAAATGAATAAGGTCCACAGAAATCTACACAGTTTTTAAGAGAATTGTATTGGCAGAAACACTGCCAACTTGGACTGTAAAGGACAGAGACAACAGAAATGGAAAAGCAGCATTTGAACCCCCAAACTTCTATAGACAGGGTGCAGGCCAAGAAAAATTACTCAACTGCAAACACAGCCTACCTTTTATGGAACAGGAAAGATGACTCTGGAAGTATAATTAAGAGCCCAGAAGGTGGAGCCAAGAGTCACGGATTATTATCCTCAGGCCTTGAAGTCTTAATCAAAGAACTGCCAACTTGGCCGGGCGCGGTGGCTCAAGCCTGTAATCCCAGCACTTTGGGAGGCCGAGACGGGCGGATCACGAGTTCAGGAGATCGAGACCCTCCTGGCTAACACGGTGAAACCCCGTCTCTACTAAAATACAAAAAAAATTAGCCGGGCGAGGTGGCGGGCGCCTGTACTCCCAGCTACTCGGGAGGCTGAGGCAGGAGAATGGCGTGAACCCGGGAGGCGGGGCTTGCAGTGAGCTGAGATCCGGCCATTGCACTCCAGCCTGGGCAACAGAGCTAGACTCTGTCTCAAAAAAAAAAAAAAAAAAAAAAAAAAAAAAAGAACTGCCAACTTGTGTCTTGCTAGAGTTGACAATTTCTAGGCACCTTGTGTTTTGCTAGAGTTGACAATTTCTAGGCACCAGTGACTCTTGCATGCCTCCTATATTCCCACTTTTTTGTTTTGTTTTGTTTTGGGTTTTTCTGAGACAGAGTCTTGCTCTGTCGCCCAGGCTGGAGTGCAGTGGCACCATCTCAGCTCACTGCAACCTCCACCTCCCAAGTTCAAGCAATTCTCATGCCTCAGTCTCCCAAGTAGCTGGGATTACAGGCATGTGCCACCATGCCCAGCTAATTTTGTACTTTTTTTTCAGACAGAGTTTCACTCTGTCGCCAGGCTGGAGTGCAGTGGAGCCATCCAGTGGGATTACAGGCGTGAGCCACTGCACCCAGCCCAGAAGTAATTTTTAAGACAGACATTGTAGGCTGGCGTGGTGGCTCATGCCTGTAATCCTAGCACTTTGGGAGGCCAAGGCTGGCGGATCACAAGGTCAGGAGATTCAGACCATCCTGGCTAACATGGTGAAACCCCATCTCTACTAAAAATACAAAACATTAGCTGGGTGTGGTGGCGGGTGCCTGCAGTCTCAGCCACTCAGGAGGCTGAGGCAGGAGAATGGCATGAACCCGGGAGGCGGAGCTTGCAGTGAGCGGAGATCGCGCCACTGCACTCCAGCCTGGGTGACAGAGTGAGACTCCGTCTCAAAAAAAAAAAAAAAAAAAAGACATTGTAGCTTCGGTCTTGCTCTCTTGTATCACTCACTCTGAAGGACCCAGCTATCATGACATGAATACATTCAAGCATCCCACAGGGAAGTCTCTATGCAAAGAAATGTTAGCCTTTCACCAAAACAGCACTCACCTGCTGGGTACATGTGTGTACCTCCTCCTGCAGGGATTCTCCAGCTTGTTAAGCTAACTTTTTTTGGTAAGGAGCCAGACGGTAAATATTTTAGGCTTTGAGAGCTATATAGTCGCTCTCACCACAACTCAACTCTGCCATGGTAGCATGAAAACAGTCACACACAGTACATAATCTAGTGGGTGTGGCTATGCTCCATACAAGGTTATTACAAAACAGGCAGCAGGCTAGTGGGCTGTAGTTTGCTCACCCATTCTAAACTAAACATCATCTCTCTTTCCAGTTCCCATTGCACCTGTTGGGAGACAGTGTCGTCAAAGTAAGTTTCAGCTTTTCTCAGTCATTTCGATATAAATGCAGTCCTTTTGACTCTTCCACCTCCTCCTCCTCTACTTGAAATGGCTTCTCAGATCCAGGAGGATCTCCCCAGTGTCACGGCACTGGGAAGAGCCAGGGGCCTATGGACCAGTGCCGCTGGAGCTTGGCTATCTTCCTTGCTAGCTTCTACTGAGATACCTGTAACTTACGGGCCTCCAGTTGTCAATCTAGGTACCCCGATCCACCAACCCACGGGACACTCCAGCCTCTCTCAGCTTTGCAATTTTGGGGCACAGAAATCTCAAGGCTTTCCCATGCCACTCACGCATCTAAGACTCCGCAGACCAGCCCTCCTAGACATAGCACAAACCCCACACTGCTGTAGTCAACCCTGCTTCAAGGGCTTTCCTCTAAAGCTAGAGCCTGAGAACTGAAGCCCAGGTTGCCTCTGCTCTGGATCCCCAAATCTATGTGAGGGATCTGTCTTTTCCCAACCCTACCCTCCCACTCTGGCATGGCCTCAAGGGCAGAACCCAGCATCTTCCAGCTCTTCCTTCTCCTCTCCAAATCTCCCACCCCAGAAAGAATTTGCCACTGTTGTTTTTTGTTTGTTTTCTTTTCTTCTTAATTTTTTTTAGAGACAGGATTTCATTCTGTTGCCCAGGCTGCAGTGCAGTGGTGGGATCATATCTCACTGCAGTCTCAATGTCCTGGGCTCAAGCGATTCTTCTGCCTCAATCTCTTGAGTAGCTGGGACTACAGGCAGGCACCACCATGCCCAGCTAATTTTTTAATTTTGTAGAGACAGGGTCTCACTATTTTGCCCAGGCTGGTCTCAAACTCCTAGCCTCAAGCAATCCTCCTGCCTTGGCCTCCCAAAGCATTGGGGTGAGCCACTGCGCCCAGCCTGTTTTGCTTTTTCTGCATGTTTTCTCAACTAGATATATAACTACTTTTCCAAACTATTCCAAGCCTCTCACCTTCAGGCATTTGAACCCAAGAATTAAAGAAATAAAGTTTCTGGCCGGGCGCGGTGGCTCACGCCTGTAATCCCAGCACTTTGGGAGGCCGAGGCGGGCGGATCACAAGGTCAGGAGATCGAGACCACGGTGAAACCCCGTTTCTACTAAAAATACAAAAAATTAGCCGGGCGCGGTGGCGGGCGCCTGTAGTCCCAGCTACTCAGGAGGCTGAGGCAGGAGAATGGTGTGAACCCGGGAGGCGGAGCTTGCAGTGAGCCGAGATTGCGCCACTGCACTCCAGCCTGGGCGACAGAGCGAGACTCTGTCTCAAAAAAAAAAAAAAAAAAAAAAAAAAAGAAATAAAGTTTCTATTTTATTCCTTTCTTTGTCCCTTTCTTTGAAGCAACAGGGACAAGATCTAGATTGAAGAGAGAAAAGGGAGGGCTGACAAAGGAATTTCAAAACAATACTGCAAAATCCTATTTCACCACAAGCAGGTGTAATTATTATTCCCATTTTACACATAAGGAAACTGAAGCTTAGAGAGATTAAGAAGCTAGAGTTCTTGGAGCAGAGCACTGGATTTAGAGCCAAAAGCCAAGGTTGGAACTTAGGCATCTGCTGTTGGTGTCCTAACTCTCCCTTACTCTCCCTTACTTGAGCAATCCTGGAATCAGGCCCGCCCCAGGATCCCTGAGGCCCAGTGGTCTGGCTGTGCTGCCATGCAGCTCCAATCCCAGTACTGCCCCAGGAGAAATCCTTGCCTCCTCTGAGTCTTGGTGATCCTTCTCCGACCTTCCTCCATGCAGTCCAGTGTCAGGTGGAAGCACTGGGGATCCTGTGAAGCATCAGCTCCGCATCAGCCTGGCTTGTGACCTGGGGCAAGTTTCTTCTCCTGCCTGAGCCTCGGCTTCCTGGTGTGTAAACTGGGGATTATAACAGGGATTCAGTATATGTTCACTGAGGACGTGCTCTGGCAGGCAATGCATTAAAAGCTGCGGGTACACAAGGGAGTGAGGCTGTCCCAGGGTCCCCGGGCAAACCCAGCACAATGGAGGCCTCTGGAGGCATCAGTGAGGGCAGCTATCCTGTGTCACAGGGTTGTGGGAGTCTCGCAGGGAAATTCTCTGTGACTAACGAGTATCGTTTCCCCTAAAGGATGTGCCGTCGGCTGCATTCTTGTTTCATCTAGCCGCTGGGCCCCAGAACAGTTGGCAAAGCAGTTGGTATCTTTGGTTATTTTTAGGTGGGGGAGTTAGCAGGGTGGATGTGGTAGGGCCCCAGGGGACTCTGGTAGATTGGGAGCTTCAGGTGCAACAAGTTTTTGGGGGTGGGGGTGGCAGCGGCTCCCTCTCGGGAATGTTTAGGCAATCTCCCGGAATCCTTCATGATGGAAGTCAAAAGCCACCTCCTCTATGCAGTCTTCCTTGATTTTCTCATAAAACACCCCCACCACCACCCACAAGACCAAAGACTTGGTCTGGAACTATAATCCAGCCTTTAGTTATAGTTCCAGACCAACAGTACTGAGCAATAGGGACCTTACCTGATGCAGATAAGGTTTCTTTTCTACATCTCTGAGGCTCCATCCCTAGTCAGAAGGATAAGGTACGGAAGCCACTCATACAGCTGAGATTCTCTCTTGGCTCGTTTCTAGCAAACTACAAGTAAGTCACTTTTGTAAATCTATTTCCTCATCTGTAAAATGGGCAACTATCGTGCCTGCCTTCCAGGATTAAAGTAAAGGGTTTAATTTGCTCAAAGCACAGCGCACAGCGCCTAACGTAGACTGGTAGATCTGGGCCCCAGGCCCAGAAGGGGCTGTGCTCCCGCAAAGGTCTCTTTCCTTTGCAGCACATCGGGTGGTGTGTGCATCCTGGCGGGGCGGGGGGGACTAAGGGGAGGGGGGTGCCCGAGCTGGGCTGGAAGACAGGTCTGCGACTCTGTTCAACTGCAGCTGCTTTCCCCGGCCTCCACCGCTGCCGCACACCCCCTTTGCCTTTAGCATTTTCCTCCTCTCCTCTAATTGCGTGGCGTCCCCAGATGGAAGATGAGGTGTCGGAGCTGGGGGTGGGGAGTCCCCCGGCCTAAGACTGGGGAAGGGTCCTCCAGCGCCCTGTGAGGGCCCTGACCTACGGTGGGGAGGGGGCGCCCGGGTCTCCGGGAGAACTCCGGAGTCCCCGGAAATGGAGGCGGAGTCTGGGGAGTCTGAAATGGGGGAGGGGTCACGTAGACTACGGGGGAGTCCTGAGCCGGCGAGGAGGAGCAAGGGAGTCCCTCAGACGGAGTGGAGGGCGGGGCTTCCCTGGTCAGAGGGCGGTGCCAGGAGAGGGGCGTGGTCTCATGCGAAGGGGAGGAGCTCCCCCGACGAGGGCTAAGCATCGCCGCAAGAGGCGGAGTCTGGAGTGAGGCGGGGCTCTCCTAGGGGCGGGGACAATGGGGCGGGGCCTCAGGGCAGGGGGCGGAGCGTGGCTCTTCGCGCTCATCCCCCTCCTCCGGCCCCGGGTGTCCCCGTGACGAGGCAGCGCGGAGCCGCCGCGGGCCTGGCCCATCCCGCCGCAGCGGCCCGGGGCCGAACAGGGGCTAGGCGGTGAGGGAGCGGCGCCCAGCGGGTCCCGGAGCGTGGCCAGGTGAGGCCACCGGGGCAGAGGGGGCGGGGGCTGCGCCGGGCGGGTCCCGGCGGGCGCGGGGGGCGTGTTTGCGTGTCTGGGGGTGGCGGAGGGAGTGGGTCCGAGGGCGGGCGCCGGTGGCTACTGCGCGCCCGCGCTTCCCTGCGGTCGCGGGTGCGGGTGGTTTCTGCGCCGTCCGGGCCGGGGGAGTGCGGGGCCGTGCGCGCGCGCGTGTTGTGCGGAGGGGCCGCCGGGTGTGGACCTGCGTAGGTGCTGGGCCGCGGTTCTCGTTCTGCCCAACCGGGGCGCAGGGCGCGGGGCGCGGGGCGCGGGGCGCGGGCCTGCCCCGGCGCGGTCCCTCCAGCGCGAGGATGTTTTCCAAACGGGCTGCCTGCGGGAGACGGCTGTGCTGCAGCCCGAGCTCGAGGGGGGAGCGCCGCCCCCACAAGCCTCCTGAGACCCGGGCGGCTGGGGACGCAGACACCTGAGGGAGGGAGGGAAGAGCGCGCACCCAGGAGTCCATTGGCCTGCCCGCAGGGGGAGGCCGAGATGGGGAGACTGAGGCAGATGGATGGTGAGGCGGAGGCGGGCAGACAGGCAGACAGGCAGAGACGGGGAATAGGGGGAGAGAGACGGCGAAAAGGACAGCGGCTAGGAGGACAGAGAGTCATTGAGAAAGCAGATGGACAGACAGAGGCCTAGACCTCAAAGGGGCAGAAAGATTCAGATGGACAGGTAGATTCAAAGAACCTGTCAGAGGGGCTAAATCAGAGGTCCAGAGGCTAAGAGCCATAACCAGGAACTGAGTCTGAGATGAGGGGTAAGGGCCCCCAACTCATGGGGTGCCCCTCTTTGAAGCACATCCCAGACTGGGATCTTGGCCAAAAAGCAGCCTCTGGCCACCCCAAGTTGGTCCATTCCTCTGGCACCACTGAATATCCTGACCCTCTTGACTGTGCCACCCCTCCCTGGTATCCCAGCAACCTCGGGCAGTTTAGAGGAGGCAGAGGGGAAGTGGTTGCCATAGCAGTAGAGGCGGTGAAAGGTCACCCTTGCCTTAGCCTAGGCGGTCCTGCAGCAGGCTGGAGCTGGGATTGGGTGGGCCTGGGGTGGGAACCTGCAAAGCTCTTTTCTCTCCCACTCTGCCCAGAATGGTGCTGGAAGGAAACCCTGAAGTGGGGTCCCCCCGAACCTCAGACCTTCAGCACCGGGGGAACAAGGGCTCTTGCGTTCTCTCTTCTCCCGGTGAAGATGCGCAGCCAGGCGAGGATCCCATCAAGTATGGTGAACTCATCGTCCTGGGGTGAGCATCTCTGGCCTAGAAGGGGTGAAGCACCAGACACCCACCCAACGCAGCCAGAACAAGGGCCCCGACCCCTCCCTCCCCCACAAAGTGCCTTCTGCTGTTCGTCCCTCCTCACCTTCCTAGCTGAAAGACAAAATTGACCAAACCCACCTCAATTCATAATTATTGTTTTATCTTCCTATTTTTCACAAATTACTGTGACAACTCTAACCACCCAACTTCCTGATCAGATGAGAAAAACGTTAACACCAGCTGCCTTTCCTAAAGCACCTAGTGTGTGTGGTGTGGGTTGAAGAACTCTGGTTCTGCAGTAAAACTGCTAGGTTCAAATCCTGCCTCTGCAAGTTGCTGAACTTCCCTGTGCCTCCGTTTCCCGTTTTGCAAATGGAGATGTTAATAATCCCTTCCTCAGAGAGTTGTCAGAAGGAATGAATGAGGTGATTTCTGTAAAGTACATAGAACAGCGCCCAGCACATATCAAGTGTTCTGGGAGGCAGGCCTGTGCCAAGCCCTTTCATGGACATTATTTCATTTCAATCTTCACAAAGATGCTGTGAGGAAGGAGGTGAGGAAACCGAGGCTCAGAGAGGGGAAGTGACTGGCCCAAGGGCACACAGCTGGTAAGTGGCAGGGCTGGGATTTGGACCCAGGTCTTTCTTACTCTAGGTCTAGTGCACTTTTACTAAGCCACAGCTGACCTGCACACTGCAGATGAGAAAGCCAAGGCCAGGAGAGAGGAAGCAACATGAACTGGCGGCCGGGCCAACCTTATCCCTTCCTGGTCTTCTCCTGACCAGGATCCCTGCACCATCCACTCAGATCTTTCTCCAGGGACAGACCCTCTTCCTCCTCCCCCATCTAGGTCTCCTTTTGGCCTCTCTCTGCCATCAGTCCTAAAGAAACTATTTGATAAGTTATATTATCATTAAGATTATTTTTTTATTATTTTTTTTTATTTTTGAGACGGAGTCTCGCTCTGTTGCCCAGGCTGGAGTGCAGTGGCCGGATCTCAGCTCACTGCAAGCTCCGCCTCCCGTGTTCATGCCATTCTCCTGCCTCAGCCTTCCCGAGTAGCTGGGACTACAGGCGCCCGCCACCTCGCCCGGCTAGTTTTTTGTATTTTTTAGTAGAGACGGGGTTTCACCGTTTTAGCCAGGATGGTCTCGATCTCCTGACCTCGTGATCCACCCATCTCGGCCTCCCAAAGTGCTGGGATTACAGGCTTGAGCCACCGCGCCCGGCCAAGATTATTTTTTTAAAATGGCTGTTTGTTGACACGTGCTTTTTTTACCAAAAAAAAAAAAAAAAAAAGCAGTAATAGCGAACACTTATCAAGGGCTTCCTATAAATATGCCAAACTCTGTGCTAAGCACTTTTAAATGCTTTGTCTCATTTAGTTCTCAAAATGAACCTGCGGGGTAGGTCCTAAAAAATTAGCTCCATTTTACAGAGGTCATGTGATAAGTGGAAGAGCCAGATTTAAGCTAGGCCCATCTGTGTCCCGAGTCTGTGTCCTGAACTGCCCCACCTCGGGGCCTGCCCACCCCCGCCCCCGATGTGTGGGAAGAGCTCACAAGGGCAAAAGTGATGTCTCCCTTGGGAGAGCTTGCCTTGAAAAAGCAGCTGCTTTGTATCCCAAAGGCAGGACTGGCTTTCCAGCCCAAGGCAAGGCCTAATGTGGGAGGCTGCAGACCCACGGGTATGGGCCCTCCTGGCAGCCCCTTTGCACAGCAGAGTCCACATTGGCTGCACATCAGAGCTGGCTGGAGGGCACTGAAAATACACATCGACAGGCCCTCTCCAAGCCTACAGAATCACAGTCACAATGGGTGGGACCAAGGAATCTGGATTTTTTTTTTTTTCTTTTTGCGGCAGGGGAGACAGAGTCTTGCTCTGTCGCCCAGGCTGGAGTTCAGTGTCACGATCTTAGCTCGCTGCAACCTCCACCTCCTGGGTTCAAGTGATTTTCCTGCCTCAGCTTCCTGAGTAGCTGGGATTACAGGCACCCACCACCATGCCTGGCTAGTTTTTGTATTTTTGGTAAAGACGGGGTTTCGCTATATTGGCCAGGCTGGTCTTGAACTCCTGACCTCAAGTGATCTGCCCACCTTGGTCTCCCAAAGTGCTGGGATTACAGTTGTGAGCCACTGCGCCTGGCCTCATCTGGATTTTAACAAACTCACTAGAAGATTCTGATTCAAGTGGCCTTGTCTGTATTTGGCAGCTCTTTGTCCTGTCACTTCCTGTTCCCAAACCTTCCTGGCACCCCACTGGTTACAAAATAATGTCCTCAGCCTGGAGTTCAGAGCCCTCCCACCAGCATCATCTCCCCCACATACTTCACCACCAAAGTCACCATTCCCTGATCTCATCAGATCCTGCCAGCCTTGGGCCCTTTGCTTAGGGTGAGCCTCCATCTAGAGGGGCTTCTGGAGTCAGAGAGACTGGGCTCGAATCTGGACATTTTCACCTACTAGCCAGAGGCAAGTCACTTTACCTCCCTGAGCCTTGATTTCTCTCATTTGTAAGATGGGCAGAAAGCCACTTGCCTGGCAGGCCACTGCACAGATTCCATTAGGTGATTGATAACATGAAGGCCAGGAACACGGAGGCAGCAGCCCATGGCAGCGATGAGAGCTATGACTCACCTCCTCTGTGCCTCTCACAGCCATCCCTTCCGGACAAGAGATGGAAAGGCAGGTGGAAATTGGACATGTGTGGATATATAGAGGTAGTGGCATTGTGGGTCAGTTTTTCCTTTCGTTTTGGTTTTGAGTAGTGGTGTGATAAGTGACAATTTGCTACAGGTGAACCCTTTCTAGTTCTTCAAAACCCAGTAGAGGTGTTCCCTCTCCCAGAAACCTCATGCTAGGGCCAGAATTCCCTTTTCTTCCTCTAGGCTTATGGCATCCTTGACTTGTGCCTGGGTGTGGCAGGTGGCACCTAGGTTCCTGGAGAAGCTGAGGAACCCCTCCACTGAGGGCCCACAGCTGACCCGTGGTGCGTCACCTCTACTGCCCCAGTGCACAGCACCCATCCAGGCATGGCTCAAGTGTCCAGGAAATACTTGGTTAACTGAATGAAAGTGCTTTTGAAACTGTTCTGACACCCCCCGCCCACTCCCCAAGGTACCGATTTGTTATTGTAGGGTCTTCTAGTTTCAGGTGCTTCTAGAGCTTGTTTATTAAGGTAGGATCTGCCCAGAAGTTGGCAGTTTCCTCCAAGTTTCATCAGGGGTTCACTTTCCCTCTTTCTCTCTCTCCTCTTACAACCCTTTCTTCTTGACCTCCAACATCTACAGCTACAATGGGTGTCTGGCAAGTGGGGACAAGGGCCGCCGGCGAAGCCGCCTGGCACTGAGCCGCCGTCCGCATGCCAACGGAGTGAAGCCAGATGTCATGCACCACATCTCCACGCCGCTCGTCTCCAAGGCAAGCAACTGACCTGTAGACCTGAGGTCCTGCCCTCCCTGCCCAAGGCCCAGGTCTTTGGCCTTCCAGGTCCTACCTGCCCACAGCCCCCCACCTTAACAGGGGAGCCCACTTTGTGTCATCACTCACTGCGTATTGGGCCACCCGAGAATGGTGATGAAAAATCCTTTGCAGTGTGCACAGTTCTTTACAGTTTGCACAATGTTTCCTTAACTACCAGACCTTTCTGAACCTTGGCTGCCTCTAAGATGGTGCTGCTTATTTCCATCCAATGGAAATGGGTGGAAATGAGCTGCGCCATCTTAGAGGCAGCCAAGGTTCAGAGAGTGGGAGGTGACAGTCATACTGCAATGGTAAAGGAAAAAACCTTTGGCTTTAGAGGATTTGGGTTAGAATTCAGCCTCTGATATTTCCAGCTGTGTGCCTTTAGGGCAGTTTCTCTGTGACCTGCAGTTCCTTCAACTCTAAAATGGAACGATAACCCCATTCTTTTTTTTTTTTTTTTTTTTTTTTTTGAGACGGAATCTCGTTGTCACCCAGGCTGGAGTGCAGTGGTGCAATCTCGGCTCACTGCAATCTCCACCTCCTGGGTTCACACCATTCTCCTGCCTCAGCCTCCCGAGTAGCTGGGACTACAGGTGCGCACCACCATGCCCAGCTAATTTTTTTTTTTTTGTATTTTTAGTAGAGATGGGGTTTTGCTATGTTGGCTAGGCTGGTCTTGAACTGCTGACCTCAAGTGATCTGCCCACCTCGGCCTCCCAAAGTGCTGGCATTACAGGCGTGAGCCACTGCGCCCGGCCTGATAACCCCATTCTTAAGGTGATTGTAGGGCTTAAATCATGTGACACACCCGCTGCACTGTCCACCCTCTGTGAAGGATGGAGCTGCCCCCTTTCTGGAGAGTGGCTGCTGGGCCTTGAGCTCCAGCTGCTGGCTCCAGGCTTACACTTATCATAGCTGCACACCCTGGCAAGTGACTTTTTTCTCCCCCCAGGCACTGAGTAACCGTGGTCAGCACAGCATCTCGTACACGCTGTCCCGGAGCCACTCGGTCATAGTGGAGTATACACATGATAGCGACACAGACATGTTCCAGGTATGCTCAGGCCTCTCCACACACCTCCTGGCCACCAGGCCTCTAGGCTCTGCAAGCATTTCAGGTGAGGTTACAGGATGGGAGGCCATGGGAAAGTTGCTTCCCTCCAGACGAGGAAGCAGGATGTCCCAGTGTGGGCTGTTGACTGCAGAGTCACACAGCAAGCCAGTGGCTGTATCAAGGATCAAACTCAAGACTCCTAGACAGTGGGAGTTCACACAGCTCAGGGGTTCAGGTGTGAGAGGCCTAATGCCTGTGTTCAGATTTTGGCTCCATCACTTACCACTGGGTGACTTTGGGGAAGTATCACTTAAGTTCTGTGGGCCTTGGTTTACTCATCTGTAAAATGAGGCCCATAATAGTACCCACCCCACAGGAAGATTAACTTAGGCATTGCATATAAAATGTTTAGCATGGTGGCTGGCATATGGCAAATAGTTACTCAGAAGTTGCTATGTGCTGCTAACATTTGACCACCCTCTTATAATTCTATCAGCAAATCAACTTGTATTTATTGAATGGGGTGATCCCTAGTGCTGTGGGGGCAACAGAGAAGGAGAAGCTGCTCCAGGCAATGGCTTCTTGGACTTGGAGACCCCACCTGGGAGCCTAGAAGGTCTAAGGAGTTGGTGCTGCCCCCTTCTCAGGGCCTGGCAGCCTCCTTTTTTGGTGACCTTGCATACAGAGCAGCTGCCGGAACTGTGGGTGGGGAGGCCTATGAGAGTCCCCTATGTACATGCAGTCGCTGCTTGCTTTCCCTGTCCTCACAGATTGGCCGCTCCACAGAGAACATGATTGACTTCGTGGTAACAGACACATCCCCTGGAGGAGGGGCTGCCGAGGGCCCTTCCGCCCAGAGCACCATCTCTCGCTACGCCTGCCGCATCCTCTGTGACCGCCGGCCGCCCTATACTGCCCGCATCTATGCAGCTGGCTTCGACGCCTCTAGCAACATCTTCCTTGGAGTGAGTGAGCCCCAGGAAGGGACCAACTCTTCATCTGTGAGGCAAGGGGTAGGCTTGGGAGGTGCAGCATCTTGATGTGATGAACCAGCCCACAGTAATCCAAATGATGGTCCTGGCAGGGCTTAGCAACCCCAGCTAACTGATGAGCAAAGTGAGGCCCAGAGAGACACTTAAGTCATGCAGCTTCAATGCCAGTCCTCTCTGAGCCACCTCTGAACTTGAGGGTAGGGGGGCAGTGCCTCTGGCACATAGCCTGCTGGGGGGCCCCTGGTGGATGTGATCTGATCCCTCATGTGGTCCCAGGAGCGGGCGGCCAAATGGCGGACCCCAGATGGCCTGATGGATGGACTGACCACCAATGGTGTTCTGGTGATGCACCCGGCGGGCGGCTTCTCCGAGGACTCAGCCCCAGGTGTCTGGCGGGAGATCTCGGTCTGTGGGAATGTGTACACATTGCGGGACAGCCGCTCAGCCCAGCAGCGGGGCAAGCTGGTAGGTGGCCTGCTCTATTCCCCACCCTCATCCTTGCCAGGCCCTCACAAGCTGCCCATCCCCCTGCCCAAGCCAGGAGATGATCTCTAGTCCTTCTGCCCCAGGGAGCCCCAACAGGCTCCATGTTGGGGAATCCCAGGCCCAGGGAGTTCTTAGCATGTGCCACAGACAGGCAGACAGACCAGGGTCCCCAAGCATAGCGTACATACCACTGGAGGTCCAGGGGGTGATGTGATCAAGGCACACACAGACATACTGTGCAGTCCCAGGTGGCTTCGAGGCTGCTGGCAGCTTAAAAAAAAAAATCACACCTTCTTATGAGAGTGACACTGGCCCATGTGTGAGCAGTTTATAGCCTGAAGTGTTGGCAGTTTGTAGCATGTCTGTCACATTCAGACAGGTTTAGCACTGTTCTCTCTCAGGAGGAAAGGGTCCTTACAGTAGTTCTGACACAGGTGTTAGTGGCAACTCCTTGTGGTGCAGATCAGAGAGCTGAGGTTAGGGAGCCCAGAGTGAGTCCTAGAGAGAGGCAGGGGCTGCCCAAGGTCACATGGCCATGCTCCTCAAACGGGCCATGCGTTGCTCTTCAGGCATGAGCACATTGTCCAAGGAGATGCAAAACCTCAGAGAAAAGCATGGCTTTTCTTTGCAGAGCGTCAACTCTGTGGGGAGGTCTGGGGAAGCATTGTTTGGTAAAATGATGCATGTGAATGTTTCACAAGCCTACTCTTCTTAAGCACTATTTGCCACACACTGTTCTAAGTTTTTACACTGAATGATTCATTTATTTATTTTTTTTTAATTTTTTTTTGAGATGGAGTCTCACTCTGTCACCCAGGCTGGATTGCAATGGCACAATCTCAGCTCACTGCAACCTCCACCTCCTGGGTTCAAGTGATCCTCCTGCCTCAGCCTCTCAAGTAGCTAGGACTACAGGCATGAGCCACCACACCCGGCTAACTTTTTGTATTTTTAGTAGACATGGGGTTTCACCATGTTGGCCAGGCTAGTCTGGAACTCCTGACCTCAGGTGATCCACCCGCCTCAACCTCCTAAAGTGCTGGGATTACAGGCGTGAGCTACCGCGCCCGGCCTGATTGATTCATTTAATCTTCACGAGAACCACTTGAGATGCCAGAAGGTGCAGTCCATCTTGAGGATGAGGAAACTGAGATGGAGAGAGGTTAAGTTACTTGACCAGGGACAAAGTTAGTCAATGGTAAGGCCAGAATTCAGCCTGGGCAGCCTAGCTCCTGAGTTTTTGCTTTTAACTGTAACTACTGGGATAGTTGCTTTGGGCTAAGTACCCAGCATTCCCTGTTAGCTTTGAGCTAAGTACCCAGCATTCCTTGTTAGAGGCCTTTCCTGCCTCTGTCAGGAGGAGGGCACTTCAGAAAACATCTTATTTTAGAAAAACCCTGTCTGGGTTCAGACTCCCTGATTAGACAGATGGAGAAACCAAGGCCCATGCCCCGCTGGGAGGGGGGGTCAGCATGTGCCTGGGGTGCACCTGCCCGTTCGTTTGGCCTCCCAGCCTGCCTTGCCCCTCTGCCCTGCCTGCCCTGCCAGCCAGGGTGTCCTCTCCAGGGAGGCTCCGTGGGATGGACCCGTGACTCAGCGGGGGCCTCTTGGGCAGTAAGGCCCTTCTACTGCCTCTGGCAGGTGGAAAACGAGTCCAACGTGCTGCAGGACGGCTCTCTCATCGACCTGTGTGGGGCCACACTGCTGTGGCGCACACCGGCGGGGCTGCTGCGGGCTCCAACACTGAAGCAACTGGAGGCCCAGCGGCAGGAGGCAAATGCAGCGCGGCCCCAGTGCCCCGTGGGCCTCAGCACTCTGGCCTTCCCCAGCCCAGCCCGTGGCCGCACAGCACCCGACAAACAGCAGCCATGGGTCTACGTCCGCTGCGGGCACGTCCACGGCTACCACGGCTGGGGCTGCCGGCGGGAGCGGGGCCCCCAGGAGCGCGAATGTCCTCTCTGCCGTCTCGTGGGGCCTTATGTGCCTCTATGGCTTGGCCAGGAGGCCGGTCTCTGCCTGGACCCTGGGCCGCCTAGCCATGCCTTTGCACCTTGTGGCCACGTCTGCTCTGAGAAGACTGCCCGCTACTGGGCCCAGACACCACTGCCCCACGGCACCCACGCTTTCCATGCCGCCTGCCCCTTTTGCGGGGCCTGGCTTACTGGCGAGCATGGCTGCGTCCGCCTCATTTTCCAGGGCCCGCTGGATTAGGCTCCCTGGGGCCCCCTGCTGCTGTGCCCACCTGCCCACCCAGGTCCCCACCTCCTGCAGCCCAGAGGGAGCTCTGCATGTGGGACACTCCCTGCTGGCACAGCCACACCAGATGGACATGTTGGATGGGCTGTGCCCTTCCCCCCAACTGTGGCCCCCCAAGGAGGTCCCCAAGATCTCCACCCCAGTCATGCTGATGGGGCCTTCAGAACCAGTTCTGTCCTGGGTCGATGGAGGAAAGCCCAGCCCCATGGCCTTGCCCTTCCTGGGGCATCCCACATCGTGCCGCTGACACTGTGTGCCCCTGGGGGAGTGAAGGGGCCAGGGGCCCCTGACCCCTAGCTTAGGCTGGCTATGCCCTGAGCCTGCCAACCCAGTTTCAGACACTCATCCTTCCTGCTGCCACCCTGGGTTCCTCTATAAACCTCGCTGCTCAGCTGCCGCCACAAGTCCCATGTGCCCCGCATGCGTGTAATGCCTCCAGCCCCCAAGTGAGTGGTGGGTGGGTGGCAGGCTGGGCCCAGCATTTGCTGACAGCCACTATGGGCTGGACTCTGTGCTAAGTGGTCTCTGGGGACACAGAGGCAATCAGACCTGGTTCCCCGCCTGGCGGAGTTCACAGTCTAGTGGAGGACAGACTGTTACCAAATGGCAACACGCTTCATGTGTGCTAGGATCAGAGTACGAATCAGGCTGTAGCAGGCCTCACTGGTAATGGAAAGGTGAGGGAGGCTTCACGGAGGAGTTGTCATAGGAGCTCAGCCTCGATGGCTGCTCGGAACCCTTGGGGTCCACAAGATGGGAAGCGTGGTCTATGCAGAAGGGAGGGCCTGTGCGTAGGCTCAGCTGTCAGTAAGCCAGGAATCCAGGGACATTGTCAGGGTGGCTGGAACATGGACTGCTGGGGGACAGAGAAGGGGGTGGAGCAAAAGGTTGGGACCATGTGACCAGGGAAGATGCTGGATGGAGGATTCTGAACCTCATTTGTGGATGGTCAGGAGTCAACAAAGGGAAGAGAGAGGATTCACTGGTCAAGAGTGTGTCGGCTGTGACACAAGGGCCATCATCCCTGAATGCCCACCACGTGCCCCACACTGTGCTGATGATGATAATAATAACTACGTCCATTGAGCACTCTCCAGACACCTGGCTCTGCTTCTTGGAGGTTTTGTTATTTAATCCTCACAGTAACCCAAGAAGGGAGGTGTTGCCATTTGTGTCTCTGAGGAGATGAGGGCAGATGCACCAAGTCACACAACTAGAAAGTGGCCAAGTCAGGATTTGAATCCACAGCTGCTCCTCTCCATCACAGTGTTGCTTTCCTTCAACAGAGGTGGGGGTGAACCGAGCAGGGTTTTGGATACTGGATTGGTGGACACCCACCTGCTTTGTGCCCAGCCCTGTGCCTCTCGCAGCCCAAGGTCTGCAGAGGGACCTACCCATGCTTGTTGGAAGTTGACCCCCACACCTGTGCTGGCCACCTGTACCCCAGGCTAGGATGCAATGGGCTATCAGCCAGGCTAGAAGTGTTCGGAGGAGTGAGAACCAGGGGCTCTAGAAGGCCCAGGGAGGACCTGAAGCCTGAGTCAAGTCTTGAATGGCAGAGCATCTCTAGAGGCAGGGAGGAGTTGGGAGGGCAGCCAAGGTGAGGGGAACAGCATGGCATGGCAGGGAACATGCCTGGTGTGGAGGGGGGCAAGCAAAAAGGAATGGGGGGTAGGGAAGGTTGCTGAGGCCTGGTGGGCCTTGATTGCCATGGAAGCCAAGCCTGAACTGGATTCCTGGTCATCCTGGCCACAGGTGGGCGTGTTGCTGGGGTTGCCCCAGACCATTCCTGGGGAGAGCAAGCCAGGAAGACAGGTAGATGGCTGTTCTGGAGAGGAAGAGAAGAAGGCTCTGAGTATAGACCTGACCTGGGCATCGTCCCCAGTAGATGGCAGAGCCTAGGGGAGTACAGATTCCAAGGGGAGGGATGGACCTGCCCAAGGTCACACAGCTGGTTGAGACCGGGGAGATCAGACCTGGGCTGTTGAGAAGACAGACGGCACCCGCATGTTATGAGGAGGAGGGTGTGGTCAGATTCTTGCTTCCAGAGCATGGCACTGCTGCAGTGGGGGCGGAGGGGAGGGTGGGGATGCTGCAGGAGGTGTGGGAGCATTCCAACTTCTCTCCCCTCAACATACAACACACAACACTCAAAATCCAACTCAGAATTTCAAGTTCTCTCTTCTGATCCTGTTGGGAACCAGGCAGGGGAACATTTTTTTTTTTTTGAGACCAAGTCTCGCTCTGTCACCCAGGTTGGAGTGCAGTGGTGTGATCTTGGCTCACTGCGAGCTCCGCCTCCCGGGTTCACGCCATTCTCCTGGCTCAGCCTCCTGAGTAGCTGGGACTACAGGCGCCCGCCACCACGCCCGGCTAATTTTTTGTATTTTTAGTAGAGATGGGGTTTCACTGTGTTAGCCAAGATGGTCTCGATCTCCTGACCTCATGATCCGCCCACCTCGGCCTCCCAAAGTGCTGGGATTACAGGCTTGAGCCACCGCGCCTGGCCTAGGCAGGGGAACATACTGATCCCATTTCCAGTGGGGAACCTCAGACCCTAGGAGGAGAGACCAGCAAAGGGCACCACCCTAGATGCTGGGGAGGACTCAGAGGTATTGGTGGATGGGGTCAGACAGCCCTGGTCTTGTCCCAGCTCTGCCTTTGCCAGCTCTTAGAGCCTCAGCTTCCTCAATGCTAAAGGGGATAACAGTCGCTACCTCACCAGGTGGTTGTGAATATATGGAGGGCACCGATAACACAGTTGATTCGTGTTGCCCCTCACCGACCCCTTTTTCATTCCCATGGGGAACAGCCAAGGCCGGGGAGTTATGACTCCAGTGATAGACTGCTCCATGTGAGTGACTGTGTGTGTGTATCTGTGTGTTGGGGTCAGGGACACCTGAACTGTGTGGTGTTATAGGAGTCAGTGAACCTCTTAGCCTCAGTTTCCCTATCTGTACAATGGGTAAAGTGATGATACCTCAGGATTTTTGCAAGAATTAAATGACGTCCTCCATGCCAAACTGGTAGCAAGGGACCTCAGGACATGCTCATGTTATCTGTGATCATAAAAATGTGATCACGTAGCTTGGTTGGGGGTTCCGAGAGTACTGGGATCTTTTCCTCACCTGAGCTGTCCCCTGCTGGCAGTGGACAGCACTACCTCCCTTACTTGTGCACATTTCAACTTCACCTGTCAGCCAACACTATACCCATTTTAAAGACAATGAAAATGGAGGCAAAGGAAAGAAGGGTGACTTTCCTGAGGACACTGACCAACTTGTTGAACTCCATATAACAAGTCATCATCAAAGCTAACAGCTTGTAACACTTGTGTCAAGCAGGGCCTTGGGCACCTTTGCCGATGAGAAACTGGTGTCTATGGTAAGCAGATGCTGCCTGGCCTATACACAGGCGTGGCAAGGAGACTGTGTGGGACTTCAGTACCCAAACGCCCCTCACCCTGCGCCAACTATAGGGAGCGGCACTGCAGCCAACACATCACAACTTACAATATCCCTTGGATTGGATTCAATTATTAGCCTGGTTTTCCAGTTCATAAAGCCAAGACTCCCAGACAACCTCGCTCCACCCACAGTCTGACCCTGGGCCCTCACCACTACTCCCCATTCGGCCTAGGCCCTTCCACATGCCCCACCCAGACCGTGGTTTTGTGAGTCCGTCCAGACCTGTAAAAGTGGACTGCAGGCCCGCCTCTGCTCTGGACTCCCTTTCGGGGCTGCAGGAGGCTTTCTGATCCATCAGGCATCTGACAAGCCCCAGGAAACTGCCAGCCTGTTTGTGCTAAGGAAACTGAGGCTCGGGAATGTTTAGCGGCTGCTTCCAGGCCCGTGGCGGGTGAGTGGTGGTACAGTGAAGCACTCGAGGCGTTTCTCCGCGCCCCAACACGAGTGAGACCACCTCAGCCCTGGCCCGAGCCCACTCGACCGTAGCCTCGATTCCCGGCACCGAGAGCTTTGCAACTTCCAAGTCTCCACTCCCAGGCCCCGAGTCCCGAGAGTCAGGGGGAGCCACGTTACTCCTATTGTGTAGGTTCCCACCTGCAAGAGTAAGGTTGGGGTCGCTGGGGTGAAACGCCAAAGGAAAGCGGGATCGGGACTGAGGGAGGGGGATTCCCAAGTCCCTGACACCAGCGCCGGGTCAGCCTGGGCTTGGTGACCTCGTCAGTCCCGTCTGCCGGGACTAGGCCGCGGCCAGGCCGGGCACAGAAGCACCCGGTCCGGCGCGTGTGCGGCCTGCAGACAAAAGGCCAAGCCCGCAGGGCCAATCCGCGCACCACCCCGTAGCGACTGGGGGCGGGAGCCGGAGAGCCGATAAGCTTGTCTCGGCGCGTCTATTGGCTGGTATTGACGCCCATCCGGACCCCGAGGCCAGGCAGTTGGCCAAGGGGGGCGGGGTTTGTAGAGCCCCAATGAATGGGGGAGCCGGAAGCAGGAAGTGAATTTGGGAACGGAGCAGCTGCTGCAGGTGAGGCGCGGCGCCTGGGTTTTGGGGATCCCAGTGTGTCATTCCGGGGGACCAAGGCGAATCTGTACTGAGCGCAAAATCATTCCCTTTCTGCCCACTCTCCTGTACCTCCTCCAAATTCACCCCGCCCTCGAGGCCAAGGAGCGCTCCGGGGAGCAAAGAGTTAACAGCCCTTTCCGAATCTTGAGGCTGTGCTATTGGGGCGGAGCTTCTGGAGTCCGGGACAGGCGGGGAGGCTGGAAACTCTGTCCCAGCCGGGAAGGGGCGTGGCGGGGAGAAGGTCCCGGGTTGGGGAATCCCCGGGTTCCAACAGGGCTGTCAGACCTTCAGTAAATTGTTGGCCTTTCCAAGCCTCAGTTTCCCTATCTGTAAAATGGGTTTTCTTCTGGTTGTAACTTCCTGTTGTAACTTCTGTGGCTTCCCTGGAGGAGCACAGGAAGAGAGCAGGAGAATGGAGGGCCGAGGGATGAGAATGGGACAAGTGCAGGGAAAATCATTTATTGCTGTGGATATTTTCCGTCCAGGCGACCTCATCTGATTAGCGCACCCACCTGGTAATACTGAGGTTATTCCCTCTTTTACAGAGGAGGAAACGGAGGTGCAGAAAAGTAAAGCAATGGAAGTCTGGGGCCTAGTCCTGGCTAAAGGCCGAGCCTTCCAGCTGGCGGCCTGGAACTTTATCCTTGTGAGCCCAGTGGAAAGTGTGAAGAATTCTGAACAAAGGCCAGGCGCGGCACCTGTAATCTCAGCACTTGGGAGGCCGAGGCAAGCGGATTTGAGGCCAGGAGTTCGAGACCAGCCTGGACAAAATAGCGAGACACCCCCCCCCCCCCGCCTCCCCGTCTCTACCCAAAATGCAAAAAATTAGCTGGGCGTGGTGATGCACGCCTGTAGTCCCAGCTACTTTGGAGGCTGAGGCAGGAGAATCACTTGAACTCGGGAGGCGGAGGTTACTGTGAGTCAGGATCATGCCACTGCACTTCAGCCTGGGCAACAAAGTGAGACTCCATCTCAATAAAAGAATACTGAACAAGGAAGCAGGGAGGGGCCTGGGCTGGGAGCAGAGATGAGGATCTCTGCTGCTGATGTCTCCATTGTGGGATTAGGCAAGGCTCTGAGCCTGAGCCTCGGTTTCCCCATCTGTAATACTAGGTAGTTAGGTCAATCTTTTTTTTTTTTTTTTTTTGAGATGGAGTCTCACCCTGTCACCCAGGCTGGACTGCAATGGTACGAGGCTCACTGCAGCCTCTGCCTCCTGGGTTCAAGTGATTCTCCTGCCTCAGCCTTCCCAGTAGCTGAGATTACAGGCGCCCGTCACCACACCTGGCTAATTTTTGTATTTTTAGTAGAGAGGAGGTTTCACCACATTGATCAGGCTGGTCTTGAACTCTTGACCTCAGGTGATCCACCCACCTCGGCCTCCCAAAGTGCTAGGATTACAGGTGTGAGCCTCTGTGCCTGACCTTAGAATCAATCTTTAACGTTTAGGGACTACAGGCCAAATATGGTACACCAGTGTATTTTGTGACCCCTTGGGTGAGTCATCTGACCTCTGAGCCTCAGTTAGCATATCTGGTGAATGGATACAATAATATTCCCTTCCATGTGGGCTTTTGGGAGGATTAAATGAGATTATAAGAGTTCAGAGCCAGGTATGCAATTGATATGGGGTAAACAACAGCTGTGATGACAGTGATGGTTCTCAGCAGGGCCCATGGCGGACACCCAGTACATCCTGCCCAATGACATCGGCGTGTCTAGCCTGGACTGCCGTGAGGCCTTCCGCCTGCTGTCACCCACAGAGCGCCTCTATGCCCACCACCTGTCCCGTGCTGCCTGGTATGGAGGCCTGGCTGTGCTGCTTCAGACCTCCCCCGAGGCCCCTTACATCTATGCTCTGCTCAGCCGCCTCTTCCGCGCACAGGACCCCGACCAGCTGCGCCAACATGCCCTGGCTGAGGGCCTTACCGAGGAGGAGTATCAGGTTAGTTCCCTTGGGCCAACCTGCGTTTCCTGAGTGGCTTCTGGGTGTGAAAGACCAGGAAGCAAATGTCTGTCTCTTTCAAGGGGTAGGTGGAGGATTAGACCAAAGGTTACAAATTCAGGCACTTCCCCTCTCTGGAGCCTCAGTCTTCTCATCTGTAAAATATGCATGTGGGATGTCTGTACCGCTTAGTGTTGTGATGACCCACTTAGAACAGTGCCTGACTTCAAGATAAATGATAGCTGCTGTGATCATAACAAAAGAAACTGTGGTGGAGATTCAGGGAAGGAGAGGAAAGAGTCCAGAGTAGGTATCAGGAGGTCTGAATTCAGGACCAGTTCTTCTCTACCACACTATGTGGCCCTGGGCAGAATGTTCTGCCTGTCCCTTGGTTTTTGTTTTTGGACATATCGGCCAGGTAATACACGAATTCTTAGTGCATTGCAGCAATGCAGAAAGACACAAAAAACACAAAGATCACTCATTCTGTGCCCTCCTCAGAGGTAACCCACTGAGGCTGGTACAGCCTTTTCTTTCTCTCCTTTTTTTTTTTTTTTTTTTGTGTCAGAGTCTTAGTCTGTCACCCAGCCTGGAGTGCAGTGGTGCAGTCTTGGCTCACTGCAAACCTCCACCTCCCAGGTTCAAGCATTTCTCATGCCTCAGCCTCCCAAGTAGCTAGAACTACAGGTATGTGCCACCACGCCGGGCTAATTTTTGTATTTTTAGTAGAGATGGGTTTTCACCATGTTGCCCAGGCTGGTCTTGAACTCCTGGCCTCAAGTGATCCACTTGCCTTACCCTCCCAAAGTGCTGGGATTACAGGCGTGAACCACCGTGCCTGGTCTTGGTTACAGCCTTTTCAATCCCGTCTGTGTATTACATACCTATATGTGTATATGCATGGTGAATCAGTTCCTTATTTTCTCTTTTATAGAAATGAGATGATGTTCTTTTCCTGCTTTGTGTCCTGCTTTTTCCATTGAATGCCATGTCTTGGAGAACTTGGAGAATGGGATACATTTAAATGTACCTCATTCTTTTTTTTTTTTTTTTTTGAGACGGAGTCTCGCTCTGTCACCCAGGCTGGAGTGCAGTGGCCGGATCTCAGCTCACTGCAAGCTCCGCCTCCCGGGTTCACGCCATTCTCCGGCCTCAGCCTCCCAAGTAGCTGGGACTACAGGCGGCCGCCAACTCGCCCGGCTAGTTTTTTGTATTTCTTAGTAGAGACGGGGTTTCACCGTGTTAGCCAGGATGGTCTCGATCTCCTGACCTCGTGATCCGCCCGTCTCAGCCTCCCAAAGTGCTGGGATTACAGGCTTGAGCCACCGCGCCCGGCCTCATTCTTTATTATTGACTGTGAAGTATTCCACAGCAGTGTACACTATAATCAATTTAATCTTTATTTCTGGACATTTAGCTTGTCCCGTTTTTCTTACAAACAGTGCCATGGTGAGCATACTTGTGCATACATGTGAGGGGGATCTGTTTCTAGAAGGAGAACTGCTGGGTCAAGGGCTCTATACATTTACAATTGACTGATTCTGTTAAATCATCTTCTAAAAAACTTTCACTGCATTATATTCCCATCAAGAATGTACAAGAATATGGCCTGTTTTTCTATATGGGAAATAAAGGGATTGGATTGTTTCTCTCTGAGCTGACGTGCTGTTTATTCTACCTCTTTTGAAGTCTGGGCATGCACTTCCCATCTTGGGCATGGCTTACTCATTAAAAGAGCTAATATCTGTGGAAATATTTATAAACGGAAAGGTGCAACTCAAGCATTACTATTTTCAGGGAAATTCTTTTTTTTTTTTTTTTTTTTGAGACAGTCTTGCTCTGTCACTAGGCTGGAGTGCAGTGGCACAGTCTTGGCTCACTGCAACCTCCAACTCCCTGGTTCAAGCGATTCTCCTGCCTCAGCCTCCAGAGTAACTGGTATTACAGGCATGCACCACCACACCCAGCTAATTTTTGTATTTTTAGTAGAGACAGGGTTTCACCATGTTGGCCAGGATGGTCTCAATCTCCTGACCTCGTGATCTGCCCGCCTCGGCCTCCCAGAGTGCTTGGGATTACAGGCGTGGGTGCCAGCCATTCAGGGAAATTCATGTTTGCAAGTGGCAGAAACCCAGCTCAAATTGGCTTACGTGAAAAGGAGAATTGTTGGGTCACATGATTGAAAAGTCCAGGTCTAGAGGAAGTTTCAGGCATGGCTGGACTCAGGGACTCAGTGCTACCACTGCGATGCAGTCTTCATCTCTCAGCTTGCTTGCTTTTCTTGCTCCCGGAGGGGGAGCTCCAGGGGTTCCAGGCCTGATGATACCTGTTGTACACAGGCTCTTTGCCAATGGGAAATGTCCTGGGTAGCGCTCTTATGCCAGCTTGAGCCTTGTGCCCATCCTGTAGCCAAGGATGGTGGTTTCTCAGACTGGCCAAGCCAGCTTACATGCCCAACCCTGGGGCTGGGGGAAGGGAGATCCCCCACCCTCCCACCCACAAAAGGAGGATTGAGGTCTTGTTACCAGAGGAAGATCTGGGGCCAGCAGAAGCCATAGAATAGATAGATGATTAAGGCCCCTCTGGCTCTAACATGTGATGCTTCCGAGGCCAGCTGCCTGACAGGTCAGAGGCTGAGGACAGGCTCCCAGGAGAAAGAGGGAGGTGGTGCTGGAACTGGGCCTTAAAGGACACAGTAGTCTCAGGTGGCTGAGAGAGTGCTGGGGTGGAGAGGGCAAAGGCAGACGAACACTTGGGTGTGTTTGGGAACTGCCCAGAAGATCAGTTAGGCCAGACAGCGGGGGTGTGAAAATGGGTCTGTGAAAGTGAGTGTGGGCCAGACTGGGGCTTCCCAGGACCTGGCTCCTGCCCGCACATTTTCCAGCCTCATCCACACTGGCTCTGCTGGGGCATTCGCATCTCAGGAGGGGGTGTTGCTGGGGTCAGGGAGGCTGTGCTTCCTGGGTCTCTGATGCCTGTCTCCCCCCTCAGGCGTTCCTGGTCTATGCCGCGGGTGTTTACTCCAACATGGGCAACTACAAGTCCTTTGGTGACACCAAGTTTGTTCCCAACTTGCCCAAGGTGAGCCAAAGGAGGGCTGGGGAAGGTGGGGATGGGGGCTGGTGGGGTAGGGGTGGAGAATGCAGTAGAAGGAGCCCCAACTGGAGTGTCAGAAGCCCTGAGCAGAACATGGACCCTGTTGCTGCCACCCTGCATGACTGTGAGTGTCACCAGCCTCACTGGGTGCCGCGGCCTCTTCGTGTGTAAAGGAAAAGCACAGCTCTCCCTGACTGCTGATCTGCAGGCCGAACAAGGGCGAGATGTGGAAGTGTTCTGTGAACTTTCAGGTGCTCTCAAAAATGGAGCTTGTTGGTCATCACCAGGAACAGTGGGAAATACGGGGCTGGGGGCATCCCTCCCAGGATTATGAGGCTTGAGCCTATCTAGGGCACAGGTGGTTCTTACAGCAGGTATAAGAGCTGGGACTTTAACACGCATACAAGTCACTTGGCGGTCATGCTGCCATGTGGCATCTGATTCAGCAGGTCTGTGGTGGACCCAAGATTTGACATTTTTGCTTTGAGACAGGGTCTTGCTCTGTCGCCCAAGCTGAAGTGCAGTGGTGTGATCATGACTCACTTCAGCATCAACCTCCTGGACTCAAGTGGTCCTCCTGGCTTAGCCTCCCAAGTAGTTGGGAATATGGGTGTGCAGCACCACACCAACTAAATTTTCTTTTCTTTTTTTGAGATAGGGTCTCACTCTGTCACTTAGGCTGGAGGGCAGTGGCACAGATACAGCTCACTGCAACCTCAACTTCCTAGGCTCAAGTGATCCTCCTCAGCTTCCAGAGTAGCTGGTACCACAGATGCCTGCCACTGTGATGCTTGGCTAATTTTTAAAAATTGTTTGTAGTGACAGAATGCCACTGTGTTACCCAAGCTGGTCTTGAACTCCTGGACTCAAGCAATTCTCACACATTGGCCTCCCAAAATGCTAGGATTACAGGCATGAGCCGCTGCGTCTGGCCTTTATTCTTTGTAGAGATGGGGGTCTGTCTATGTTGCCCAGGCTTGTCTTGAACTCCTGGCCTCAAGTATCTCTCCCTCCTCTGCCTCCCAAAGTGCTGGGATTATAGGCATGAGCCACCACACATGGAGGCTTGACATTTCTCAGGCCCTGCCAGTGCTGCTGGTCCACGGACCACACAGTGAGCCAAAGCTCTTAGACCATGGGAGAAGAGCTTAGGAGTGGATAGGGAGGCTCTGGAAGGCAGGTTTGGGTGGTGTGACTGGGCCATTGGCTTCCCTTTCCCTGTAGGAAAAGCTGGAACAGGTGATCCTAGGGAGTGAGGCTGCTCAGCAGCACCCCGAAGAAGTCAGGGGCCTCTGGCAGACCTGTGGGGAGCTTATGTTCTCTCTGGAGCCAAGGCTTCGACACCTCGGACTGGGGAAAGAGGTGAGGCCCCTGACTCCCCCGAGGGGACGGGGTAGAGGGAATTCTTTGAGGCCACCTGGTAAGGAGGGAAGGAAAGGGGATGGGGAGGCAGTGGGCTCTGCCTCACACTCCTGAGGCAATGCTGCTCCCCACTGCAGACCTCAGTTTTGTCATCTGTAGAATGGTAAGCAGGTTGGGTCAAATGCTTTCTGAATGCCCTCCCAGATCTGACATTCTGCACACAGGATGCCATGTGCTGATGGAGGGAAGGAGAGGAAGCCTGGAGGTGGAGGGAGCTGAGGAGGGGACAGCAGGGAAGGAGGGGGGTCCCAGGTTTCCCACCTCTGGAGGCCGCATCCATTGCATGGGACGAGGACCTTGGGAAGCCTTAGGGGTGGGCCAGCCTGAGAGAGGCACGGGCAGGGCTGCAGGAATGCTGGAAATGAGCATCTGTTTGTTTTATAACTTTTTCCCCGGAAGTAGATGGAGGGGTAAGCGGTAGACGCTGCTGGAAGGAGGGAGGGGCAGGAAGCCTGGGAAGATGACGTCCCTGCAGCACTGACCTCGGCACCTCCTCTTTCTCCTGTCCCCTCTCTTCCCCAACAGGGAATCACCACCTATTTCTCTGGGAATTGTACCATGGAAGATGCCAAATTGGCCCAGGACTTTCTGGACTCACAGGTTTGGGGTTAGGGGAGCTCAAGGTAGCAGAGGTTTGGTGGAGTTCCTAGTCCCAGCCCCTCACAACTGGTGACCACTCCTGGGTCTCTGCTTGACTACTCCCTGCTAACTAGGGAAGGTACACCCCTGCCCACCCCAGGCTATAGAGCCTAATGACAGCCTCAGGGCTGGGCGAGGAACCAGGACCTCAGGCCACAGGGGTGTGAGGCTCTGGGGTCCACGTGTCAGTGGAGCTCCCAGCTTAGCCACTCACCAGCCATGTGATCAGTTTCCATGTCTGTGAAGTGGTACCCACCTCCGGTAGCCCTGGGTTCGCAGAGGCCATGCAGTGCCTGGCATAGTGGTTGGAGTCAGTGCTTAGTAGAAGTGCACAGTGTCCCGAGCAGAGCAGGAGAGTCGGCCCTGGGCTGCCCACTCCCACTCTCTCCCGCTTCTCCCAGCCAACCTGGAAGGCCCAGCCTGCTTTGCCTCCATGCCTTCTCCCCGGGGGGTGACCCATTTTCCTTCCTCCCACCCCACTGGCCTCTCCAGACCTCACTCTCAACCCCTGCCCTGGTCTCTTCTAGAACCTCAGTGCCTATAACACCCGGCTCTTCAAAGAGGTCGATGGAGAAGGGAAGCCCCACTACGAGGTGCGGCTGGCTTCTGTGCTTGGCTCAGGTGAGCTTAACCCCAGGCTTCCCTTCTGCTCCCTCCCAGGCATTTCTGGACCTGGGTGGCTCAGGTCCTGCCAGCCCTGCCACTCCCACACAAAGAGGATCCTTCTCTCCCAGGAGTTTCTACATAAGGCCTGGGAATGGCTCTAGTTTCTCTGTATCAGTCCCCTATTTGTCTGTGAACCAATCCCTGAGGGCTGGCAAGGGACAGGTCTCTGATTGGCTCAACCTGGTCTCAAGCCTACTCTGGAGTCAGGCGATGAGGTTGGCCCTTCAGGCCAGGCGTGGCAGCTCACACCTGTAATCCCAGCACTTTGGGAGGCTGAGGCAGGTGAATCACCTAAGGTTGGGAGTTTGAGACCAGCCTGGCCAACATGGTGAAACACCGTCTCTACTAAAAATATAGAAATTAGCCAGGCATGGTGGCATGTGCCTGTAATTCCAGCTACTTGGGAGTCTGAGGCAGGAGAATCGCTTGAACCCAGGAGGCAGAGGTTGCAGTGAACCAAGATCTCACCACTGCACTCCAGCCTGGGTGACAGAGCAAAGCTCCAGGTCAAAAAAAAAAAAAAAAGAGGCTGGCCCTTTCCAAACCAACTGCACTTGGGGTAGTAGTAGTAGGACCTGGGGTGATATTCTCAAGGGGAAATTGGGATCCATTCCCAGGAGAGAGGAAATAGTGTGGACAGAAGTGTCCAGGCCTTTATGAAGACTTTTGCCACCTGGCTCTTTTTTCCCTACCTGCACCCCAGCCCCTGCTTCATCTCCATATCCTCCCACTCAGACTCTGTGCTCTGGCCATGCTCAACAGCATCCAGTTCTCACGGACCCTCTCTAGGTCTTTTGTTTTTGTTTTTGTTTTTGTTTTTTGAGACAGAGTCTCGCTGTATCGCCCAGGCTGGAGTGCCCAGGCTAGAGTGTAGTGGTGCGACCTTGGTTCACTGCAACCTCTGCCTCCTGGGTTCAAGCGATTCTCCTGCCTCAGCCTCCAGAGTAGCTGGAATTGCAGGCGCCCATCACCACACCTGGCTAATTTTTGTATTTTTAGTAGAGACGAGGTTTCGCCATTTGGCCATGCTGGTCCTAAACTCCTGACCTCAGGTGATCCGCCTGCCTCTCGGCCTCCCAATGTGCTGGATTATAGGCATGAGCCACCGCGCCTGGCCCCTGTCCAGGTCTTTGCACAATCTATTCCCCACTTCCCATGCGGAACCCCCTCCAGCCTCTCTTTGTCCCCTGGCCACCTCCTCCCCATGCTCTAGGCCATGCATGGACATTGCCTTCCCCAGGACCTTTCCCCATCTTCCCATAACTAAGTCCATGCCCTTCTCTCTTCCCATTGCCACACTCAGTAGCTCTCCTGACTACAAGCTCTGCAAGAGAAGGGCCTGTGTGTTTCATCCACTGTTGTCTCCCCGGTGCCCAGCGCTTGGTGGATCTGAGCTTCCACCGGGGAGATGATGGCAGATGTGGGTTCAGAGGAACAGGAGTTGATCTCACTGGAATATAAGCTGGGCTTATACTTACAGTACAGGATGCAGTGTCAGGCAGTGGTTGAATGTGGCCCTGGAGCCGGGCTGCCTGAGTGGGTCATTATCTATTGCTGTGGAACAAATGCTCCCCAAATGTAGTGATACAAAACCGCCTTTTCATGCTCACGGACACTGGGTCAGGAATGCAGGTAGAGCACAGTAGGAACAGCCGGTTGCTGGGTGACCGTGTCTGGGGCCTCAGCTGGGAAGACTCGACAGCTTGGGGCCGCAAGCATCCCCAGGCTTATTGGCTCACACGCAGGTGCTGGCTGCCGGCTGGAACCCAGCTGCGCTGTTGACTAAAATACATCACATGGCACCCTCCTATTGTTTGTGGTAGCTGGGCTCCCAGAGTGAGCCTCCCAGGAGAGCCAGGCCTGCTCACCTTGTGTGACCTGGCCTCAGCACATGGTGTCCCTGCTGCTGAAGTCACAGCCTTCCTGGCTTCAGGAGGAGGGAACACATCCCATGTCTCCATGGGCAAAGTCACAGTTGAGCTGGACATGATGGCTCATACCTGTAATCCCAGCTATTCAGGAGGCTGAGCCAGGAGGATCGCTTGAGCCCAGCAGTCTGAGATCAGCTGGGCAACCTTGCAAGATCCTATCTCAAATTAAAAAAAAAAAAAAAGGTGTAAGACAGGAAATATTGTGGCTGTTTTTGCTCGTTTGTTTGTTTTTACATAGCCTTGAAGTATATTTTATTGATCAGAGACAACAAGGAAAATACAATAGTGTGTAAACATCCCATTGCTTCTGTAACAAATTGCCACAAATTTAGTGGCACAAAACAACATGAACTTATTACAGTTGCAGGGGTCCAGAGTCTAAAAGCAAGGCTGGGCCGCATTCATTTTGGAGTCTCAGGAGGAACCTGCCCCCACTTGCCTTTTCCAGCTTCTGGAAGGCTGCCCAGCCCCCCCAACTTCACTCCAGCTCCCTTCTGCTATCGTCACAGCTCCTTTTCCCAGCCACCCTCTTGTCTCCCCGTGGGACTGTTGATTACGTTTGGGATGTGACTGTCTTTTTAAATCCAATCTGCTACTTGCTGTCCACGTAAGCTCTCGATGCCTTAGTTTCCCATCAGTGAAATGGAGATGATAATTTCTGCCTCCCCCCAGAGTTAGAGTGAGGCTTAAAGGAGTTAACACATGGAAAGCACATGTTATGTGATACATATATTTTTGTTTTTTAGTTTTTGGGTTTTTTTGTTTTCATTTTTGTGTTTGTTTTTTTGGGCTGGAGTCTCTCTCTGTTGCCCAGGCTGGAGTGCAGCAGCGCGATCTCAGCTCACTGCAACCTGTGTCTCCTGGCTTCAAGCGATTTTCCTGCTTCAGCCTCTTGAGTAGCTGGGATTACAGGTGCCTGCCACCACGCCCAGCTAATTTTGTATTTTGAGTAGAGACGGGATTTCACCATGTTGGCCAGACTGGTCATGAACTCCAGACCTCAGGCGATCTGCCCGCCTCGGCCTCCCAAAGTGCTGGGATTACAGGTGTGAGCCACCGTGCCCGGCTGATATATATATTTTGGAAGACGAGAGTTTATACTCATGTCTGTTGGCTACAGGGAGCCATTGAAGATCTTAGAGTGAAAGAGTGCTACGGGGAAAAGCTGACGGAGGTGTCTTACTCCGGCCTTTTCTCTGAGTGACACCTTCTTTCCCCAGAGCCTTCCCTGGACTCTGAGATGACTTCCAAGCTGAAGAGCTATGAATTCCGGGGAAGCCCTTTCCAGGTGACCCGAGGGGACTATGCGCCCATCCTCCAGAAGGTGGTGGAGCAGCTGGAGAAAGCCAAGGTTGGACTGGCTGGGGACTGAGGTGTGCGGGCTGAGGACCCCTCTGGGCAGCAAAGCTGGTGTGGAGGTGGGTTGACCTCACACAAGGCTGACCGACTCCTGCTCACCTCAGGTGTATGCAGCCAACAGCCACCAGGGGCAGATGCTGGCCCAGTATATAGAGAGCTTCACCCAGGGCTCCATCGAGGCCCACAAGAGGGGCTCCCGCTTCTGGATCCAGGACAAAGGCCCCATCGTGGAGAGGTGAGCCGCCAGCTCCACCCCACCCGCCCCCTCCTGCCCGCCCCTCCTCCACCTCTGCCCTTCTCTCCCCCAGTTACATCGGGTTCATCGAGAGCTACCGTGACCCCTTTGGTTCCCGAGGAGAATTTGAAGGTAACTTCCTCGGGGAGGAGGAGGTCAGTCACAGTCCCTTCCCCCACATCCAAGTCCACGTGTCCAGTGTCCCCTGATGGTTCTCCCCACCCCCACTCAGCCATAACCATAACAATAACAACAGCCATCGTAAATAAACACCATTTACAGTGTATTGGGCACTGTTGTAAGAAGCTTAGCTATATTAACTAATTTAGAGTTCACCCCATGAGGATGTTTATCCTCACTTAGCAGGTGTGAGCACTGAGGCACAGTTGGGGGGTGACCCAGAAACTCTGGCTCTGAGCTACTTTGCTGTGCTGCCTCTGGTGTCTGGTCAGGGCACAGGCTCCAGGTAGACATGTGCCTCCCAAGCCTAGCTTCACCACTTCCAGGCTGTGTGACCTTGGGCCAAATAGCCTGACCTCAGCACCAGTGCGGTTAGGATGCAGACTGCTACACTCAGTGGCTGGAAGCAGGATGGACATTGTGACTGGACCTGACCTGGGGCTGTCATCCCAGGCTGGTGGCAGGCTGCCTCGGCCCCCACCCCCTTCCCCAGGGGACCCACCTGTGGAAGGCAGGGCATCCAGCCTGAGGATTCAGCCACTTCTCTGGCTGCCCTAATCCTCCCCAGCCGCTGGATGTAGAAGAGTCTGAGCATCTGCCTGTTAAAGCCGGAGAGATTAGTCTGGGAGGAGAGCACACAGCCTGTTGGGGCTCAGGGGTGAGCCGCTAGACCCAGGCCCAGGGAGAAGGGGCAGGCGGCCCAGGGGCCTGAGGGGAAGACAGGTTTGTGCAGCTGCAGCTTTCCTGTCCAGGTCCTGACCTAGTAGGGCCCAGACCTGGGTCACTGCTGTCCCCAGCTGCCAGCCCAGGGTGACTGCATACAGTAGGCATTCAGTACATGCGTGATGGCTGGAGTAGGGTGAAGTGAGAGCCCTCCTGGAACCCTGCCAAGCCACAGCTCCCTCCCTCCCCTGCAGGTTTCGTAGCTGTGGTGAACAAGGCCATGAGTGCCAAGTTTGAGCGGCTAGTGGCGAGCGCAGAGCAGCTGCTGAAGGAGCTGCCCTGGCCCCCAGCCTTTGAGAAGGACAAGTTCCTCACCCCCGACTTCACCTCCCTGGATGTTCTCACCTTTGCTGGCTCCGGCATCCCTGCTGGCATCAACATCCCCAATTGTAAGTGTTGGCAGGCCCAGCCCCCGAGCCCCAGAAGCCTCCTTTTAGAGTCGCCCCTCCCTCTCCACACACACACTCTCCACAAACTGCCCTGTGCCTCTTGTCTGTGACCTTTGACCCTTGCCTCTTCTTCCTGGTCCTCCTCCGCCTTCTCCAGACGATGACCTGAGGCAGACGGAAGGCTTTAAGAACGTGTCACTGGGGAATGTGCTGGCTGTGGCCTACGCCACGCAGCGGGAGAAGCTCACCTTTCTGGAGGAGGATGACAAGGTGGGTGCCAGCAGTTGGAGGGTTGGGGCTGGGCCTCACCTTCCTCAGCGGACTCGGGAAGGCAGACAGCCCAGAGCAGTAGAGAGGAAAGCACACAGCTTCCATCCTGGCTCTGCCACTTCCCAACCACATGACCGTGCGGACTTTGGAGCCTCGGTTTCTTCTCGGGTCACACTAGGGGGGCATCCCTCCCTTCCTCCTGGGTTGTTGCAAGGATGAGATGGGCTGTGGGGTGGAGCACAGTCGGCCTTTACCAAGTACATGCACTGAGATGGGCCCATGGCCCGGGGGAGGGGAGGCCGACAGGCTCTGTGGCCAGGGCCGGCCAGTGGACAGCGCAGGTCTCTGCTTGTCTTGGCAGGATCTGTACATCCTCTGGAAGGGGCCCTCCTTCGATGTGCAGGTGGGCCTGCACGAGCTGCTGGGCCATGGCAGCGGCAAGCTCTTCGTACAGGTAAGAAGGCAGCGGCCAGCCCTGGTACCCCAGCCCACAGCTCCACTCCCCACAACCTGCCCTACCCAGTGGTGAAGCTGCTCTAGCCTCTGCCCTCAGGGGCTGTGGGTTGGGTGGGGAAAACGGCCCCTTAAGCAGAGAAGACCCTGTCTTGCCCTTCCTCAAGATGTCCCAGGAGCTCAGAGGCCTGGTGTAGAGCCGGGGTGTAGAGGGCCCTCTGGGACAGTTCAGCTGCTGTTCCCCACACCAGGAGGAATTGCTTGGCTCAGGCTAAGGAAGCACACCCTAAGGGCGTGGCTCCAGCAGCCCCAGGACAGACACTGGGGGTAGGGGGCATCTCTGGGTGCTCCCATCTGAGGCAGCAGTGCTATCTTTGTTTGCGCTGCTGTTCCGTGGAGCCTGGGCTTTTCCAGGTATCGTAGGGAGCCACTTCTCCCCAGAGCAGCCCCTTCTTGCCAGCCAGCCAGCGTGACTGGAGTCCCCTCCACACCTACCCAGGGAATATGGAAACACAGACAACCTTTTATGGGGGGCTGAAAAGCTGATGTGGACCCCCAGCATGGAGATGACCAGAAGTGGGGTGGGGTGTGGCCCCTCCCTTCCGAGGGCAGGGTTCTTGGTGGGCCCTGCTTCTTGGGGTGTGGGGCTGCTTCCCTGGATGGGGAAGGGCTGGAACTGGGCCCCGGGGTCAGGAGGATGCGCAGAACAGCTGCTGAGGCAGCAGGCTGGCGAAACGCCTTGGCCAGACTTTATCCAGGCTGTGTGTAGCCTTGGATAAGTCAGCTCCTTCACCAACCCTCAGTTGGCCCATCTGTAAAATGAGATTCCTGACCCCTGCTGTGTGGGCTGTTGTGAGGAGTAAAGGTGAAGACAGTAAGCCCTGACACACAGTAGGTCCTCAGCAAACAGGTATTAGTGTTGAGAGACAGTATCCACGGAGGTTGTGTGCTCTGACTCCAGTTTGGGGCTCTTAGGCTCCAAGCCTCAGTTTCCTCGTCTGTGAAGTGGGATAATAGTAGCACTGTCCTCGGAAGATGGTTGTGAGGATTAAAAGGATGCTGCATGAAAGACGCATGGCATGCAGTGGGAGTGGCAGTGCCAGGAGCCAGACCAGAAGCCCATGGTGGGCACAGCTGGGCTCTCTGGCCCACCCATTGGAGCATCTCCTACTGGGGTCTGGAGACACCAGATCTGGGTCCTCACAGGACTTGGGGCAAGTTCCTCGACTGTCTGGCCCTCGGTTCTCCTCTCTGTGCGGTGGGGTAGGCATCTCTGGTTCTCGCGTTCCTGATGGCTCTGAGGAGGCAGCCAGCGTCACAGGGCTCAGGGCTGTGCAGGCATCAGTGTGTGGACGGACCTGCTGCTCCTGCGCTCCCACTTGCCTTCCTGAGCCACTCTCTGGGCCCGTGGATTCTGGCGCTGGAGGCCTGGATCCAGCTGGGGGTGCCTTTCCCTCACCCAGCCTGTGTTCTGCAGGATGAAAAAGGAGCATTCAACTTTGACCAGGAGACAGTGATCAACCCAGAGACGGGCGAGCAGGTGAGGGAGGCCTCAGTAGAGCCCCAGGGTGCTGGGAGGGTGGGCACAGGTGGGGTGGGGCAGTGGCCACCCTAAGCCTGACAGTGGAGCTCTTTTTCCAGATTCAGAGCTGGTATCGGAGCGGGGAGACCTGGGACAGCAAGTTCAGCACCATCGCCTCCAGCTACGAAGAGTGCCGGGCTGAGAGCGTGGGCCTCTACCTCTGTCTCCACCCGGAAGTGCTGGAGTAAGAGCAGCAAAGCCAAGGGGTGGGCTGTCCCGGTGCAGTGGCCAGCCCTGGGGGCATGGAGGGTGGGTGGTGGCGGCCGGTGGAATGGGGACAGGGTAGCCTCTGACCATCCTGCCACCTGCCTGCCCGTCTCACAGGATCTTTGGCTTTGAGGGGGCTGATGCGGAGGACGTGATCTACGTGAACTGGCTCAACATGGTTCGGGCTGGGCTGCTCGCTCTGGAGTTCTACACACCTGAGGCCTCCAACTGGCGACAGGTGGGGCCTGGGTGGGGCCCCCAGGAGGCGGAAGGGAGCCTACAAGGATGATCAGCCTGCCAAGAGCAGGGTGCAAGGATGGGACCGCTGTACCTTTAAGGCAGATGAACAGGGTTTAATGCCAGACTCCACTGTTTGGGGGGCAAGTCACATCACTCTCGTGAGCCCCAGAGTTCCTGTCTGTGAAGTGGGAGTAGGACTCTCCCCGGCCACCATTTCACGGTGAATCAGATGAGGTGATTTTGTTAGGACTCCTCGCAGTTGACGCCCTCTGTGCCACACACAATTCTAAGCGCCCTCCATGAATTCACTACGCCAGGAGGTAGGTGCTGTTGTTACCCTCATTTTGAGAAGAGAAATTGAGGCACAAGGAGATGATGCAACTTGCCACTAAGTGGCAGAGCCAGGATTCGCATCTATACAGTGCCTCCAGGGCCATTCAGTGCCACGGCTCCATTTTGTGTCCTTTGGACATGGGGTAAGTGATAGAAATTTTTTTTCTTTTTCTTTTTTTTTTTTTTTTTGAGACAGAGTCTCGCTCTGTCACCAGGTTGGAGTGCAGGGGCGTGATCTTGGCTCACTGCAACCTCCGCCTCCCGGGTTCAAGTGATTCCCCTCCCTCAGCCTCCTGAGTAGCTGGGACTACAGGCGCATACCACCACGCCTGGCTAATTTTTTGTATTTTTTAGTAGAGACAGGGTTTCACCGTGTTAGCCAGGATAGTCTCGATCCCTTGACCTCATGATCCACCCGCCTCAGCCTCCCAAAGTGCTGGGATTACAGGCATGAGCCACCGCGCCCTGCCAGCAATAGAAACTTTTTGACAAAATCAGATGGGTGTGGTTTGAGGAGGTATTGTGACATCATTCAGGGTCCAGAAATGTGGGTCTGAGTTGTGGCTCTTCCTTTACTAGCTGTGTGCCCCTAAAGAAGTCCCTCCACTTCTCTGGGCCTCTGTTTTATCATCTGCAAACTGGGGATAATGACGCTTACTTGGTTCCCCTTTTGAGCACAAACAAGGTTGTGGAGGAGAAAGTGTTTGGGGACCCTGGAGGGGGTAGCTGCTGTCCTCCTCGGGGGATCCGGAGGAGCAGGGATCACGGTGGGTGACATGGGGAGCATGGGCACCAGGTCCTACCTGGAAATGGCCTCCCTGTCTCCTAGTGCAGCCTGCTCTCTCTGTTAGCAGAGGAAGGAGGAAGCATTTGAGGGGAGGGGAATAAGCAGAAAAGGACCCACAGGGTGGGGGAGAATGACAATAACAGTTGCCAATAAATGAGCAACTGGGACCAAGGACCAAGCCTAGGACCAAGCACTTGATATGGGCTACAAATGCTGTCTTTCCCCACCCCGGCAGGCCCATATGCAGGCCCGGTTTGTGATCCTGAGAGTCTTGCTGGAGGCTGGCGAGGGACTCGTTACCATCACTCCCACCACAGGCTCTGATGGGCGCCCAGATGCCCGGGTCCGCCTCGACCGCAGCAAGATCCGGTCTGTGGGCAAGCCTGCTCTAGAGCGCTTCCTGCGGAGGCTTCAGGTAAGCAAAGCCCTCTCGCCTGGATGGGCCCCCGCCAACCTCTCCAGGGGCAGAGTGTTACCATGTGCCAGGCACGGAGAATAAGCTGTGAGCAGTTCTCACGCTGCAGTGAGGAAAGGTAGCCAGTAAACATGTAAGCACACCGGGTGCCTCACGCCTGTGATCCCAGCACTGTGGGAGGCCGAGGAGGGCGGATCACTTGAGCTCAGGAGTTCAAGACTAGCCTGGGCAACATGGCAAAAACCTCGTCTCTACAAAAAATACAAAAATTAGCCAGGCACGGTAGTGCGCGCCTGTAGTTCCAGCTACTCCAGAAGCTGAAGTGGGAGGATCACTTGAGCCTGAGAGGTGGAGGCTGCAGTGAGCCATGATTGTACCACTACACTCCAGCCTGGGTGACAGAATGAGACCCTATCTCTAAAAAAAAAAAAAAAAAAAAAGAATAAGGACATCTTTTATGTATTTATTTGTTTGTTTGTTTGTTTATTTTTGAGACAGAGTTTTGCTCTTGTTGCCCAGGCTGGAGTACAATGGCACGATCTCAGCTCACTGCAACCTTCTTCTCCCGGGTTCAAGTGATTCTCCTGCCTCAACCTCCCGAGTAGCTGGGATTGCAGGCTCCCGCCACCACGCCCGGCTAATTTTTGTATTTTTAGTAGAGACGGGGTTTCACCATGTTGGCCATGCTGGTCTTGAACTCCTGACCTCAGGTGATCCACCCACCTTGAATTCCCAAAGTGCTGGGATTACAGGTGTGAGGCAACGCGCCCAGCCAGGACATCTTTAAGAATGAAGGACATTTTTAGACAAACAAAAACAGTTTACCATTAATAAACCGTCAGTAACAACACTTCTACAGGATATAATTTAGGAAAAAGAAACAGCCCCAGAGAGAAGGTTGGATAAGCTGTAAGAAATATGGCTGAGTGATGCTGAGAGTAAATATACAATATGAACTTTGTATACCAATAAAAATGATCAATTTGGCTGCGTGTGATGGCTCATGCCTGTAATCCCAGCACTTTGGTAGGCTAGATTCCTTGAGTCTAGGAGTTCAAGACCAGCCTAGGCAACATAGTGAGACCTCATCTCTACAAAAAATTTTAAAAATAGCCAAGTGTGGCCGGGCGCGGTGGCTCATGCCTGTAATCCCGGCACTTTGGGAGGCCAAGGCGGGCAGATCAACGGAGGTTGGGAGTTTGCAACCAGCCTGACCAACATGGAGAAACCCCATCTCTACTAAAAATACAAAATTAGTCGGGTGTGGTGGTGCATACCTGTAATCCCAGCTACTCGGGAGGCTGAGGCAGGAGAATTGTTTGAACCCAGGACGTGGAGGTTGTGGTGAACCAAGATCGGGCCACTGCACTCCAGCCTGGGCAACAAGAGCGAAACTCCGTCTCAAAAAAAAAAAAAAATTAAAAATAGCCAAGTATGGTGATGCACGCCTGTGGTCGTGGCCACACAGGAGGCTGAGATGGGAGGATTTCTTGAGCACGGGAGGTAGAGGCTGCAGTGAGCCCTGATTGCCACTGCACTCTAGCCTGGGCGACAGAGCTAGATTCTGTCTCTAAAAGAAAAAGAAAAGATAACATTGATCAAAAGTTACCATAAAGAAGGTGTCAAGTGTTACACTAGGATAGGATATTTACAACACATATGGTTAGTCCCCGCTTATCCACAGTTTTGCTTTCTGCGGTTGCAATTAGCTGCAATAAAATACAACAAGATATTTTTAGGCTGGGTGTGGTGGTTCACTCCTGTAATCCCAGCATTTTGGGAGGCCCAGACGGGCTGATCACCTGAGGTCAGCAATTCAAGACCAGCCTGGCCAACATGGCGAAACCCTGTCTCTATTAAAAATACAAAACTTAGCTGGGCATGGTGGCAGGCGCCTGTAATCCCAGCCACTCAGGAGGCTGAGGTATGAGAACCACGTGAATCTGGGAGTTGGAGGTTGCAGCAAGCCAAGATTGCGTCACTGCCCTCCTGCTTGGGTGACACAGTGACACACTGCCTCAAAAAGAAAAAAAAGATACTTGAGAGAGAGGCTGTATTCACCTAACTTTTATTCCATTATTTTGTTACATTTGTTCTATTTTATTAGTAGTTATTGTTAATCTCTTCCTGTGCCTAACTTATAAATTAAACTTTCTCATAGATGTGTATGTATGGTGAAAAAACAGTGTATATATAGGGCCCTGTACTACATGGTCTTGGAACATATCCTCCATGTATCTGTGGGGACTACTGTACTAACAAAGGGTTCATATCTAAAATACATAAAGAACTTTTCAGCCGAGCACAGTCGCTCCCGCCTGTAATCCCAGCAGTTTGGGAGGCCAAGGCAGATGGATCACTTGAGGTCAGGAGTTTGAGAACAGCCTGGACAACATGGTAAAACCCATCTCTACCAAAAATATAAAAAATTAGCCAGGCGTATTGGCAGGCGCTTGTAATCCCAGCTACTCAGGAGGCTAAGGCAGGAAAATCGCTCAAACCTGGAAGGTGGAGGTTGCAGTGAGCTGAGATCATGCCACTGCACTCCATCCTGGGCAACACAGCGAGACTCTGTTTCAAAAAATAAAGAAAGAAAAAACTTTTTTAAAAAAAAGTGAGGGGCCGGGCGCGGTGGCTCAAGCCTGTAATCCCAGCACTTTGGGAGGCCAAGACGGGCGGATCACGAGGTCAGGAGATCGAGACCATCCTGGCTAACACGGTGAAACCCCGTCTCTACTAAAAAATACAAAAAAACTAGCCGGGCAAGGTGGCGGGCGCCTGTAGTCCCAGCTACACGGGAGGCTGAGGCAGGAGAATGGCGTAAACCTGGGAGTCGGAGCTTGCAGTGAGGTGAGATCCGGCCACTGCACTCCAGCCCGGGCAACAGAGCAAGACTCCGTCTCAAAAAAAAAAAAAAGAAAAAAAAAAGTGAGGGAGAAAAGATAACCCAACAGAAAATAAGCAAAAATGAACAGAAGAGGAAAATGAATTGCCCTTGACCAACTAAGGGAAGATGCTCAACCTTGTTAGTAATTAGGTAAGCTCGACCTAAGCTACGTAAGTTACAACTGATACCCACCAGCATGGCAGAAATTGATAACTGCCAGCATCCACTTAGTAGACTAAGCAATGAGGACTGCCACCCACTGCTTTTGGAAGGCTGAATTACATATGAATTTCAAGAAACAGCAGCATCATCTCTTAAAGTTGTGCATTCCTGTCACCTACACAGAATCAGTTCTGGAAAAACTTGCATCTGTTCATCAGGAGACATACAGGGATGTTCACATCTGCATTATTAGCAAAAAGCACCAGCTGGGCGCAGTGGCTCACGCCTGTAATCCCAGCAATTTCGGAGGCCGAGGCGGACAGATCACCTGAGGTCAGGAGTTTCAGACCAGCCTGGTTAACATGGTGAAACCCCATCTCTACTAAAAGTACAAAAAGGCCAGGCGCGGTGGCTCATGCCTGTAATCCCAACACTTTGAGAGGCTGAGGTGGGCAGATCACCTGAGGTTAGGAGTTCAAGACCAGCCTGGCCAACATGGTGAAACCCCTTCTCTACTAAAACTAAAAAATTAGCCGGGTGTGGTGGCATGCGCCTGTAGTCCCAGCTACTCAGGAGGCTGAGGCAGGAGAATCACTGGAACCCGGGAGGTGGAGGTTGCAGTGAGCCGAGATCGTGCCACTGCACTCCAGCCTGGTGACAGCGAGATTCCATCTCAAAAAAAAAAAAAAAAAAGTACAATATCAAGGATAGTGGTTTCCTTAGATGGGGGCAGCCACAGAGTGCAGTCAAGCAGAAGCAGTAGAACTAACTCTGAGGTGAGGTGGGGGTTGTATGAGTGTCTGTTTTTCTTTTTGGTGTTTTTTTTTGTTTTTGTTTGTTTGTTTGTTTGTTTTTGAGATGGAGTCTCGCTCTGTTGCCCAGGCTGGAATGCAGTGGCAAGTTCTTGGCTTATTGCAGCCTCCGTCTCCCGGGTTCAAGCGATTCTCCTCCCGAGTAGCTGGAATTACAGGCACGTGCCACCACACCCAGCTAATTTTGTTTGTTTGTTTGTTTTTGAGATGGAGTCTTGCTCTGTCGCCCAGGCTGGAGTGCAGTGGCTGCGATCTCGGCTCACTGCAAGCTCCGCCTCCCAGGCCATTCTCCTGCCTCAGCCTCCCGAGTAGCTGGGACTACAGGTGCCCACCACCGTGCCTAGCTTATTTTTTGTATTTTTAGTAGAGACGGGGTTTCACTGTGGTCTCGATCTCCTGACCTTGTGATCCGCCCACCTTGGCCTCCCATAGTGCTGGGATTACAGGCATGAGCCACCGCGCCCAGCCTTTTTTTTTTTTTGAGACGAAGCCTTGCTCTGTTGCCCAGACTGGAGTGCAGTGGCACAATCTCGGCTCACTACAGCCTCCGCCCTCCAGGTTCATGCCATTCTCCTGCCTCAGCCTCCCGAGTAGCTGGGACTACAGGTGCCCGCCACCATGCCTGGCTAATTTTTTGTATTTTTAGTAGAGACAGCTAAAAGACACTGTGTTAGCCAGGATGGTCTCCATCTCCTGCCCTTGTGATCCACCCGCCTCAGCCTCCCAAAGTGCTGGGATTACAGGCATGAGCCATCGTGCCTGGCCAAACTTTTTGTATTTTTAATAGAGACGGAGTTTCACATTGTTAGCCAGGATAGTCTTGATCTACTGATCTCATGATCCGCCCGCCTCGTTCTCCCAAAGTGTTGGGATTACAGGCGTGAGCTACTGCGCCTGGCCCCAGTGTCTGTTTTAATGTTATTTACAGTATACATACTATATCTTGTATGTGTAAGAAATGTTTTATTTTATTTTATTTTATTTTTTTTATTTTTGAGACGGAGTCTCGCTCTGTCGCCCAGGCTAGAATGCAGTGGCCGGATCTCGGCTCACTGCAAGCTCTGCCTCCCGGGTTCCCGCCATTCTTCTGCCTCAGCCTCCCGAGTAGCTGGGACTACAGGCGCCCGCCACCTCGCCCGGCTAGTTTTTTTTGTATTTTTTAGTAGAGACGGGGTTTCACCGTGTTAGCCAGGATGGTCTTGATCTCCTGATCTCGTGATCCGCCCGTCTCGGCCTCCCAAAGTGCTGGGATTACAGGCTTGAGCCACCGCGCCCGGCCTATTTTATTTTTATTTTATTTATTTATTTATTTTTGAGATAGAGTCTCACTTTGTCACCCAGGCTCTAGTGCAATGGTGCAATCTTGGCTCACCGCAACCTTCACCTCCTGGATTCAAGCGATTCTCCCGCCTCAGATTCCTGAATAGCTGGGACTACAGGCACCGCCATCATGCCCGGCTAGTTTTTGTATTTTTGTAGAGACAGGGTTTCACCATGTTGGCCAAGCTGGTCTTGAACTCCTGACCTCAGGTGATCTGCCCGCCTCGGCCTCCCAAAGTGCTGGGATTACAGGTGTGAGCCACCGCACCCAACCAGAAATGTTTTATTTTATAAAGGGTAATGGTCATACCTGCCTTGTTTACATGTCAGATGAGATAATCAAATGAGAAACATTAGCTTTAATTTTGTGGGCATTTACTCTGTGCTAATCACTGATCTGTGTTTCTCACTCATTCAGTACATTAACACTGTGAGAGAGCAGAACTATTCCTGTTTAGAGATATTCCTGTTTAGGTGTTAGAGACAGAGTGGTTTAGTAACTTGTCCGAGGTTACACTGCCTGTAAGTGACTGGGCCCAGCGTTTTGCAGGGTGTCTTAGTCCGTTTTGTGCTGTTGTAACACACCAAAATACCAGAGGCTGGGTGATTTATAAAGAACAGAAATTGGCCAGGTGTGGTGGCTCACGCCTGTAATCCCAGCACTTTGGGAGGCCAGGGCAGGGCAGATCACGAGGTCAAGAGATGGAGACCAGCCTGGCTAACACAGTGAAACCCCATCTTTACTAAAAACACAAAAAATTAGCCGGACGTGGTGGCATGTGTCTGCAGTCCCAGCTACTCGGGAGGCTGAGCTAGGAGAATTGCTTGAACCCGGGAAGCAGATGTTGCAGTGAGCCAAGATTGCTCCATTGCACTCCAGCTTGGGTGACAGAGCGAGACTCTGTCTCAGAAAAAAAAAAAGTGTCTGGGCGTGGTGGCTCGCGTCTGTAATCCCAGCACTTTGGGAGGCCGAGGCGGGTGGATCACGAGGTCAGGAGGTCAAGACCATCCTGGCTAACACGGTGAAACCCCGTCTCTACTAAAACTACAAAACGTTAGTTGGGTGTGGTGGCGGGTGCCTTTAGTCCCAGCTACCAGGAGGCTGAGGCAGGAGAATACCGTGGACTTGGGAGGTGGAGTTTGAAGTGAGCCAAGATCGCACAACTGCACTCCAGTCTGGGCAACAGAGCGAGACTCTGTCTCGAAAAAAAAGAACAGAAATTTATTTCTGACAGTTCTGGAGGTGGGGAAGTTCAAGATCAAGGCACCAGCTGGTTCATTGTCTGGTGAAGGCTGCTCTCCCCTTCCATCCAAGATGATACCTTGTTGACGAATTATTTGGAGGAGAGGACTGGAAGGAATGCTGTGGCCTCACATGAGAGAAGGCAAAATGGCAACAGGGCCAAACAGGCATGAAGGCTGTTTTCCTTTTTCTTTCTTTCTTTTCCTTTTTTTAGAGATGAGACAAGGTCTCACTATGTTAACCAGGCTGGTCTCAAACTCCTGAGCTCAAGTAATCCTCTCACCTCGGCCTCCCCAAGTGCCCAGGATTGCAGGCATGAGCCACCATGGCTGGCCTTTTATTTATTTATTTACTTTTTCCATAGAGATAGGGTCTTGCCACATTGTCCAGGCTGGTCTCAAACTCCTGGGCTCAAGTGATCCCCTGCCTCCTCCTCCCAAGGTACTAAGATTACAGATGTGAGCCACCACACCCAGTTTAAAGTCTCTTTTATAAGGGCCTTAATCCCATTTGTGAGGAAGGAGCCTTAATGGTTAAGTTGAAACTTAACCATAAGTTTCAACAGCGGAATTTTGGAGGGGACACATTCAAACCATAGCACAGACTGTCCAGGGCTGACCACAATCAGCTGTGGCCTGTGGCAGAGCCCTGTGGACACCGGGTAAGTGCCCATCCTAGACATTTACTCCATCCTTCCCACAGGTGCTGAAGTCCACAGGGGATGTGGCCGGAGGGCGGGCCCTGTACGAGGGGTATGCGGCAGTCACTGATGCGCCCCCGGAGTGCTTCCTCACCCTCAGGGACACGGTGCTGCTGCGTAAGGAATCTCGGAAGCTCATCGTTCAGCCCAACACTCGCCTTGAAGGTAATGGACTCTTGAGCTCCCTTAATGAGCACCACACAGGGCCCTCTGGGAAGCAATAAGAACCCATCCCAGGGCTCAGGGAGAGCAGCCTGGGATGGCCCTTCCCTTTCTGCCAGGGTCCTTCCCGTGCCAAACCTCAGGCCCTAATCTTGGTATCGGTCACCACCCACCACCCCCCCGACACACACACAGTCATGCGAGTTGTAAGACAGTGACAGAAGATTTGAAGAATACCACCAGAGCAGGGGATAGCAGAACATGCAGACTTAGGGGGAAGCCAGGCATTTGTACCAAAGGATTAGACCTGTTGGGTACCCAGGCTGGGGGTCAGGTCAGGAGGGAGCTGGGACCCAGCAAGCCTAGTGAAACCCAGTGGACAGTGTGACTTGGTCGCATCTGGGATGGTGATCAACAGCTGCATCATCCCTCTTCCTTCTCAAGCGACAATTCCGGAGCCTCGCCCTGGCCACAAGGTGCTTATATCTTTTGAATTCAAACCCCCTGGGGACCCAGCCCCTGACTGCCTTCACTTTCCTCTCACCCCTTGATTCATCTTTCCTGCTGTTTGTCACTTGAGACACCTAAGATGATGTGGTGTTATGGAGTGGTTAGAGCACCAGCTTCAGAACCGCCCTTTGACCTTGGCCTAGTCATTTGACCTTTCTAGACTTTGGTGTCTTCATTCACAAAGCCATTGCGGACCGCTTGCTGATATTATAGTGAACCTGAATTCCTTCTTAGAGTTTCTAAGTGCTTTCTGGGGATTAACCTTTTAAATCCATACAGTAGCCCAATAAGGTAGGTATTTTTGTTATCCCCATTTTACAGGTAAGGAAACTGAGGCACAGAGAGTAATTTGAGTAATTTGCACAAGGCTTATGCCTTTTTAGTGGAGAAGCCAAGAGTCAAATTAAGAGTGGTTGAGTCAGGCATGGTGGCCCCTGCCTGTAGTCCCAGCTACTTGAAAGGGTGAGGTGGGAGGATCGCTTGAGCCTAGGAGTTCAAGACTGCAGAGCAAGACCTCAGCTCTTCAAAAAAAAAAAAAAAAAAAAAAAAAGCATTGTCCTGGGCAGTTGTGAGGGTTAAATAGAATAATATTTGTAAAAAGTCATTACCTATTATTGGTGAGGAAAAAGCATTTATTTATTTGTTTTTTGGGTGGGTTTTTTTTTTTTTTTGAGATGGAGTCTCACTCTGTCTCCCAGGCTGGAGTGTAGTGGCGCAATCTTGGTTCACTGCAGCCTCCGCCTCTGAGTTCAAGTGATTCTCCTGCCTCAGCCTTCCGAGTAGCTGGGATAACAGGTCCCTGCCACCACACCCAGCTAATTTTTTTTTTTTTTTTTTTTTTGAGACGGAGTCTCGCTCTGTCGCCTAGGCTGGAGTGCAGTGGCACGATCTCCGCTCACTGCAACCTCTGCCTCCCGGGTTCATGCCATTCTCCTGGCTCAGCCTCCCGAGTAGCTGGGACTACAGGCACCCGCCACCGTGCCCACCTAATTTTTTGTGTTTTTAGTAGAGACGGGGTTTCACCGTGTTAGCCAGGATGGTCTCAATCTCCTGACCTCGTGATCCGCTCACCTCGGCCTCCCAAAGTGCTGGGATTACAGGCGTGAGCTACCGCACCTGGCTGCTAATTTTTTTTTTTTAGTAGAGACGGAGTTTTACAATGTTGGCTAGGCTGATCTTGAACTCCTGACCTCAAGTGATCCTCCCACCTTGGCCTCACAAAGTGCTGGGATTATAGGCGTGAGCCACCGTACCCGGCCTTATTTTTTTATTTTTAATTTTGTTTATTTATTTATTTTTTGAGACAGGGTCTCACTCTGTCACCCAGGCTGGAGTACAGTGGTGTGACCTTGGCTCACTGCATCCTCTGCTTCCGGGGCTCAAGTAATTCTGTAGCCTCAGCCTCCCGAGCATCTGGCACTACACACCCGGCTAAGTTTTGTATTTTTTGTAGAGACGGGATTTCTCCATGTTGGCCTGGCTGGTCTTAAACTCCTGAGCTCAAAGTGATCCACCCTCCTCGGCCTCCCAAAGTGCTGGGATTACAGGTGTGAGCCACCATGCCCAGTGGAAAAAGCTTTTATTTTATTTCTTTCTGAGATGGAGTTTCCCTCTTGTTGCCCAGGCTGGAGTGCAATGGCGCAATCTTGGCTCATTGCAACCTCTGCCTCCCAGGTTCAAGCGATTCTCCTGCCTCAGCCTCCTGAGTAGCTGGGATTACAGGCATGTGCCGCCATGCCTGGCTAATTTTTGTATTTTTAGTAGAGACAGGGTTTTGCCATGTTGGCCAGGCTGGTCTCGAACTCCTGACCTCAGGTGATCCGCCCTCCTCGGCCTCCCAAAGTGCTGGGATTACAGGCGTGAGCCACCGTGCCCGGCTGGAAAAAGTATTTATTAAGACGCTCATTCTAGATGCTTTTCCGTGCCCTCCAGAGGCTTCCTGGGATTTGGCCCCAACCCTTGCCAGCCTCACCACCTCTTCTCTGGCTTACTGTACTCCGGGCTCCCGACCCTTCTGTTTCTTCTACCCACTGAGCTCGCTCCACTCCTACAGCCTTTAAATAGGCTGTTCTTGCTGCTTGGCATGATCTTCCTCCAGATCTTTGCCTGTCTGGTTCTTTTTGTCCTTCAGCTCCTTGTAAAATGGCACCTTGTGAGAGAGGTTGTCTCTGACCCCTCAACCTAAAGTAACTGCTTCAGTCCCTCTCTATTCTGCCACCCAGCTTTATTTTCTTCATGTGCCCATCACGCTTGCCCATTTTTTTGGTGGTCACATCTCATGATGGGAGGAGCAGCATACACCAGTGCCTCATGCACAGCCTGGCACATTGGAGTTGCTCAGTGGCTGTCAAATGAGTGCATTAACAAATCATGCCAGCCACATGGACAGTACCATCAATTGCTTTGATATGTCCAGCCCTGTGCGAGCCATGGGGGAGCCACTGGGGACCCGGAGGTGATGACAGCTCATTGGGGATGATAAGATATGGAGATAAATAATCACACAAGGGAAGTGTTAATGAGCAGCCAAAAGATATAAACAGAACTCTGAACACTTAGAGGAGGGAAGATCGCATCCATCTTTAAGAGGATCTGGGAACGTTCTGGGGAGGAAGTGGTGGTTCCCACTAGATCTGAAGAACAGGTTGGATTTTCAACGGCTGTGATGGTGATGCACTGTAAAAATTTTTTTTTTTTTTTGAGGTGGAGTCTCACTCTGTCCCGCAGGCAGTGGTGAGATCTCGGCTCACTGCAACCTCCACCTCCCGAATCAAACAATTCTCCGGCCTTAGCCTCCGAAAAGCTGGGATTACAGGCGCCCACCAACATGCCTGGCTAATTTTGTATTTTTAGTAGAGATGGGGTTTCACCATGTTGGCCAGGCTGATCTCAAACTCCTGACCTCAAGTGATCCACCTGCCTCAGCCTCCCAAAGTGCTGGGATTACAGGCGTGAGCCACCACACCCAGCCAGGTCACTGTAAAAGTTTTCTATGGATTAACTCCTGACAACCCAGAGAGAAATGGTTATTATCCTCATTTTTCAGCTGGAAAATGAGGCACAGAGGGGCTGTGTATTTGCCTGCGGTCACACAGCTTTTGGGTGGCACAGCCAGAACTTGAACTCCAGAGCCTGTGCTCTTTGCTGCTGTACAGCTTGCGATGTCATGGAACATGACAAGTTGCAGAGAAGGGCTAGAGCAGTTGAAATGTGTTTGAGAGCAGTACTTCCCAGGAGTATTCAGGGGACCCTCAGAACAGCCCATTTAACAAATTGGTAAACAGGCTCGGAGATAATGATGCCATGGTGGCTAGCATTTGTTGAGCACCCCTTCAATGTGTGACTATGTCATCACCACAGCTCCTTTACAGATGAGGAGACTGAAGCTTAGGAGGTTGGGAAACTTGCCCCAGGTCCCACAGTAGACAGATGAAGTTGTTGCTGGACTGTGAGCTTCAGGACACCAAGGACTGTATCTGTTTCACCTAGTGTGGCACCTGGTGTAAACCTTTTATTATTTATTTATTTATTTATTTATTGAGGTAGAATCTCACTCTGTCGCCCAGGCTGGAGTATAGTGGCATGAGCTCCATTCACTGCAACCTCTGCCACCCAGGTTCTCCAGCCTCAGCCTCCCGAGTAGCTGGGACTACGGGCACGTGCCACCACGCCCAGCTAATTTTTTTGTATGTTTAGTATAGACAGTGTTTCACCATGTTGGCCAGGCTTGTCTCAAACTCCTGACCTCAGGTGATCCTCCCGCCTCGGCCTCCCAAGGTGCTGGGATTACAGGCATGAGCTACCGTGCCCAGCCTAAATCTTTATTTGACTGACTGAATGAATGAAAGCAGCAATGCATTTAATACTCCCCCTGTAGTATTTCCTTCCTCACAGGGTTAGTGTAAAGAGTAAATTAAGTAATTAACCTAAAACGTAGAGCACAGGTTCTTTTTGGCAGAGCTCAGTAAGAAACAGCTGCTGCTGTGATTGTGATTATTAAGACTATTATGATGATTCAGTTTCCCTATTCAAACCTTTCCCTGCTGCTATTTTATCTCCATCTCCTCCCCAGACTCAGACGTGCAGCTTCTGGAATACGAGGCCTCGGCTGCTGGCCTCATCCGATCCTTCTCCGAGCGTTTCCCAGAGGATGGACCCGAGTTGGAGGAGATCCTCACACAACTGGCCACAGCTGATGCCCGATTCTGGAAGGGCCCCAGTGAGGCCCCATCTGGCCAGGCTTGAGGAAGATGTGTGGCCTCTCCCCTAACTCCAAGAAACCAAGGCTGCAAGTGGCCCTCCATTCGTGTGTGTTTTTAGGGGCTAGGGGAGGGGGAGGGGCAGGATCTTGGACCTTGGTACTACCTCAGCTGAGGGTGGTGACACTAACCCCTTCCATTTGTCAGCACTTTCCAGCTTGCCAAGTGCTTCCCCTCTGTGATCTCATTTCATCTGCACTGCCATACCTGGAGTGAGCAAGACAGGGCTCACCATCCTGTCTACCAGATGAGGAAATGGCAGTTCTGAGAAGTCACTGGTCTAGATTCCACAGGTGGCACGTGACAGCTAGGGTTCAAAATGTTCTCACCTAATCCAGTGCTCCTCACATATTAATTTTATAACCAGACAAATAAATATTAGAGACAACCACCATATTTGTGTGGCTCCTCCTTGCCTTTGTCTGTCTTCTCATTTGCTCCCAGCAGAGTGATGGGCTCAAGGCCTGGGGAGGGAGCAAGGAGGGCCATTTTTAGCCTCCCTTCCACAACAGGATGTTGACGTTATCTCTAGATGAGGATATGCAGTCACAGAGCTAAACATAGCACAATCTTTGCAGCTCTCCTTTGTGGCATTCCTTGCATTTTTAAATGTTCCGGGGCCAGGCGCGGTGGCTCACGCCTGTAATCCCAGCACTTTGGGAGGCCGAGGCGAGCAGATCACGAGGTCAGGAGTTTCAGACTAGCCTGGCCAATATGGTGAAACCTCGTCTCTATTAAAAAATAAAAAAATTAGGCCGGGTGCGGTGGCTCAAGCCTGTAATCCCAGCACTTTGGGAGGCCGAGACGGGCGGATCACGAGGTCAGGAGGCCGAGACGGGTGGATCACGAGATCAGGAGATCGAGACCATCCTGGCTAACACGGTGAAACCCCGTCTCTACTAAAAAAAAAAATACAAAAAACTAGCCAGGTGAGGTGGCGGGCACCTGTAGTCCCAGCTACTCAGGAGGCTGAGGCAGGAGAATGGCCTGAACCCGGGAAGCGGAGCTTGCAGTGAGCTGTGATCCGGCCACTGCACTCCAGCCTGGGCAACAGAGTGAGACTCCGTCTCAAAAAAAAAAAAAAAAATTAGCTGGGCATGGTGGCTACTGTAATCCCAGCTACTCGGGAGGCTGAGGCAGGAGAATCGCTGGAACCCGGGAGGCGGAGGTTGCAGTGAGCTGAGATCGTGCCATTGCACTCCAGCCCTGGCGACAGAGCGAGACTCCATCTCAAAAAAAAAAAAAAAAAAAAAAAAAGTTGTGGGAATCTACAAACTCAACTTAAGTCAGAATCCTCTGCATTTGCCCCATAACCTTCATGTTTTGTTTCTCTGGGCCTGGACCTCTACAGTAAGGCAGCAAGACAGGACCTGACCCCTTTTCAACCGGGTAACCATGAAGATGGAGACAGGAGGAGTTTGCTTTGCTGCTCATAAATGCAAGAAGGGGGCTTCTTTCCAACCCTGGAAGCCAAAGGGCCCTGTGGCTGACCCAGAGACTGTAAGACCCAGACGCATGGAAAGGCGGCTCTGACTGGGAAGGAGGAAAGATAAATAAGCTGGGAGAGATTCCTCAACCCAGGAGGGTGGCCAGCGCGTCCTCCTCAGCCTAGAGGAGAAAGCTTGGCGCCCGGAACCTTTGTACTCGCGCTTCCCAGCGCTCGGGCATTATTGGGCGTTACGCGGCGGCGGGGGAGGGGCCGGTTGCCAGGACGACGCCTGCGAAAATGGCCGCTGCGTCCTCATCGGATTACAACGGCTGCGGAGCTGAGAGGTGAAGGCGGGGCCCCTCAAGGCTTCTTTTCCCACCCGTGTAAAGAGGGTCCCTTGGTCCCCGGGTTCTGGGCTCTTGCTGTTCTCGGGCAGTCTGGAAGGACTCTTATAGAGGTCAAATAGGGAAACCGAGGCCTAAGATGTGCATATGTGTGTCTGGAGGTCGCTCGGTGAGCCAGTGGCGGAGCCTGGACTTGTACCCAGACGTTCTGTACCTTACGTTCAGAGTGACCTGTACCAGCTTACTCAAAGTTTTCTTCCCCTTCCATGGGACTCACTCCCCAACTCTTTCCCCCACTCCCAGCAATGAGGCCAATTCGAAATGGTTGGATGCGCACTACGACCCAATGGCCAACATCCACACCTTTTCTGCCTGCCTAGGTGAGTCTCTGGAACCAGGAACCCTGGGTTCTAGTGGGATGGGGAGTCAGACAATGGTCCTGTAGTGAAGCCTCTGGGATATCTGAGACCCTGGTTTTGGCCCTTTTGTTTTCCAGCGCTGGCAGATTTGCATGGGGATGGGGAATACAAGGTAAGCATATCACCCTCGCAGGAGAGTTGAGGGTAGGGGGATGTACCCAGAAATGAGATTTCCCGACGGCTGAAAAGAGGCCCAGCATACTCTGGAATTCACATATACTGTGAAAAAGCACATTTAGCGTTAAATTTTGTTTTTATGTGGAAAGTGAGGAGAACGTATTAATTTCATAATACAGACTGCAGAAAGTAAAGCAGATCAAATATTTCTAGGGATTCTACTAAGACAAAGCCTTTTACTTTTAGTTAACATGACTTCCTTGTTGGAAGGGCAAATCCCTTGGTTGGTGGGGGGCGGCATTAGAATCTGGAGGGAAAGTAAAAGGGAGGGAAGTTAACGTTTTGTTTATCAAAAGATTTTAAGATTGGCCATGAGCTGTCAATTGTTGAAGCTGGATAATGGGATATATGGGGGTTCACTATATCTCTTCACTTTTGTATGTGGATGAAAATTTTCCATAGTAAAAATGTTAAATTTTTTTTTTTTTTTTTTTGACGCGGAGTCTTGCTCTGTGCCCCAGGCTGGAGTGCAGTGGCGTGATCTCGGCTCACTGCAAGCTCCGCTCCCCCGGGTTCACGCCATTCTCCTGCCTCAGCCTCCCGAGTAGCTGGGACTACAGGCGCCCGCCACCTCGCCCGGCTAATTTTCTTGTATTTTTAGTAGAGACGGGGTTTCACCGTGTTAGCCAGGATGGTCTCGATCTCCTGACCTCATGATCCGCCCGTCTCGGCCTCCCAAAGTGCTGGGATTACAGGCTTGAGCCACCGCGCCCGGCCAAAAAAATGTTAAATTTTAAATTTAATTTTAAGGCCAGCATGGTGGCTCACGCCTGTAATCCCAGCACTTTGGGAAGCTGAGGCGGGTGGATCACTTGAAATCAGGAGTTCAAGACCAGCCTGTCCAACATGGTGAAACACCATCTCTACTAAAAATACAAAAATTAGCCGGGCATGGTGGTGGGCAACGGTAATCCTAGCTACTTGGGAGGCTGAGGCAGGAGAATCGGTTGAACCCGGGAGGTGGAAGTTGAGTGAGCCGAGATCATGCCACTATACTCCAGCCTGGATGACAGAGTGAGATTCCATTTAATTTTAAATTAAAAATATATTTTTAAATAAATATATATTTAATTTTAAATAAAAATGTAAAGTTTAAAAGATGTAAATTTTTTAAAGGTAGAGAAATATATTTGGATAAAAGAAAGGAAGTTAGCATGGATTCAGTATCCATTTCTGGACTAGACCTTCCGTGGAGGCACATAAACATAGATTTTATTTATTCCCATTTTGTGAATGGGAAAATAGTTTCAAAGAGGTTAAGTTTACTTAATTTGTAACTGGGTCTGTTTGATTTCAAGTCTTGTGCTTTTTCACCATAGCTCACTCACCATGGGCAACGACACCACGATAGATAAATCATGTGGGTAGCTAGAAGATTGTCCTGGAATCCTACCCCACATAGAGAGTGCAATAGGACTCAGTGGTTTTTGTCCCCAAATTCCTATCCATAATGCATTCAGTAATTCAGCAAGTGTATAGTGAGTCCCTACTGTGTGTCAGGCATTGTTGGGACTCTACACTTAGAAATACATCAGCATGTAGTCAGGAGGATATACAGACACTGTCAACAATTATTCCATGATATTGATTGAACACCTAGTTAGTATTTGGCTCTGGGCTTACAGTAATGAGGGAAGAGAAACCACAGACACAGTAGCTAATAAGAAATGTTAGCCAGGCACAGTGGCTCATGCCTGTAATCCCAGGACTTTACGAGGCCAAGGCAGGTAGATCATGAGGTGGAGTTCGAGACCAGCCTGGCCAACATGGTGAAACCCCATCTGTACTAAAATACAAAAATCAGCCAGGCGTGGTGGCAGGCGCCTGTAATCCCAGCTACTTGAGAGGCTGAGGCAGGAGAATGACTTGAAACTGGAAGGCGGAGGTTTCAGTGAGCTGAAATCACACCATTGCACTCCAACCTGGGTGACAGAGCGAGACTCCATCTTAAAAAAACGAAAGAAAGAAATGTTAAATACCTTCACATAATAGAATGTTTAATGGCTAGTTTATTCACCATTGAGCCCCAGCATCTAGCCCAGTGCCTGGCACAAAGTTGGTACTTGATAAATATTTGTGAGGAAGTGAGTAGATGCTAAAATTGAACATTCTGATGTGGTCCCTGGAAAGTATTATGGGGGCGCCAGTGAGAACAATGGATTCTATCTGGAGGCACCAGGAAGCAGTAATGTGTAAACTGGGCATTTAAGGATGAATGAAGTCTATCAAGAAGTCAAGGATGAGAGGATGGGGAAGGCATTTCAGGTAGAAGAAACAGCAAAAGCAGAGGCACAGAGGCTTAGAAGTTCATAGCATACTTGGAAAGAATAAATGTGAAGTTAGAAAGTTGAGGCCCATATAAAATAACTACCACATAAAAAAGTAGTTAAGACTATGGCTTTGGGTTCAGACAGACCTAGCTCTACCACTTTATAGCTGTGTGACTTTACTTAACATCTCTAAGACACAGCTTCCTCATTTGAGAAATGAGGCTAATAATGGTACCTGCTTCACAAGGTTGTTGAAAGCCCGGTGTAGTGGCGCACATCTGTAGTCCTAGCTGCTTGGGAGGCTAAGGTGGGAAGATCGCTTAAGCCCAGGAGTTCGAGGCTGCAGTGACCCATGATTGCACCACTGCACTCCAGCCTAGGTGACAGAGCAAGACCCAGTCTCTTAAAAATAATAAGATTGTCGGCCGGGTGCAGTGGCTCACGCCTGTAATCCCAGCACTTTGGGAGGCCAAGGCGGGCGGATCACAAGGTCAGGAGATCAAGACCATCATGGCGAACATGGTGAAACCCCATCTCTACTGAAAATACAAAAAAATTAGCCGGGGCCGGGCGTGGTGGCTCACGCCTGTAATCCCAGCACTTTGGGAGGCCGAGGTGGGTGGATCACAAGGTAAGGAGATCGAGACTACGGTGAAACCCCGTCTCTACTAAAAATACAAAAAATTAGCCGGGTGCGGTGGCAGGCGCCTGTAGTCCCAGCTACTCGGGAGGCTGAGGCAGGAGAACAGCGTGAACCCGGGAGGCGGAGCTTGCAGTGAGCCGAGATCGCGCCACTGCACTCCAGCCTGGGGTACAGAGTGAGACTCCGTCTTTAAAAAAAAAAAAAAAAAATTAGCCGGGCGTGGTGGCAGGCGCCTGTAGTCCCAGCTTCTCGGGAGGCTGAGGCAGGAGAATGGCGTGAACCCGGGTGGCGACGGAGCTTGCAGTGAGCGGAGATCGTGCCACTGCACTCCAGCCTGGGAGACAGAGCGAGACTCCATCTCAAAAATAATAATAATAATAATAATAAGATTGTCAAGAGGGTTAAATGAAAGGATGCATGCAGTTTCTGATGTGGTCCCTGGCACATACTGCATGATCAGTAGCCAGCCTTTCTTGGGTACCCACTTTCCGGCCAGAGCACAGCAATGGGAAGTGTGATAGGAAACAAGTTGGGAACTAGATCAGAGGGGCCTACCAGGCCTCATTCAGGGGAATGGGCTTGTGTGGCAGCTCCAGCAGCTTAGAAGATGGATTGGAGGGTGGAAAACTGAGAGACCAAAAAGCTTGGTTCCCCTCTGTGTGTCCACAGAGCACATCCTGCCCTGCATTTGGAAACCAGGCTTCAGCAGCCCAGATATGGGTGTCCCCATCCCTCCCACACTGAGCTCTACCACTGTCCCAGTGTCTCTCTAGAAGTGCCTGGCATGGAAGAAATGTTTGCTGAATGAATAAGAAAAACATCAACTGCCACTTATTCCTCAGTAGCACTTACCAGGTTCTGTAACTCATTATCTCACTTGATTTTCACCACATACCATGAAAGTATTCTCATTTTGCAAGTGGGAAACCTGAGATTCAGAAAGGTTAGTCAACTTTCCCAAGGTCAAGCAGCTTGAAAGCCTGAAGGCAAAGCCTTTATTGGTGCAGGAATGAATGAATGCGCACCAGCAATAAGGCAAGAAGAGGGTCAGTGGGGAGGTCTTCAGACCCTGAGCCTAGAATGAGCCATCCTCTCCCTGCAGCTGGTGGTAGGGGACCTTGGCCCTGGTGGGCAGCAGCCCCGCCTGAAGGTGCTCAAAGGACCACTGGTGATGACCGAAAGCCCACTACCTGCTCTGCCAGCTGCTGCTGCCACCTTCCTCATGGAGCAACATGAGCCCCGGACTCCAGCTCTGGCACTTGCTTCAGGCCCTTGTGTCTATGTGTATAAGAATCTCAGACCTTACTTCAAGTTCAGCCTGCCCCAATTGCCTCCAAATCCTCTGGAACAAGACCTTTGGAACCAGGCCAAAGAAGTAAATAACATGGGAGTTGGGAACCAGAAGGCAAAGATGGCAGCCACTGGGAGAGGAGGGCTGGGCTCCTGGGAAGAAGGTGGGCTGGTGGCAGGAGGTCAGTTATAGTCCATCTCTGACAGCAGCAGTGGTGGCACTTCTTTTTTTTTTTTTTTTTTTGAGACGGAGTTTCACTCTTGTTGCCCGGAGTAGAGTGCAATGGCGTGATCTTGGTTCACTGCAGCCTCCGGCTCCTGGGTTCAAGCAATTCTTCTGCCTCATCCTCCTGAGTAGCTGGGATTACAGGCACCAGCAACCACGCCTGACTAATTTTTTGTATGTTTTAGTAAGAGACAAGATTTTGCCATGTTGGCCAGGCTACTCTCAAACTCCTGGCCTCATGTGATCTGTCTGCCTCGGCCCCACAAAGTGCTGGGATTACAGGCATGAACCACCATGCCCAGCCTAGTGGTGGCACTTTTGGACAAGTTGCTGCACTTGGCTACTCAGCAGTGGCTCCCAGAGAGGCACTGAGCCAGTCCCCTTAGAGAGTGGAACCCAGAAAATTCCTCTGCACTAGCCACATCCCTGCCCAACTTTGAGGTAGATGAAACCAAAGAAGGCAGGGGCCTATCAGAAGGAGGACTGGAAACACCAAGAGAGGAGGGGAATTTGGGGAAGCGCCGATAAATGGGATGATGAACATGGCCCTGAGACTGGATTCAGGTAACGGGCGTGAGCTTGGGGCTCAGTGCAGAGGCAGGCTGGCAGGGAGACAGAGACCAAGAGGTACCCCCAGAAGTGTGGAGCTCTCTGAGGGCATGGGCATTGGGTTTCCTGCCTGGCTTGAGCTCACAGGCTCACCCTTCTTCCACATTTTCACAGGACCGGATTGACCCCTTAACCCTGAAGGAGATGCTGGAGAGCATCCGGTGAGAGGCTGCCTTCCCCTTCATCCCCCTCCTCACTCCTTCATCCCATCTGAGCCCCAGGGCCCCATTCCTCCACTTGGCTGCCATGCTGGCCCCTTTCCTTGCAGGGAGACGGCAGAGGAGCCGTTGTCTGTCCAGTCACTCAGGTAAGGGCCCTGTGGAGGGCCAGGGTTTGGGAGGCTCCAGGTGGAGGAAGCAGCCACCAGATTGTGCCAGAATGATAGAGGAGGGCAGTGAGGCTGGGGCCTGCTGTGTGTCTCTGTGTGTTCTCTGTGTGTCTAGGTTTCTGCAGCTGGAGCTGAGTGAAATGGAGGCATTTGTAAACCAACACAAGTCCAACTCCATCAAGCGGCAGGTAATATCCCCTTCTCTTTTTATTTCCCTCTAAAAAAATTTACATTTTTTTAAAAGACCGCTTAACATCAGTGGTAAATTCTATAAGCAAACCCAACCAGTATCTCTTTGCTGTATTCCTTCCAGCCATGCCATGTGTGTGTAATCATAAAGCTGCAGTGCCTTCCGCATTCCAGTTAGTAGTGACAGGTTGTTTTGTATTTTTGTTGTTGTTGTTACAGGTTGTTTTGTATTTTTGTTGTTGTTGTTGTTGTTGTTGTTTGAGACAGTCTTGTTCTCACCCAGGCTGGAGTGCAGTGGCATAACCTCAGCTTACTGCAACCTCTGTCTCCCAGGTTCAAGCGATTCTCGATTCTCCTGCCTCAGCCTCCCGAGTAGCTGGGATTACAGGCATGTGCCACCACGCCCGACTAATTTTTGTATTTTTAGTAGAGATGGGGTTTCGCCATGTTGGCCAGGCTGGTCTCCAACTCCTGACCTCAGGTGATCCGCCCGCCTTGGCCTCCCAAAGTGCTGGAATTACAGGCGTGAACCACCACACCCGGCTGACAGCTTTTTTTTTTTTTTTTTTTTTTTTTGAGACGGAGTCTCGCTCTGTCGCCCAGGCTGGAGTGCAGTGGCGCGATCTCGGCTCACTGCAAGCTCCGCCTCCCGGGTTCACGCCATTCTCCTGCCTCAGCCTCCCGAGTAGCTGGGACTACAGGCGCCCACAACCGCACCCGGCTAATTTTTTGTATTTTTAGTAGAGACGGGGTTTCACCGTGGTCTCGATCTCCTGACCTTGTGATCCGCCCGCCTCGGCCTCCCAAAGTGCTGGGATTACAGGCGTGAGCCACCGTGCCCGGCGACAGCTTTTAATATATAGATATATAGTCAGCAGGACACAGATTCTGAGAAAAAGATAGATACAAACATACATACATACATACGTACATACACAGATACATAGAAATAAAAAAAGATCATGTTACATACATTGCACATAACTTTTGTTTTCTTGAGAGTAAAGGTAATAGATTTTTATTACAGAAATTTTGGAAAAACAAAGAGGGGTATATAGGCCAAGTGCATTGACTCATGCCTGTAATCCCAGCACTTTGGGAGGCCAAGGAGGGGATAATTGGAGGCCAGGAGTTTGTGACCAGCCTGGGCAAGAAAAAAGCGAGACTTCTTTTTTAAGTTAGCTGGGTGTGGTGGCATGTGCCTGTAGTCCCAACTGCTCAGTAGGCTAAGGCAGGAGGATTGCTGGAGCCCAGGAGTTGAAGGCTGCAGTGAGCTATGATTGTGCCAGTGCACTTTAGCCTGGGCAACAGAGTGACGAGAACTTTTTTTTTGTTTTGAGACAGTCTCGCTCTGTCACCCAGTCCTGCCCCCACCACCCAGAAAAAGAGGGAAGTATAAAGGAGAAATATAAATATGACTGTAATTTCACTACTGAGAGATCCAAAAGATACCTATTCTTACCATTTTGATATATTTTCTTCGTAAGTATGCTTTTATATCCTGCTTCTCTTGAGTATGTAACATATTTTGAGCATTCGTCTTTAGGAACTTCATTGTTAATGGTCTCTTGATTATGTCACTGACTATTCAGTATTTCCTTCATACTTTGTTTATATAACCATTCACATCCAGGTCATTAGACAAATGTTTCCCTTTTATTCACTTCCTACTTTTTGTAGTTATAATTTTAATGCCTTTATTGATGAACCTATGCATTGGTGAGACCTAGTGGTTCTTTTTTTTTTTTTTTTTTTGAGATGAAGTCTTGCTCTGTAACCAGGCTAGAATGCAGTGTGATCTCAGCTCACTGCAACCTCTGCCTCCCGGGTTCAAGTGATTCTCATGCCTCAGCCTCCCGAATAGCTGGGATTACAGGTGCCCTCCACTGCGCCCGGCTAAATTTTGTATTTTTTAGTTAGAGATGGGGTTTCACCATCTTGGCCAGGCTGATCTCGAACTCCTGACCTCGTGATCACCTGCCTTGGCCTCCCAAAGTGCAGGGATTACAGGCATGAGCCACCACGCCCAGCCGATCTAGTGGTTCTTGACCTAGGGGCACCAACCCTCAGTCCAGGAACAGACTCCCAGAGCTGTCTTGCAGTTTAGAAAGCCCCATGGGAACCATCCACCCCATAGAGGCCACGCTCACTGAACACACTGACAAACACATGCCTCAGACTTTGGCTTGTGTTAGACCAATTCTGTGAGAAACACTGCTCTCTCCTGCTGATCAGCAGCTTTGACATCCACAGTTGTCAATATCTTTGAGTCCTTTTAAAATGGGGAAGTGAATTAATTACTGCTTAAAAGATGCAGTTTGGAGGGGGCAGTCTTCTCAAGTATCTGTCATGGTTACCACTCACATCTTTTTTTTTTTTTTGAGACAGAGTTTTGCTTGTTGCCCAAGCTGGAGTGTAATGGCACGATCTCAGCTCACTGCAACCTCCGCCTCCTGGGTTCAAGCGATTCTCCTGCCTCAGCCTCCTGAGTAGCTGGGATTACAGGTGTGCACTACCACGTCCAGCTAATTCTTTGTATTTTTAGTAGAAATAGGGTTTCACCATGTTAGCCAGGCTAGTCTCCACTCCTGACCTCAGGTGATCTGCCCACCTTGGCCTCCCAAAGTGCTGGGATGACAGGCGTGAGCCACTGCACCCGGCCAACCACTCGCATCTTTGAGTTATCATTAACATTTGGAATGGGAATAGTTACCACTAGTATCTGTCCACATGTTTGTAAGCTTTCTCCTTCCATTAGGCACTGAAAATCATTCCTCTTTTTTCATCTTTTTTGGGGTAGGGTAAGGAGCTGGGTCTTCTTCTTTCACTGAGGCTGCAGTGCAGTGGTGTGATCGTGGCTCACTGCAGCCTCAAACTCCTGGGTTCAAGTGATCCTCCCCCTTCAACCTCCTGAGTAGCTGGGACCACAAGTGCATGCCACCACACCCAGCTAATTTTTTTTATTTTCATTTTTTGTAGAGATGGGATCTCACTATGTTGCCCAGGCTAGTCTTAAACTTCTGAGCTCAAGTAGTCCTCCCACCTCAGCCTCCCAAAGTGCTGATATTACAGGCATGAGATGCTGTGCCCAGCTGTCTTTTTCAATCTTGATGATAATCACACAATGAGCACCTTTATCTAAAGAAAAACATTTTGCAGCCGGGCGTGGTGACTCTTGCTTGTAATCCCAGCACTTTGGGAGGCCGAGGCGGGTGGATCACGAGGTCAGGAGATCGAGACCAGCCTGGCTAACACGATGAAACCCTGTCTCTATTAAAAATACAAAAAATTAGCCAGGCGTGGTGGCGGGTGCCTGTAGTCCCAGCTACTCGGGAGGCTAAGGCAGGAGAATGGCGTGACCCCGGGAGGTGGAGTTTGCAGTGAGCCAAGATCGTGCCACTGCACTCGAGCCTGGGTGACAGGGCAAGACTCTATCTCAAAAAAAAAAAAAGAAAAACATTTTGCTTCTGCTAATTTCTGTAGGAGAAATTCCTTACAAAGGTGATCTTTTCTTTTTTGTTTTCCCTCCAATTATAATTACAAAAGAAACATGCGCCCACTGTAGAAATGATAGAAAGGCATCATGAGGAAATTAAACATCACTTGTGATATCACTGTCCAACAATAACTAGTGTTTGTTTAAGGGTTTAGCCTTCCACATGTTTTTGTAGTCATATATTTTTTATTTTGAAATTTTTATTCTTTTTTTTTTTTTTTTTTTTTGAGACAGAGTGTCGCTCTGTTGCCAGGCTAGAGTGCAGTGGTGTGATCTCAGCTCACTACAATCTCCACCTCCTGGGTTCAAGTGATTCTCCTGCCTCAGCCTCCCAAGTAGCTGAGACTACAGGCTCACGCCACCACACCCAGCTAATTTTTGTATTTTTAGTAGAGATGGGGTTTTACCATGTTGGCCAGGATGGTCTCGATCTCTTGACCTCGTGATCTGCCTGCCTTGGCCTCCCAAAATGCTGGGATTACAGGCGTGAGCCACTGCACCCAGCTTATTCTTTTCTTTTTTAAGAGATGGGATCTCACCATGTTGCCCAGGCTGGTCTCAAACTCCTGATCTCAAGTGATCCTCCCACCTGGGCCTCCCAAAGTGCTGGGATTACAGGCACGAGCCACCTTATTTGGCCTATATTCACATATTTTTAAAACTAGGATTATACTAATGTAATTTTTTTTTCTTTTCATTTTTTTGAGATGGAGTTTCGCTCCTGTTGCCCAGGCTGGAGTGCAATGGCGCGATCTCAGCTCATCGCAACCTCTGCTTCCTGGGTTCAAGCGATTTTCCTGCTTCAGCCTCCCGAGTAGCTGCAAATACAGGCATGCGCCACCACGCCTGGCTAATTTTGTATTTTTAGTAGAGACAGGGTTTCTCCCTGTTGTTCAGGCTGGTCTCAAACTCCCAACCTTATGTGATCCGCCCACCTCGGCGTCCCAAAATGCTGGGATTATAGGCGTGAGCCACTGCGCCCAGCCTTTTATCTTCTTTTCTTTTCTTTTTTTTTTTTTTTGAGGTAGAGTCTCCTTCTGTCGCTGAGGCTTGAGTACAATGGCACGATCTCAGCTCACTGGAACCTCCACTTCCCGGGTCCAAGCAATTCTGCCTCAGCCTCCCGAGTAGCTGGGATTATAGGTACCCGCCATCATGCCGGGCCAAATTTTGTATTTTTGTAGAGATGGGGTTTCTTTTCTTTTTTTTTTTTTTTTTTTGAGATGGAGTCTTGCTCTGTCGCCCAGACTGGAGTGCAGTGACACCACCTCGGCTCACTGCAGCCTCTGCCTCCCAGGTTCCAGCTATCCTCCTACCTCAGCCTCCTGGGTCACTGGGATTACAGGTGCATGCCACCATGCCTGGCTAATTTTCATACTTTTAGTAGAGATAGGGTTTCACTATGTTTGCCAGGCTGGTCTCGAGCTCCTGACCTCAGGTGGTCTGCCCCCAAAGTGCTTGGATTATAAGGGTGAGCCACCACGCCCAGCTGAGATGGGGTTCCACCATGTTGGCCAGGCTGGTCTTGAACTTCTGACCTCAGGTGATCTGCCCGCTTAAGCCTCCCAAAGTGCTGGGCTTACAGGTGTGAGCCACCACGCCCAGCCCTTTTCTTTTCTTTCTTTCTTTTTTTTTTAAGACGGGGTCTTACTCTGTCAGTCAGGCTGGAATACAGTGGCAGGATTATAGCTCACTGGAGCATCGAACTCCTGGGCTCAAGGGATCCTCCTGCCTCAGCCTCCTGAGTACCTGGGACTACAGGTGCATGCCATCACACCCGGCTAATTTTTTATTTTTATTTTTTGTAGAGTTGGGGGTCTCATTTTGCTGCCCAAGCTGACCTCAGACTCCTGGGCTCATGCAATCCATCTGCCTTGGTCCCCAAAAGTGCTGGGATTACAGGCATGATCCACTGAGCCTGGCCCAAATATTCTTTTAAAATATGACTTTAAAAAAAATGACTTCAGCCGGGCATGGTGGCTCATGCATGTAATCCCAGCACTTTGGGGGCTGAGGCAGGTGGATCACAAGGTCAGGAGTTCAAGACCAACCTGGGCAACATGGTGAAACCCTGTTTCTACTAAAAATACAAAAATTAGCTGGGCATGGTGGCGTATGCCTATAATCTCAGCTAGTTGGGAGGCTGAGGCAGGAGAATCGCTTGAACCTGTGAGGCAGAGGTTGCAGTGAGCCGAGATTGTACCACTGCACTCCTGCTTGGGCGACAGAGTGAGACCCTGTCTCAAAAAAAAAAAAAAAAAGACTACATAGTTTTTGATCATATGGATAGCTCATAATTGACTTAAGACAATCTTCTTTTGTTAGAAAGTTAGATTTGTTGCAGCAAACACCTTTGTACTTAAATTTTCTGTCACATCTCTGATATATCCTCTTCATCCTCCTTTGCTCTCTTTCTTTCCTCCTGTGGCATTCTGGGAGTATCTTGGGGGTGGTGTGTGGAGGTTCCCTGGGTGACCCCTGGAGTCCTTCTGTAGACAGTTATCACCACCATGACCACCTTGAAGAAGAACCTGGCTGACGAGGATGCTGTGTCTTGCCTGGTGCTGGGCACCGAGAACAAGGAGCTCCTGGTGCTTGATCCCGAGGCTTTCACCATTTTAGCCAAGGTCAGTGTCAGGTCTGACCCTGGGCACACTGGAGGCTCGGGCTACATTCTCTCCCCATGCTTCACAGTTAGTTCTGGGTGATATATATGTTCCTTGTAGAAAAATTAGAAACTAGATAAGCATAAAGAAAGATATATATCAAAAAATCCTGCCGCCCATGGATATATACAATTAAAGTTGAGGCATAGGTCTTTCTAGACATTTTCATATTTAGACATAGATATATAACTTGATGTAAATACTTAACTTTATGAAAACAGGATTAGCTGGGTGTGGTGGTCCATGCCTCTAACCCTAGTGCTTTGGGAGGCCAAAGCAGGAGGATGGCTTAAGCCCAAAAGTTTGAGGCTGCAGTGAGCTATGATTGTGGCACTGCACTCCAGCCTGGGTGACAGAGTAAGACCCTGTCTCTAAAAACAATAAGTAAATAAATAAATAAAAGCAGGAGGTTCATGTAGCATGTTCTTTTCATGTAGCAGTATATCATTGGTGTCTTTCTGTATCTATAAAACCACATCAGCCTTTTGTTTTTTTTTTGTTCTTTTTTTTTTTTTGTTTTTGAGTCACCTGTGTCACCCAGGCTGGAGTACAGTGGCTCTATCTCAGCTCACTGCAGCTTCCACCTCCCGAGTTCAAGCAATTTTCATGCCTCAGCCACCTGAGTAGCTGGGACTGCAGGCATGCACCACCACGCCTGGCTCATTTTTGTATTTTTAGTAGAGATGAAGTTTCACCATGTTGGCCAGGCTGGTCTCAAATTCCTGACCTCAGGTGATCTCTGCATCTCAGCCTCCCAAAGTGCTGGGATTACAGGCGTAAGCCACCATGCCCAACCCCACATCAGCCTTTTTAAAGACCACACAATATCCATCATATAGAGGTACCATAATTCATTTATGCTGTCACCTATTGTACATTTAAATTGTTTTTCATTTTTTGCTATTAATACCAATGCTCTAGACTTTTTTACCCAAATATCCTTGCATGCTTCTTTGTTTGTTTTTGAGACAGTCTTGCTCTCTTGCCCAGGCTGAAGTGCAGTGGTACAATCTCAGCTTACTGCCACCTATGCCACCTGGGCTCAAGCAGTCCTCTCACCTCAGCCTCTCATCTGTGGGACTACCATGCCCAGCTAAGTTTTGTACTTTTGGTAGAGACAAAGTTTTGCCATGTTGGACAGGCTGGTCTCGAACTCCTGAGCTCAAGCGATCCAAAGTGTTGGGATTACAGGCGTGGGCCACCATACCCAGCTGCATGGTTAAGTACAGCATTAGGATGCAGTCCTAGAAGTGGCATTGTTTAGTCAAAAGGCACAGACAAGGCCGGGCGCAGTGGCTAACGCCTGTAATCCCAGCACTTTGGGAGGCCGAGGCAGGCGGATCATGAGGTCAGGAGATCGAGACTATCCTGGCTGACGTGGTGAAACCCCGTCTCTACTAAAAAATACAAAAAATTAGCCAGGCATGGTGGCGGGCACCTGTAGTCCCAGCTACTCGGGAGGCTGAGGCAGGAGAATGGTGTGAACCCAGGAGGCGGAGCTTGCAGTGAGCCGAGACTGTGCCACTGCACTCCAGCCTGGGCGACAGAGCAAGACTCTGTCTCAAAATAAATAAATAAATAAAAGACACAGAGTAAAAGGCTCTTGCTAAATGTTGCCCCATGTTTCCCTCCTGAAAAATTGTATGAGTTTAAACTGGGTATGAGTGAGGAGATTGGGACTTTAGACCAGGCACTCACTCAGAGGAGTTACTGACAGGGCAGGGAGGGATGGGGGATCCAGAGAAATTGGAGTGTTTGCACCTCTTCTTTGCAGATGAGCCTTCCCAGTGTCCCTGTCTTCCTAGAGGTTTCCGGCCAGTTTGATGTTGAGTTCCGGCTTGCCGCAGCCTGCCGCAATGGAAACATCTATATTCTGAGAAGGTAGCCACATCCATGGTCTCCGGGGCCGGTAGGAACATCTCAGAAAGCTGGTGGCTTCAGAGGCTTGCAAGATGAGAGTGGGTTTTAAGGCTGGAATTTGGAAATGCAAAGAACTGAGAACTTCATAAAGGAGGCTGAACCCACAAGCACAAGGAGGATACCTGAAGGCTTGTGAGATAGGGGCTGGCACAGTGAGAGACTAGGCTGGGTGGCTATAGTACGGGAGTGATCAGAGATGAGAGGATAGGCTGGGCGTGGTGGCTCACACCCGTAATCCCAGCACTTTGGGAGGCCGAGGCAAGTGGATCACCTGAGGTCAGGAGTTCAAGACCAGCCTGGCCAACATGGTGAAACCCCATCTCTACTAAAAATACAAAATTAGCTGGGCGTGGTGGTGCACGCCTCTAGCTCCAGCTATTTGGGAGGCCGAGTTAGGAGAATTGCTTGAACCCGGGAGGTGGAGGTTACAGTGAGCCAAGATCGCACCACTGCACTCCAGCCTGGTTAATAGAGCGAGACTCCGTCTCAAAAAAAAAAAAAGGACCAGGCGTGTTGACTCACGCCTGTAATCCCAGCTCTTTGGGAGGCCGAGGCGGCGGATCACGAGGTCAGGAGATCGAGACCATCCTGGCTAACACAGTGAAACCCTGTCTCTACTAAAAATACAAAAAATTAGCCGGGCGCGGTGGCAGGCGCCTGTAGTCCCAGCTACTCAGGAGGCTGAGTCAGGAGAATGGCATGAACCTGGGAGGTGGAGCTTGCGGTGAGCTGAGATCACACCACTGCATTCCAGCCTGGGTGACAAAGTGAGACTCCGTGTCAAAAAAAAAAGAAAAGAAAACAGATGGGAAGAAATAAAAAAAAAATTTCCCATATTTGTTACTTTCCAGGGTACATGACATGACACTTGTTTATGCATTAGTTTAATATTCCATATAACATGCTTTTTTTTTTTTTCTTTTTTTGGAGACAGAGTCTCACTTTGTCACCGAGGCTGGAGTGCAGTGGCACGATCTTGGCTCACTGCAACCTCCGCCTCCCAGGTTCAAGCGATTCTCCTGTCTCAGCCTCCTGAGTAGCTGGGACTACAAGTGTGCGCCACCACACCTGGCTAATTTTTGAATTTTTAGTAGGGATGGGGTTTCACCACATTGGCCAGGCTGGTCTTGAATGCCTGACCTCGTGATCCACCCGCCTTGGCCTCCCAAAGTGCTGGGATTACAGGCATAAGCCACCACGCCCAGTCTAAAATGCATTTTTAAAATTCAATAAATATTTATTGAGCACCTACTATGCATTATGCAGTGTGTGGTATTAGGGATATATTGATGAACAAGATAAATATGGTCCCTGTCCTTGTGGGGAAGACAGATATATTAAAGTGAAGAAACCAAGATATTCCTACAAATTGGATGAGTGCTATGGAGAAAAAATACAAGCTCAGTGGGGAAAAATCTGGATAAGGGTGATCAGGAACACCTCTCTGTGGAGGTGGCTTGAAGGTTAAGATGGAACCAGTTGTTGAGAAATTTGGGAAGAGTGTTGTAGGCCAACTCAAAGCGGGAAAGACATTGGCGTGTGCTTCTCGAATAGGGAGGAACTAACTGTACTTTCTGGAAAGGGAAACTACAATTGAGAGGCCAGTAAACTAAAAACTACATTGACACAGGGCAAAGCTCTTCAGCCTTTTCTCATAATAAAGTGCCTAAGTCCACTTGTCCTGGCTAGTCCAGCCAAAGGTAAACTCACTGAAAACTCTGTTAAATGCCAGATGATCATACAAGCCACTATAGTGAAGGTGGGAGAAGATAAGCCACCATAGTGAAGGTGGGAGGAAGACACACTTGAGCTTTTCCAAGGCCACACATTTACTAAGGTGGCAGAGGTGGAAATAATCCCAGGGTCATACGCTTTGGGGCCAGTGTTCCTCCCAGGTGAGTCCATGGGGTTTAGAGAGAGGAGGGTCAGCCATGGAAGTGCAGACGATTTCTCTGGGGCCGGACAGTGTGTCGTTTATTCCACAGAGACTCCAAGCACCCCAAGTACTGCATCGAGCTGAGCGCCCAGCCTGTGGGACTTATCCGGGTACACAAGGTCCTAGTGGTGGGCAGTACCCAAGACAGCCTGCACGGCTTCACCCACAAGGTGCGGCCCCCAGCAAACAGCAGCCCCTCCACGCCTATGTCCCCAACGCCCCCTTGGCAAGGAAGCCCTCTGGCTTCCCCACCCCAGAAACTCTTCTTTCCACTGTAAGCCCTGAGCCCTCCACAGACACTGGCTGTTCCCTGCCAGGGGAAGAAGCTGTGGACAGTGCAGATGCCTGCAGCCATCCTGACCATGAACCTCCTGGAGCAGCATTCCCGGGGCCTGCAGGCCGTCATGACTGGGCTGGCCAACGGAGAGGTCCGCATTTATCGTGACAAGGCCCTTCTCAACGTCATCCACACGCCGGTGAGCCCCATCTGTGGCATCTGCCACTCACTCCTCCTTGCCCTGGTCTCACCTCTGGGGCTTCTTAGCTGCCTCTCCCGACCACACATTGATGCATTTCAAAAACATTTGTTGAGGCCAGGCGCAGTGGCTCACACCTGTAATCCCAGCACTTTGGGAGGCCAAGGTGGGCAGATCACCTGAGGTCAGGAGTTCAAAACCAGCCTGGCCAACATGGCATAACCCCCTTGCTACTGAAAATACAAAAATTAGCTGGGCATGGTGGCACGTACCTGTAATCCCAGCTACTCAGGAGGCTGAGGCAGGAGAATCGCTTGAACCTGGGAGGCAGAGGTTGCAGTGAGCCGAGATCACATCATGGCACTCCAGCCTGGACAACAGAGCGAGACTCCATCTTAAAAAAAAAAAAAAAAAAGTGTTGAGCACCTCATATGTACAAGTCACCATATTGGTAGGCGTGGGAGGGTGTAAAATGATGACTAAGTCCTTGTTTTCAGAAGGCTTACAGTCTAAGGTAACAGCCAGCCAGAGACACAGCAAATTTAAAAGCAGGGCCAACTGAAGCAGAGCAAAGTGCTAAAAAGCGCAGAGGGGGCTGAGTGACAAGGGTGGGGGGTGAGATAAATGGGAATGGACTCCATGGGACACTTCACAGAACAAGTGACAGTTCAGCTGGGCCTCAAAACAGTTTGTCAGGTGGACAAATGGAGGAAGAACATTCTGCACAGAGAATAGCATGAATAAAGCCTGAGAAGTATGAAGGCTCTTGATTAAGGAATCCAGGTCATTTGATGAGTTTGGACCAGAGGTTTTCAGACTCTAAGTTGTGAATCATTAAATCAGTTTAGTGGATCACAACCAGCAACATTTTAAAAAATAGAATAGTAAATTCAAAGTATGTCACAAGTGAGGGCCGGGCACACTATCCCACGCCTGTAATCCCAGCACTTTGGAAGGTCGAGGCAGGTGATCACAGTTCTAGAACAGCCTGGCCAACGTGGTGAAACCCCATCTCTACTAAAAATAAACAAATTAGCCAGGTGTGATGGCACACACCTGTAATCCCAGCTACTTGGGAGGCTGAGGCAGGAGAATTACTTGAACAATGGAAGGCGAAGGTTGGAGTGAACTGAGATCGCACCACTGCACTCCAGCCTGGGCCACAGAGCAAGACTCTATCTCAAAACAAAAAAACAAAACAACAAAAACAAATAAATAATTACAAATGCAAATACAAAAATTAGCCAAGCATGGCAGTGCACGCCTATAATCACAGCTACTGGGAAAGCTGAGGCAGAATCACTTGAACCCAGGAGGCGGAGGTTGCAGTGAGCTGGAGATCGTGCCACTGCACTCCAGCCTGGGCGATGAAGTGAGACTCTGTCTCAAAAAAAAAAAGTATGTCACAAGTGAAACTGTGTGTGTGCATGTGTGCACCTGTGTGTGTAAATTGTCCCATGTCACAATATAAAAGTTGCAAACAACTGGCTTGGGCCATAGGTGCTGGGAGGGCTGGTGGTATGCTGGTTGAAAGAAGGGTAAAGAAGAGAGAACTGACAGAAAAGGCGGGTTGGAGTCAAATGTTGAAGGCCTTCAGTGTCCTAACAAAGAGGACAAAAGCCATTGGAGGTTTTCTAGTAGAGACCAGACATATTTGTGTTTTTGAAAGGTAGCAAAGGCAGCATTGTGAAGGACAGACTGGGGAGAAAGACCCGAAAGACAAGTCTGGGAGACCTATTTGGAGGTTGACCACAAAAGTGAGGGCCGGTGATATGTGGTCTAGAACTGAGATAGTGAGATTGGAGTGGAGATGAGAAATATAGGAACTATTTCAGAGGCAGTGATGCCCCAGGCCTATCTCTATCACTTCTCACCTATTACATCTGGGGCCTCCCCTACCCATCCCCTGTCTTGCTTGCCTCTCCAAGATATTTCCCCAGCTAAACTCTGACGTCTCCACATAGGATGCAGTGACCAGTCTTTGCTTTGGCCGCTACGGGCGGGAGGACAACACCCTCATCATGACCACTCGAGGTGAGTGGAGTCAGACCTGGCAAGGGCTCTGGAATCGGGAGTGAAGGGACAGGGCTGCTTCTGGGGAAAGAGGAGAAGGTGGGTATGAAGCATGGGTGGACCTGGGTGTGGAAAGCAAGGCCTACAGATGTGTCCTTCTGGAGCTAGGCCTCCACCGGGACAGCCTAGGGGCCGGGTCCTGGGCTGGATTCAATCTCTCTAGTTCACCCAGCATGCCCAGGCATTGTGCCTGCCACAATGCCAGGCACATCACAGTACTCCACAAATAACTGCTAAATGGATTAATGAATTAATGATGGGAGACTATTAAGATGCAGTTCATTACTTCCAGAAATAGTCTCATCTGGAAGACAGATGTGTACGGAAGCAACTCTATAGGAGGCAGATTGGGGAAGAAAGAATGGGAATGTGGGTAGAAGTAGGGAGGACAAATCCATTTCCACTGTCCACTTCCCTAGGTGGTGGCCTGATCATCAAGATCCTGAAGCGTACAGCAGTGTTTGTAGAGGGAGGAAGTGAGGTGGGTCCCCCACCAGCCCAGGCCATGAAACTCAACGTGCCCCGAAAGACCCGGCTTTACGTGGATCAGACACTGCGAGAGCGGGAGGCTGGCACTGGTGAGACTCAGACTGGGTCCTTTCCCTTCTTCTTCCTCCATTACTCCTACACAGCAAAGCTGGGGGAGTGCTGCCTAGCCACCCTGTGTAGTGGGAGGAGATCTCAGCCAACTAGGCAGGTCACTCGCCTCTGGAAATCCAGGGACAGCCTAGGAGGTACATCTTGCCTGCAAATCACTGTTCCTCAGGCCGGAAGGTGCTGTGGGTGACAGCAAGAACGCTTAGAATTCAGGGAAGGGAACAGTCACTTCCAAATGCAGGAATTCTCATGAGGAAAGTAGAATTTTGGCTGGGTATGGTGGCTCATGCCTGTAATCCCAGCATTTACAGAGAGTCAGAGGTGGGGGGACAGCATGAGTCCAGGAGTTCAAGACCTACTTGGGTAACATAATGATACTTCTTTCCCCCGCCAAAAAAAAAGAGAGAGAGAGAAAAGTAGAATTTGACCAGTGTCTTCTTGTCCAGTTTTTCCTGCCCACTTGTTTATTTGTTCATTCATTCATCGTTCGTTCATTCATTCACTCATTTAGTACCTATGATTATGCCAGGCCTTGTGCCAGATGCCTTGAATTAGAATAGTCCCCACCTTGGGCCGGGTGTGGTGGCTCACGCCTATAATCCCACCACTTTGGGAGGCCGAGACAGGCAGATCATGAGGTCAGGAGTTCAAGACCAGCCTGGCCAATATGGTGAAACCCCATCTCTACTAAAAATACAAAAATTAGCCAGGCATGTTGGTGTGCACCTATAGTCCCAGCTACTTGGGAGGCTGAGGCAAAAGAATCGCTTGAACCCAGGGGGCGGAGGTTGCAGTGAGCCAAGATCGTGCCACTGCACTCCAGCCTAGGCAACAGAGCGAGACTGTCTCAAAAAAACAACAACAAAAAAAACAAGAATAGTCCCTACCTTAGGAACTCATGAAGGGGCCAACTTCGTGATGAGGTGTAGAAGGGGTTTCTGCAAAGAGCTTTTGGAGCACACAGAGGGAGTAAGGACTTCTGCCTGGGAAGCTTGGGAAAGGCTTCAGAGCGAGGTGACTTTGGGCTTCACCCTAAAAGATGATTGCCAGACCCCCAGACAGGGCAGAGCAGGGTAATGTAGGCAGAGGCACAGGGCGTTGACCTGGATTTAAGAAAGCAGGTTCAGTTCAGTGGCTCACGCCTGTAATCCCAGCTCTTTGGGAGGCCGAGGCAGGCGGATCACCTGAGGTCAAGAGTTCGTGACCAGCCTGGCCAACATGGTGAAACCCCCTTGCTACTAAAAATACAAAATTAGCTGGGCATGGTGGCATGCGCCTGTAATGTCCTGAGGCAGGAGAATCACTTGAACCCAGGAGGCAAAGGTTGCAGTAAACCAAGATCACACCACTGCACTCCAGCCTGGGTGACAAGAGCGAGACTCCATCTCAAAGAAAAAGAAAATGTACAAAGTCTAATAAAATTGTAAAACTATCTTCAAGAACAGAAAAGACCACCTTCAAGAATGCTTAAGTGGAGAGATTTACCAAGTTGCAGGATGGGAAGACCTAATGCTGTAAAGCTTTAAGTTGCAGTTAAAATCCCAGTGGGGTTTAAGAACCTGGCCAGTTGATTCAAAGAGTAAACCTAAGAAGATCGGGGAAAATAAGAATGAGGGGACTTACCCTATCAGGTAGCAAAATGAACTCAAGCTTTGGGAATCAGAAGCTGTGGTGTGGATGTAGAAATAGAATGGAGATCGGGGCAGGATTAGGAAGTCCAGAAACTGACCCTGAACATGTGGAAAGTCAGAGTGTGTGAAAGGTGTCATTTTGAATTGGCAGGGAAATGTGAGACTGTCCAAAAACACACAATCAGGACAACTTGCTTCTAGAAAAGAAAATTAGACCTTTTTGGCCAGGCACAGTGGCTCATGCCTGTAATCCCAGCACTTTGGGAGGCCAAGGTGGGCGGATCACCAGAGGTCAGGAGTTCGAGACCAGCTGACCAACGTGGTGAAACCCCATCTCTACTAAATACAAAAAATTAGCCAGGCTTGGTGGCGCATGCTTGTAATTCCAGCTACTTGGGACGCTGAGGCAGGAGAATTGCTTGAACCCGGGAGGCAGAGGTTGCAGTGAGCTGAGATCGTGTCATTGCACTCCTGCCTGAGCAACAAGAGTGAAATTCCATCTCAAAAAAAAAGCAAGAAAATCAGACCTTTTCTTCATATCGGCCACAAAAATTAGTTCTGGATAGATTAAAAATAAATTGTAAAAGTACTGGAGAAAAAGGGCATAAAATGTGAAACTTGGAATGGCAGAAGCCACCTCACACCCACGGAAGAGCGAGGCCAGCCTGGGGGACCGGGGTGCCCAGTCTGGAAGAGGAGGGACAGTGGGGTGGGCGCGGGGTGGGCCCTGGAGGCAGCTTAGGGAAGAGTCATGTGATCCTGCAAACGGTGAGATGTGAGGGGTGGACCTAGGTGACTTGATGGACAGGGAGGCAGTGACGGAGGCAGGACCATGAGGCTGGTTTCCACAGCATTGGGCCTGAGGTGTTGATGGGACTTCCCCGTGGAGATGAGCAGGAGGCAGGCGCGGGTGCTCACTAAGCTGCTGGAGACACATGCACAATATCGAGCATGGACACTGAGGACTCAGGAGGAATGTGGGGCCTGCCCTCAGGAGCTCGTGGCTGTTCCTCTTTGTGGTGGTCAGAGCTGTGGCAGGACACAGATTGTCTGGGGGAAGAAGATGGAGGATGAGAAGAGGACCATGGACCAGACTCAGAACAACAGCCTCTAGGGCCAGACAGAGGAGCCAGCGAAGGAGCTAGACAGTGCGGGCAGGGAGGTGGTAAGAGAGTGAGAAGAGGCAGGGCAAGGCCACAGCATCCAGTTTTGCCAGAAGGCTGGGCTCTTTCCCACCTCCCCAGCTCCTGCAGACCCCTCCCGCAGCACCCTCTTCTTGCACCCTCCCCACACCAGCCTGAGCAGGAGTGCCCTGTTGCTGCCTCCTCCCTGCCACCCCTACATCCACCGTTAGCCTCTGGGACCCTTCTCCACAGCCATGCACCGGGCCTTCCAGACAGACCTATACCTGCTGCGCCTGCGGGCTGCCCGTGCCTACCTGCAGGCCCTCGAGTCCAGCCTGAGCCCCATGTCCGCGACAGCCCGAGAGCCACTCAAGCTGCACGCCGTGGTGAGCATCTGGGTGAGGACAGAGTCAGGGCCAGAGGGGCAGAGGCCAGGGTGCGCAGGAACCCCTCTGCCACACAGCTAAGCCCCAGAGCCAATTCCAAGCCAACTCAGCCCGTGCTCCCCATCACCTTTCAGCAGACCTGGGGACGAGTCTCGTGTCCTCCTTGGTGAGAGCAGCCTCACCTTCCCACCCTCCTGTGCCACCTCTCTCCTCGGCTGGTCATGCCGAGGGTCCAGCTCAGGCCCCCAGAGTAGTCACATTGGGATATTTCTTCCCAAGAACCTGATGGGACCCTTACACCTATGGAACAGGGAAGAAGGCTGTCACTTTGGTAACTGTGGGCAGCCCAACGTGTTAGGACTGCTGGGTACAGGGAAGGGGCCATCCTGGCCTCAACTGCAAGCACCGAGACCAGCACGGGCACAATGAGGAGCCCGCAAGGCTCAGACGCAAATGAGCTTAGGATCAGCAGGGCTCTGACCAGCTCTAAGTGTGTCCCTGAGGTGTGGCATCTGACCCAACCAGGTTCTGAGTTCTCTTTTCCTAAAGAGTGGATAGTTGGAGAGGAGGAAGAGGCTACGAGGCAACTCCGGGGAAGCGGGAGAAAAATGAACTAATCAAGGCTACCCTAGGATGAAAGTGGGAGGTGGAACAGGCAGGGGGTGGGGTGAGGGGCTCAGGGTGAGAGTCGAGGCCTGCAGTCCCAGGCCAGCTCTGCCTCTGACTTGCTGCCTGGCCTCCCTCAGGCTCTCACCCTCTCTGGCCTCTTCTGATCCCTCTGCCCCTTCTGGTCTTCTGTGTCTGCTGGGAGGCAGATTGAGTAGGAGGAGGGGACATGAGGGCATTGGTGGAAGGAAGGCAGAGCACTGTACTCCGTGCCCAAGGCTGCCAGGTCCTAAGGGCTTTCTCCACCCACCCCCTCTATAGGTTCAGGGCCTTGGCCCCACCTTTAAGCTCACACTTCACCTGCAGAACACCTCGACAGCCCGTCCCGTCCTGGGGCTGCTGGTCTGCTGCTTGTACAACGAGGCGCTCTATTCCCTGCCCCGGGCCTTCTTCAAGGTACTGGATGCTCCTCACTTACATATGGAGTGGAAAAGGCCAGCAGGGGCCTGATGAGATGCCCACAGAGCCCCACCAGGTCAGGGTCAGAGCATGTGGGTGGCTGCCAGCTGGCCAGCAAACCTATTCTCCCACCACAGACCAGGCCAAGGCCCCAGCAGGGGCCTCTGGAGGGAGCCCCAAGCTCTACCTCTGCTGCTTTTCTTGCAGCCTGTGAGGGGTCTCCAGGAGCCATACCAAAGGTGCTAGGAAAACTGCCAGAGCCTGAGCCCCACCTACACCTCCCAGAAGCCTTTTAGGGGCTGGGGGACCCCAGAGCCCACCCTGCTGCCCAGCTACTCCTGCAACAGGAAGAGGAGACTACGAGCATCGCCCACAGAGTGAAGGGCCTGGTTTTCCCCTAGGGCCCAGGTCTGACCCCAAGTTGGCAGGACCAGACTGCGAAAGACTGGAATATGCAGTAAACAGCCCCAGACTGGGCGGGAGTCCAGAGGTCTAGGTTTCATCACTCACCATGTGGCCCTGGGGCATTCACTTCCTCACCACACCTGCATCCTCCTCCAGCCAGCAGTTGTCTTGCCCACCCTGCAGGGGTGCCGAGGCTTAGCAGAGACTGGGCCTGAATGCACTTGGGAATGTGCCAAACACTGTCACGAGGGCTGGTTTCCTTACTTCTTTGTCCCCAAACTTAGGTACCCTTGCTGGTGCCCGGGCTCAACTACCCCCTGGAGACCTTTGTGGAGAGTCTCAGTAACAAGGGCATCTCAGACATCATCAAGGTAGGCGCCACACTTGTACCATGTGGAAGGTAAGTGGGACCCTGGGGAGGACAGTCAGGGTGAGTGCCAACAAAGCCCTTGGGGGGCTGCCGGGTGGGGGTGGGGGTATCTGCACAGTGGAGCCCTATGGCCTGTTATTAGGGCCAGCGCAGACCCTAATGGCAAGGGGTCAGGGGTGCATGCCCCCTGCTGCCATGGCCACTCCTCCATAGGTGCTGGTGCTTCGAGAAGGCCAAAGTGCACCCTTGCTGAGCGCCCATGTCAACATGCCCGGGAGCGAGGGGTTGGCGGCCGCCTGAGCCCTCGGCTGCTGTGAAAGCCCCTGTACAATCAGCCAGGGAGAACTGGGCAGGTTCAATGGCCCCAGGCCCACTCCTCACACAGCAGTGTGCTGGGGTGATACCTTGTTTCCCCTCTCCTAAGCACCCCCTTCCTCACCACCCCCACTGCTGGGCCTATAGTAGCAGGTTAGTGAGTACCCAGGAAGGCTCAACTCCTCCTCCTCCGACCAACCAGGCATGGTCCCGCTGAGGTCCTGCTACGCCATCCCCTCCCCAGCCTTTTCCAGAAACCATACCGGGCTCGGAACAGAGCTCCAAAGCGGTCAAATTGAGCTGAGCAGGACAGGCGCAGCCTTTCTCCACTGCCACATCCCTCATGCACATCACTCATCTCCCGCTGCAGGCCAAGGCCAAAATTGGGCTAGTCCTGGCCAGGGAGATCAGAAGCTCTTCTGGGGTGAGACTGAGCCTCCTGTTGCTCCCTGGAGTTCCAGAGGCTGGGCTGCAGCCCACTTAGCTTTCGGGCAAAACATGTGCTCTCCTCTCTGCTTGTCAGCTGAGCAAGCCCAGGGAATAGCCCTCATCTCCCCAAGACACTTCTCTGAAATCTTAGACTTAGCCAGTCTCAGGCCTATAATGCCACAAAAAGGTTGTTCAGGGAGAAGGGGGTGCAGGAGGGCAGAGGGTGCCCCGCAGGGAGCTGGTAGCTCCAGCCTCACTAGAGCTCCTAAAGATCACACAGCAGCTGCTCCTGACAGGGATGCTCATGCCCAGAAAGAAACCCCAGGAGAGGAAGGCAGAGCGAGACAGAGCAGAGCCAGGGTCAGGAGCACCAGGAGAGGTGTTTCTGGGGCTCCGGGGAGGTGCCACAGGAGGCAGAAGTCCAGAACTGCCCATATAGATGCCCTTCTATGTCCTGGGGCCCAAATCAGTCCTGGGTGGGAAGTTCCCAGGGCAGTGGCCACATCATGAGAATTAGCAGGAAAGGCGGGGCCTTTCTCATCATAGCTGTTTCTGAGGATGAAATGGGAGACATATGCCCAGCACCTGATGTAAATTTATGTCATGTAATACTATGTACCTACCACTAAGAAATACATGAGCCACGCCATGTGGACAGTAAGTGTTCATAAAGCAACGTGAAGCAAGAAACAGTGCAGGGTGCCCAGTGCACACACTAGAGAGAAATTGTGGACATTAAGCACAAGCAGAATTGGTGTTTTTCTAAAACATAATTATTTAAAAACATGTATCCACTTACTAATGTGGAATTACACAGTTTGTAACAAGAAAACAGTCTCCCCATTCTCTAGTACAGCTCCCCTACCCAGCAGTCACTTCTAGTTCGTTCAGCTATTTTTAAAATGTGCTTATGTGACTCTTGCTTGATAGATGAATCTTAGGCATTACCTGTTGACTCCCTGTTGTCATACATGAGGCTTTAGCTCTCTTTTGTCAGCACCCCTCCCCCATCCCTAGTTATTAGGTTAAAAAATACTCAGATTACTATTTCTATTACTATGTGAAAGTTATTAACTGCGGAGCCAAGAGTTGGACTATAATTAAATTACCTTCCTTGTACTGTTTTTTAAATGGAGTTAATGAGTTGCCCTGAGTTTCTCATTTACTTTGTTTTCTGATGGGCCAATTGCTAATTCTTCCCCTACCGTCTGACAGCTCCTCTTTTTTCTAGACACTTCCCTTCATCCCCTGCTTCACTGAGGACTGTTTGTTCTCCAGGTAAATTCCCTTTGCCTTTCTCCTGGGCTAGATCCTGATTCCTGGGCCCAGTGGCTTCCTATTTCTCAGTTCACCCTCATTTGGTGAAACATATCCTCAAATATCTTCTTTTAAAAGTTGTGGCCAGAGAAGGCCGGGCGCCGTGGCTCACACCTATAATCCCAGCACTTTGGGAGGCTGAGGTGGGCAGATCACAAGGCCAGGAGTTTGAGACCAGCCTGGCCAACATGGTGAAAACCCATCTCTACTAAAAATACAAAAACTAGCTGGGCATGGTGGCAGGTGCCTGTAATCCCAGCTACTTGGGAGGCTGAAGCAGGAGAATTGCTTGAAACAGGAAGGCAGAGGTTGCAGTGAACCAAGATTGCGCCACTGCACCACTCTAGCCTGGGCAAGAGCAAAACTCTGTCTCAAAAAAAAAAAAAAGCAAAACTCTGTCTCAAAAGAAAAGAAAAAAAAAAGTCATTAGAGGCCAGGTATAGTGGTTAACACTTGTAATCCCAGCCCTTTGAGAGGCCAAGGCAGGAGGATCACTTGAACCCATAAGCTGGAGACCAGCCTGTGCAACATGGTGAGACCCTGTCCCTATCAAAAAAAAAAAGTCGTTAAGAGTTTTTAAAGATTTTTTTATTTATTCATTTTATTTATTTTTATTTATTTATTTATTTATTGAGACGGAGTCTCGCTGTCGCCCAGGCTGGAATGCAGTAGCGCCATCTCAGCTCACTGCAAGCTCCGCCTCCCAGGTTCACGCCATTCTCCTGCCTCAGCCTCCCAGTAGCTGGGATTACAGGCACCCGCCACCACGCCTGGTTAATTTTTTGTATTTTTAGTAGAGACAGGGTTTCACTGTGTTAGCCAGGATGGTCTTGATCCCCTGACCTTGTGATCCGCCTGCCTCGGCCTCCCAAAGTGCTGGGATCACAGGCGTGAGCCACCACGCCCGGCCACCATGCGTTCCTATCATTTGCTGTGCTGTGGGTGGAGATGTGCATCCTTCAGCTCCAGGAAACTATACTGCTGTTGTTTTGTGGGTGAGTCCCACCCCCCTGCCTTTGTTTTTTCTATTCTCTCTAGAACTCCAGTTAAGCCCCAAAATTATAAAATTACAAAAATTAACTGGACATGGTGGCATGCACCTGTGATGCCAGCTACTTGGGAAGCTGAGGTAGGAGAATCACTTGAACCTGGGAGGCGGAGGTTGCACTGAGCTGAGATCACGCCACTGCACTCCAGCCTGGGCAACAAGAGTGAAACTCCATCTCAAAAAATAATAATAATAAAAATATTTGACATGAAGGCTGCCCAGTAATTTAAAAAAAAAAACTATAACAAACATTTAATGGTGAAATATTGAACTTATTACCTCTAAGGTGAGAAACAAGGGTGTCTGCTACCTGCACTCCACATTATATAGTAGTCTCACCCATACAGATGGGCAAGAAAATTAATAGGTATAAAAATTAAAAAGGGCTGGGCATAGTGGCTCACACCTATAATCCCAGCACTTTGGGAGGCCTAGGCAAGAGGGTCAGTTGAGCCCAGGAGTTCAAGATCAGCCTGGGCAACATGGTGAAACTGTCTCTACAAAAAATAAAAAAATTAGCCAGGCGTGGTGGTGCATGCCTCTAGTCCCAGCTACTCGGGAGGCTGAGGTAGAAGGATTGATTGAGCTCAGGAGGTGGAGGCTGCAGAGAGCCATGATCGCGCCACTGCACTTCAGCCTGGGTAACAGAGACCCCATCTCAATAAAAAAGTTTTAGGTTTATTGGACACAAGTGTTTTTTAGGGGATGTTTGTTTGTTTTTGAGACAGAGTCTCCCTCTCTCGCCCAGGCTGGAGTGTGCTGGCGCGATCTTGGCTCACTGCAACCTCTGCCTCCCAGGCTCAAGCGATTATTCTGCATCAGCCTCCCGAGTAGCTGGGATTATAGGCATGCACCACTGCACCTGGCTAATTTTTGTATTTTTAGTAGAGATGGGGTTTCGCCATGTTGGCCAAGCTGGCCTTGAACTCCTGACCTTGGGTGGTCTGCCTGCCTTAGCCTCCCAAAGCGCTGGGATTACAGGAGTGAGCCACCACGCCTGGCCTGGACAGAAATTTTGTTTTGGTTTTGGTTTTGGTTTTTTTTGAGACAGAGTCTAGCTCTTGTCACCCAGACTGGAGTGCAGTAGCACAATCACAGCTCACTGCAGCCTCGACCTGCTGAGCTCAAGCCATCCTCTCACCTCAGCCCACCCCATCCCCCACACTATAGACGCACCACCACACAAGGCTTTTTTTTTTTTTAATGACACAGGGTCTCGCTTTGTTGTCCAGGCTTGTCTCAAACTCCAGGCCTCAAGTGATCCTCCTGCCTCAGCCTCCCAAAGTATGGGATTACAGGTATGAGCCACAGTGCCCAGCCTCCACTAATTTTGTATTTTGTAGAGACAGGGTCTCACTATGTTGCCCCGGCTCACAGTCTATTTTGATAGTGCATGTATAATTAATAGCATAAAATATCAGATACTTAAGAATTAATACAATTTAAAAAGGCATGATCTTTATGGGAAAAGCTATACAACTTTATTGAAAACATGGAGTGGAAAAATAAACCCTGCTCATGAATGGGAAAATTCAATTTTACATAGATGCTGATTTTATCCAGACTGATCTATAGATTCAACTGGATTCCATTCTCCATCTCAAGGGGTTTTTTGGGGAAATTTGACAAGCTGATTCTCAAGGTTACATAGAAGAGCAAGGGCCAAGACTAGAGCTTAGGAGATGACTCCCAAAGGGCACAGGGACAGAAAAAATGACCAGTGGAACCAAAAAGAAAAATTAATTGTGGTATTTCAGTGGATCACTATGCAGCAGGGAAAAGGAATGCCATACAGCTACACACAGTAATCCAGATACATCTCAGCAACATAATCAAGTGAAAAGGCAAACTGTAAAAGAATAAACTCAGCATGATTTCATTCATACATTTGAAAACATGCAAAGCCAACACAAACACATTAATAAAACTATAAAGCAAAGCAATGGAATGACTGAAACAGGACCGTGTCTCCCCCACCAGGGAGGGGCAACAGCAGGAACTTCGAAGGAAATGGTAACCTTCTCAAATGCAGTGGGGGCTGTTGTTTCCTCTGAATTTTATAAATGTGTTCTAGTAGCTACTCACTAATTAAAACAACAAACAAACAAACATGAGTCCAGGCACAGTGGCTCACGCCTGTGATTCCAGCACTTTGGGAGGCCAAGGTGGGCAGATCACCTGAGGTCAGGAGTACAAGACCAGCCTGACCAATATGGTGAAACCCCATCTCTACAAAAATACAAAAATTAGCAGGGCGTGATGGTGGCTGCCTGCAATCCCAGCTACTCGGAAGGCTAGGGCAGGAGAATCACTTGAACCCAGGAGGCAAAGGTTGCAGTGAGCCAAGATCACGCCACTGCACTCCAGCTTGGGCAACAGAGCGAGGCTCCATCTTGAAAAACAAAACAAAACAAAACAAAAAACATGAAAATAAGATATTGTGGGCCGGGCATGGTGGCTTACACCTGTAATCCTAATACTTTGGGAGGCCGAGGCAGGTGGATCACCTGAGGTCAGGAGTTCCAGACCAGCCTGACCAACATGGAGAAACCCCGTCTCTACTAAAAATACAAAAAAATTAGCCAGGCATGGTGACACATGCCTATAATCCCAGCTACCGGGAGGCTGTGGCAGGAGAATCGCTTGTTCTGGGAGGCGGAGGTTTCGGTGAGCCGAGATCGCACCATTGCACTCCAGCCTGGGTAACAAGAGTGAAACTCCGTCTCAAAAAAAAAAAGAGAAAGAAAATAAGAAATTGTGGAGGGCAAGGGATGAAACGGGACAAGGTGAGTCTGCTAATGCATCTGTTCAGCCAAAGTGCCAGGCACACCAAGTTCCTACTGTCACTAAAAAATAGCAACAGAGCATGCCTTTTAGAAAAACAACCAGCCCAAGCAGCTTTGCATGGGCAAAGCCTGTCAGACGGTGGGTTTCTCTGAAGGTTCTTGGGGGTCAAGCATGTTCCTTCATGGGAGGACCCTCCCAGCAGTATCTATGAACTTTCACTTAACCCCATTTATTGGTTCAGCCCCTCACCCACCCCTCCCCAGTACCCCTAAGACCCGAAGCTTCTCTGGTTCCATTTATCCTTCAAATAATCCTCACGTCACCCCACTCCACCCCACCCAGAGGGGTAGCTGCTGGCTGCATGGCGTGGGTGGGACGCTGGGGAGCAGCACCCTGCTGATCCTTACGTAGACTTCCCACCAGTCCCCATTGTTGGCTGAAACCTCACCTCACCCTCCATGGTCCTGGTGGAGTTCCTGAGCCTCTCCAAGGCTCTGACAGGTAATTCCACTTGCCTCTTGGCCCCACCTTTTGGGAACACATAATTTCAGCTCTTAATTCTCCATCCACTTTCCATCTTTGAAAATGTCAGCCAGGCGGCCAGGCGCGGTGGCTCACACCTGTAATCCCAGCGCTTTGGGAGGCCAAGACGGGTGGATCACAAGGTCAGGAGATAAGACCATCCTGGCTAACACGGTGAAACCCCATCTCTACTAAAAATACAAAAAATTAGCTGGGCGTGGTGAACCTGGAAGGCGGAGCTTGCAGTGAGCTGAGATCATGCCACTGCACTCCAGCCTGGCGACAGAGCAAGACTCTGTCTCAAAAAAAAAAAAAAAAAAAAAAAAGTCAGCCAGGCATGGTAGCTCACACCTGTAATCCTAGCACTTTGGGGGATGGAGGTAGAGGCGGGTGCCAGGAATTCAAGTTCATCCTGACCAACATGGTGAAACCCTGTCTACACTAAAAATACAAAAAAATCAGCTGGGCATGCCCAGGTGCAGTGGCACACACCTGTAATTCCAGCACTTTGGGAGGCCGAGGCAGGTGGATCACAAGGTCAGGAGTTTGAGACCAGCCTGGCCAACATGGTGAAACGCTGTCTCTGCTAAAAATACAAAAATTAGCCAGGCGAGGCCGGGCACAGTGGCTCACGCCTGTAATCCCAGCACTTTGGGAGGCCGAGGCGGGTGGATCACCTGAGGTCAGGAGTTCGAGACCAGCCTGACCAACATGGAGAAACCTCGTCTCTACTAAAAATACAAAAAATTAGCTGGGCATGGTGGCGCATGCCTATAATCCCAGCTACTGGGGAGGCTGAGGCAGGACAATTGCTTGAGCCTGGGAGGCGGAGGTTGTGGTGAGCCGAGATCGTGCCATTGCACTCCAGCCTGGGCAACAAGAGTGAAACTCCGCCTCAAAAAAAAAAAAAAAATTAGCCAGGCATGGTGGCGGGCACCTGTAATCCCAGCTACTCGAGAGGCTGAGGCAGGAGAATCGCTTGAACCCAGGAGGCAGAAGTTGCAGTGAGCTGAGATCGTGTCATCGCACTCCTGCCTGAGCAACAAGAGCAAAACTCCGTCTCAAAAAACAAAAAAAATTAGCCAGGTCTGGTGGCAGGTGCTTGTAATCCCAGCAACTCGGGAGGCTGAATCACTTGAACCCAGGAGGTGGAGGTTGCAGTGAGCCGAGATCGCGCCACTGAACTCCAGCCCTGGCGACAGAGTGAGAAAAAAGAAAATGTGGTCAGGCTCTTTGTTCTACTGTGTTCCCTCCTGTTTTCTTTTCGTTTGTATATATTTTGGTTTTCTTTACTATCATCTTAGAGAGATCCTAAGAGAAAACAGACGAACTCATGTGTTTAAGCCTGCCATGTGGAAATGGCGATCTCTGTTGACTATTTACACAGAAACGTTTAACAAGCAGCTCTTGAAGAGTCCAGAGAGGTACAGGCCTAGCCCTCTCAGCACCGCCCTCCACAGATGCCCAAACAGCCCCAGCGCATTTCTTTACCTTGATTTCTTTCCTACTCATTTCCTCCAGCTGTGCAAGGGTAAAGGCAAAAGCACAAAGACCTGGGTTCGAATCCTGCCTCCATTTGCCACACCATGATCTTACCACATGGATTCTCAGAGCGTAACTGCTGCCCCATGGGCCAGGTTAGCTAAGAGGTTCCATGAAACTGCTGTTGCAGAAATGTTTTAACTATAAAATGCCAAACCTGGGAAAGAACATTTGGATTCTCATAGCCTGGATCAGTAGGATACTGCCCTGTCCTGCTGGTACCCCACCCCCAACTCACCCAGGCCGGGGGACGTAGAGCCCCAGTCCCTGAGAGCCTCAGGCATTCTGCGGTTTCCAGGCCCTACAGAGGGACCCAGAAACAGCCCCAGCAACAAAGTGAGGGGCCAGAAACTGTGCAAAGATGGGAGGGAGGCTGAGAAGCAAGTCAGTGCTTTATTAACCTGGCAAAGGGGCAGCTAGGCAGCCTGAGCAGCCCCCTGCCAGACCCTCCTCTGCACTCCTCTGCCTAAGTCATGGCCCAAGCCCTAGACACGTAGGTGTGTAGGCGGGCAGGTGCAAGGCCAAGGAAGGGGTGGAGTTGTCCGATGCAGATGTTAAGGTCCAACCCGACTTCCTTCCTGAGTCTAGGGGTGGGGTCCCCCTCTCACCCCTTCCTCCCTGTACAGTTCTGGCTCTTCCTGGAGTCAGGAGGCTGTGTGTCCCACATCTGCTGTGGTCTGGAAGGTGATCCCATCCCCAGGCAATGGGGAAGCCAGGAAGGGCCAGAGCCAGACAAGGGCCCAGCGGGGCCCCAGGGCTGCCTGCAGGTTGTGGCAGGGACCCAGGTCATAGGAGTGCTGGCCCCGAGCCCACTCCCATGTGGTCTGGCCCCGCAGCAGCAGCATCCCATGGAAGAGCAGCCCAGCCCCACACAGCAGCGCACCCGCCACGCACGTGTCCGTCACGAAGGCCAAGGCGAACTGTGCCAGAGACACTCTGCCTGCAATGAAAGAGCAGAGAGGATCAGGGAGTGCCAGTGGGGCCCAGCTCTCCGTCCACCCGTGCCCCTCCACCACAAAGCAGGGCTCATTCCTCCACTCATCAAACCCTGTGTCGATACTCGCTGGCCAGCCTGTGCTGGGTGACAAGGACACACTGGTAAACTGGGCAGACACAGCCCCCTGCTTGGGATACGGCTTCATTCGTGCATCACAGACTCGTGAGCACCTCCTCAGCCCTGGAGGCGATGCCAGGCACTAGAGGGTGTCTCTGCCCTTGGGGAGCTCACAGACATTAAAGAGGCCATTCCTGGCTAGATGCGGCGTCTCACGCCTGTAATCCCAGCACTTTGGGAGGCCAAAGCAGGTAGATTACCTGAGGTCAGGAGTTCGAGACCGGCCTGGACAACATGGTGAAACCCCGTCTCTACTAAAAAATACAAAAATTAGCCAGACATGGTGGCAGGCGCCTGTAAACCTGGCTACTTGGGAAGCTGAGGGGCTCAGGCAGGAGAATTGCTTGAACCCGGGAGGGGAGGTTGCAGTGAGCTGAGATCGCACCACTGCACTCCAGCCTGGGATACAAAGCGAGACTCCATCTCAAAAAAAAAAAAAAAAAGGCTGGGCATGGTGGCTCACGCTGGTAATCCCAGCACTTTGGGAGGCCCAGGCAGGTGGATCATGAGGTCAGGAGTTCCAGACCAGCCTGACCAACATGGTGAAACTCCATCTCTACTAAAAATACAAAAATTAGCCAGGCGTGATTGTGCACGCCTGTAATCTCAGCTACTCAGGAGGCTGAGGCAGGATAATCGCTTGAACCCGGGAGGTGGAGGTTGCAGTGAGCCAAGATTGTGCCACTGCACTCCAGCCTGGGCGACAGAGAGAGACTCTGTCTAAAAAAAAAAAAAGGCCATTCTCAGCTACTTAATGTGTGCCGCCACAGAAAAGCCAGCATCCTGTGCCATCTTGGCCCACAGTCAGCAACAAGTACCTGCTGAACTAACAGACTACGAGAGGCCATGAAATGTTACGCTAAGTGAGAGAAGCCAGGCACCAAAGGTCACATGTTTATCATCCCACTTATGTGAAACATCCTGAATAGGCAAATCCACAGAGACAGACAGATTAGTGGTTGCCAGGGGCTAAAGAGATTAGGAAGGAACATGGAGGGACCACTAATGGGTGTGGGGTTTCTTTTTAGGGTGAAAATGTTGTGGAATTAGACAGTGGTGATGGTTGCACTATATCATGAATGTACTAAAAGCCACTGAATTGTACATTTTAAAGTAGTTAAAACGGGCCAGGTGCAGTGGCTCACACCTGTAATCCCAGCACTTTGGGATGCTGAGGCAGGTGGATCACCTGAGGTCAGGAGTTCCAGACCAGCCTGGCCAACATGGAAAAACCCCGTCTCTACTAAAAATACAAAAAATTAGCCGGGCATGGTGGCGCATGCCTGTAATCCCAGCTACTCAGGAGGCTGAGGCAGGAGAATCGCTTGAACCCAGAAGGCAGAGGTTGCGGTGAGCCAAGATCACGCCATTACACTCCAGCCTGGGCAACGAGCGAAACTCCATCTCAAAAAAAAAAAAAAAAAAAAAAGTTAAAATGATAAATTTCACCTCAATAAAAAGAGCCCATGGCAGGGGGTCGGGGGTGGGGGATGCCATGCAAACTTATTAAGAGGATAGAGGCAGTGGACTTCATCTATTTTTTTTTTTCATTTTTTTTTTTCTTCAGAGAGTAGACTTCATCTGTTTTTGTAAAATAAGGATAAAACATTGTTTGGGCTGGCCACGGTGGCTCACGCCTGTAATCCCAACACTTTGGGAGGCTGAGGCGGGCAGATGACCTGAGGTCAGGAGTTCGAGACCAGCCTGGCCGACATGGTGAAACCCCATCTCTACCAAAAATACAAAATTAGCCTGGCATGGTGGTGTGCACCTGTAATCCCAGCTACTTGGGAGGCCAAGGCAGGAGAATCACTTGAAGCTGGAAGGCGGAGGTTGCGGTGAGCCGAGATTGCACCATTCCACTCCAGGCAACAAGAGCGAAACTCCATTTCAAACAAAAACAAAAACCATTCTGTATGAAGGTCCTGAGGCAGGCCAGAGGCACCTGTGAGACAAGCAGGTGGACGGTCTGCAGGTCTGCAAGCACAGGGAGAAGCCCAGGCTGGACAAGCAGTTCTGCGAGTAGAGGGTGCCCTGAGACTGTGGGCGCAGCTAGACCTGCCAAAGTGTGCGCAGTGAGGGTGGAACAGCGCCTAGACAGGAGCACGGGGAAATCGGTTCTTAGGAATCAGATAAAAGATGAGAAAGGGCAACCAGAAAGGAAGGCGAACGCATCAAGGTCCCAGCCATCAATGATGCCAGGCGGAGAACACTTCTCGGGGGCTGGGGGCTGGCAGCGTCATGACTCTAAAGGGTCTCATAAAGCAAGAACTCAAGTGGGTCCTGGAGTGTGTGGAGACGGATCCCTGGGTGAGTGGTGGTGGCAGAAGCCAGGCTGGAGCAGGCAGGGAATGAGCAGCCATGAGCCTGGGCAAGTCCCTCAGGAAGCTTAGAGCAGGGCAAGTGCTGGAGGAGGATATGAGGGCAAGGGAGGGTTTGTCCAAGGTGGCTAACCGGGAGGGCAGAGGGGGGCTGGCCTGCAGGAGAGGCAGACGCCACAGCCTGAGGCCTCCAAGCAGGGAGGTAGGCACCAAACACAAGAAGCTGGGAACAGTCAGCCGGGCTCAGGGATTTGAGGACAACACAATTTGGGATGTGCCAGCTGATGTCTCACTTTCTCAGTGCCGGAGTTAGGAGGGTGGGAGAGCAGGGAAGGTTTGAGCTGCTGTCGCTGCAGGGAGCAAGCTTACGAGCAAACAGCAAGGCCAGGCATAGCCGAGGTCCTGCTGAGGTCAGCAGCTGTGAACATGGCATGGCACCAACATGCCACAGACTGCCAGTGCCTTTGGCTTTCAGCAGCCAGAGGCAGACACAGAGAAGCCAGGAAGGCACTGTGGAAGGAAGATGAGGGAGGAAGTTTGCGATGCTGGCAGGAGAATGGTGGGAAGGATGAGCTCTGAGCTGGACGTCGGTGGCAAAGGTGGAGAGGCACAGACGGGCAGTGAGGGCCACGAGCCTGTGGGCTCATGGAGCAGGTGCCAGGGCCTGGAGGAGTAAAAGATGGAGAGGATGTGGGGAGCAGAAAGAGGGAGATGGGTGGTTTCAGGGGTGACTCATTTTTGGATTCTTACCAGGACTGGGGTGTGGACATGGGAGGAGGCGAAGGAAAGAAAAATGAAGGAGGAGGCCAAGAGCTACGCCATCCAGGCATTGAGGGGGCTGTTCATGCAAACTTCCAGACACCCTTGATTTCCACAGGGCCCAGGGCTGAGAGAGAGTCTATGACTGGAGCCAGAGTCTTCCGTGACTGAGGGGAGTGAGTGTTGACCACAAGGAGGTAGGGCAGTGCGGCTGGAGGGCTGGGACTCATGGAGGGAGGGATCATTGAGGAGGGCAGAGGAGGACCTGTTGGGAAGCTGGTGTGGGCAGATGAAGACTCTGATAACCCCAGTGGGCCACTGCCAGAGGCCTCCCCTGGGCTGTAGGTGGGGTCCATGCACAAAGCTGGGCTTGGATAGGATAAGGAGGCACAGTGACTACTCGGAGTAGCCGGAGAGGTTCCTCACTGTAGATCAAAGTGATAGAGGGAACCAGGAAAAGGTCAGGAGGGAGGAATGGGGGCGAGAAAGGCCAAAGCATTCTGGGGGTAGAGAACAAAGAGTAAAAAGGACCAGCAAGGCTTCTACCTGTAGATGTGTTGGGGGAAGAGGACATACGTGTCGTCCAGAACATGGTATCTCAGGCAGCCTGCTGATCCAAGTCTGCCCTCCCCAGCTTCCCATAACTGGGCCTTCCCCTGCCTGTCACTTTCACTGGCTTCCCACTATCCAGTCAAATAAGAGCCATCTCCTCACACCAGTTCTCAGGACCCCGCCCGCCAGGCCTCCCTACCAATCTGGCCTTAATTCTCACAATGCCCTGCCCACCCTCCAAACCTTTGTTCCTACTGCTTCTCTCATTTAGAAATGCCCCTAGAATGCGCTTCCACATCCCGCCACGCAGGGACTCCCATGAGTCTTTCTCCTTTCTCAGCAACTCCCGGAATCTCCCGATTCCCTGGCCAGACCACTGCACTTGCCTCAACGCACCAGTTTCCGTACTGCTCCCCGCTGGGTGAATACCAAGCTGCCCTTTCTGGCCATCACTGACACTGGGGCTGGGTCCCCCAGGCCAGAAAGCCTGTCTCCCACCAGAATGGGCTGTACTCCCCAGCCCAATACCAGGGCCCCTGCCTCTGTGCAGAGGCCTCCCAGGCTCCCCACCTGTGAGCAGCATGAGCCAGGGAAGCAGCAGGAGGGCAGCCATGTGGAGGGGCGTGTGGGCTCGCAGCAGGGCCGATAGTGCAGGTCCCAGCAGCACGGAGATGTGGAGCAGGACGCCGGCAGCATGAAGCAGCAGGCACAGGAACGGCCGGTAGTTGCCGAAGCCCACGCAGCGGCCCAGCAGTCGGCAGTGGTGGTCCCGACGCAGGATGCAGACGCGGCAGGCAGAGCAGTGTCCGCTGCGTGGCGGCACCTGGCTTTGGCACTGGTAGCAGTAACTGCAGGAAGGAACCACAGGGTCAGTTCCCCCAGCAGCTCAGGTGCCCCATACTGTGCACGGGGCAGCCCTGGAGCCCATCCTGAGGAAGCAGCAACAGCCATTCACCCTGGCTAAGCCTCAATTTCTTTACAAGTAAATGCAGGATAAACAAGATGTCCCCGGCCCTTCTAGTTCTAGCACTACAAGTCTGAGGTCTCTTCCAGCCCTAACGTCCCCAGTCCTGAGACCTCTCTCAAGCCACTGACATCTAGCAGCAAATCTCTCCCTTCCTCCACGGTCACCCCGTTGTCCAGGTCACCGGGACCTCTCTGGATTACTGCAATAGCCTCTCAACTGGTCTCTGATTCCATCTTTGCCCCTCCTCGTACAGTCTCACCCCAGCAACCAAACTGACCCTCCTCTGCTTAAAACCCTCCTGTGGTTCTCCAATTTATTTCTAGTAAAAAGCAAAGCCTTCAGTGTCCTACAACATCCTTCCATCTGTGACATCTCTTCCCCTCTCTTACTCCACTACAGCCACACTGGCCTTGCTGTTCTGGGAACATACATGCTAGGCACACAACTGATTCAGAGCCTTTGCACCACTAGTTCCCTCTGCCTGGAACACCCTTCCCTCAGATTCCCACATGGCTAACCCCCGCCACCCCCTCCAAGTTTTTTGCTCAAATGCCTCCTCCTCTATGAGGTCTATCTTGACCATGTATTTATTTATATTATTTTTAAAATTAATTTTTAAAAAATTTTAGAGACAGAGTCTTGCTACATTACCGAGGCTGGAGTGTAGTGGCTGTTCACAGGTGTGATCATAGCACACTACAGCCTCAGCTTCTCGGGTAGCTGGGACTACAGGCGAAAGCCTGTGCCTGGCATAAAATTTGTGTGTAGAGCCGTACTTGGTGTAATTTTTATTTTCTAATTATAAATTGACAAATTCCAGTTGTATATACTTATGGGATACCAAGTGATGTCATCATTTATCAGTACAGCTTGGAATAATCAAGCTAATTAGGATAGCCATTACCTCAAACACTTATATTTTTGTGATGAGAATTTACCACCTATTTATTTATGTATTTATGTATTTATTTATTTGAGACGGAGTCTTGCTCTGTCGCTCAGGCTGGAGTGCAGTGGCTGGATCTCAGCTCACTGCAACCTCTGCCTCCCAGGTTCAAACAATTCTCTTACCTCAGCCTCCCAAGTAGCTGGGATTACAGGCATGCGTCACCACGCTCGGCTAATTTTTTTGTATTTTTAGTAGAGACAGGGTTTCACCACGTTGGCTAGGCTGGTAAACTTCTGACCTTAAGTGATCCGCCGGCCTCGGCCTCCCAAAGTGCTGGGATTACAGGCGTGAGCCAACGCGCCCGGCCTAACCACCTATTCAATACTGAAACTTGCAACCCCTTTACCCTGCTCTACTTCTTGTTTCCAAACTACTATCACCTTCTAGCTTCTATATGATTTGCTTACTTACTGTTCCTCTAGTTTCTCATCTGCCCCCCTCAAATTAGCTCCGTATCAGGAATCTGTTCTATTGTACCCTTCGTCCCTGTAACAATACCTTGCACCTAGTAGGTGCCCGATAAGTATTTGTGAGTGAATAACACTCAATTATAGCTCTTCCATCCCAGGTTCTAAAAAAATTTCTGGCTCTAACAACCTGAATCCTAATGTAACCCGCTTCTACCATCTGAGGTCTTGGGGCCCCTCCCCACTGTCCAAGGCGCCCACTTCTCCCCCCGGATCCCGCACCCCACTCACGCCCAGCCCTGGCCCAGACCGCGGCCGGCCAGCATCACGCCCCGGATGCTGGGATCCGAGCGCAGGAAGAGCCCCACGTTGCCCAGCAGGTTGAGCAGCTGGAAGGCGGCCAACGCCAGCTGCAAGGCCCGGGCCAGGGGTCCCAGCGGGGGCGGCCCGGGACCGAGCACCAGCACGTAAGCCAGCTCCAGGCCCACGGCCGCGGCCCACAGCGCGGTGAGCACGAGAGGCAGCCGCGCGGGCGCCCCGTCCGCGCTCCCAGCCGCCCAGGGCTGCCCCATGGCCTGGACACCCAGCTGTCGGAGCCGGGGGACTAGGCCGCTTCCGTATTGGGGCGGAGATAGCGGCAGACGGACGTCTGCCACGGCCAATAGAAGCTCGGAAGGGGTGAGGCGAGGGCTCAGACCCTAAGGGAACGGCCGGCCGACGCGGCGAGTTGATTGGACCGACGGACCAGCCGTGGGGCGTTTGGAATCCCGCGGCGCTGGAGCCCGGATGACTTCGCAGCGCGATTGACCCGCCCACCCTGGAGGCCCCTCCCCTCCTGCCGGAGCCCCGCCCTCTGGCGGCGGGGCCAGGAGTGCCCTGGGGATTGAGTTGCAGCCGGGGTAGTGTCGGGGTTTCCCGGCTCAGCACATTCTCCCCTACTCCCCCTGGCCGCCCCGATATTAATAGCCCTGCCGCAGCCCATCCAGCTGGCTCAGAGCCGTTCCCCATGCCCGGGTGTCTCCCTTCATCACCCCAGAAAACATGCAAAACAGCTCGGCGCCTCTGTGTTCCTGACTGTGAAATGGGGATAGGGCTCCGTGTCCCACCAGCGAGGTGCTGGAAGAGGCTCACGAGGAGCTCGAGGGCAGCCTCTAGGGCGGCCCGCGGTGACTATTATTATCGGCCTTTCTATTGTGGAGAGGAGGAAACAGACTCAGAGAGGTCCCGTGGATTTCCCAAGGTCACACAGCGCCCCAGTAGCGGAGCGGGAATGCAAACCCAGGATCTCCGCCGCGAGATCCACCCCGGCTTCCCCGAGTTCCGCAGTCTCCGGCTCCAGGACAACCCCTTGCCAGGTCTAACCCGAGCTCCTTCACCCCCATCCGGCCCCTCCCTCCTCCCCCATATTTAGTGCGAATTCGATCTGGGGCTGGGCTGGGCCCTACTTAACCGGGCCCGGGTGTCCGAGAGCGCGCCGAGCGGAGCGAAGCCAGGAGCCCGAGCGAGATGATGATGGTTATGCAGCCCGAGGGTCTGGGGGCCAGGGAGGGGCCCTTCGCGGGCAGCGGCGGGGGCGGCGAGTACATGGAACAGGAGGAGGACTGGGACCGCGACCTGCTGCTGGACCCGGCCTGGGAGAAGCAGCAGCGGAAAGTGAGTGCTCGCCCATTTCCTGACAGCAAAACCGAGGCCTGAGAGGCCGGGCGGTTTATCCTGGGCATCTCAGCAGGGCAGGGGCAGAGCTTGTCTTTAACCTAGAGTGCTAATCCCCAGCCCAGGCTCTGCCCATCAGCTGCCTGCTGTCCCCAGGGCTGGAGGAGAGGGCTGGGAGCCCTCAAGAGGGGTTTAAAATGACAAGAGAGTTTCTGGGGTCCCCACCCCACCAGGGTTCAGTCCCCTGGACCCACTGCCCCACTTCTGCTGGTGAAAACAGGCTGGGCAAAGCCCAGGAGATCCAAGTTAGGGGGTTCAGGAAGAAGAATCTTCCTCCCACCACTCTCTAGTTAAATATTCCCGGACCCCACCTTAAGGGCTTGCAGCCAGGCAACTAGTGGACTTGGGAGTGTGGGGGTGGTGAGAAGGGTCCTCTCAGACCCCACCCCACCTCGTTTCCAGGGTGGGGTCCATAGTCACTGTATCTCATTTAACAACTGAAGAAACTGAAGCCCCAAAAGGAGCACAGACAGGCCCCAAATCACAGACTGTCAGACATCAGGACCTCCGCAACCTAAGGATCTTTACCCCTTTCCCCACCCCCATTCTTTCCCAAGATACCCCAGGCGTGGGGCCCTGAGTCTGCTGAAAAGGCCATAGGTCGAGGAGGAGGGAAGACCTGGGTCCCCTTACGCAGTAACCTGACTCTCCAGCCAGATGGACACGTAGTGCTGAGGCAGCACCTCGGGGGTGCTGGAGACGGGCACAGGGGCAGCTGCTGCCCAGGCCCAGCCCATCAGGCACTCAGGGCCCCTCCCTCCCTGAGTTATTTTCACTCCCAGACTTTCCCAAGTAGAGGGGGCAGGACACCTGGGTTCCCAAAGAGAAAATGATCCGGGCCAGAGGGAGAAAACTTTGGGGAGTGGCAGGCCGGTAACCAGGAGGGCACCATAAGGCCATTGGACCCTGCTCAGTGTGTGCCAACACTGTATGACTCCAGGAAAGGGCAGGGTACTCAGGTACTCAGTGGAATTTGCAGTACCTGAGAATCCTAGAATTTAGAATCAGAGCACTTCCACTGGGTTAGATGACAGGAGATGACCCCAAGGGCCAAGAGGCTCCGCTGAGTCGGCTGGGGTGCCCTGGGTGACAGGCTTCCACTTAGGCTCCCCCTGCACCTGTCTCCAAGCACAGCTGCAGTCCCAGGTTCGGCAATTTCCCAGTGATGTCATCCCTGTCCTTGGCTCCAGCTGCCACCTATTCTGCAACATCTTCTATCCCTACCCCCACCCACCCGGGCCTCTCCCAGATCCAGGTCCGCATGCCCCTCATATGACACATGCCAGTCTGTAACTTGTCTTTGTCACCTAACAAATTATCAGGAACATCTGTTCATCCCAACTTGCAGTCACCACCTCATCCATTCATTCAACGGCTACACAGCATACAGGCTCTGAATATCAATCAGCATCTCTTGTAGTTGGACATTTGGCTCATTTCTTTCTAGTCCAGCGTTGTTTATTGCAAGGTGGTAATAAACATCCTCTTGCTCAGCTTTAGCCCTGACGCCTCCCTGTTCCTCTGTGCTCCCTTCCTCCCCAGTGACTCCTCCATCCAAGGGCTTCCTTCATACAGTCTTGGAGCAGCACACTGCCTTGGCCCACATGATGTCTTACTATGTGCCAGCACTGTTTTAAGTGCTGGGATTTGGCAGCAGACAAAATAAAGCCCCTGCCATGGGAGCTTACATTCCAACATTTCTGTCTCATCCATCCGATCCTGCCTTGTCCCCCTCACTGACACCCTTCCTCTCTTGCCCTGGTCCCAGTGGCTGCCTCCTCATTTCTCTCTTTTGCCGTGCCAAGCCATTCATCTCCACTCTGCAACCAGCATGGACAGTTCTGCCCACCTCCCTCCTGCCTGAGGCTTCCCTGATTCCCTGTTGCCCTCTGGATCAAATTTTAACTCCCCAGCTTAGCACCCAGGATCGCGCATGACCTGGCCCCTGCTGCCCCTCCGGCCCGCCTCTCACCACTTATACCCCAACAACCCCAGCTCCATTCCAGCAGTGCCCAGATCCTTGTAGTCCGACAAATGTAGCAACTGTTTCTCACAGCCAGCGAGCACTTGCCCGCATGATTGCCCCTGCCTGAAATGCCCTTGCCTGCCCTTCCCTTCCTGAATGATTCCTGCCCATCACAACTCTGATCAAATACTTGCCTTCCCCAAGAGGCCCCTGCCCTGATCCAACTTCCCTCCCATAAACTCCTTGGCAACCTCTTACAGCGCTTCTCAGACCAACGTGACTCTTGGATGGGCTATGAGCTTCCTTAGGGCAGGAAAGACTCTCATTAAGAGTCTTTGTGGTATGGGGATGCTCTGAATCCAAGAATCCTGCCAGGTTGGAAGAAGAAAGACCTAAGATATCATAGATTCTGATCCTTTAATTACACAAATGGGGAGACCAAGCCCCAAAGGGGGAAAGGGGCTGACCCTGGATCACAGAGCATGAGTGGCTCAGTTGGACTTGGAGCCCACCCTGACTCTACCAGGGAGTCTATGGAAAGGCAGAATTCGGGACCTGAAGGGCGGTAGGTTGGCAGAAACTTGTGTACCAAGTGTGATGTCACCCCTATCGTCAACAGACACACAGCCCTGTACCATCCCTCCTATCTCAGATGGAGGCTGAGGCTGAGGCTGAGGCTGACTCTTGGGGAAGGGGTGGGCAGTCATCCCCAGAAATGAGATCAGACCAGATGTGGTGGCTTATGCCTGTAATCCCAACACTTTGGGAAGCCAAGGCAGGAGGATCACTTGAGCCCAGGAGCTTGAGACAAACCTGAGCAACATAGTAAGACCCTGTCTCTCTCTAAAAAAACAAAATGAGATCAGGCTGGGCCTGAGTGCCAGCTGATGCTCCAATAGCCCACAGAGTCCTTGCACACTTAGGGTCTACTCAGAGGCCAATTTACAACAACCCTAGAAGGTAAGAACTGATAAAAATAGAAACACAGAGACAGTCCCTTAGGCAAAACTCTGAGGGCCAGATGTGCTTCAGTCCAGGAGTTTTCAGATTTCAGAAAGGCAATATCACCCTGCACTAGCTCCTGTAGTTCAAAACCTCAGAGGGCCCCACACTTTGAATGGGTTAACATTTTCTAAGGGTCTTCCCGTGTTTAAGACCCCCAAGGCTAGAGTGCTGGTGGCCGGGTGCCCCAAGTCTGAACTGGGACCTGCATGGGTCCCACACCCCATTTCTCCCCTCTCAGGAAAACTAAAGCTCAGAGAGGGAAAGGGACTGGCCCAGGATGCACAGCAAGTCAGTGGCTGAGCTGAGCTGTGATTTGAATCCAGAAATACAAGGCTCTGAGACCTACCCTGACTGAGGAGACAGGACTGTGCCCCACATCCCCGAGCCGATCGTAGGGTCTGAGTGCTGTCCTCTGCCCCCAGACCTTCACTGCCTGGTGCAACTCACACCTGCGCAAAGCGGGCACCCAGATTGAGAACATCGAGGACGATTTCCGCAATGGCCTCAAACTCATGCTGCTCCTGGAGGTCATTTCAGGTGAGGATGTCAAATCAGTGCACCTGAGCCCCAGGACCCAGGAACATCTGGACAGCAGGGGGAATAGGGTGGCAGAGTGTTGGACGGGACTTGGTGGAGAGGGGAGAGTTTGCGGACAATGACTTCTGCTGCCTCTCATGACCTTTGGCCCTTGGCCTTTCCTCTTATACCCAGGAGAGAGGCTGCCCAGGCCAGATAAAGGCAAGATGCGCTTCCACAAAATCGCCAACGTTAACAAGGCCCTGGACTTCATTGCCAGCAAGGGGGTTAAGCTGGTGTCCATTGGTGCTGAAGGTGAGGAGGTGGCAGGAAGGGTCCTGGGCAGGGCGCGGGGGCCTCTCTTGACGTCAGCAAATCACCTCTGTGGGCCTCAGTTTCCTCATCTCATCAATGGGAATAATCCCTGCCTCGCAAGAGAGCCTGTAAAGAGCCAATGTACCAACCAGGCACAGTGGCTTCCGCCTGTAATCTCGGCATTTTGGGAGGCTGAGGTGGGTGGACCACTTGAGGCTAAGAGTTTGAAACCAGCCTGGCCAACATGGCAAAACCCCATCCCTACTAAAAATACAAAAATCAACTGGTGGTGGCTCACACCTGTAATCCCAGCTACTTGGGAGACTGAGGCACAAGAATCGAATGAACCTGGGAGGCGGAGGTTGCAGTGAGCCGAGATCGCGCCACTGTACCCCAGCCTGGGTAACAGAGCAAGAGACTCCATCTGAAAAAAAAAAAAAAAAAAAAGAGCCAGCCAGGCGTGGTGGCTCACACCTGTAATCCCAGCACTTTGGGAGGCAAAGGGGTGGGGCTCACAAGGTCAGGAGATCGAGACCATCCTGGCCTACATGGTGAAACCCCGTCTCTACTCAAAATACAAAAATTAGCTGGGTGTGGCAGCACGTGACTGTAATCCCAGCTACTCAGGAGGCTAAGGCAGGAGAATCGCTTGAACCCGGTAGGCAGAGGTTGCAGTGAGTTGAGATCCTGCCACTGCACTCCAGCCTGGCAACAGAGCTAGACTCCGTCTAAAAAAAAAAAAAAAAAAAAAAAAAAAAAAAAAAAATGCCAAACTGCCAGCGCAGCCCCTGAACCCTAGTAAGAGTTCAGTGAAATAATTTCTAAATAACAAGCAAGGCATGGTAGCACGTGCCTGTAGTCTCAGTTACTTGGGAGACTGAGGCGGGAGGATTGTTTGAGCCCAGAAGTTGGAGATCAGCCTAGGCAACGTAGCAGAACTCCATCTTGGCCAGGCACAGTGGTTCACGCCTGTAATCTCAGCACTTTGGGAGGCCAAGGCAAGTGGATCACCCTGAGGTCAGGAGTTCGAGACCATCCTGGCCACCATGGTGAAAGCCTGTCTGTACTAAAAACACAAAAATTTGCTGGGCATGGGCCAGGCGCGGTGGCTCACGCCTGTAATCCCAGCACTTTGGGAGGCCAAGGCGGGCGGATCACGAGGTCAGGAGTTTGAGACCATCCAGGATAACATAGTGAAACCCTCTCTCCTCTAAAAATACAAAAAATTAACTGGCCATGGTGGCAGGCGCCTGTAATCCTAGCTACTCGGGAGACTGAGGCAGGAGAATGGCGTGAACCTGGGAGGCAGAGCTTGCAGTGAGCTGAGATCACGCCACTGCACTCCAGCCTGGGCGACAGAGCAAGACTCCGTCTCAAAAAAAAAAAAATTGCTGGGCATGGTGGGGCACACCTGTAATCCCAGCTATTCGGGAGGCTGAGGCAGGAGAATCCCTTGAACCTGGGAGGTGGAGGTTGCAGTTAGCCAAGATTGTGCCACTGCACTCCAGCCTGGGTGACAAGAGAGACTCTGTCACACACACACAGAGAAAACTCCATCTCAAAAAATTCCCCAAACCAACCAACTAAACAAAAAAATAGATGTGGGCCGGGGGTGATGGCTTACACCTGTAACGCCAGTACTTTGGGAGGCCAATGCAAGCAGATCACAAGGTCAGGAGTTCGAGATCAGCCTGGCCAATACAGTGAAACCCATCTCTACTAAAAATACAAAAATTAGCTGAGCCTGGTGGCATGCACCTGTAGTCCCAGCTACTCAAGAGGCTGAGGCAGAAGAATTGCTTGAACCAGGGAGGCAGAGCTTGCAGTAAGCTGAGATCACACCACTGCACTCCAGCCTGGGTGACAGAGCAAGACTCTGTCACCCCCCAAAAAATAGATGCAGCTGGGTGCAGTGGTTCATGCCTGTAATCCCAGCATTTTGGGAGGCTGAGGTGGGCGGATCATTTGAGGTCAGGAGTTCGAGACCAGTCAAGCTGACATGGCAAAACCCCATCTCTACTAAAAATACAAAAAATTAAGCAGGTTTGGTGGTGCACACCTGTAGTCCCAGCTACTAGGGAGGCCAAGGAAGGAGAATCGCTTGAACCCAGGAGGCGGAGGTTGCAGTGAGCTGAGATTGCACCACTGCACTCCAGTTGAGGCAAGGAGGGAGACTCCATCTCAGAAAATAATAATAAAGAAAAGAAAAGAAAAAGAGATGCTTACTGAGTACCTGCAAGGTGCCCACCTACTAGGTACCAGCCCTGAAATGAGAGACAAGGGCTAGAGGACTGATCAGAGGGGAAGGTGAGCGGAGGCCAGATAGCACAGACCTTGAATGTCAGGCAAATCTGTCCCCTGACCCCTACCCTGCAGAGATCGTCGACGGGAACCTGAAGATGACCCTGGGCATGATCTGGACCATCATCCTTCGCTTCGCCATCCAGGACATCTCTGTGGAAGGTGAGCAATGGGAAAGGAGGTTGGGGCCAGGTGCAGTGGCTGGGGCCTGTAATCCCCACACTTTGGGAGGTCGAGGCAGGCAGACCACTTGAAGGATCGCCCAGGAGTTCAAGACCAGCCTGGACAACATGGTGAAACCCCATCTCTACAAAAAATACAAAAAAAAAAAAAAAAAAAAAAAAAAAAGCTGGCCATGGTGGCATGTGCCTATAGTCCCAGATACTAGGGAGGCTGAGGTAGGAGGACCGCTTGAGCCTGGGAGGTTGAGGCTGTGGTGAGCCATGATCGTGTCACTGCACTCCAGTTGGATGACATAGCAAGACCCTGTCTCCAGGAGAAAAAAAAAAAAAAAAAAGGTAGGGTGAGAGGGCTGACCTGGACCCCTTCGCAATGAATTCTCCCACCTCCTCCCCACCCAGAAACCTCGGCCAAGGAAGGCTTGCTTCTGTGGTGCCAGAGGAAGACAGCACCGTACCGCAACGTCAACGTGCAGAATTTCCACACCAGGTCTGTCAGCTGGTTACCAAATGTGTCTGGGCCTCTGTGGGGCACTGGGCACAGAGAGGAGCCCTCCCTGGTCAGTGAAGGGCACTGAGCTGGTCCCTGTCACAAGCCACAGGGGAGGAAAAGGTCACAGCACAGTTCTTGGAACAGTGTCTGAAAAGAGGGCTCAGTAACTGCTGAGTGGAATGGAATTGAATCCAGGAAGGTTCCAGTAACTCCTGGAGGAGGGAGTGTTTGAGATTTCCCTGGAAGGCCATTCCAGCCAGAGGGAAGCTGGAGGCCAAAAACATCTAGAAACTGGTTGGGCCTAAACATGGGTGTGTGACAGAATCATGATGAGCCAGCAGGAGACGGTCCAGATACGGTCAGGAAGGGCCTCAAACGCCAAGCTAAGGGGTTTGTGCTTTACTCCATTTTACAGATGAGACTATCCTTCTGGGGGGTGCTCCTGGGCCGAGGGGAGAATGGGGCCCCAGCTTGAACCCAGGCCTGACCCCCCTCTTCTCTCTGTTCAGCTGGAAGGATGGCCTGGCCCTCTGTGCCCTCATCCACCGACACCGCCCCGACCTCATCGACTACGCCAAACTGCGAAAGGTAGAGACCCCTACCACCCCCACCCACGGCCTCTGCCTGCAGCTGACCTTTCACCCTCCTCCCTCACACCCATCTAGGATGACCCCATCGGCAACCTGAACACTGCCTTCGAGGTGGCAGAGAAGTACCTGGACATCCCCAAGATGTTGGATGCAGAAGGTGCGAGTGAGCTAGCCCAGGGGAGGACCCCACATTCTCACCACTGGGCCTGGTGCACCCTCCACACCTTTGCATGGCCCTTTCCTCCTCCCAGGATGCTCCGACTGTCCCCACCCCACTCCCTGGTCACAGTCCCCCTTCTCCAGCAGTCCTCTATCTTGTCCCCTGCCCCATGCCCTGAAGAGGACCAGCCCTTCCCGCCTCTCCGCTATGTAATGGCCCTACCTTCTGCCTCGCATCCCAGTTACCTGGGTTACCTGGGATAACATTGGTCCCCCAAGAATGGCAGCTCCCCTGGGGCATGTCCTGCCTGTGGTCCCCATGCTTAGGCAAGGCAGCAGTCAACTGAAGCAGCAAACACTTTCTGAGCATCTACTTTGCATGATGCCTGGGCTGTGTGGGCACTGCTGGAGAACTTTTTCTTGCCCTGAGGAGCTGTGGACTTGGGGGAAAGACAGACAGACAGAGGGAGGTATAGGATAGTTCAAGGCACGAGGCAGCGTGGACCAGTCCCTCACGAGGCCTACGGTGGCTGGTCAATCACACTCACCCACCCTCTCCCTCACACTTTGCTCACCCCAAGGTGGGGAGGTGGGGAAGTTGCTGAGCCCTGGGGTAAGGAGAGAGGGCTTCAAGGAAGAGAAGACACTGGGTTTGGGTGACTGGCTGCTGGTGGCCATGACTAGATACTTCCAGCCCTCCCCCCCAGAGGGAGTTCTCTCCCTAGGGAGGGACCCCTGGCTTTGGCCAGTAGACACCGTGCTGTCCTGCCCTAGACATTGTGAACACCCCAAAGCCGGATGAGAAGGCCATCATGACCTATGTGTCCTGCTTCTACCATGCCTTTGCCGGGGCTGAGCAGGTAAGGTGGCCCAACTGCTACTGCCTGGGCTTGTGGACCCAAGGGCCCAACCTTGGCTGCAGCCCAACATTGGAGGCGCCAGACCACGCAGGTGGGAGTGCCACTGTCCCAGCTGCACACACTCAGTCCTCAGCAAGACCAGAGGACCCTGGTTTGGAAACTCCCTGCCTACCTAGGAGCCGTGCTCCCCCCATCCCTTTCCCTATTTTTTGTTTGTTTTTTGAGACAGGGTCTCACTCTGTCACCCAGGCTGGAGTGAAGTGGCATGATCACAGCTCGTTGCTGCCTTGACCTCAGCCTCCTGCCTCAGCCTCCCCAGTAGCTGGGACTACAGGCACATGCTACCACACCTGGCTAATTTTTGTATTTTTTGTAGAGATGGTGTTTCATTTTGTTGCCCAGGCTGGTCTCAAACTCCTGGACTCAAGTAACTTACCCACCTCAGCCTCCCAAAGTGTTGGGATTACAGGCATGGGCCACCACACCCAGCTGGGGGCTCTGTTTTTTAAGGGCTTTACAGAGGCAGCTTGCTTTAATGCCAACCCTCTACCAACTACCCCCATAGGCAGAGACAGCTGCCAACAGGATCTGCAAGGTGCTGGCGGTGAACCAGGAAAACGAGAAGCTGATGGAGGAGTATGAGAAGCTTGCCAGTGAGGTGAGGCTGGGCTCCCACTGTGCTCTGCCCATCCCGGCCCTACTGACTCTCCCAACCCTGCTAACCCCAAGCGTGGGCCTGCAGAGCCTCCCTCTGCTCAGAGTAGCCCTGGCTTCCTCCAAGCCTCCTCCTGTCCATCTCCACCCAGCACTTGCCCTTCTGCCAACCCAAGCTCCTGGTCAGTCATTGATTGACTCATCATTCATCCATTTACTCCTGCATTGATCCATTCACTCGTATTTAGGTAGTCACATGGCCCTTTGCTCTGTGCCAACCTATATTAGCCCCTGGACTCAGAAATCAGCCATCCGACTCCTTCTCTGACTCATGGGGACTACCCCATTCTGCCTTCATATTTGTCAAAGTCACCCCCACCTACCCTCTGGCCACAGCCTGGGTGTGGGTGGAGAGGGGTGGGTGAGCCGGGCAGGTCAGCTCAGAGGTCTCTGCTTTGCCCCTGCCTGGCCCTGTCAGCTGCTGGAGTGGATCCGCCGCACCATCCCATGGCTGGAGAACCGTGTGGGCGAGCCCAGCATGAGTGCCATGCAGCGCAAGCTAGAGGACTTTCGGGACTATCGGCGTCTGCACAAGCCGCCCCGCGTTCAAGAAAAGTGCCAGCTGGAGATCAACTTCAACACACTGCAGACCAAGTTGCGGCTCAGCCACCGGCCTGCCTTCATGCCCTCCGAGGGCAAGCTGGTCTCGGTGAGCTCTACACACATTCCCTGGGTGAACTTGGGGTCCGTATCCCCATCTGTACAATGGGCAAACAGTGATGGAGGGCACCCCTGCCTGCTCCACAGGACATCGCCAATGCCTGGCGGGGGCTGGAGCAGGTGGAAAAGGGCTATGAAGACTGGCTGCTCTCGGAGATCCGACGCCTGCAGCGACTCCAGCACCTGGCCGAGAAGTTCCGGCAGAAGGCCTCCCTGCACGAAGCCTGGACCCGGGGTAGGTACACCTACCTCACGGGGCTGGACTATCTCCTGGGGTGGAGATTGGTGTGCAGGGGTGGGAGGGGAGGTTCTTGGCAAAATGCTCGGGACAAGGGTAGGTGCTCTGCAGGGAAGCCGGAGACTGGATTTCTAATCCCACCCTGACTTGCTGTGGTGCAACCTGGGCCTCTCTTTGGGCCACTGCCCCTCTGTGGGCCAAAGTTTGTTTTGTTTTTTGAGACAGAGTCTTGCTGTATTCCCCAGGCTAGTAAAATCTCGGCTCACTACAATCTCTGCCTCCTGGGTCAAGTGATCCTCCTGCTTCAGCCTCCCAAGGAGCTGGGACCACAGGTGTGCACCACCACGCCAGGCTAACTTTTTGTATTTTTTGTATAGATGGGTTCTCACTTTGTTGCCCAGGCTGATCTCAAACTCCTGGGCTCAAGCGATCCACCCACCTCAGCCTCTCACAGTGCTGGGATTACAGGCATGAGCCACCGCACACACGGGTGTTTATCTATAAACTCAGCCTTCCCCCTCACCCCCCAGCCCTGCTCTGGTCTTCTGTGGGTCTGCTCTGATTAATTCATCAGTTAGCATTTTATTTTATATGTATCAGGTGTACAAAGGTGAGTCCATTCCTCACCCTAACATCACTTACATCATACTCAAAGTATCCTGACGCTAAAATATTGCACGAGTCAAATATATTACTCTGGATAGAAACATCCATTCGGTGTTCTGTCGAGGATTTTAGTGGTGAACAAAGGAGGCCGGTTCAGGGGCTCATGGGGGTTACAGAATCGTTGAGAGCTATTTTAAGGTCAAATTACGCCAAAACTGTACCAAAGGCCCCTTGGTCGTAGCTCGCTCAGGGGACGCTGATATAGTTTACGGATCACACCACCGAAAAGGAGTTTCATCTACGTTATTACACCGACGCCGCAGAGCAAACCCCTAGTAGGGGCTAGGCCGGTGTGATCGCCACCTTAGCAGATGAGGCTTCGTGGTCACAGAGCCCGGCCCGCACCCCTGCCCTTGCCGCCACTGGGTGACCGGAGCCGGCCTCTCTTCGAGCAGGGAAGGAGGAGATGCTGAGCCAGCGCGACTACGATTCGGCTTCGCTACAGGAGGTGCGGGCGTTGCTGCGGCGCCACGAGGCCTTTGAGAGCGACCTGGCGGCGCACCAGGACCGCGTGGAGCACATTGCCGCGCTGGCCCAGGAGCTCAAGTAGGCGGGGCCTCGCGGGGCCCGCTCCCAACACCCCTGGCCCCGCCCCCGGCAGCGAGCCCCGCCCTGATCCCCATTTCCCTCAAGACCCCAGGCTCTCCCGAGTTCTTCTGTAACCGCGCCCCCCCCGGAACCCCACCCCCATCCCCATCTCCGGACCCCGCTCTGCTGCCACCACTCTTCCCACTAGGGCTTGACCTGTCCCACTCGTGGCCTGCCCTCTAACCTGTCCGCTCTCTTCACCCGGCTTACTGCCCCAAACCCTCCCCATCAGCTTTGGGCTGGCCACCCCCTCCCATGAACCCACCCCTCCACCCAAGCACCTCCATGGACTGCAGCTAAGGACATGTGGGCTCCCACCTACACAGAGGGATGCGCGGGGACCGCCCCCTCTTGGAAAGCACCCAGCTTTACCCACCACCTGCCCTGGCTCCCGCACACCTTCACCCCCACCCGGGGCGCGGGTGAAGTGCAGTTAGGATATCTGGGCTGGGGCTGGCCCCACACTCACCCTACTTCTCGCTCCCAGTGAGCTGGACTACCATGAGGCAGCCTCAGTGAACAGCCGCTGCCAGGCCATCTGCGATCAGTGGGACAACCTGGGCACCCTGACCCAGAAGAGGCGGGATGCACTAGAGGTGGGGCTGGGGGCCGGGCAGCTGGGCATGGGTAGGTGGGTGAAGCCAGGTCTGCTGGGCATGCTGCTGACCCACTATGCCCCCCACCCCTAGCGGATGGAGAAGCTCCTGGAGACCATCGACCAGCTTCAACTGGAGTTCGCCCGGCGGGCCGCACCCTTCAACAACTGGCTGGACGGTGCCGTGGAGGACCTGCAGGACGTGTGGCTGGTACACTCTGTGGAGGAGACCCAGGTGGGTGCCAGGGTTGCAGGGGATGGATGGGATGACAGGGAAGCTGGCCCCAAATTCTGCCAGCCACAACTTTAGGCTCCTAGGGCAAAGGGATGGGAGGAAAACCCCAGTTCCCGAGTGCTGGGCTGGAAGACAGGAGGCCGGGGTTCTTGCGTCAGGACTTCTCAGGACCGCTGGGTGGCCCAGGGCACACTGCTGCCCTTTCTGTTGCCTATGGTAAGTGGGGGACACCAGTTGACGCTTCCTGCCTGTCACCTCCAGAGCCTGCTGACAGCGCATGATCAGTTCAAGGCAACGTTGCCCGAGGCTGACCGAGAGCGAGGCGCCATCATGGGCATCCAGGGTGAGATCCAGAAGATCTGCCAGACGTATGGGCTGCGGCCCTGCTCCACCAATCCCTACATCACCCTGAGCCCGCAGGACATCAACACCAAGTGGGATATGGTCAGTGCCACCTGCAGCCTTCCTCCCACCCACTCCTGCATACTCTGACCACCCTGAAACCTCAGGTAGCCCAAGATATGGAGAATAAAGTCCATCTTCAGATCTGGGGTCTGCCAGACTCCACGTGGGACTGCATAAATCACCTTGTCTGTCTTGGGCTCATCTGTATATGATGAGCCGTAACAGCAGCATTCTCCTGTCAGGATTGATGTGAAGTAGAATTAAGCCTTGTGTGTGGACATCTTTTATAAATCCACCCATATTAGTTATAAATGATGCCATCAGCCCCATTTTGCAGATGACAAAACTGAAGCCCACAAGGGTTAGTGACTTGCCCAGGAGCTTTCTTGCATATCCCAGACAAGTTGGCTCAAAGCAACAGGGGCTGAGGTTTGAGGGGCTGGAGCCCATTTCCCCTAAAGCCATTTCCCAGCCCCCAGAGCTGGCTCTGGCATAACCGCCCTCCTCTCAGGTCCGAAAGCTGGTGCCTAGCCGTGATCAGACACTGCAGGAGGAGCTGGCACGGCAGCAGGTAAATGAGAGGCTCCGGCGACAGTTTGCGGCCCAGGCCAATGCCATTGGACCCTGGATCCAGGCGAAGGTGGAGGTAAGGGCTGGGATAGTGGGTCCAACCTGGGGAGGTGCGGCTAGGGCTGGGCCACAGGGAGCTGGGAGCCCTCATGCTGCCTGGGAACCCCTGCAGGAAGTGGGGCGGCTGGCAGCAGGGCTAGCCGGCTCTCTGGAGGAGCAGATGGCTGGGCTACGGCAGCAGGAGCAGAACATTATCAACTACAAGACTAACATTGACCGGCTAGAGGGTGACCACCAGCTGCTGCAGGAGAGCCTGGTGTTCGACAATAAGCACACCGTCTACAGCATGGAGGTGGGATCACAAACTCTCAGGAGAGAAGGGAGGCAGCGCTGGCTGAGGAGGCCCAGGGAGACCACAGCTGGACAGAGCATGCATGTCCCAGCGGGGTCCCCAGTTCAGCCTGGCCAGGTCCCTTAAGACCCAGCGATGCCGGGCGCGGTGGCTCACGCCTATAATCCCAGCACTTTGGGAGGCCGAGGCGGGCGGATCACAAGGTCAGGAGATCGAGACCACGGTGAAACCCCGTTTCTACTAAAAATACAAAAAATTAGCAGGGCACGGTGGCGGGCGCCTGTAGTCCCAGCTACTCAGGAGGCTGAGGCAGGAGAATGGCGTGAACCCGGGAGGCAGAGCTTGCAGTGAGCCAAGATTGCGCCACTGCACTCCAGCCTGGGCGACAGAGCGAGACTCTGTCTCAAAAAAAAAAAAAAAAAAAAGACCCAGCGATGGAAAGTGACCCTTCCAGAGTCACAAAGCAGTCCAAACCCAGGCCAGGATTGGCCATAGCTGGTTATCAAAAGATAGGAAGGACTGCTGGGGGGTTACTCAGTGGAGCTTCCAGATGGGGATGGAGGCCCAGTGAGGGGGAGGACTTGCCCAGGGTCAGTGGACTGGATGTGGAGCTAGAGCCAGTGGCCAGGCACTGGCCGCCCACTGACGGTGGCCTGTCCCCGACTGCCAGCACATCCGCGTGGGCTGGGAGCAGCTGCTCACCTCTATCGCCCGCACCATCAATGAAGTGGAGAACCAGGTACTGACCCGAGATGCCAAGGGGCTGAGCCAGGAGCAGCTCAACGAGTTCCGAGCATCCTTCAACCACTTTGACCGGGTCAGCAGGGGCCTGGCCCTGTGGGGTAAGACACTTGGGGGCTGGTGGAGGCTGGAGACCAAGCCTGATATCCACACACCCCCTACAGAAGAGGAATGGGATGATGGAGCCTGATGACTTCCGAGCTTGCCTCATCTCCATGGGCTATGACCTGGTGAGTGCCCCCCAGCCCCTTCCCAGGAGTCCCAAAGTACCCCCTCCTCTGTGCTGATCACCTACTGTGCGCCTCCCATCTTCACATACACCATCCCCTGCATCTTCATCACATCCACACAGGGGCTAGCAAGGCTCAGGGAGGTAAACTCACTTGGACCCAGTTCTGTGTGGACCCAAAGTCTGAGCTTGCAACATTTTTACCTGTAGGGAAACAGCACTACAGAAACAGGTATGGCCCTGGAAAAAAAATCAGGACCAGGGAGCAAATCTGCTTCCTGCTATAGGTAGGATGCAGATTTCAGCCTACCATAAAGGACGTCCTATAGCCAGGACTAAGGTCTCTGGAGGAAGGGAACACCCTTGTTACTGGGGCTCTGCTAGCCAAGGCTGGACAGTACCCAGGAGGGGACATCCAGACCCCTCCTGGCTTTAGTGCTCATGGGCATAGTGCCTGGCCCCTATCTCTGCAGGGGGAAGTGGAGTTTGCTCGCATCATGACCATGGTGGACCCCAACGCAGCTGGGGTGGTGACCTTCCAGGCCTTCATAGACTTCATGACCCGAGAGACAGCCGAGACTGACACGGCTGAGCAAGTTGTGGCCTCCTTCAAGATCCTGGCAGGAGACAAGGTGAGTCCCAGGTGGTGGAGGGGCTGGGGGGCTGGGGCAGGGCATAGGACCTGTGGGTCCTCAACGCCTCTTCTCCCCAGAACTACATCACCCCCGAGGAGCTGCGACGCGAGCTCCCCGCCGAGCAGGCCGAGTACTGCATCCGCCGTATGGTGCCCTACAAGGGATCCGGGGCCCCAGCTGGAGCCCTGGACTACGTGGCCTTCTCCAGTGCCCTCTATGGGGAGAGCGACCTCTGACCCCAACCACTGAGGTTCTCTATGCAAGATGGAGAGAGGGTGCACCCTGTGGCTGATCCCATCCGTCCCTCAGAGCAAGGGCCTGAGAGAACAGTCAGCCAAGTGCTTCTGAATAAAGATCCCTCTGTGGGTCTCTCCCCATCTCCTTTTGGTTCCTGAAGCAGAAGCTGGGCCCTCAGGCTCCTGGGCAGGACCAGCTATCCCACCTTGACCCACCAAAAGTCCTGCCCTCCCTCCTCACCCCCGGGGACTGAGCATTCATACCACACTGGGGACCAGGACACATCTTTATTGCTGTTAGAAAAGGTTGGTTACAAGTTTCCTGGACGTGGAGAGGGACACGATCCCTAAATCCAAGGGAACCAGAAAATGTATAGTATCAAACAGAGGAAAGCGGAGGCAGGACAGAGCTGGGCTTAAGATCAGAACATTTTCTTCCTGCTCATTACCCGAGCCCAGAGTTCTTGCCCCAGCTTCAACTGCCAAGATACCACCCTTCACCCCAAGATCCTCCTAAGCTACCACAATTCAACAAAGGTGCAGGTGCAGAACTTCAGGGTGGGAGTGGGGTGCAGGGAAGCAGGGGCTGTGCCCCAGCCCAGTGCCCTCTGCTCACCCTGAGGTACCCAGTGCCTGTCCCTCTGCCAGCTGTACCTCCCGGGGAGGGGCCTGGACACGTCAGGCTGCAGCAGCGGCCACTCTGATCAGCACCAGGTCCTGAGCTGGGGGCCCCTCCTCAGTCCACCACCGCCGAGCTGGCCATGGTGTTCACACCACAGGCCCCAGACCCGCGATGCAAGTAGTAGTAACCCTGGGGGAGAGGGGGAGCTGGTGAGGGCACCAGGGTAGGATGGCAGCTGGGGGGCCAGAGGCCAAGCCGGCAAGACTCACCTTCTCACCCCAGTCAGTGCCCCAGCTGTTCTTGATGGCCCAGAAGGGAATGTCAGAGCCTGGGGTGCAGTGCAGAGCACAAGGATCAGGGCCCTTAATTCTCCAGGCAGAGCCTTAATCACTTTGCACCTTCAAATACTTGCACTGGGCCTACTGTATGACGAGGACTAGGAAAAGAACAGAAAGCAAGGGGCCCACCTACCAGCCTCAGGGAGAAGCCCTGGGGCAGGGAGGAAGCACCCACCCACCCGTCTCTTGCAGGTCATCAATATTTACCCTCCTGGCCGGGCGCGGTGGCTCAAGCCTGTAATCCCAGCACTTTGGGAGGCTGAGACGGGTGGATCACGAGGTCAGGAGATCGAGACCATCTTGGCTAACCCGGTGAAACCCCGTCTCTACTAAAAAATACAAAAAACTAGCCGGGCGAGGTGGCGGGCGCCTGTAGTCCCAGCTACTTGGGAGGCTGAGGCAGGAGAATGACGTAAACCTGGGAGGCGGAGCTTACAGTGAGCTGAGATCGCGCCACTGCACTCCAGCCTGGGCGACAGAGCGAGACTCCGTCTCAAAAAAAAAAAAAAAAAAAAAAAAAAAAAAAAAATTTACCCTCCTACAGCTCAGCTTCCCTTCCACAGACAGGACAGATGATGCCCGCATGGCCATGGCCCAGGCAGCGGGTAAGGACAGGGTTCCTAGGCATTCCCCCTATTTCCCCTCTAGAGGACTTGAGATGCCTGTGGCCTGGCTGGATGCAGGATAGGCAGCGGAACTCACGGTTGCCATAGCCCACAAGCAACACCGCATGGTCGATGAGCCAAGGGCTGCAGAGGGGCCGGAGAGGGCGGGAGATCCCATGGCGGTAAAACTGGAGGTGGAGAAGGAGTAGGGGATCAACTCCAAGATGAGGTCGGGGAGGTCAACAAGAGATGGGACAGGGGCAGTGGGGCTAGGGCCTCACCTGCATGCCAAAGGCATTGATGGCCACGGAGATTGGGCCTTTCTTGGCCAGCCAGGCCGCCAGCTCTGAGATGGGAAAGGGTGGCATCAGTGGGTACCCAGGCCCTGGCCCCACCTTGCCTCACCTCACCCCGCCCCTCACTCACTCTGCTCATTCTGGCTCAGCTCCACGGAGTCATTGATGTAGACCTTGGCCTTCTCTGCTGAGAAGTTGCAGGCCTGCATGTGGCCCCGGTAGCTGTAGTCATCCTCTGTCTCCAGCCCTCCTGGGGAACGGTGCGGGTGAGTACAGAAGGGCGGGCTCCCATTTGCCATTCACAGCCAGAAGTGGACTAAGCCCCCTACATGAGGTTTCACATTCCTCGTCCACCCCAGGCCACAGGCCATCCCCCGAGGAATGTCTTCATTCTAGAAATGACACATCTGAGGCTGGGAGAGATGGGGAGGAGGGACCAGCACCCAGCAAGAAAAGTGGCAGAGACAGAACTCAGCTCCAACTTCTGACTCCTCACCAAGGGCTCGTCCCAGCAGTCTTTCACCCAGGCTGGAGTACAGTGGCACAAACATGCCTCACTGTAGCCTCAACCTCCTGGGCTCAAGCAATCCTCCTGCCTCAGCCTCCCAAGTAGCTGAGACTATAGATGCAAGCCACCATGCCTGGCTAATGTCTTTAATTTTTTGTAGAGATGGGGTCATGCTATGTTGCCCAACCTGGTCCTGAACTTCTGGTCTTAAGTGATCTTCCCACGTTGGCCTCCCAAAGTGTTGGAATTACATGCATGAGCCACCACACCTGGCTGGGTCAGCATTAAGACTTCAACTTAGCTCTGTGTGACTCTCACGCTCACATCTCCCCCCATCATAAAGTATCTTCTTGCAGAGGGAGAAGTGGCTCCAGTTGCCCCTCCTGACCCCGTTAATGCATACCCAAATTCTTTATGGCCGAGTAGGCGTTGGAGGGCAAGCCGCCCATGCAGGCCTTGTCCATCTTGTCACAGTCCAAGAGCTCTAGGAGACAGAAGGCTGGTCCCAAGAAGCCCTCCTGAGGGGCTAGGCTGGGGACAGAGGGGTAGAGCGAGATGCTCACCCTGTTCAGAGAGGGAGAGTAGGGTCCCCTGGTTCAGAAACCACTGGCCCTCCACGTTGCCTGTGACTGAGAAGGCCCAGCAGGAGCCACACATGCCCTACAAGAGATGGGTGGAGTCAGAGCTGGATCCCTTCACCAGCCCCAGTGCAGTGCCCAGGTCCCACCCTCACTTCTAGGGGTCCAACCTGGTCCTTGACTTTTGTGACAGCCCCCTTACTCCTCCAGTCCCATTCAGGTGGGGCGAGGTCACCCACAGACTTGGCTTGCTTCATCTTGTTGCCAGGCTCTTCTCTCAGGAGGGGATTCAGGTAGATGGTACGGAACTCCTCCTCTGCAAGCAAAGGTGGGCAGGGCATGGGGAGAAAAGTGTTCTAAGCCAGACCTGGCCAGAGGCCTTGCAAGCAAGGTCCTATCTCTTCCTGGCTCCATGAGGACTCTGGCCACTATCCCTACCTGTGAGATCACTGAACTTGGTGACTCCATACTGAGCTGTGCCACGGTCCAAGGCCTGGATCTTCTGTGCTCGCACCATGTTATTGACAAAGACGGACAGGCGCCACCGGGCTTCTGAGGACCAAAGAGCAGAAGAGGAGGGGCTTGACCCCAGGCAGATAAAAGGAGGGGCAACTGGGGCTAGCTGGCAGGGGTTTCCCCGCAGAGTAGGTAGGGGTGGGGGCCAGACATGCAAGTGATGGAGTGGGAGGTCTGATCAACTTTTGGGGCCAAACTGAAGTGATGACTTCCCAGGTGCAAAAGCAGTAAATGGGGTCTTAAGGACACTACCCACAAGAGGTGGTGGGGAAAGGCCATGTTGTCAAGGACTCTCCAGCACAAAAAATCCGGCCTCTGCCCCATCCCACCCTGCCCAGAGTGATGGAGACGCATGGCTTTCTTTTTTTTTTTTGAGACCGAGTTTTCACTCGTCACCCCTGCTGGAGTGTAATGGCGCAATCTTGGCTCACTGCAACCTCCGCCTCCTGGGTTTAAGCGATTTTCCTGCCTCAGCCTCCCGAGTAGCTGGTATACAGGCATGCGCCACCACGCCCGGCTAATTTTTGTACTTTTTTTTTTGGTAGAGATGGGGTTTCACCATGTTGGCCAGGCTGGTCTTGAACTCCAGACCTCAGGTGATTTGCCCGCCTCAGCCTCCCAAAGTACTGCAATTACAGACATGAGCCACCGCACCCGGCCAAAACCCATGGCTTCTGAGCAGGAAGATAAGGTGGGAGAAGGGACCAGGTACTCAGGGTAGCTGCCCAGTCTAGCAAGGCTTAGGGAGAACTCAGGAATTACGGGGTCCTTGAACAGCTGCACTGCCTCTTGTCTTTCTCCTCCCCCACACCAAGGTGCCAAGTTGGGGGGAAAGTCCTGTTCTGATAGAAACAGGTATAGCCAAGGCTGGGTCCTCACCTTCCTTTGACTCATATGTCCGGTTATACGTAATGACAAAGTTCTTGAAGATTGAAGCCATCTTCACAGGCAAGTCCTGGATAGGTAGACCAGTCTTTAGGCTAACCAGGGAAACCCACTCCAGAGGGAAGGGAGGAGAAGGGCGATGAGGCAGTGGCTGGCTCCCCAAGCTACGGGATCCTCACCTGGGGCAGGGGATCCTCATTCAACAGGGAAAGGACTGAGCTGAAAGTCTCATTTCTGCTGTCTGGATGGGGTTGGGACAGAGAAGAAATCATGGCTGAGCCCTGAGTGAAGGCTGACTTGGGCTCCCCAGCAGCCTTGGGCTCTCCCAGCACCTGGAACCTTGGTGTCCACCGGGCCACAGTCCTTCCGCAGCAGCACGTGTTTTCCAAGTTCATCCAGAACTTCGAAGCTGCAGAGCTGGAGGGAGAGGAAGAAGCTGCTCTGGGGGCCTGGATCTGGATCTGGGGAGCAAGATCTGGGCAAGATGGAGCTGGAGGCTCTTCAGATGAGGGCCACCCCTAAGGCAATCACCCCATCACAGTGGACAGCTGCACGGGGACATCCTCCCCTTCAGAGCATCCTGGTTTCTGGCCCTCGGGGCCTGGGAAGTGGCTCGAGGTGGGGCATCAGCTGCATCAGATTCCTGCGTCTTGACCTAGGAATCGTCATAATCTAACTGCTGCCTTACTCAGCCAGGGGGCGGGGAATCCCAAGAGCCTCATCACTCACCAGGGTTTTCTTGGACGCGGGGAGCCGGCACACCGTGGGGTCGTTGCAGGGTGGCTCCTCCAGGGTCGCCTCCAGGGAGTACAGCGAACCCTGGCCCGCCTGTAGAGAGGGGCAGGTGAGGCGGGCACGGTCGGCCCTTCATGGCGCCCACGGCCCCGCCCGTGCGGTGCTGCCTGTTCCCCACCACCAGAGATCGGTTCGTCCAGCGGGCAGGCCCCATCCCAGGGTTAGGTCAAAGTTCCTATCCCTTGGACCCGGGCCCGGCGCCCCCGCCCCCGGCGCGTTCTCACCCGGCGGCCGCGGCCGCGCACAAGGCCCAGCACGGCCCGCGTCCCCGCAGCCCGGCCGCGATTGAACATGTCCAGCGCGAAGCGGGTGGGCGCCAGCAGCTCCGGGGACGGCGGTCCCCAGGCCTGAAAGCTGGCGGCTTGGGGCTGGGCGGGGGCGGCCACTGCGCCCGGGAGCAGCCCCAGCAACGACAGCAGCTGCAGCCAGGGCGCCATGGCGAGGGCAAAGCCGGCTGCCCGGACGCGCGGACCCAACAGACGCGCCACCGACCGACCGGGTACAGAGCCAGCTACAAGCCGGGCCTGAGTCCTCCCTCCCGCGGGGCGACCGCGCGCCGACCAATGGGCGCTGGCTTGGGGCGCCTGCGCGCTCTCTTGTTTACAGGAGGCACGTGGGGCGCGCGGGGCAGGGAGAGCAGAAGGCTGCTGGCCTGAGGCTAAAGCTAGTCAGTAACCTCTATCACTTGCGTGTTATAGGTCACGCTTGTTACATGACATGCCAGCTCCTTTTATTCGGAGTAGCAATCTCTGAAGTAGGTGCTATCCCCATCGTACAGTGGAGGAACCGAGGCTTGGAGAGATTAAATGGCGTGGCCGGGCTCTGTGACTCACGCCTGTAAATCCCAGCACTTTAAGAGGCCAAGGGGGTGGATCACCTGAGGTCAGGAGTTGGGGACCAGCCTGGCACACGTGGTGAAACCCCGTCTCTACTAAAAACACAAAAATTAGCTGGGCGTGGTGGTGGGCACCTGTAGTCCCCAGCTACTCGGAAGGCTGAGGCAGGAGAATGGCGTGAAGCCGGAAGGCGGAGCTTACAGTGAGCCTAGATGGTGCCACTGCTCTCCAACCTGGCCAACAGAGCGAGACACCGTCTCAAAAACAAACAAACAAACAGAAAAGATGGAGACCCACCAGCCTGACCAACATACTAAACCCCATCTCTATTAAAAATACAAAAATTAGCTGAGTGTGGTGGCAGGCGCTTGTAATCCCAGCTACTCAGGAGGCTGAGGCGGGAGAATCACTTGAACCCAGGAGGCGGAGGTTGCAGTGAGCCAAGTTCGCACCACTGCACTCCAGCCTGAGCGACAGAGCAAGACTCCGTCTCATAAATAAATAAATAAATAAGATGGAGACACAGCTGGGCGTGGTGGTCCACGCCCATAATCCCAGCACTTTGGGAGGCTGAGGTAGGTGAATCACTTGAGGTCAGGAGTTCGAGATCAGCCTGGCCAACAGGGTGAAACCCTGTCTCTACTAAAAATACAAAATTAGCCGGGCACGGTGGCTCACGCCTGTAATTCCAGCACTTTGGGAGGCGGAGGCGGGCAGATCACGAGGTCAGGAGATGGAAACCATCCTGGCTAACACGGTGAAACCCCGTCTCTACTACAAAATACAAAAAATTAGCCGGGCATGGTGGCAGGCACCTGTAGTCCCAGCTACTCGGGAGACTGAGGCAGAATGGCGTGAACCCGAGAGGCGGAGCTTGCAGTGAGCGGAGATCACCCTACTGTACTCCAGCCTGGGCGGCAGAGCAAGACTCCGTCTCAAAAAAAAAAAAGAAATGGAGACCCACCAGCCTGACCAACATACTGAAACCCCATCTCTATTCAAAATATAAACATTTTCTGGGTGTGGGCCCAGAGCGGTAGCTCACACCTGTAATCCCTGCACTTTGGGAGGCTGGGGCAGGTGGATCACGAAGTCAGGAGATCGAGACCATCCTGGCTAACACGGTGAAACCCTGTCTCTACTAAAAATACAAAAAATTAGCCGGGCGTGGTGGCGGGTGCCTGTAGTCCCAGCTACTCTGGAGGCTGAGGCAGGAGAATGGCATGAACCCGGGAGGCGGAGCTTGCAGTGAGATCGCGCCACTGCACTCAACCTTGGGCGACAGAGCGAGACTCTGTCTCAAAAAAAAAAAAAAAAAAAAAAATTGCTGGGTGTGGTGGCGGTTGCTTGGAATCCCAGCTACTCAGGAGGCTGAGACAGGAGAATTGCTTGAACCCAAGAGGGGAAAGTTGCAGTGAGCCGAGATCACACCATTGCACTCAAGCCTGGGCAACAAGAGCGAAACTTCATCTCAAAAACAAAACAAAACAAAACAAAAAGCTGAGATGCAGACACTAAAGCACACACAGGTATGGGTTGGTGGTTGCTGGGAATCAGAACAGAGATAATGATGACTCAGGAGAAAGAGAGCAGGCTTGAAGGAGCAAAGAGCTGGAGGAGGTGAGTGGTGGTGTATTAGTTAACTACTCCTGTGTAAAACACTACCACAAGCCTGCGCAGTGACTCGCGCCCGTAATCCCAGTACTTTGGGAGACCAAGGTGGGAGTATCGCTTGAGCCCAGGAGTTTGAGACCAGCCTGGGCAACATGGCAAAACCCCCTCTGTACAAAAAATACAAAAAGTGATGGCATGCACCTGTAGTCTGAGCTACTCAGGGGGCTGAGGCAGGAGGATCACTAGAGCCTGTGAGGTCGAGGCTACCGTGAGCCATGATTGCACCGCTGAGCTCTAGCCTGAGAGATAGGGTGAGATCCTGTTAAAAAAAAAAAAAAACCAACAACAACAAAAACTATTACCTATTACCCGCAAAATTAGTGGCTTAAAACAATGCATGGCCGGGCACCATGGCTCATGCCTGTAATCCCAGCACTTTGGGAGGCCGAGGTAGGTGGATTGCTTGAGCTCATGAGTTCAAGACCAGCCTGGGCAACAGTGAAACCCCATCTCTACAAAAAATGCAAAAATTAGCCAGGTGTGGTGGTATGTGCCTGTGGCCCCAGCTACTCAGGAGGCTGAGGTAGGAGGATGGCTCAAGCCCAGGAGGCAGAGCTTGCAGTGAGCTGAGATTGAGATCGAACCACTGTACTCCAGCCTGGCGGATAGAGCCAGACCTTGCCTAAAAAAAAAAAAAAAAAAAATTTCTTACATCTGTCTCAGTGGGTCACGAGTCGGCTTACTTGGGTCCTCTGCAGGGCAGCACTCAGAGCTGGCCAGGCCTGCAGTCTCCTCTGAGGTTCAGGTGGGGAAAGAGTACGTGTAGCATTCAGCCCCTGTGGCTATCAGACTGTGGTCCTCAGTCACTTGCAAGCAAGGCTGCCCTCAGTTCCTTGACACGTGAGCCCCCCCAGCAAGGACACTTGCTTGCTGAAAGCCAGAAAGGGAGAGAGAGGCTACCACAATCTTTTCTCTCTTTTTTTTTTTTTTTTTCGAGATGGAGTCTTGCTCTGTCTCCCAGGCTGGAGTAAAATGGTGTGATCTCCACTAACTGCAGCCTCCGCCTCCCGGGTTCAAGCAATTCTCCTGCCTCAGCCTCCCAAGTAGCTGGGAGTATAGGCACATTCCACCACGCCTGGCTAATTTTTTGTATTTTTAGTAGAGATGAGGTTTCACCATGCTGGCCAGGCTGGTCTCAAACTCCTGACCTCGTGATCCGCCCACATCAATCTCCCAAAGTGCTGGGATTACAGGCATGAGCCACCGCGCCTGGCCCCACAATCTTATATAACATAATCACATCCACGTAATCACATAGATCCACCACCTCTGTTCTATCCTGTTGGCTAGATGCAAGTCACAGTCCCACCCACACTTAAGGAGAGGGAATTACACCAGGGTGTGAATATTAGGCGGTGGGAATCACAGCGGCTGTCTTAGCGCCTGTCTACCACAGGCATTCCCCAGAAGAGTACCTAGTACACACAAATATTAACAGCAGCAATAATAATGGCTAATGTTTTATGTGCACTCACTACCTGTGAGGCACTCAGAGTCCTCAGCATGTGTGTTATCAGCTCATGTAACCCCACACAGCCCTGTGAGATAGTTGTGAAGCATGTGAGGAAACAAAAGCAAAAGGAGATTCAGTAATTTGTCCAGAAATTGGTGAATGCTGGAAGCAGAGTTTGAATCCAGTTCTTTTTTTTTTTTTTTTTTTTTTGAGACAGGCTCTCACTCTGTTGCCCTGGCTGGAGTCCAATGGCACCATCTCAGCTCACTGTAGTCTCCACCTCCCAGGTTTAAGTGATTCTCCTGCCTCAGCCTCCCGAGTAGCCGGTATTACAGGCATGTGCCACCATACTCAGCTAATTTTTGTATTTTTAGTAGAGATGGAGTTTCACAATATTGGCTAGGCTGTTCTCGAATTCCTGGCCTCAAGTGATCCTCCCGTCTTTGCCTTCCAAAGTGCTGGGATTACAGGCATGAGCCAGCGCACCTGGCTAACTTAGATGAATATCCAGTTATAAGACCTATAAAGACTCGCTTCTCAAACTGGCCTCTACAGACCCCTGAGTGCATGGAAGCGTGCCATTGAAAGCCAGAGGACAGGCCGGGCGCGGTGGCTCAAGCCTGTAATCCCAGCACTTTGGGAGGCCGAGACGGGCGGATCACGAGGTCGGGAGATCGAGACCATCCTGGCTAACACGGTGAAACCCCGTCTCTACTAAAAAAATACAAAAAACTAGCCGGGCGAGGTGGTGGGCGCCTGTAGTCCCAGCTACTCGGGAGGCTGAGGCAGGAGAATGGCGTGAACCCAGGAGGCGGAGCTTGCAGTGAGCTGAGATCCGGCCACTGCACTCCAGCCTGGGCGACAGAGCGAGACTCCGTCTCAAAAAAAAAAAAAAAAAAAAAAAAATACAAAAAAAGTAGCCGGGCGACGTGGCTGGCGCCTGTAGTCCCAGCTACTCGGGAGGCTGAGGCAGGAGAATGGCCTGAACCCGGGAGGCGGAGCTTGCAGTGAGCTGAGATCCGGCCACTGCACTCCAGCCTGGGCGACAGAGCAAGACTCCGTCTAAAAAAAAAAAAAAAAAAAAAAGAAAGCCAGAGGACAGACGGCACTGTTTCTCCAAGTACACCCAATGGACTGAATAAATCAGTCACCCAGTCACCAGGGAGTAGTTGACAATGCATAGTCTGCACATCTGCTTCAGTAGGCCTAGATCAGGAGCTTAGAATATGCTGGGGAAGCTTAGGAACACCTGTTTGAAAAGTCTGCAGCAGGCTGTAGTGGTGGCTCATACCTGCAATGCCAGCACTTTGGGAGGCCGAGGTGAGTGGATCACTTGAGGTCAGGAGTTCAAGATCAGCCTGGCCAACATTGCAAAACCCCGTCTCTACTAAAAATACAAAAATTAGCTGGTGTGGTGGTAGACACCTGTAATCCCAGCTACTTGGGAGGCTGAGGCAGGAGAATCGCTTGCACCTTGGAGGTGGAGGTTGCAGTGAGCCAAATCTGTACCATTGCACTCCAGCCTGGGCAACAACAGTGAAACTCTATCTCAAAAAAAAAAAAAAAAAAAACAGCCCGGGCGCGGTGGCTCACGCCTGTAATCCCAGCACTTTGGGAGGCTGAAGCAGGAGGATCACAAGGTCAGGAGATCGAGACCACCCTGGCTAACAAGGTGAAACCCCGTCTCTACTAAAAATACAAAAATTAGCCGGGCGTGGTGGCTGGCGTAATTTTTACAAGAGAGTGGAGGGCCCAGCAAGCTCAGTCGGTAGAGCATGAGACTCTTACATTCGAGTAAAGTTTATTTTTAATTTATTTTTGTCTTTCTCTTTTTTTTTTTTTTTTTTAAATGGAGTCTCGCTAATTCACTCCATTCTCCTGCCTCAGCCTCCTGAGTAGCTGGGACTACAGGTGTCTGCCACCACGCGCGGCTAATTTTTTGTATTTTTTTAGTAGAAACAGGGTTTCACCGTATTAGCCAAGATGGTCTTGATCTCCTGACCTTGTGATTCGCCCACCTCGGCCTGCCAAAGTGCTGGAATTACAGGCGTGAGCCACCGCGCCCAGCTTTTTTTTTTCTTTTTAAAGAAAGGGTCTCTCCAAGCACTGTGGCTCATGCCTGTAATCCCAGCACTTTGGGAGGCCGAGGCAGGCAGATCACCTGAGGTCAGGAGTTCGAGTCCAGCCTGGCCAACATGGCAAACCCTGTCTCTACTAAAAATACAAAAATTAGCCAGGGGTGGTGGCATGCGCCTGTAGCCCCAGCTACTCAGAAAGCTGAGGCAGGAAAATCACTTGAACCCAGGAGGCAGAGGTTGCAGTGGCCAAGATTGTGCCACTGCACTCCAGCCTGGGAGACCGAGCAAGACTTTGTCTCAAAAAGGAAAAAAAAGTTGCCAGGCATGGCGGTGGGTGCCTCTAGTCCCAGCTACTTGGGAGGCTGAGGCAGGAGGATTGCTTGAGCCCACAAGTCCAACCTAGGCAACACAAAGAAATCTGCATCTCTATTAAATAAAAAATTTAAAAAGAGGGTAAAATCACAGCCTTTGGAGTCAGATTGACCAGCCTGGGTTCTAACTATGGTTCTGCCTCTTCGAATTGACTATGTGACCATGAGCAAGTTACTTTGTTTTTGGAGCCTTTTTGTAGAAATAGAAAGAGCACCTGGCCTGATCGGACTCTTCTGATCTTTAGTAGACATGAGCCAGGCATGCTGGACACCCTGCAGCATTTGGGACAGTCCTGCAAAACAGATCATTATTCCATGTCCTGCACAACTTTCTAATGTCCTACGAGTTATTTACACGAGTGGAAAACCTGTTTATAGTTATGAGCTGAAAACCCTAACTCAGTTATGTAAACACATTACATTATATACAGTTTTAGCTTATACTGACTTTTCCAGGAATGTGGCTAAATGTTAATCAAAGGAAGAATTTTCCTTACATGAGTTCAGATCTTTACAAGGAGTCATTCACCATTCACAAAATCATGTCTCTGAAGTTAACATGCCTGTATTAGTCTGAATTTAAGAGTGGTCCAGGGCCAGGCTCACACCTGTAATCACAGCTGCTTGGGAGGCCAAAGTGGGAGGATCACTTGAGGCCAAGAGTTCAAGACCAGCCTGGCAACATGAGATTCCATCTGAAAAAAGAAAAAAAAAAAAAAAAAGAAGGAAAGAAGAAAAGCAAACAAACAAAAAAGAGAACAGTCCCACTTCACAATGACCATTTCAGATGTCTTCTGAAATCTCAGTGTGATCCTGACCAAGGTTGTGCGCATGGAAATGTAGATTTTTTTTTTTTTTTTTTCTTGAGATGGAGTCTTGTTCTGTCACTCAGGCTGGAGTGCAGAGGTGCGATCTCCACTTGCTGCAGCCCTCTGGAATTCAAGTGATTCTCCTGCCTCAGACTCCCTAGTGGCTGGGATTACAGGTGCACAGCATCACCACACATGGCTAATTTTTGTATTTTTAGTAGAGACAGTGTTTCACCAGGCTGGTCTGGAACTCTCCACCTCAAGTGATCCACCTGCCTCAACTTCCCAAAATGCTGGGATTACAGGCGTGAGCCACTGCGACCGGCCAAGATTTCACTATTATATTATTATTATTATTATTTATGATTACTATTTTAGTAGAGAGTTTTGCCATGTTGCCCAGGCAGGTTTCCAACTGCTGGACTCAAGCGACAAACTGCCTCGGTCTCCCAAAGTGCTGGGATTACAGGCACGCCCGGCCTATGTCTTTTTTTTTTTTTTTTTTTTTTAAGACGGAGTCTCGCTCTGTCGCCCAGACTGGAGTGCAGTGGCTGGATCTCGGCTCACTGCAAGCTCCGCCTCCCGGGTTCACGCCATTCTCCTGCCTCAGCCTCCCCAGTAGATGAGGCGACAGGCGTCCCCCACCACGCCTGGCTAATTTTTTGTATTTTTTAGTAGAGACGGGGTTTCACCGTGTTAGCCAGGATGGTCTCGATCTCTTGACCTCCTGATTCGCCCGCCTCGGCCTCCCAAAGTGATGGGATTACAGGCGTAAGCCACCGCGCCCGGAGGCCTACGTCTTTCTTTTGAGGCCACCCCTTCTTCCCACCTCTAAGCGTTCCAGAATCCACAATGATTTATTCGTCCGAAAGAGCAGGGGAGTGAGGGGGTCTGGTTTCTTAGGGTGCTGGCGGAGCAACTGCAGTCGGCGGTCTACGGCGGTCATGACTATCGACACACGGTGGCGCTGTTGAGGCTCGGTCCTGTGCATTCCAAGAGCCCTGGAAGAAGTTGCAGGGTTCTCACCTCCCACGCAGCCGCTGCACTCCGAAGCACAACCAGTGAGTCAGGGAGGCAGGGCCAGAAAGGAGTCTGGCATCACTGGATAAAAATCAGCCTTAATTTACATCCCCTACGTGCGGCTAAATGTTAAAATGGAGAGATCTGGGCCCTAGGCTTCACACCACCTACATAGCATCAACGCCTGGATGTCAAACTTAACCAGAGCTGCGTATTGTTTTCATCCTCACCCGTCCTCAGGAATCTCCCATCCCAGCATATGGCACCACTATTCTCCCAGCTCTTCAGTCCAGAGAACTGAAAGTGTCGTTGATTCTTCCCTTGCCCTCATGCCGCACGTCTAGCCCATCTCCAAGTGCCGTGGAATCTGTCCACTTCTCCCCATTCCCGCAGCCGCTCCTCATGACCAAGCCCTCACCATTGCTTGCCTGACTGAATCCACTCCTGCCTCCAATAAGCTCCTCTGCAGGCCACAGCTGGAGGGACCTCCTTAAACAGAAACCATCCGGGCACGGTGGCTCACGCCTGTAATCCCAGCACTTTGGGAGGTCGAGGCAGGTGGATCACCTGAGGTCAGGAGTTCAAGACCAGCCTGCCAACATGGTGAAACCCTATCCCTACGAAAAATACAAAAATTAACTAGGCATGGTGGCGCACATCTGTAATCCCAACTACTGGGGTGGCTGAGGCAGGAGAATTGCTTGAACCCAGGAAGCAGAGGTTGCAGTGAGGGGAGATCCTGCCACTCCACTCCAGCCTAAACAACAGAGCAAAATTCTGACTCAAAAACAACAACAACAACTGCCAGGCGCGATGACTCATGCCTGAAATCCCAGCACTTCGGGAGGCCGAGGCAGGCGGATCATGAGGTCAGGAGTTTGAGACCAGCCTGGCCAACATAGTGAAACCCTGTCTCTATTAAAAATACAAAAAATTGCCGGGCGCGGTGGCTCACGCCTGTAATCCCAGCACTTTGGGAGGCCGAGGCGGGCGGATCACAAGGTCAGGAGATCGAGACCACGGTGAAACCCCGTCTCTACTAAAAATACAAAAAATTAGCCGGGCGCGGTGGCGGGCGCCTGTAGTCCCAGCTACTCAGGAGGCTGAGGCAGGAGAATGGCGTAAACCCAGGAGGCGGAGCTTGCAGTGAGCCGAGATCTGGCCACTGCACTCCAGCCTGGGCGACAGAGCGAGACTCCGTCTCAAAAAAAAAAAAAAAAAAATACAAAAAATTGGCCAGGCGTGGTGGCTCAAGCCTGCAATCCCAGCACTTTGGGAGGCCGAGACTGGCGGATCACGAGGTCAGGAGATCGAGACCATCCTGGCTAACACGGTGAAACCCCATCTCTACTAAAAAATACAAAAAACTAGCCGGGCAAGGTGGCGGGTGCCTGTAGTCCCAGCTACTCGGGAGGCTGAGGCAGGAGAATGGCATAAACCCGGGAGGCAGAGCTTGCAGTGAGCTGAGATCCAGCCACTGCACTCCAGCCTGGGCGACAGAGCGAGACTCTGTCTCAAAAAAAAAAAAAAAAAAAAAAAAAAAATTAGCTAGGCGTGGTGGTGGGCACCTGTAATCCTGGCTACTTGGGAGGCTGAGGCAGGAGAATTGCTTGAAGCCGGGAGACAGAAGTTGCAGTGAGCTGAGATCATGCCACTGCACTCCAGCCTAGGCGACAGAGCGAGACTCCATCTCAAAAAAAAAAAAAATTACAATATCATATTACTTAAGATGAGATAAAGGTGAATTTGATCAGGTATGATAAGGTTGGGGCTCCCAAGAGGGAGTAAGGTCAACAAGGGTGAAAAAATGGCATGACTTAGTCCTTAGTTGGTTTGCCCTAATATTTGTAGAATGGATGGATGGATGGATGGATGGATGGGCATACGAATGGATAGAAGAATGGACATTCTGGGCCACAGGCTGGAGTGCAGTGGCACAATCTCGGTTCACTGCAACCTCTGCCTCCCAGGTTCAAGAGATTCTCCTGCCTCAGCCTCCCGAGTAGCTGGGACTACAGGAGAATGCCACCATGTGTGGCTAATTTTTTGTGTTTTTAGTAGAGACAGTATTTCACTGTGTTAGCCAGGATGGTGTTGATCTCCTGACCTCGTGATCCGCTGGCCTCAGCCTCCCAAAGTGCTGTGATTAACAGTTGTGAGCTGGCCGGGCGCGGTGGCTCAAGCCTGTAATCCCAGCACTTTGGGAGGCCGAGACGGGCGGATCACGAGGTCAGGAGATCGAGACCATCCTGGCTAACACGGTGAAACCCCGTCTCTACTAAAAAATACAAAAAACTAGCCGGGCGAGGTGGCGGGCACCTGTAGTCCCAGCTACTCGGGAGGCTGAGGCAGGAGAATGGCGTAAACCCGGGAGGCGGAGCTTGCAGTGAGCTGAGATCCGGCCACTGCACTCCAGCCTGGGCAACAGAGCGAGACTCCGTCTCCAAAAAAAAAAAAACAGTTGTGAGCCACCGTGCCCGGCCATGGGCCTCCTGTTTTCAGACCAGACTTCTTTCCTGGACTGAATTCATCTCAGGGGCTGTCCCTCAGCCTTGCGTGGGCAGCTCTGATCCACCTCCAGATCTTTCTGCTGAATCACGTCAAGAGTTAGATTAGGATACTGACTCTCCCCCACCTCCACCCCCACCCCTAAAGGCCCCAGGGCCGCATACACAAATAGATTCACATCCTCTCCTCACTACTTTCTTTGCCAAGATCTCAGGCTATAGCACTTTAGAGCTTTCCAAAAGCTTCCCGTTACACCCTAATCCCAGAATGACCTCTAACTCACCTCACCTTTGCATAACTCAGAGGAAGTATTCAACAACAATCATAATAATATTCAGCCAGTGCTTGCTTTGGGCTCAGTGCTAAATCCTTCTCAGGAATTATCTTTTCATTTAAAAAGTTCATCTTAGGTGGTCTGAGGCCTGCAGACCTAGGAGGGTATGACATCTTAACAATTAAATCCCTGCCTTAACCAGCTGGCAGATCGTCATTTGGAGGTTTGTTCAGATTTACGTATACTGATTTAAAACATGAAACTAGACGCATGCCTGGACTAACACCGCCATCTGTGGGGTGGGGGTGGGGAACAAGTGTGGAAGCCTGTGATGCAAGAGCTGCAAGAAATCTGTTTGGGCCAGGTGTAGGGGGCCCATGCCTGTAATCCCAGCACTCTGGGAGGCCGAGGCGGGTGAATCACAAGATGAGGAGATCGAGACCAACCCCGTCTCTACTAAAAATACAAAAAATTAGTCGGCGTGGTGGCAGGCGCCTGTAGTCCCACCTGCTTGTGAGGCTGAGGCAGGAGAATGGCGTGAACCCGGAAGGCGGAGCTTGCGGTGAACTGAGATCATGCCACTGCACTCCAGCCTGGGCGACAGAGCGAGACTCTGTTTCAAAATAATAATAATAATAATTAAAAAAAATCTCAAGGGCTGGGTGCAATGGTCCATGCCAGCAATCCCAGCACTCTTGGGAGGCGGATGGATTACTTGAGCTTAGGAGTTCAAGACCAGTCTGGGCAACATGGTGAAACCCGATTTCTACTAATAATACAAAAATTAGTCAGGCATGGTGGGACATGCCTGTAATCCCAGCTACTGGGGGGGTCTGAAGCACAAGAATCACTTGAACCCAGGAGGTGGAGATTGCAGTGCGCCGAGATTGTGCCACTGCACGCCAGCCTGGCTGACAGAGTGCGACTCTGTCTCAGAAACAAACAAGAAAAAGCTTTTAAAAAAGAAATCTCACCAGGTGCGGTGGTTCACACCTGTAATCCCAGCACTTTGGGAGGCTGAGGTGGGCAGATCACCTGAAGTCGGGAATTGCAGACCAGCCTGATCAACATGGAGAAACCCCTGTCTCTACTAAAAAAGCACAAAATTAGCCGGGTGTGGTGGCACATGCTTGTAATCCCAGCTACTTGGGAGGTTGAGGCAGGAGAATCGCTTGAACCTGGGAGGCAGAGGTTGCAGTGAGCCAATATCGCGCCATTGCATTCCAGCCTGGGCAACAAGAGCAAAACTCTCTCATAAATAAATAAATAGCAGAAATTGGGTGACTCCAAAGCCTGTGTCTTTCTGCTACCATAGGGAGAAGGGAGAACAAGACACCAGGAGGTCCTTTTTTTTTTGAGACAAAGTCTTGCTCTGTCACCCAGGCTGAAGTGCAGTGGTGTCATCTCGGCTCACGGCAACCTCTGCCTCCTGGGTTCAAGCAATTCTCTTGCCTCAGCCTCTCAAGTAGCTGGGATTACAGGTGTGCGCCACCATGCCCAGCTAATTTTTGTATTTTTAGTAGAGATGGGGTTTTGCCATGTTATCCAGGCTGGTCTTGAACTCCTGACCTCTGGTGATCCACTCGCCTCAGCCTCACAAAGTGCTGGGATTACAAGTGTGAGCCACCGTGCCCCGCCAGGAGGTCCTTTTTGACATTGGTTCCATCTCATCTTCTGCCATGGCCCTGTGCTCACTGCCTATTCATAGAGCCCCACAGACCCACTTTGCCCCCACCATTAAAGTCTTCTGTCCTGTAGACTCCTAATTGCTGTCACCTTTTAAACATGAACTCAGCTAAGAGACTAGACCATTGGCCTGGGGGGAAAGAAAAAGAGAAAGCAAATTGGGCAACTGCTATGTGCTGAGCAGCCCAATCACTGCGCCCAGCAGGGGGTCTCCCATACCTCATTAATGACCACAAAGACCCCCTAAATCTCCCGGCTCATGCCCAGGCTGGTCTCCAACTCCTGAGCTCAAGCGATTCGCTCACCTCAGCCTCACAAAGTGGTAGGATTATAGGCGTGAGCCACTGTGCCTGGCCACCACAATCAATTTTAGAATATTTTCATCACCCCTAGAATAAACCCCATACCCGTTAGCGGTCACTCATTTCCCCCAACCTTGCCCGGCCCCTAGTAACCATTAATCTAATTTTTATTTCGATGAATTTGCCTATTCTGGATATTTCATATAAATAGAATCATCCAGTATGTGATCTTTTGTGTCTGGCTTCTTTCATTCAGCATGATTTTTTTGTTTGTTTTTTTGTTTTGTTTTGCTTTTTTTGAGATGGAGTCTCACTCTGTTGCCCAGGCTGGAGTGCAGTGGTGTGATCTCTGCTCACTGCAACCCCTGCCTCCCAGGTTCAAGGGATCCTCCTGCCTTAGCCTTCTAAGTAGCTGGGACTACAGGCATGCGCCACCAGACCCAGATAATTTGTATATTTTTGGTAGAGACGGGGTTTCACCATGTGGACCAGGCTGGTCTCAAACTCCTGACCTCAGGTGATCTGCCAGCCTCAGCCTCCCAAAGGGCTGGGATTACAGCCGTGAGCCACCGCACCCGGCCTCCATGTTGTCCTTTTTATTATTACTATTGCTATCCTAGTGTGTGTGCAGTGGTATCTTACTGTGGTTTTGATTTGCATGCCTTTAGTAAATACGATATTGAGCATCTTTTTATGTGTTTATTGGCCATTTGCATATCTTCTTTGGAGAAACGTCTATTCAAATCCTTCACCAATGTAAAAATTGAGTTATTTGCCTTTCTTAATTGTTAAGATTTGTATATTCTAGATATGATCTCCTTATCAGGTTTATGATCACAGATATTTTCTTCCATTCTGTGTCTTTCACTTGCTTGATGGTGTCCACAGAAGCACAAGTCTTACATTTTGATCTACCACTTATTAACTGTAAGACCTGAGCAGGCCAGATGTGGCGGCTCACACCTGTAATCTCAGCACTTTGGGAGGCTAAAGTGGGAGGATGGCTTGAGCTTAAGAGTTCCAGGCTAGAGAGAGTCATGATTGCACCACTGCACTCCAGCCTGGATGACAGAAAGGCACCTGGTCTCTAAGAGATTTTGAGTAAATTACCCTGCTTCTCTGAGCATTTCTCACCTGTAAAGTGAGCATCATGATGTCTTGTAGGTATAGGATAAAACTATAATGAGGTGAGAAACACAAAGCCCAGATCACAGGGCTTGGGTAGGCTCAGGTAGAATCTATACTTAGCCGAGAATCTCATGGGAGGAAGGGAATGTCTCTGAGGGTGCAGGTCATGGGTGATCCACAGGCCTCCCCATGCCTCTTTCCCCCATTATTTCCACTGTATGTGTTTATTGGCTCTGTCTGAATCTACTCCTAATTTCCTGATTGCTTCTTCTTCAGTGCCTAGCACTGTACCACACCCACAGACAATGTACATCAAATATGTGATGGATGAATGAATGAATGAAAAGGAAATGAAATCTCCCACCCAAGGTTGCACTCCAGCCTGGGCAACAGAGCAAGACTCTAGCTCAAAAATATCTACATATTTTTTAAGAAACTCAAAAAATTAGCCAGGTGCGGTAGTAAGCAGCTGTAGTCCCAGCTACTCAGGAGGCTGAGGTAGGAGGATTGCTTGAGCCCAAGAGTTCAAGCTGCAGTGAGCTATGATCAGGCCACTGCACTCCAGCTTGGGCAACAGAGCAAGACCCCATCTCTAAAATTAAAAAAAAAAAAAAAAGATCCAGGTGCTGTGGCTCACTCCTGTAATCCCAGCACTTTGGGAGGCTGAAGCAGGTGGATCGCCTGAGCTCAGGAGTTTGAGACCAGCCTGGCCAACATGGTGAAACCCCCTCTCTACTAAAAATACAAAAAAGAGCCAGGTGTGGTGGCAGGTGGCTGTAGTCCCAGCTACTCAGGAGGCTGAGGCAGGAGAATCGCTTGAACCAGAGAGGCAGAGGTTGCAGTGAGCCAAGATCATACCACTGCACTCCAGCCTGGGAAACAGAGTGACACTCTGTCTCAAAAAAAAAAAAAAAAAAAAATTTAAAAAATTAAAAAATTGTTAACACTTGTCCCCACGGCAGGAAACTGAGATATTGGAGGTGGGTATGGGAAGGCTTACTTTTCAGTACACATCCTGGTATATTTTGTACCATGTGCATCTAATTGGTAAAAATTTAATTAATTTTAGTCTTCCTAATAGTGTTTGAGAACTAAAAGAGGTGACAATTTAATGTAGTGTGATAGGAATGCTAAAGTGAGTTGTTCCAAAGATCAACTTTGCCTCTGTCTGACCTTTCCCACTACAATGAACTCCAAGGTCTCAGTTCTTTTGATCTAGGAGATTTGGATTGTATTGTGCAAGGCTTGACATAATGGGACTACTAGGCTTGGGGATACTTTTATGAGAATTTCACTAAGAAAACAATAGTTTTAGTCTCAATCCCTTCATAGTTGGAAGCATAATGTTCCTGAACCCCCTCTGCTCCCAGAGATAGACAAATATTTCTTCTTCCAAAGCAGTAAAGAGGTCTAGATGAGCTGCTGGCCATTTGGGGGTGAGGGAGGCATTTGAGGGCACTGGGCCTGGTCAAGGCGTAATAGGGGTATTCCCAGGAGCTACTATAGGCTGGCTGACTGATGGGGATCCTTCAGGGCCGAGACCAGGTGGCGAACCCGCCGCTGCTGTTGCAGCCAATAGAGCATCTCCACTTTGTCACTCTTCATCTTGTCCAGGTAGCGCCGCCCCTTGAAGATCACTGGCTCGCCAAAGATTAACTCAATCTCCTCCAGGAGAGAAGCCAAAGAAGACTCCATTAAGTTGAGCTTCCTGTGGAGATGGCTTCGGATCTGATCCTCCTCCAGGAAGTGACTGGAGCTCAAGTTGGTCTTTTTGAAGAAGCGGTTGGGGTTGGAAGCTTGTCCCTCAAACCACTCTAGTCTCGCCAGCAACGCCTCCCGCAGCCGGATGGGCTTCAGGGCTCGCTCCCAGGCATTCACCAATGAAGGCAGCTGTCTCAGGCGGGCTTTGGAACTGTATTTAATGACCATGTCCACCTGGTCCTTGTCGGGGACCTCAAGCACAGACCACAGTTGTTCCAGACGCTTCTGCAGGCTCAGGATTTTGTGAGGTTCTCCCAGGTGGGTGGTCTTCCCAGCTCCTAGCCTGTGCTCTAGCACGGTGTTCCAATCCCACTCTCCTGGCACAAAGTCTGGTTCTTCATCTTCTAGCAATGGGGGAGGGTGCTGAATCTCTAGGGACTCTCTGACAGGAGCCACAATCTCCACAGGAACCTCTTCTTCATGCATTTGAAAGATGACATGAAGGAAATCTGTTTCATGGCTGGTGAGGTACTTGAAGTAGTCATCCACAGACAAGGTGGTTTTCCACGAGTTCATCAAGGAGGCCTTGTTTGACCACTTCTCCCAGCTTTTGGTAGCTTGGGGTGATGGGAGGGAGGGCATCATCTCAGTATTGGACTGTAAAGTGTTTGCTCTCTGGGAGTAAAGTCCAACCAGCTCAGGGTTGATGATTTGAGACTGTTTTTCTTGACGTAGAAAGGCTGAGGACAGGAAGGTCGACCAGTCTTTATCTGCTGCAGGCTCAACTAGGGGCCCTTGATCGAAATGTAAGTGGTCAGAAGAGACATGGCTCATCAACTCCTTGTAGACCTCCCTGGTAGTACTGCCAACAAAGTTATCAATATCCATTTTTTCAATGGCTTTGGGATCCAGTTCACCAGCCAGATGGTTATACAGGGCTCCGGCCCCCTCAATGTGGAAAGAGTCTAAGAAGTTTCTATCAGAGACCCGTACGGCAGCCGCCTGGACCACGACCTCATTTCTAAGCTTCAAAGTAATGGTCACTGGTTGTGGGTGAAGTGGAAAGGATTTGGGGGGCTGGGGGTCCCACTGCCCAGAGGTTTCTTCCTCCTGGAGGTTCCTCAACATCTTCTCCAGCTCCTCCAGGTGATGCCCTGCAGCTGGGTGACGGGTCACAACCCCAAGGAGAGGAGGCAGGCCTGAGTCCAGTGGTGGGTAGTGAGTCCCCTCCAACTTCATCTTCTTTATCAACTGCTTCAGATCCTCAGCCACGATGTGCCCAGTCAGCTCTGGTTTGCTCTCTGTAGCCAAGACCAGCGGGGTTAAGGGGCGAGATCGGAGTGGAGGAAGGCCCAACTCATCTGCCAGCCTCCAGCCCTCACGCAGGGAGGGCATGGATTGGCCTCTCCGGAGCTCAGAGTAGAAAGGCAAGGGGGAAGCCCTGCTGGTGGGGGCCACAGGATAGCTGCGCAGCGACACCATCTGTGAGGAACTGATGTCGATTTCTCTCTTCTTTCCTATGGAGGGTGGCCAGTGGAGAGGCTTTTTCCTTTTCAACCGAGGGATGGACTTCAATTCCTTCACTGGATCCATCTTTCCTGGCTCATTGAGAAACTCTGGTGGACGGCTGAGTTGGATGAGGTAGTTCAGGTTGAGGTTAGAGCACTGCACTTGGGCGAAGCCAGTGCTGTGAGGCCAGGGGATAGGGCACAACTTGAATGTCCCAGCGGGGCAGACAGGGCGCAGCTTGTCCACACCTCCAGAGGCCTGCTCTGCCCTCAGCAGGGCCTGAAAGTCGGTGAGCAGGCCACGGTAGACGTCGGGACTAGTGAGGAAGAGTGTGCAGTCCCTGGCAAGGCTGGCCGCCAACCGGGTGAGCGTGGCTGATTCAGTGAAGACCCCTCTGGGGGTCGACATGGTCACCAACAGGTGCAAGTAGCGCAAGAAGAGCTGTTCACTGCTCAGCAGCACGTAAGCCTCGAGCCGCTTCCGCAGCTTGTGGTTGTTTTTGTGGCTCAGACTAAGTTCGGCGGGCGGCTCCCGCCAATTGCACTTCAGCTCGTCCAGGATGACCTTGATGAGACGTAGTCGAGCCTCAGGAGGCACTCGCGCTGCCATCCCACTGCTGGAAAGCAGCTTGGCCACCCGGCTGCACAGAGACGCCACCGTCAGCTTCGCGAGAGGGAAGGACTGTAGAATCCGGCCCTCCTGCTTGGGGCGCTTCTGAGGCTCTGGGGACGTCGCCCTAGTGGGGAAGAGCGACAGCGGACGCAGCAACCGGTGGTAAAACCGCTGGAGCTCAGGCTCGTGCTTCGGAGGCTCCATCTTACGGCCTGCGGCTGCCACCATCGGCTAACAAAAAGCGGAGTGGTTACTAAGGCAACCAGGAGCCCGAGGGCCCGAGTGCGCCTGCGCGGCCACCACCCAGCGGCTGACAGGGCAGGGCCTTGCGTGCGCACGCACTAGGAGGCGGAGTTAAGGGTGTCTTTCGAGGGCCAGTCCCCGCGACACCGCGCTGGTTGGTGCTCCTGCGCCTGAAGAGTTCTGCGTTTCGGACTGGTGACTGGGTCCAGAATGGCTTCGGACTCGGGGAACCAGGGGACCCTCTGCACGGTGAGGGTTGAGGCTTCGTGTAGAGCCTCGCCGGGCAGAGAGCCTCGGCCCCTGGGGTGATCGTTACCTTGGGTCTAAGAGGGGAAGGAGTGAGCACTTGGGTTGGGGCCTGGGGCCACGGGATGAAACTAGCATGCGAGGGTAGCAGGGGCCCTGCGTGAGTGTTGAGGGAGTGACTCCCATGGCCCTGGAATGGTCATGAGAGTCATAAAGAAGGTGCTTGAAGAGGGATTACGTGGGGGCTTGTTCCCAGACCTTGGAGTGGTCATAGGGTAGGTAGGTGGTGAAACAAAGTCATACCAACGCACTTCCCCAGCGATCATCGGTCGGTCCCTGCTGCCCTTGCAGTTGGAGTTCGCGGTGCAGATGACCTGTCAGAGCTGTGTGGACGCGGTGCGCAAGTCCCTGCAAGGGGTGGCAGGTAAGAACAGGGTAAACTTTTCTGCGGACAGTCCAGAGGCCTCTAGGAGGGACCAGGCGAATCTATTAGACGAACCTTACTCCCATTTTACAGATGCAGAAACTGAACCCCAGAGAGTGGAAGGAATGTTTTCAAGAGTTACACACAGACCTGGAGGGAGAGCCTAGAGTACAGCTGTCCAGCTTGCCCTGACAGGTTCTAACTGCCTGTCTTACTGTCCTGAACCTCACGTGCCCCAGAGACTGAGGAGCTAGGCTGAAGGAGTTCCTTGGAAAACAGGCAGTTTTTGCTTGGGAAACAACATAATCTTGACAAAGCAAACAGCAGTGCTGGCCCTATACCATCCTGAGTAGCTTCTGGTTCTTAAAAGGCCAGCTGGTCTGTAGGTGACCTGGCACAATTAGAAAGATCTGGAAAGGTAGAGCCACCAGCATGGCTCTGGGAACTGGCTTCCTTTGATTCTGTTAAGTGTTCATCCAGGCCAGGCTTAGTGGCTCATGCCTGTAATCCCAACACTTTGGGACGCCGAAGTGGGTGGATTGCTCAAGTCCAGGAGTTTGAGACCAGCCTGAGCAACATGGTGAAAACTCTTCTCTATAAAAAATACAAAAATTAGCTGGGCGTCATGGTGCGCACCTGTAGTCCCAGCTACTAGGGAGGCCGAGGCAGGAGGATCACTTGAGCTCAGGAGGTGGAGGCTGCAGTGAGTTGGATTGCGCCAGTGCACTCCAGGCTGGGTGACAGAGTGAGACCCTGTCTCAAAAAAAGAAAAAGTCATTTGGCAGGTATGGACCAGACACTGGGGTTTTTTAGGGAGAAGAGTTCACACGGGTATCAGGCACATCCCCTACACTCAGGTGGAAATAAGCATGTAAGCGTTGCCTCGGTGGCATTCACAGAATGCTTCATGGGAAGAGCAATCCTGAGAGGGAATGAGATGAGATGGCTTCTGAACCTGGGACCTTGGTAGTGGTGGACTTTGTAAAGTGGTTAGGGGTGTGAGCTCTAGAGTTCAAACCCCCTCTTTGCCACTTAATGGCACTAAGACTTCATGCGTGTTACTTTTTGTGTTTCTGTTTCTTCCGTGTTAAATGGGGGATGATAATAGAAGCTACTCTGGAGGATTGTCTTGAAGAGTAACCGAGTTAATACAAAAAAAGCACTTAGAAAAGTCTTTGGCATGTAGTAACAGCCCAGTCAATCCTAGGGGATTATGAGAGGAAGGGCTTACAGGTGGTGATCTGGATGGAAGGAGGCTGGAGGGGGCAATGGTGAAGCTGGGTTTGCTTAGACTATGTGTTTTGGGGTGGTGAGTGAGCCCTCCACTTCCTGTACAACTTGCTTGCCAGGAGAGCAGACAGTTGGCCTTTCTCTTGGACCCGGCTCAGTTTTCAGCCCTCAGCGTGTTTCTTAGGCACCAGATAAAGACTTCTGGTGACTCTGTGTTTTCTGGTCTGGCTTGGCTTTCTCATGGGGCCCAGCAAGGAAGTTGTAGTTTTCTAGAATGCACACACACAGAGAAAGAGAGTTGCCATCTCAGGAGGCCTGGGGGAAGGCCTTCTCAGGAGATAAGCAGGAGGAGCACCCAGCCCAAGGCTCACCCCCTAGAATCTCTGTCACTTGCCCGTTCTCTGTGGCCTTCTGTTTTCTCCCTCATTGGGCTCTGAGCCAACCAAGGGTGGGCCTGGCCACATTCCAAGGTCTGCCAGTCTTAAGGAGCAAACTGAATGGCTGCTTAGCTAAGGAACCAGCCTCCCTCTTGGTTCAGACTCAGTCAAGAATTCAGGAGGTGCATAGTGACAAGGAGCTTCCCACTTCAGGAGCAGAGAATCAGCTCTTCTCTGGAGACCCCAGGGTCTGGGAACTCTCCTATGCCGAATCCTGTCATCAGGACATCTTATCTGCTGTGTGTCCAAAACATACTTAGGCCTCCACACTGCTGCAGGCCACCCCGCCTTTCCCTAGCCTGTGTAAGAACCTCATCCTTTGATGGGTTCCCCATTGCTTCTGTTGCCCCCTCTAATAGCTTTTGCACATAAAAGCCAGTGTGAGATAGATAGATAGATAGATAGATAGATAGATTTTTTTTTTTTTTTTTTTTTTTTTTTTGAGACAGGGTCTTGTTCTGCTCTGTTGCCTGGGCTGGAGTGCAGTGGCACTGTCTCAGCTCCCTGCAGCCTCCACTTCACGGTTCATTCGATTCTCCCACCTCAGCTTCCCGAGTAGTTGGGATTACAGGTGTGCACCACCATGCCTGCCTAATTTTTGTACTTTTACTAAAGATGGAGTTTTGCCATGTTGGCAAGGCTGGTATCGAACTCCTGGCCTCATGTGATCCACCTGCCTCAACTTCCCAAAGTGCTGGGATTATAGGTGTGAGCCACCACACCCGGCAGACAACTGACTTCGAGACCTGCCTGGTCAACATGGTGAAACCCTGTCTCTACTAAAAATATTCAAAAAAATTAGTCAGACATGGGGGCGCATGTCAGTAGTCCTACCTACATGGGAAGCTAAGGCAGGAGAATTGCTTGAACCCAGGAGGCAGAGGTTGCAGTGAGCCAAGATCGTGCCACTGTGCTCCAGCCTAGGTGACAAAGCAAGGCTCCATCTCAAAAATAAAAAAATATATCATTCATGTATTATAAAAATCACCCATTTAGGCCAGGCGCAGTGGCTCACACCTGTAGTCCCAACAATTTGGGAGGCCAAGGCGGGTGGATCACTTGTGCTCAGGAGTTGGGGACCAGCCTCTGGGCAACATGGTGAAACCTCGTCTCTACTAAAAATACAAAAAATTAGCCGGGTGTGGTGGCGCATGTCTGTAGTGCCAGCTATTTTGGAGGCTGAGACAGAAGAATTGCCTGAACCTAGGAGGTGGAGATTGCAGTGAGCCGAGATTGTGCCATTACGCTCCAGCCTGGGCGACAGAGCGAGACTCTGTCTCAAAAAAAAAAAAAAAAAAAAAAAAAAAAAAAAATCACCCATTTAAAGGATACACTTCATCTGTTTGTAGTATTTTCAGAGTTGTGCAACCATCTCTCCACTGTCAGTTTTACATTTTAATCACTTCATAAAGAAATCCTAGGCCGGAGCCAGGTCTGATGGCTCATGCCCTGTAATCTCAGTACTTTGGGAGACTGAGGCAGGCAGATGACCTGAGGTTAGGAGTTCAAGAGCTGCCTGGCCAACATAGTGAAACCCCGTGTCTATTAAAAGAAAAAAATACAAAAAATTAGCCGAACGTGGTGGTGGTGTGTGCCTGTGGTACCAGCTACTCCAGAGGCTGAGGCAGGAGAATCACTTAAACCAGGGAGGTGGAGGTTTCAGTGAGCTGAGATTGTGCCACTGCACTCCAGCCTAGGTGACAGAGCGAGACTCCATCTCAAAAAAATTAAAAAAATAAAATAAAAAATAGAGACAGAAAATAGATTGGTGGCAGGGGTGGGTGGCAGAATAGGAGGGTGATAGCTAAGGGATTTAGGATTTCCTTTTATTTTATTTTATTTTATTTTATTTCAGAGACAGAGTCTCACTTTTTCACCCAGGCTGGAGTGCAGTGGTGCAATCTCGGCTTACTGCAACCTCCGCCTCCTGGGTTCAAGCAATTCTTGTGCCCCAGCCTCCCAAGTAGCTGGGACTACAGGTGCGCACCCCCATGTCTGGCAAATTTTTATATTTTTGGTAGAGACAGGGTTTCACCATGTTGGCCAGGTTGGTCTCAAACTCCTGACCTCAGGTGATCCACAGACCTCGCCCTCCCAAACTGCTGGGATTACAGGCGTGAGCCACCGCACCCGGCCTATTTTGTTCTCTTTTTTTTGTTGTCGTTGTTTTTCCGTGATGGAGTCTTGCTCTGTCACCCAGGCTGGAGTGCATTGGCATGGTGGCTCATAACTGTAATCCTAGCACTTTGGGAGGCCGAGGTGGGTGGATCACCTGAGGCCAGGGGTTCGAGACCATCCTGGCCAACATGGTGAAACCCCATCTCTATTAAAAATACAATAATTAGCCGGACAAGGTGGTGTATGCTTGTAATCCCAGCTACTTGGGAGGCTGAGACAAGAGAATTGCTTGAATCTGACAGGTGGAGGTTGCAGTGAGCCAAGATCCTGCCACTGCACTCCAGTCTGAGCAACAGAGTGAGACTCTGTCTAAAAAACAAACAAAAAAAAATTTAAGCTATCTCCTATGGGAAGGATATTTTCTGTCTCTGTGGATTTGCCTGTTCTAGACATCTCAGGTACATGGCATTATATATGTGGCTTTGTGACTGGCTTTCATGTAGCATAATGTTTCAAGGTCCGTCCATGTTGTAGCATGCATCAGCACTTCGTTCCTGAATAGTATTTCATTGTATGGATACTACATTTTATCTGTTCCTTAGTTGATGGACATTTGGGTTATTTTTATCTTTTGGCTATTGTGAATAATGCTGCTATGGATAGCCCACTTTAAAAAAGAAAAAAATACGGCTTTAAAAAGAATTATGTATGTTTCCAAAGTTATAAATAATGCCTGGCGAGTATTAGGACTCACATAAATCCTGGGGGCAAGGTGGCATTATCCCAATTTGTATGAAAAGAAACAGACTCAGAATTGAGGAGGCTTACTCAGGGTTACACAGTTACAAGGTAGCTTGCCTCTGGCCATGGGAAGTTTGGTGGAAATGGGGATGGAGAATTGCTGTCTGTTTCTCTGTTTCCTGCTTCCAGCACTGGGTGCCAGCCTCTGTTGCCCTCTTCCCTCTCTCTCTTGCCAGGTGTCCAGGATGTGGAGGTGCACTTGGAGAATCAGATGGTCTTGGTACATACCACTCTGCCCAGCCAGGAGGTGCAGGCTCTCCTGGAAGGCACGGGGCGGCAGGCAGTACTCAAGGGCATGGGCAGCGACCAGTTGCGTGAGTGACCACTATGGCCTTGGCCCCTCTGGGAGGGAGGTGGCTCAGAGCTGGTACAAATCTAACCATAGGATTCTCGGGCTCTGGGTTGGCGTGGCTTTGAGGAAGGTGTGAAAATTATGAGAGACTCCCTGCCCTTGCCGAGCTGCTGAAGAGGTGTGCTGGGTGAGGTGGCAAGCCAACCCAAGTATCTAATACCTTGCAGATAATCTGGGGGCAGCAGTGGCCATCCTGGGAGGGCCTGGCACCGTGCAGGGGGTGGTGCGCTTCCTACAGCTGAGCCCTGAGCGCTGCCTCATCGAGGGAACTATTGACGGCCTGGAGTCTGGGCTGCATGGACTCCATGTCCATCAGTACGGGGACCTCACAAACAACTGCAACAGGTGAGTTGTCCAAAGTCTCCCCAGTAACATCCTCAGCTACACATTTTCACACTTGCCCCTCACCAATACTCTGTGAGGCACATACACACAGGCACAACCTCCAGATGAGGAAACTGAGGCTCACGGAGGTTAAATGACTTGCCAAAGGTCCAGAGCAGGTAAAAGGTAGAGTTGGGATTTGAGTCAAGATCTGACTTTGGCTGGGCACAGTAGCTCACACCTGTAATCCTAGTACTTTGAGAGGCCAAGGTGGGCGGATCACCTGAGGTCAGGAGTTCAAGACCAGCCTGGCCAACATGGTGAAACCCCATCTCTACTAAAAATACAAAAAAAATTAGCCGAGCGCAGTGGCACATGTCTGTAATCCCAGCTACTGGGGAGGCTGAGGCAGGAGAATCAATTGAACTCAGGAGGTGGAGGTTGTGGTGAGCTGAGATTGCACCACTGCTCTCCAGCTCAGGGGCGACAGGGCAAAACACTGTCTCAAGAAAAAAAAAAATTTGATGTTGCAGGTCCTGCTTGTAACCACCTTACTGCCTCTGAGATGGAAGGGGACTTCTGGACACAGGAAAGGAAGGGTCCCCATGCCATGGTGTTAGTTATGCTGTGATATAACTAGTTGTTTACTCATCTGTGACTCCCCTGAGCCAGGAGCTTATTGAGGACAGGACCCATGTCTGATTCTTCTCAGTGCCCTCTATCCAAAGCCCAGCACAGAGTAGGCCTGTTTGTTGAATGAATGAATGAATGAATGAAGCAAATATAGATAGGTGAGAGGGTAGAGCACCTGCTCTGTGAGCTGCTTTCCTGCCCACCTGTTTCCTTTCTTTCCTAGCTGTGGGGACCACTTTAACCCTGATGGAGCATCTCATGGGGGCCCCCAGGACTCTGACCGGGTAAGTGTCTGTCTGGTTTTGGGCTTGAGCTGAGAGAGGACCTAAAGTCTCAGAGGCAGGGCAGGCAACTCTTGGGATCTTAATAGTGTGATTCCTTTTTAGTGGGGTCTTTTCCTCTCACTTTGTTTTGCTGAGTTTGGAAACATTTGTTGACACTTTCTATGATCAAAGACCAGGGAATACAATAGATTACAGCCCCAGTGCCTGACCCAAGGAGCTCACAGTCTCTGGGGGAGATCACTGAATTCCATGGTTTCCAGGCAGTGAGATAATCCTTACAGGAGCCTGCAAGGGGCCCTGGAGCCCAGAGTGAATAATTCATCTGCCTGAGGGGCAGGGGCAGTGGGAGGAAGTAAAATATGGAAGTTGAGGGTTTTACCTAAACTGAAAAGGGTGTCCCTGGTGCTCCCTAACACCCCTGGTCCTGGAGTTTCATTTTTCAGCAGAGAATCATTTCCCAATCTTCAGGGAATTGCGTGTTGCCTTAATGATTTTTTGCCTTATCTGAGTACTAGTTGTATTGTTAGTTACTCAATCATTTGATTTTTTTATTTTATTTTTTGAGACAGAGTTTTGTTCTTATTGCCCAGGCTAGAGTGTAATGACGTGGTCCCAGCTCACTGCAACCTCCGCCTCCCAAGTTCAAACAATTCTCCTGCCTCAGCCTCCCTAGTAGCTGGTACTATAGGTACACACCACCACACCTGGCTAATTTTTTTTTTTTTTTTTTTTTTTTGAGACAGAGTCTCGCTCTGTCGCCCAGGCTGGAGTGCAGTGGCCGCATCTCAGCTCACTGCAAGCTCCGCCTCCCGGGTCTACGCCATTCTCCTGCCTCAGCCTCCCGAGTAGCTGGGACTACAGGCGCCCGCCACCTCACCCGGCTAGTTTTTTGTATTTTTTTAGTAGAGACGGGGTTTCACCGTATTAGCCAGGCTGGTCTCGATCTCCTGACCTTGTGATCCGCCCGTCTCAGCCTCCCAAAGTGCTGGGATTACAGGCTTGAGCCACCGCGCCTGGCCGACCTGGCTAATTTTTGTATTTTTAGTAGAGATGGGGTTTCACCAGGTTGGTCAGGCAGTCTCAAACTCCTGACCTCAAGCGATCCACCCACCTCAGCCTCCCAAAGTGCTGGAATTACAGGTGTGAGCCACTGTACCCGGCTCTGACTGTGCCATTTTCTATCTTGATGGGTTTGCAACCTTGTGCCATAAAGCAAATGAAACCATGGTATGTGTTTCTTAATGCATGTAACTGATTTTTGGACTTTTCACATCTCTGTTACCTATCATGCTTTTCTTTTCTTCTGTTTATTTTCCTTTTCCTTCTTTCTTTCCTTTTTTTTTCCTTTTCTTTCTTTTCTTTTTTGGGATAGGATCTCACTCTGTTGCCCATGCTGGAGTGCAGTGGTGCGATCATGGCTCACTACAGCCTTGAACTCGGGGGCTTAAGCAATCCTCCCACTTCACCTGATAGCTGGGACCACAAGCATGTACCACCATACCCAGTTAATTTTTTTTTTTTTTTTTTGTAGAAATAGGGTATTACTCAGTGAAACCCCGTCTCTACTAAAAAATACAAAAAATTAGCCAGGTGTAGTGGTGGGCGCCTGTAGTCCCAGCTGCTCGGGAGGCTGAGGCAGGAGAATGGCATGAACCTGGGAGGCAGAGCTTGCAGTGAGCCAAGATCGTGCCACTGCACTGCAGCCTAGGTGACAGAGCAAGACTCCATCTCAAAAAAAAAAAAAAAAAAAAAAAAACCAAAAAAAATAGGGTGTTACTATATTCCTCAGGCTGGTCTCAAACTGCTGGGCTCAAGCAGTCCTCCTTCCTCAGCCTCCCAGTGTTAGGATTACGAGCATGGCCGGGCGCGGTGGCTCAAGCCTGTAATCCCAGCACTTTGGGAGGCCGAGACGGGTGGATCACGAGGTCAGGAGATCGAGACCATCCTGGCTAACACGGTGAAACCCCGTCTATACTAAAAAATACACACAAAAAAAAACTAGCCGGGCGAGGTGGCGGGTGCCTGTAGTCCCAGCTACTTGGGAGGCTGAGGCAGGAGAATGGCGCGAACCTCGGGGGCGGAGCTTGCAGCCTGGGCGACAGAGCCAGACTCCGTGTCCAAAAAAAAACAAACAAAAAAAAGGATTACGAGCATGAACTAGCGTGCCTGGCCTCTGTCACATTTCTTTTTTTTTTTCTTTTTCTTTTTTGTATTTTTAGTAGAAACGAGGTTTTGCCATATTGGCCAGGCTGGACTTGAACTCCCAACCTCAAGTATTCCGCCTGCCTTGGCCTCCCAAAGTGCTAGGATTGCAGGCGTGAACCACCGTGCCCGACCACTCTGTCACATTTCTAATGGTCAAAAGTTTTTACTCCCTGTTCTGGGAAATCGGAGAGGCATTTCTATAGAGTCCATTGCACAGTGCCATGCGTATGCTCAGTGATTAGTAATCTGCTGCTGCTGCAAATCAAATGACTCCAAAGTTAGGAGTTTAAAACAACAAACATGGCCGGGCGCGGTGGCTCAAGCCTGTAATCCCAGCACTTTGGGAGGCCGAGACGGGTGGATCACGAGGTCAGGAGATCGAGACCATCCTGGATAACACGGTGAAACCCCGTCTCTACTAAGAAATACAAAAAACTAGCCGGGCGAGGTGGCGGGCGCCTGTAGTCTCAGCTACTCGGGAGGCTGAGGCCGGAGAATGGCGTGAACCCGGGAGGCGGAGCTTGCAGTGAGCTGAGATCCGGCCACTGCACTCCAGCCTGGGCGACAGAGCGAGACTCCGTCTCAAAAAAAAAAAAAACAAAACAAAACAACAAACATATACTGTCTCTGGGGCAGGAATTTGTGTGTGACTTAGCTGGGTGCCTGCAGCTCAGGGTCTCTCTCGGGGCTGCAGTCATCTTAGGGCCCCACGTGGGGAGAATCTGCTTCCAGGTTTGCTCATGTTGCTGTTGGCAGGCCCCAGGTCCTCTGGCTGTTGGCCAGAGACATCAGTTCTTTGCCACGTGGGTCTCTCCCTAGGGCAGCTCACAACACGGCAGTTGGCTTCCCTCAGTGAATGAGCAAGAGAGAGATTGAGATTGGGAGAGGGCGTCCAAGACTCAAGCCACATTCTTTTGTAACCTAATCTTAGAAGTGACACTAGGTCCAGCCCATGCTCAAGGGAGGTGCAAAGCCCTGGAGGCATGGAATAGCAGGGAGTGTTTCTGAAGGGCAGGAGACTGCCTTGTGACCTGTGTTTTCTTCCTGGGCCCCAGGTGGGGCAGGGAATCAGAAGGAGCTGGCATCAAAAGCTATACCTCACTCAACCCCTTAACTTAGACAAGGAAGAACTGAGCAGGAGCTGAGCAGCCAAGGCTACAGTGACTGGCAAGTTGCTGTTGGGCATGTGCTTTTCCCAGATGGAAAAGAATTTCATGTAGGAATTTGCATACAGCCTAGTTGTCTCTTGCACATCTCCTAACTGATCTCTAAGCTCCCTTCTGTTCTCTCCTCACCTGCTCCAGTCCTTACTTTTCATAGACTGCACTAGAAGGATTGTTCTGAAGCCTGGAGTAACCAGGCCATGCCCCTGCCTGAAACTTGTCTTGGCTCCCAGTGCTTGAGAGTACAAGCTGGGCCTAGCTTCTTAGTGTGGACATTCAATGCCCCACTCCCCCGGCCTGTTGCCCCTGCCTGTGTGCTGAGGAAACAGCCTGGAAAGACTGCCTTTCCCTGAACTCCTGCTGGGTCATGCTTCCAGCCACGCTGTCCAGGCTGCCCCCTGCCTTGAGGCTGCTCCTCAAGCCGGGCACGGTGGCTCATGCCTGCAATCCCAGCACTTTGGGAGGCCACGGCGGATGGGTTACTTGAGGTCAGGAGTTTGAGACCAGCCTGACCAACATGGTGAAACTCTGTCTCTATTAAAAATACAAAAGTTGTCTGGGCGCGGTGACTCAAGCCTGTAATCCCAGCACTTTGGGAGGCCGAGATGGGCGGATCACGAGGTCAGGAGATCGAGACCATCCTGGCTAACACGGTGAAACCCCGTCTCTACTAAAAATACAAAAAAAAAAAAAACTAGCCGGGTGAGGAGGCGGGCGCCTGTAGTCCCAACTACTCGGGAGGCTGAGGCAGGAGAATGGCGTGAACCCGGGAGGCGGAGCTTGCAATGAGCTGAGATCCGGCCACTGCACTCCAGCCTGGGCAACAGAGCTAGACTTCATCTCAAAAAAAATAAATAAAATAAAAATACAAAAGTTGAGCCTGGCGTGGTAGCTTACGCCTGTAATCCCAGCACTTTGGGAGGCTGAGGCGGGCAGATCATGTGGTCACGAGATTGAGACCATCCTGGCTAACACAGTGAAACCCTGTCTCTACTAAAAATACAAAAAATTAGCTGGGCGTGGTGGCGTGTGCCTGTAGTCCCAGTTACTCGGGAGGCTGAGGCAGGAGAATGGCGTGAACCGGGGAGGTGGAGCTTGTAGTGAGCCAAGGTCACGCCACTGCAGTCCAGCCTGGGTGACAGAGTGAGACTCCATCTCAAAAGAAAAAGAAACAAAAACAAAACAAAACAAAACAAAACAAAAGTTAGCCAGGCATGGTGGCGTGCATCTGTAGTCCCACCTACTCGGGAGGCTGAGACAGGAGAATCACTTGAACCTAGGAGGTGGAAAGTTGCAGTGAGCCCAGATCGTACCACTGCACTCCAGCCTGGACAACAGAGCCAGACTCTGTCTCAAAAAATAAATAAATTAATTAAAAGACATACAAAAGCCGGGCGCGGTGGCTCACGCCTGTAATCCCAGCACTTTGGGAGGCCGAGGCGGGCGGATCACAAGGTCAGGAGATCGAGACCACGGTGAAACCCCGTCTCTACTAAAAATACAAAAAATTAGCCGGGCGCGGTTGTGGGCGCCTGTAGTCCCAGCTACTCGGGAGGCTGAGGCAGGAGAATGGCGTGAACCCGGGAGGCGGAGCTTGCAGTGAGCCGAGATCGCGCCACTGCACTCCAGCCTGGGCGACAGAGCGAGACTCCGTCTCAAAAAAAAAAAAAAAAAAAAAAGACATACAAAAACTAGCCAGGCCTAGTGGTGCGTGCCTGTAATCCCAGTTACTCGGGAGGCTGAGGCAGGAGAATTGCTTGAACCCGGGAAGCACAGATTGCTATGAGCCAAGATCACACCGTTGCATTCCAGCCTGGGCATCGCAGTGAGACTTCGTATCAAAACAAAACAAAAACAGACAAGCAAAAAAAAAAAAAAAACACTCTTCAGGGCTCTGTATCACCTCGCCCTCCTTGATCTTTCTGCTATTTAAGTCCCCAATGCAGGGCATAACAAAAAGTGCCAGGTGCAGGCAGCAGATGTCCCTCTGGAAAATGAGATAAAGCAGAACTGGCGCTTCTTCCTGCCCATCAGTTGGTGGCACAGTGAGATGCCTGGTTACTCAGCAGCAAGGTCATGGGAGCCTACCCGCACTGGCACAGGCACTTGTTTCTGCCCAAAATGTCAGGTTGGGGACAATTTATTTGCACAGATGTGGGTTTCTGAGGCTCACTAGTAAGGCCTTGTCACCCCAAAACACACCAACTGTTGTATTCACCCTGTGTGTCATGACCCCTAATCTGTTCTGTGTCTGGGTCCCCACCATGTTCTGAGTCCCTGGAGGATGGTGACCTGCATACTGCCCGCCATGCCTGGTACAGTGTGTCTGACCTAGGAGGTGCTCATGGGTGTGTTATGGCATTTTTTCTTACCTTCAAAGCAGAAGGAGGGCAGAGCCAGCTTCTAGGGGCTAGGACAGGCTCTTTGCCCCTTGTGTTTCCTTCTGTTCCTGGAATCTGGGAGTCAGGGAAATGACATTGGCTGCCTATGATGGTCAGGGAAGCCAAGCTTGGCCAACTTAAGCCTATGGGAATTGAAGACAGCCAAGGGCTCACAAAGCCATCAGGAGGCTGCGAAACTGGGCTAACTGGAGGCTGAGAAGCAGCACTGGGCGATGGCCTCACTGGAAAAACAGTCTGGTCTAACAGGAATGACTGCACAGGCAGGGGAAACTTCTACCGGCTCTTTTCAGCCCACTGTCATCCTGCCCAGGATTTCAGTTCCAGGGAGGGAGTGTTCAGATGGTGCAGGACTTCCTGGACCACTTTCCACTTCCAGAGAGGGCCAAGAGAACCTTGTCTGCCCAGTCCTTGGGGAGCTCAGATCCTACCAGACTGGTACCCACAGGAGGAAATGGATACTTTGGGGAAGCAGGAAGAGGCATCGGAATCAGAAAGTCAGAAGATAACAGATTGGCACCATGTGGCACACATCCCCTCTATACACACTGGGTCTCATTCCAGCACCGCGGAGACCTGGGCAATGTCCATGCTGATGCTGACGGCTGCGCCATCTTCAGAATGGAGGATGAGAAGCTGAAGGTAAGGTGGAAAAGAAGGCGGGCACCCTTCCTAACAGGGTCCATCGTCTGAGGCTGTCGTCTCTCCTCAAAGGTGTGGGATGTGATTGGCCGCAGCCTGGTTATTGATGAGGGAGAAGATGACCTAGGCCGGGGAGGCCATCCCTTATCCAAGATCACAGGGAACTCTGGGCAGAGGTGAGTGGTGTCGGCCCCTGCAGGAGGCTGTGCTCTGCGGATGGTGCATGAGGAACCCAGGGGTGGGGACCTAAACAAGTACCCACCCTGATCACACATTCTTCTGCAGGTTGGCCTGCGGCATCATTGCACGCTCTGCTGGCCTCTTCCAGAACCCCAAGCAGATCTGCTCTTGCGATGGCCTCACCATCTGGGAGGAGCGAGGCCGGCCCATCGCTGGCAAGGGCCGAAAGGAGTCAGCCCAGCCCCCTGCCCACCTTTGAGCAGGACCTCACCTTGGCTCTGTTGCTGTCCTCCAGGGCGAGCACTTTCCTCTTCCAGAGGGGGCCAGAGGGACCTTGCCTGCCCAGTCTTTGGAGCGCTCAGTACAGGGCAGGAGCTGCTGCGGTGTTCCCTTGGCAAATGAGTTTTATTTTCATTTGGGACTTGGTGTTTTGTGCTTGTCTCTGTGCCCCTTATGGGCTTGGTGAACATAGCTCTGCCTCTTCCCTTTGTATCAGGGCCACCCCTTAGCATTGGAGCCAAACAAACCTGAATTCAAACCCCCACACACACTGAAGTCCCCATCTTCCTCCTTGGAGCCATAATGAAGAGCCACCACAGTCAAATTTCTGTTGGTGGCCTGTCCCCTCCCCTCACTATGGCTGATTGGAACCAGAATGGACATCTGACCTGTGGTGGCCCATGCTTTCCCTGAGAAATCAGCAGATCCAGCTTTAGTTTCTTCCTATGGTTGGACCCATAACCTGGGAATATGGGAAGTTTTGGTGGCCCTCTTCTCCCTGCCTTATTGACTGAGCACCAGAAAAAGCCAGTCAGCTAGGAAGGAAGAATGAAGCAGGGAGAACCTAAGAGTTGCTGGAGAATCCCAGTCACTCTGGAGTCCCCTCTCTGAGCCTTTCCTGAGGCCAGCTGCCTCCTGCCTGGGATTGAACAGATGCTCCTGAATCCTCCTAATGCATCCCCCTGTTAAGATAATCTGGCTTGAGGCCGGGCACGGTAGCTCACACCTGTAATCCCAGCACTTCGGAAGGCCAAGGTGGGAGGATCTCTTGAGCCCAGGAGTTTGAGACCAGCCAGGGCAACAGAGTAAGGCCCCATCTCTACAAAAAGTTTTTTTAATTAGCTGGGTGTGATGGTGCATGCTTGTGGTCCCAGCTACTTGGGAGGCTGAGGTGGGAGGATCGCTTGAGCCTGGGAGGTCGAGGCTGTAGTGAACCGTGATCACACCACTGCATTCCAGCCTGGGCAACAGAGCAAGACTCCATCTCAAAAAACAACAACAACAACAACAAAAAAACCTGACTTTATTTCTTTTAGTCATAAGTAAAAACTATTAATTAACATAATAAGTGAAGTGCTTGGCACAGAGCCTGTCACACAAAGTAAAGGGAGCAGCAGCTGTGATTCTGAGGCTGCGTGCGGTGCGACCCTTGGAGGCAGTCCTAGCAAAGCTCCCCTTTCCTATGGTTGGATGAGCTGCTAACAAGGGAACAGTTTGTGGGGCCTTGGGTTCAGAGCCTCCCTACTCATCTATTCTGTCCCTGTACCCCCACCCCCATGGGGTGCCTTGCTCATCCTTGACAAAGCTGCTTTTATGACAGGGTAAGCTGGCAGACTACAGACTTTGCCCCTACACTGCCTACTTGGAACTGAGTGGGTGGTTTCACAGTTAGTTGTCCTTGGCTTCAAGGCAGAGCCCCTGGCTCTGCTCCCATTCCCCAGTCCCTGTCTGTTTTCCCTTTCAAGGCTGTGGGTTCCACCTCTAGCCCCAAGCCTTGGACTCTGCTCTTTCTTGCCAAACCTCTGCTGGCTGTTTTCCAGCTCCCTGTGGTTGCTGGGAGCCAAACCCTTTTAAGCCCAGACTCAGGCTGTCTTTCCCCACTTCCAGGTCATTGCAGAAACTCATCCTGGATTCTCCCCACAGCTAACCCCTGACATATCCTCTCACCTCCATTCTGGAATGGTACCTGGGTTTTAACCTTTTTAAGCCTAAACAGTTCACCATGACACCAGTCTATTAACCTCTTTTTTTTTTCCTTTTTTTGAGACAGAGTTTAACTCTCTTGGCAAGGCTAGAGTGCCGTGGCGCAATCAAGACTCACTGCAGGCTGGGTGCGGTGGCTCACGTCTGTAATCCCGGCACTTTGGGAGGCAGAGGCGGGCTGATCACTTGAGGTCAGGAGTTCGAGACCAGCCTGGCCAACATGGCGAAACCCCATCTCTACTAAAAATACAAAAGTTAGCTAGGGGTAGTGGTATTACAGTGCCTGAAATCCCAGCTACTCCTGAGGTTGAGGCAGGAGAATTGCTTGAACCCAGGAGGCAGAAGTTGCAGTGAGCTGAGATCAGACCGCTGCACTCCAGCCTGGGTGACAGAGCAAGACTCCATCTCAAAAAAAAAAAAAAAAAAGATCAACCTCATTAGCTTTTCTTCTGAAATTCTGGCTGTGTAGTTTTTCAAAGTTTATTTTTAAATCACAGAACACTGTTCAAACATTTTGAAGCCTCATCTGCAAAGCAGAAGAACTGCAGGCAAAGATGCTCCGTTTTGGTCAGGCACAGTGGCTCACGCCTATAATCCCAGCACTTTGGGAAGCCAGGGCAGGAGGACTGCTTGAAGCCAGTTAGAAACCAGACTAGCCAATAAAGCAAGACCCTGTCTCTACAAAAAATAATTTAAGAGGCCAGGCGCAGTGGCTCACGCCTGTAATTCCAGCACTTTGGGAGGCCGAGGTGGGCGGATCACGAGGTCAGGAGATCGAGACCATCCTGGCTAACATGGTGAAACCCCGTCTCTACTAAAAATACAAAAATTAGCTGGGTGTGGTGGCATGTGCCTGTAGTCCCAGCTACTCAGGAGGCTGAGGCAGGAGAACGGCGTGAACCCGGGAGGCAGAGCTTGCAGTGAGCGGAGATTGCGCCACTGCACTCTAGTCTAGGCGAGAGAGCAAGACTGACTCATAATAATAATTTAAAAATTAGCCAAGTGTGGTGGCGCAGGCTTATAGTCCCAGCTACTTAGGAGGCTGAGGCAGGAGGATTGCTTGTGCCTAGGAGTGTGCTGCAGTGAGCCATGGTCATGCCACTGTGCTCTAGCCTGCCTGAGAGAGTAAGACCTTGTCTCTAAAAAAATAAAACTAATTAAAAAAAAAAAAAGGTCTTTAATCCCAGCAGTTTGGGAGGCCCAGATGGGAGGATTGCTTGATCCCAGGAGATCAAGGTTGCAATGAGCCATGATTGTGCCACTGCACTCCAGCCTGGGGGACAGAGTGAGACCCTGTTTCAAAAATAAATTAACAAATCAATAAATGAAAAGGAAAATTTGAGTCCAAGATGGGAAGATTACTTGAGGCCAGGAGTTCGAGACCAACTTGGGCAACATATCAAGAACTCCATCTCTAAAAAAAAAAAAATTTTTTTTTTTTTTTGAGATGGAGTTTTGCTCTTGTTGCCTAGGCTGGAGTGCAATGGGGCGATCTCGGCTCACTGCAACCTCCACCTCCTGGGTTCAAACGATTCTCCTGCGTTAGCATCCCGAGTAGCTGGGACTAAAAGTGCAAGCCACCATGCCCGGCTAATTTTTTGTATTTTTAGTAGAGACGGGTTTTCACTGTGTTAGCTAGGTTGGTCTCGATCTCCTGACCTTGTGAACCACCCACCTTGGCCTCCCAAAGTGCTGGGATTACAGGCGTAAGCCACCACACAGGGCCTATACCTCCATATTTTTAAATAACATGACTGTCATTATTTCTTATTTTCAGTCTTGATATTGTCTGTGGAATTCTATATTAGGATGAATTCTGCAGTAAGTAACACAGTCTTAATAGTGGCCAAAGCAATTAAGACATTTAATTATGTCGCCAGATCAACAGTCTGGAGATTAGAGGATTCAGAGCAGGTCCAGTGGTGTGGCGACATCAGGATACTGTCATGAACTGTGTGTTTCTCTTCATGTTCCCTCTCCCCTTTTGGAGGCAAGGGTGATTGCCACAGCTCCAAGCCTCCCATCGTCACACATTCACATGATAGGGTGGAAAGCTGGAAGGAAGGAGACCAAAAAGGGAAACCTCCTTTCTAACAGAAGAACACATGCAATGGAATAATGAAAGTCAGCTGTGAAAATGTCTTTATCTGTGTTGTTACTAACTCATATTTTCCTGTAATCAGTTTCCTTTGTAACAGTGGCAGCTGTAACAAAGTACCACAAACTGTGGCTTAAAACAACAAAAATTTATTCTCACAGTTCTGGAGGCCAGAAGTACAAACTTAGTATCACTGGGCCGGAATCAAGGTGTGGACAAGAGCTTGCTTCCTCCAGAAACTATAGGGAAACATCCCTTCCTGGCCTCTTCCAGCTTTGTGTGGCTGCTGGCATTCCTTGGCTTGTGGCTGAATCTCACTCCAATCTTCAAGGCCAGCACCATCCACTCAGTCTGCTGTCTTCCCATTGCCTTTTCCTCTGTGTATTTGTGTCAAATCTCCTTCTGCCTCCCTCTTATAAGGATTGCATTACATGTGATTGCATTTAACACCACCAGAGTAATCCAGGATAATCTCTTCTTAGCAAGGGCCATTGATTCAATCACATCTTCAGAGACTTTGCCACTTAAAGTAACATTCACAAATTCCAGGGATTAGGACCTAGTATCTTTGGAGGCCATTAATAAACTTGCTACAGTGACCTAGTAAACCACAGGTAAATTGATACAATTAACTTAGGAAAAGGTCTCATAAGTAAATTTGACAGGACTCTAGTTTCCATGACAGAATTTCTCTCTAGCCTTTCTCTCCATTCGTTGTAAAGAGGTAAGGACTTTCCTTATCAGATTGTTTTATTGCAGAGATTGTTTTTACCTAAAACTAAGTTTACCTAAGTTTACAAAATTTGATTTAGATCAGTGGTTCTCAGTGGGGATGGTATGGCCCATAGGGGACTTCTGGAAGTTTGTTAGGGCCATTTCTTCTGGCTGTGACAATGCTAGGTGGGGGTGAGGATGCTGCTGGTATTGGGGGAAGACTAGGGATACTTACCAACCTTCAATGTGCAGGATAGTTCTCCACCAAATAGCCCACAGAATACCCTTGTAGGTAAAAAATCACTACTTATTTCTACTTCAGATGTTGTCTTGCTCTGTCACTCAGGCTGGAGTATAGTGGTGTGATCATAGCTCACTGTAGCCTCCATCTCATGGGATCAAGCAGTCCTGCCTCAGCTTCCCGAGTAGCTGGAACTACAGGCATGCACCACCATGTCCAGCTAACTTATATTTTTTCTTTATTTATTTTTGAGACGGAGTCTCACTCTGTTGCCCAGGCTAGAGTGCAGTGGCGTGATCTCAGCTCACCGCAACCTCTGCTTCCTGGGTTCAAGCGATTCTCCTGACACAGCCTCCTGAGTAGCTGGGATTACAGGTATGTGCCATGATGCCCAGGTAATTTTTTTTTTTTTATTGTGTTTTTAGTAGAGATTGGTTTCGCCATGTTGGCCAGGCTGGTCTTGAACTCCTGACCTCAAGTGTTCCACCCACCTTGGCCTCCCAAAGTGCTGGGATTACAGGTGTGAGCCACTGCGCGGGAATAATTTTTATATTTTTTGAGACACAGGGTCTCCCTGGGTTGCCCAGGTTGGTCTCAAACTCCCAGGCTCAAGTGATACTCCTGCCTTGGCCTCCCAAAGTACTGGGATTATAGGCATTGAGCCACTGCGTCCAGCCAAACTTCTTACTATGTGTCTTACATTGTGTTCAACACTTGTTATTGCTCAAAATGGCCTTATCCTTTATACATACTTGCCAAGAGAAATTTTTATTAGAGACAAGGTCTCACTGTGTTGCTCAGGCTGGAGTGCAGTGGTGCTATCACAGCTCACTGCAGCCTTAGCCTCCTGGGCTCAAGTGATCCTCCCACCTCAGCCTCCAGAGTAACTGGGACTACAGGCATACACCACCACACCTGGCTAATTTTAAAAATTCTTTTCGTACAGATGGGGTCTCACTATGTTTCTCAGGTTGGTCTTGAACTCCTGAGCTCAAGTGATCCTCCTGCCTCAGTCTCCCAAAGTGCTAGGATCACAGGGATAAGCCACCACACCCATCCCCAGATTTACAATTAAAAAACTCTACAAAAATAAAAATGTGGTAAAGCCAGCTATTTTATAGGTAAGAAAGGTGATACTCATAGATGTAAAGAATCTAGCTGGGTATGGTGGGTCATGCCTGTAATCCTAGCACCTTGGGAGGCTGATTCTGGAGGATCACTTGAGGCCAGGAGTTCGAGAGCAGCCAGGGCAACAAATCGACCCCCGTCTCTACAAAGTAAAAATTAAAAATTATCTGGGGGTGGCTGGGCACGGTGGTTCATGCCTGTAATCCCAGCACTTTGGGAGGCTGAGCTGGGCAGATCACGAGGTCAGGAATTCAAGACCAGCCTGGAAAGTCCAGGCTGCAGTGAGCCATGATTTCATCACTACTCCAGCCTGGGCGACAGAGTGAGACTCTGTTTCCAAACAAACAAACAAACAACAACAAAGAAAAAACCTGCAAACTTTTCTTTGAGATCAGCTAAGCCAAGCTAGACACTTTACAGATGAGAAACTCACTGAGGGCTGGAGGAGGGAAGAGGGTTGCCCACTTGGACCATAAAACTGAACTAGGGCTAATTTAATGCTCTTTCCATTATTCCAGCTCAAGGAGTCAGATCCTTATTCAAGCCCCAGCATTCTGATTTGCCAGGTCTGTGAAGTTTGGCAAGATTCTTTACATCTATTTAATTAATTTATGTATTTAGAAACAGAGTTTCACTCTTTTGGCCAGGTTAGAGTGCAGTGGCACCATTACAGCTCACTATAATCTTAAAATCCTGGGCTCAAGGTGATTCCTTCTCCCTCAGCCTCTCAAGTAGCTAGGACTACAGGTGCACTACCACCTGCAGATATCTACACACACACACACACACACACACACGCACACACACAAACACACACATATGTATTTTTTGAGACGGAGTCTTATTCTCTTACCTGGGCTGGAGTGCAGCGGCCACTATCTCAGCTCACTGCAACCTCCGCCTCCTGAGTTCAAGCAATTCTCCTGCCTCAGCCTCCCGAGTAGCTGGGATTACAGACACACGCCACTACACTAATTTTTTGTATTTTTAGTAGAGATGGGGTTTCACCATGTTGGCCAGGCTGGTCTTGAACTTCTGACCTCAGGCAATCCGCCCACTTTGGCCTCTCAAAGTGCTGGGATTACAGGCGTGAGCCACCCCGCCTGGCTGCCAGCTAAATTTTTAAATTTTTTTAGAGGTTGTCCAGGCTGGCCCTAACCTCCTGGGCTGAAGCCATCTCCCGGCCTTAGCCTCCCAAAGTGCTGGGATTACAGGCGTGAGCCACCACACCCAGCCTGAAATTAATTTTACCTGTTTCCTTTCACCTTTTAAAATGTGGCTAGTAGAAAAATTAAAAGCACCTATGGGTCTCACTGTGTTAAGGTGAGACCCCACCCGCTGGGCGGGGTGACTCCCACCTGTAATCCCAGCACTTTGGGAGGCCGAGACAGGCGAATCATGAGGTCAGGAGTTCAGGACCAGCCTGGCCAACATGGTGAAACCCCTACTAAAAATGCAAAAATTAGCCGGGCGTGGTGGTGTGCACGCCTGTAGTTGCAGCTACTCGGGAGGCTCAGGCAGGGAAAATCGCTTGAACCCAGGAGGCAGAGGCTGCAGTGAGCCGAGATAGCGCCACTGCACTAGAGCTAGTACAGCCAGGGTGACAAGAGTGAAACTCTGTCTCAAAAATAAATAAATAAATAAATAAATAAAATGGCTATGCTTACTGGGTAGCTAGGAGTTTGCTGATATCCTGTTATGGGAATACTACCAGCAGTTTGGATTTCGGGAGATACCAGAGTACTGCCCCCTTTTCTTTCTTTTCCTTTTTTTTTTTTTTTTGAGACAGAGTCTCGCTCTGTCACCCAGGTTGGAGTGCAGTGGTGCAATATCGGCTCACTGCAAGTTCCGCCTCCAGGGTTCACGCCATTCTCCTGCCTCAGCCTCCTAAGTAGCTGGGACTACAGGCACCCGCCACCATGCCCGGCTAATTTATTTTTTTGTATTTTTAGTAGAGATGGGGTTTCACCGTGTTAGCCAGGATGGTCTCGATCTCCTCACCTCGTGATCTGCCTGCCTCGGCCTCCCAAAGTGCTGGAATTACAGGCATGAGCCACCTCGCCTGGCCCAAGCACATGCCATTTCAATGGCCTTGTGCTACACAACTCCCACTATCCTATTCTGCTCTCTGTTCCAGGCTCTGGTCATATTGGGCTTTTTTTTTTTCTTTTTTTTGAGATGGAGTCCTGCTTTGTCGCCCAGGATGGAGTGCAGTGGTGTGATCTCAGCCCACTGCAACCTCCACCTCCCAGGTTCAAGTGATTCTAGTGCCTCAGCTTCCTGAGTAGCTGGGACAGGTGCCAGTCATCACGCACGGCTTATGTTTTGTTTTCAATTAGCAATAATCGCACCTCGGATAAACCTCATTGGCTATGATACTGCCACTGTGCAAAGCTAATGTTTTGTAGTTTCAGTAGAGACAGGGTTTTGCCATGTTGGTCAGGCTGGTCTCGAACTCCTGACTTCAGGTGATCCGCCTGCCTTGGTCTCCCAAAGTGCTGGGATTACAGGTGTGAACCACTGTGCCTGGGCCATACTGGCTCTTGACTCTTCCTTGAACTAGCCAGATTTGCTTCTGCCCTAGCACTCTTCGACTTGTACTTTCTGGCTGGCATGATCTTCCCTCGGAGGATGGCTTAGTTCCCTTGATTACTCCAAGTCCTCATCACCATCTAACACGCTTATGTTTTACTTATTTCTTGCCTGTCTCTCCCCACCATAAGATCCAAGAAGGTTGGGATTTCTGTCATTTTTTTTTGTTGTTCAGTGCTGTATTCTTGGTGGTGTCCACATGGTAGGTGCTATTTGTTAACTGAACACGCAAGCAAATATTTCCCTGAGTTTGTCACATGTCTATGTTTTTGATGTATGTCTGCTATGCAACAATCTTATTTACATACCCAAAACTGTTTAAAAAAAAATTTTTTTTTTTTTTTGAGATGGAGTCTCGCTCTGTCGCCCAGACTGGAGTGCAGTGGCCAGATCTCAGCTCACTGCAAGCTCCGCCTCCCAGGTTCACGCCATTCTCCTGCCTCAGCCTCCCGAGTAGCTGGGACTACAGGCGCCCGCCACCTCGCCCGGCTAGTTTTTTGTATTTTTTTTTAGTAGAGACGGGGTTTCACCGTGTTAGCCAGGATGGTCTCGATCTCCTGACCTCGTGATCAGCCCATCTCGGCCTCCCAAAGTGCTGGGATTACAGGCTTGAGCCACCGCGCCTGGCGTAAAAAAATTTTTGATACGGAGCCTCACTGTGTCGCCCAGGCTGGGGTGCAGTGGCCTGATCTCAGCTCACTGCAAGCTCCGCCTCCCGGGTTCAAGCTATTCTCCTGCCTCAGCCTCCCAAGTAGCTGGGATTACACGCATGCGCCACCACACCTGGCTAATTTTGTATTTTTAGTAGAGAGGGGGTTTCACCATGTTGGCCAGGTCCTCAACTCCTGACCTCAGTTGATTGGCCTACATTGGCCTCCCAAAATGCTGGAATTACAGGCGTGAGCCACCGCTCCCGGACTAAAATTTTTTTTAATAAGGCTCAACTTTTGCTTCCTCAAGAATTGATTTTCTCGTTTATTAAACTGTTTATTGTGAAAACCTTCAAACATACAGTAGCGTCATTCCATTATTTCTTGATTGGGAATTCCATCAGGGCAGAGGCCTTTGATTTTTCACCGTCTGCCAGGACCTCAGCAGCCCCAGGAAATGTTTCCAAAGAATGAATTAATGGCATGAAGGCTTCTCCGGGGCCTGCCTCAGGTCCCCTCGCGGTGCCCAGCACAGTCCCGGGAGCCGTTTGCCGACTCAAGGCGCCTGTCCTGGTTTCTCCCGCCAGGCCTGGCCTTCCCCTGTACACTCACGCGGCCACCTCCAGGCGCGGGTTTGGACAGGGCTTCCAGAATGGGAGGAGCCTTGACTTCCAATTGAACAAAGTTTTTCCTAGGAGCCCGCCGGTCCCAGCCCCACCCGGGCCAGAGGCCGCCTCACAGACTAGGCCTCTTTGCCGCCGGGGCCGCTGGCGCGCGTTCTCCTCTCTTCAGCCCTCCCTCTCCCTCCCAACCCTCCCCCCGCCACGGGCTGTGGCGGTTGGTCGTCCCTTTCCCACCCCCTCAGCTAACGAGCGGGCTCTAGGCCCTCTGGGATTGGCTGTGCTTGAGTGCATCTTCCCTCAGCGTTTCTGATTGGTCGCTGGACGCGCGGGATGCGGGTCCCCATTGGCTAGGCCAGGGCGCCTGCGCGGCGGGGTTCTCGGTCGCCAGCCATTCCTGGGGAGGACTGCCGCTCGTTCGGACGTCTTTCCTGTCGCTGGAGGAGACGTCCGGGCTCTCCGGGAAGGCGGCTGCGGCGACAAAATGAAGATATTCGTGGGCAACGTCGACGGGGCGGATACGACTCCGGAGGAGCTGGCAGCCCTCTTTGCGCCCTATGGCACGGTCATGAGCTGCGCCGTCATGAAACAGTTCGCCTTCGTGCACATGCGCGAGAACGCGGGCGCGCTGCGCGCCATCGAAGCCCTGCACGGCCACGAGCTGCGGCCGGGGCGCGCGCTCGTGGTGGAGATGTCGCGCCCAAGGCCTCTTAATACTTGGAAGATTTTCGTGGGCAATGTGTCGGCTGCATGCACGAGCCAGGAACTGCGCAGCCTCTTCGAGCGTCGCGGACGCGTCATCGAGTGTGACGTGGTGAAAGGTAACGCGGAGGCGCGCTCGGGGGCGGGGGCGCGCTCGGGGCACTCTGCCTGTTAGCCACGCCCCTTACCCGGGGGTCGGTCACTGCGCGGTTGGGAGGGGTGGGGAAGTGCGCGGGAGCAGGCCGGAGGTGTTGGGGGCGCGTTGGGTAGAGCCACCCTCCTCCCCTGCGGTCCAGGAACCGTCCACCAAGTAGGAGGAAGCGGCTCTGGGTGGGTGCGGCGGCCACTGCGAGCCAAGCTACGGGGCCGGGGACGCGCCTGAGAGCCTTGCGAGTGTACCGGGGGCGCGCCTTCTCCTGGTCTCCTGGGCCTGGCACCCAGCGGAAATTGGGAAGTGACGGGCACAAGCCGGATCATGAAGCGGGGAAGATTTCTCCACTTCCCCACTTCCTCTCCAGACGTCGGTCAGAGCAAGGGAAGAGGGAAAAGGTGGGGGCTGACGCCCCAAGGCCGCCCTCCTGTTCCCTCCCGATGAATGTGCTCAAGCGGAAGGTAACGGGGCCCTTGGACGTTTCTCGGGCTGGGGTCTGTTAGTCTTGTCTGGCATGGGTCTACTCACGGGCACAATTACACGTGGGTACGAGAGGGGCCCCTTCCGAATCACTTTGGCCTTTCAATATTAGGTAGGTTAGGCGTGGTAGCTCTGTGCTTTCCTCCTCCCTCAAACCTGGGATTTTTCTTTGGGCTCGATTTTACATTTGTCAACTGGAAACCCCAGCCTTTTGCATGTGCAAGAAAGTTTGTTTTATGAAGGCCCCTTCTGCGTAGTCTTTACGTGCCAAGCCAGTGCCCTAGGGCAGTGTCATTCTTTCATAAGCTTGGTGACTTTGCAAGGGGGCATACTCTGGCTGAGGGGGTCCTGGGGAGGGGTCTGTGAGAGGTCTTCACTAAACAGTGGCTAAATACGATTTATTGAATCAGTAGTAGTCATTGCTTGAGCAGTCTAATCCTCAGGGCAGATCCCTATTGCCTTTTCTTCGAGAAAAATGTGTCACCGTAATTTAAGCCTGACTAGCGACCCAGTTGACTTTTTCATAGCCTGAGTTTTTATTCCTTAAGCTCTTTTACATTGGCAAGGTTTGGTAGGACAGCCCTTGTGTATGTGGCCAGCTTCTGCTCCACTTGGGAACAGATCAGCGCTAACTTTGCCCTGTCATCTCGGAGGATGCAGCCTGGGAGTATCTGATGCCCTACTCCTGGTGGGTTCATACCTGCTTATACTCTGTGTGAGAAGTTTCAGGGATAGGAAATAAATGTGGGTGCAAGTGCTTATTTATCCCACCAAGATATTTCATTTGCTGTCCTGGAAAGGCACATCTTTGGGGCCATTCCTAGTCCTTTAAGTGGGGGAAATATAAAGGGTCATAGTGTCCACTACTAGGAACAAGTCTTTGTTCTGCATTAATACTGCATTCTATTTTCCTCAACTCAGGTTATACACGTCCACGACTATCCGGAATCGGGCTTTCCTGCTGGGTGCTCTGAGGCAGGCTGTATGGTGCATGGATTTTTGCTTTTGTTTAGAGTAAAAGAGTGGGGCAGGGTCTCAGATTGGGTACTTGTCCAGCAAGAGGATGGGGTATATGAGTCTCATTTGTGAGAGTTTTGTGTTTAATTGACTTACCAAGTTTCTTTTGTGGTTGTTAGGTAGGGTGGCTACTAGATTGAGAGTCTAGAGTCAAACATCTGAAGGGACAGTCTCCCTGGAACTCAAGCTCCTTGCTTGCTTTCAGGTGGTAGAGAATGCCAAAAATTTGCCTGAATTTGCTTGGGACCCAGCACCAAGTGACAGTGGGGGTGAAGAGCATAACTGCCCATGAATTTTTAGAACTCCTGGCTGACTCTTTGTGAGAGTTAGAGGGACTTTTGTGCATTTGTTCCTTTGTAAATATTTGGCAGAAATGCATTGACTTACTCAGGGAGTGGTGGTCAACTATTTGCAGTTATGTTGTTGTGTAACAGAGCTCCTGATATACTTCGATGTAAGAGACTGCGGGAAATACTTGAACATCATGTTCTCCACTGATGTCTTTCTATCTGTTTGTGATGACGGAAAGTGAGAGTTGAAAGTTGGGAGTGTAGTAGAAGCGACTGGCTCTCTAGAGAGTGTATTCATTTCTTGTGCTAGGAGTGGTCATTTGATTGAGTCTCCTCGTGTTGGCTGACAGGGCTTTGAAAAGCACAGAAGCTTGGTGTTGCACGGGACAACCAGCTCTGTTTTCTTTCACAGAAAAAAAAACCAACATAGTTGCTTGGTTACTCTAGGAGCTTAGATAGGATTTGTAGAACAGAAATCTCAATAGCAACAGTGGATTGTAACCACTCCACAGCTTCCTCCTATTAGGTGTTCAAAGATGAACAGCTTCCGGAAACACGTACAGACTTGTGGGGAGATCTGAAAGACCAAAGAGGAAAATATCTCCTCATCATTTTTGTGAGTGACTGTTTCTTCTTCCTATACAGAGCTCTGTAGTTTCAAGTTTAAGATTTTTTCTTTTTTCCTTTTTTTTTTTTTGAGATGGAGTCTCGCTTTGTCGCCCAGGCTGGAATGCAGTGGCGAGACCTCAGCTCACTGCAAGCTCCGCCTCCCAGGTTCACGCCTTTCCGCCTCAGCCTCCCAAGTCGCTGGGACTACAGGCGCCCGCCACTACGCCAGGCTAATTTTTTGTATTTTTAGTAGAGACGGAGTTTCACCATGTTAGCCAGGATGGTCTCCATTTCCTGACCTTGTGATCCGCCTGTCTTGGCTTCCCAAAGTGCTGGGATTACAGGCGTGAGCCACTGTGCCTGGCCCTCAAGTTTAAGATTTTGTCTTAAGACAGGAGAACTTATTTTTCTGGATTCACTTAATTTTGGTACTGGAAGACTTTTGATGCCACCAGACCATTTGGAGATCTCTGTAAAACATTACTTGATAGTCCCAATGCAGTGATTTCCTTCAAAGTTTCCTTGAATTAGATCTTCAGGCAACAAGGTTCCTGGAATTTTTCAGATCTCTGGTTTTAATGGTCTTAGGAGTACCTGGGTTTCAGGGCATCTTTAATATAGCTAGGTCTGTGCTTTGCTGCTTACTGTGATAGGGTGTATCACTATTGGATGCGGTTGAGTTAGCTGGGCCACCTATTCACACTTTCTCCTCCAATATCAGGCTTAGAAACTTCCTGATACAGTTTGGTTATAATTGTATCAGATGGATTTTAAAATTTTGTACTTATTTTTATATTATTTATATATTATTTTTTGAGACAGAGTCTCGTTCTGTTGTCCAGGCTGGAGTGCAGTGGTGAGATCTCAGCTCACTGCAGCCTCCGCCTCCTGGGTTCATGCAGTTCTCCTGCCTCAGCCTTTCAAGTAGCTGGGACTACAGGCCACCACACCTGACTAATTTTTGAATTTTTAGTGCAGACGGGGTTTCACTATGTTGGCCAGGCTGGTCTCGAACTCCTAACCTCAGGTGATCTGCCTGCCTCGGCCTCCCAAAGTATTGGGATTACAGGTGTGAGCCACCATGCCCAGCCTGGATTTTTAAATTTTTTGATCAGTTACACAACTCGTCTGGGCAGTCATTTGAATTGTACATGTGACACCTCAGTTTTCAATTTTCACCACTTGGTCTGAATAAAAACCTAAGGAGGGAAACAGACAATGGGATGTCCAAATGCTCTTGTAAGCCTGTGGAAGTTTTTGTCTCATTCTAGTGTCAGGAATTTGTGGATGGAATTATCTGGACTATTAGAATTGTTCCTTAATATTACCTCAGAATGTCTAGAGGCCCCTCCCCCGAACAAGTGCCTATGAGCTCCAGCAGCTCTCTGCTTCCTCTTCACTTTGGGCCTTTCTGCTTGCCATCTCCAGGTGGTTTTGCCATTTCTAAGGATTACCTCAGCCTCTGCTTTTATTTTTATTTATGTAAAAATTTAAAAAAATATTTATTCATTCTTTTAGAGATAGGGTCTCGTTTTGTTGCTCAGGCCAGAGTGCAGTGGCATGATTGTGGCTCACTGTAGCCTTGACCTCCTGAGCTCAAGCCATCCTTCCACCTCAGTCTCTCAAAGTATTAGGATTACAGGAGGGAGCCACCATTCCTGGCCCAGCCTCTGCTTTTAAAGGGCTCTTAGGCCACGTGCTAGTTTTTAGTTTTTTAGCTTACTGTACCCAAAGTGGAGATGAGAGATCACAGGACAACTCTAGTGCCTTATGGCTAGGCCGAAAGAAACACGTAGTTTTTCCCAGGTAGTAGATAAGGCTCTGGCCATGGGAGTGTTGAGGACAGAGTTGTGGTAATTCTTTTTTCTTTTTGAGACGGAGTTTCACCCTTTTTGCCCAGGCTGGAGTGCAGTGGCGTGATCTTGACTCACTGCAACCGCTGCCTCCTGGGTTCAAGTGATTCTCCTGCCTCAGCCTCCTGAGTAGCTGGGATTACAGGCACATGCCACCACAGCTGGCTAATTTTGTATTTTTAGTAAAGATGGGGTTTCACTGTGTTGGTCAGGCTGGTCTTGAACTCCTGACCTCAGATGGTCCGCCTGTCTCGGCCTCCCAAAGTGCTGAGATTATCGGCGTGAGCCACTGGGCCTGGCCTCGTTTTGTTCTTTTATCATCTCTGCCAGGTTCTAGGTTTGCATGGCATTGTGTTTTGCTTGAGATGAAAGATAATATTCTATAGGGAAATAAACCTCTGGTTATTTCTAGGTTTGAATAGTCATAATTCCTTATTCTGTAGCTGTTTATGTCTTACAAGGCACTTCTGTCTTTTCTCTTGAACCTCTTAACTTTGAGGTAGGTAGGATAGATTTGTCAGAGGAAATAAGTGGTAAGTTCCTTTTTATTTTTTTTTTGAGATGGAGTTTTGCTCTTGTCACCCAGGCTGGAGTGCGGTGGCATGATCTTGGCTTACTACAACCTCCTTCTCTTTCTCCTGGGTTCAAGTGGTTCTCCTTCCTCAGCCTCCTGATTAGCTGGGATTACAGGTGACTGCCACCACACCCGGCTAATTTTTGTATTTTTAGTAGAGACGTGGTTTCACCATATTGGCCAGGCTGGTCTTGAACTCCTGACCTTGGGTGATCCACCCATCTGGGCTTCCTAAAGTGTTGGGATTACACGCATGAGCCACCGTGCTTGGCCAGTTTCTTTTCTTTTCTTTTTTTTTTTTTTTGAAATGGAGTCTTGCGGTGTCACCTAGGCTGGAGTACGGTGGTGCCATCTTGGCTCACTGCAGCCTCCACCTCCCAGGTTCAAGTGATTCTCCTGCCTCAGCCTCCCGAGTAGCTGGGATTATAGGTGTGCACCACCACACCTGGCTAATTTTTGTATTTTTAGGAGAGACGGGGTTTCACCACATTGGTCATGCTGGTCTTGAACTCCTGATCTCATGAGCCACCGCACCTGCCTAAATGGTAAGTTTCCCAAGATAACAAGTCAGTGATACCTGTATCTGGAACTGAGACCATTGAATTCTTAATTAAGGATCCCTTTTGTGCTGTGCCACGCTTCTGACTTCTACTTATTGATTGTATTTTTTTCCCATTATGCTGAGGTTTGTGTCATTGTCTTCAAATCCAGGGAAATGTCTTGTTCTGTAGGAGCAGCTATATGGGCATCCCAGTACGAAAGTTTCTAAAAATGAGGACCCTTGTTTGGAGATTATTAAGAATGTTTCTTATCTTAGTATTGTCATCCAGGTGGCTCTTTGTTTCTTAAACTGATGTGACAGATAGCATCCTGGTACTTGGATGCTATCTGAGAGTAGCCACAGGTAGAGAATGGAGCTAAGCTCAGAACCCTATTTCCTAGGGGCAGGCTTCTCTCATTCAGATTCTGCCTGTGCTATTGTGCTTTGTGAGTGTGGACTTGAGAATTTCTCTCCACTCCTTCACTACCTGAAGTTTTATCCTTCTGTGTGGTGGATAAGTATATAATTTTGAGACCAACATCCTGTCTTCTCCTACCCTACCACAGCTTACTCAGATCATAATGAGAGCTGCAGGGTTAACCTGCTTAGCAGAGCCTGTTAGCTGCAGTAATTGCAGCTTCATGCCTTATAGGTGAGAAACCAGATATTTCCTGTAAGCAGTCTGCTCTGTGAACAGAAGCCCAAGGTGTAAGATATACCTCTGTCCCTTAAAGAGGAAACAGTGGAGGATGTAATGTGGTCTGGGACAGGGGGATTGGGCATGAACTCAGCCACTAGGCTTAGTTTCTATTCCCATACCTCGTTGGCTTACACAGGGTCCATGTTCTCTGCTTCTAAGCTTTAAGTTTTAGTCATTTGACACGGTCCTGCCTTATACCTTGACCTTTCAGGGATAGATTGTGTAGCAAAGGGGCATTGGAAGAGCTGTGATTCTGGTCCTGACTCTAACACACTTTGAGTGGGGCAAGCCATGTAAAAACTCTGAGCATGTATGTGTGTCCATCTGTTAAATGGAGATAACGATTCTTTGCCCTGCCTACCTCACAGGATTGTGAGGCCCAAATGAGGTCCTCCCGTACCTGAGAGTGCCTTGAAAACTTGGGAAGTACTGTGAAAAAGCAGAGAGATCATATTGGAACAATGTTGTGAACTGCTTGCTTGTTGCAGTCTAACTCTCTTGCCTTAATTGGACATGGGCTGAGAGATGGGTCATACCAAAACGTGAGTGGTCGTTTCCAGTGTTTGAGAGTTAGGCTTCAACAGTGAGCTAGGCTTCAAAGCTGTTTGGTGAGCTTGGGTTGAGAACATTGAAGAATTGAGTGATCTAGGAACCCTTTCTGCATTTTGTTCTGCTGGTTTGTACTTACAGGAGATGTGAAGATTTTTATCCTGTGTTGCAGTTCATCTCTGCTCCTCCTCTCACCAGGAAGTTGGGTGAGGTGGCAGGGTTTGTAAAGGGGAGAATGGGAAGAAGGCTGTAGGCAAAGATGACTGTTTGGGACAGTCAGAAGCTTTGTTATATGGGAGCTACATTTTATGACACACTCCTGGAGAGGAGGGTTTGGAGGCCCTGGAGGTAGCTGGCAACAGCTGGGTGCTGTTGTGTGTCCAGTTTGGGACCCATCAGGTAGCATGCCCTGCCCCCCTAATTGCTAACCCTCTGTCTGCTGCTTTATCAGACTACGCGTTTGTTCACATGGAGAAGGAAGCAGATGCCAAAGCCGCAATCGCGCAGCTCAACGGCAAAGAAGTGAAGGGCAAGCGCATCAACGTGGAACTCTCCACCAAGGGTCAGAAGAAGGGGCCTGGCCTGGCTGTCCAGTCTGGGGACAAGACCAAGAAACCAGGGGCTGGGGATACGGCCTTCCCTGGAACTGGTGGCTTCTCTGCCACCTTCGACTACCAGCAGGCTTTTGGCAACAGCACTGGTGGCTTTGATGGGCAAGCCCGTCAGCCCACACCACCCTTCTTTGGTCGCGACCGCAGCCCTCTGCGCCGTTCACCTCCCCGAGCCTCTTATGTGGCTCCTCTGACGGCCCAGCCAGCTACCTACCGGGCCCAGCCGTCAGTGTCACTGGGAGCTGCCTACAGGGCCCAGCCTTCTGCCTCTTTGGGTGTTGGCTATCGGACTCAGCCCATGACAGCCCAGGCAGCCTCTTACCGCGCTCAGCCCTCTGTCTCCCTTGGGGCCCCATACAGGGGCCAGCTGGCTAGTCCTAGCTCCCAGTCTGCTGCAGCTTCTTCACTTGGCCCCTATGGTGGAGCCCAGCCCTCGGCCTCGGCCCTTTCCTCCTATGGGGGTCAGGCAGCTGCGGCTTCTTCGCTCAACTCCTATGGGGCTCAGGGTTCCTCCCTTGCCTCCTATGGTAACCAGCCATCCTCTTACGGCGCCCAGGCTGCCTCTTCCTATGGGGTTCGTGCAGCTGCTTCTTCCTACAACACCCAGGGAGCAGCTTCCTCCTTAGGCTCCTACGGGGCTCAGGCAGCCTCCTATGGGGCCCAGTCTGCAGCCTCCTCACTAGCTTATGGAGCCCAGGCAGCTTCTTACAATGCCCAGCCCTCGGCCTCTTACAATGCCCAGTCTGCCCCATATGCTGCACAGCAGGCTGCTTCCTACTCTTCCCAACCTGCTGCCTATGTGGCGCAGCCAGCCACAGCTGCTGCCTATGCCAGCCAGCCAGCAGCCTACGCCGCACAAGCCACTACCCCAATGGCTGGCTCTTATGGGGCCCAGCCAGTTGTCCAGACCCAGCTGAATAGTTACGGGGCCCAAGCATCAATGGGCCTCTCAGGCTCCTATGGGGCTCAGTCGGCTGCTGCGGCCACTGGCTCCTATGGTGCCGCAGCAGCCTACGGGGCCCAACCTTCTGCCACCCTGGCAGCTCCTTACCGCACTCAGTCGTCAGCCTCATTGGCTGCTTCCTATGCTGCCCAGCAGCATCCCCAGGCTGCTGCCTCCTACCGCGGCCAGCCAGGCAATGCCTACGATGGGGCAGGTCAGCCGTCTGCAGCCTACCTGTCCATGTCCCAGGGGGCCGTTGCCAACGCCAACAGCACCCCGCCGCCCTATGAGCGTACCCGCCTCTCCCCACCCCGGGCCAGCTACGACGATCCCTACAAAAAGGCTGTCGCCATGTCGAAAAGGTACTGTATGCCCCCCCGCCTCTGCCCCCAGCTGGGGCTTAGGGCAAGGGGCTGAGGTTGGCATGGGAGGGAAACTGGAGGCATCGGCCCCTCCCTTGGTCTTCTCTTCTCTATTTCCATGGGATGTCCAGAGGCCGAGGGGAGCAGTGTCAATGAACTTCTCTGGTCACCAGGGTTCAGGTGGAGCATAGTGCTCAGCCTGGGGTGGTACCTGCTAGTCAGACCAGGCACACTGTCACCTGTCTAGGCTAGCCCAAGTGTCATTGGAGCTACTGCCTGCAGGACTGTGGCCCATATCTTTTCCCACTGTCTCAAGGATCCTTAAGCCTATTACGTGGTTGTCCTGGCTTTGGCAGGGATGGGGGTTAAAGAGTAGTCCCTTTGGCACTCACTGGCTAAAGGCAAGTTTATGAGGTGCGTCCACTCTGGGAAGTTGGGGACCTTGCTTTCATCCGCCGTTCTGTTGATAAACAACCAAGGTCTTTCTCTGCAGGGCCCAGGGGTGGAGATAGTTTGCTGTGGTGTGGGAATGTAGACCAAAATCCACCTTGGCCAGTTCAGAGGGGAGGACTTCAGTGGAGGCTTTGGTTTCCCACTGAGTTGAAGCCAGGCTTGATTTTTTTGGCCTGGATAGGGTGATGAGCCTTCTGACTAAAGGAGACCAATCTCTTGGAGACCAGTGTGATCACACCCTCCCTTTCCCCATTGGCATCTCCCCAGTGCCCACCTGGAGTCCTCCCCTCAATTGTCTCATTCACCAACTGTCTTCTTCTCTCGACTAGGTATGGTTCCGACCGGCGTTTAGCCGAGCTCTCTGATTACCGCCGTTTATCAGAGTCGCAGCTTTCGTTCCGCCGCTCGCCGACAAAGTCCTCGCTGGATTACCGTCGCCTGCCCGATGCCCATTCCGATTACGCACGCTATTCGGGCTCCTATAATGATTACCTGCGGGCGGCTCAGATGCACTCTGGCTACCAGCGCCGCATGTAGGGCCATCCTGGGATGGGGCACCACAGGGCGGGAGGGAGAAAAGAGGTGGGTAGGGTTACAGATCCAGGTTATAACTACTCTGGCCCATACCTTTCCTGGTTGTGGTTTTTCATCCCCTCTACCATGTGGGCCTTCCCCAGGAGATGATCCTTTTGAGTGTTCGGCAGTAACCTACTTTGTTCCTTCGCCTCAGCAGCAAATCTTGCTACTGGCTCTAGATCTGCGGTTTTCCCTCTGCCCTGCCTCCCGTCTCCCCAGAATGGGAATTTCTTTTATGTTTTTATTTTTTTCCTGGCTCCTTTTTATTTTTGTGCGCGATATTTAAGGTCGTCTGGATGGGGAAGCAACCTGCAGCTGAGGTCGCCGGCGCCTTTTTCTTTTTAGATGGGAAGGAGGCCAGGAAAGGGTTAGCTTAACCATTTCCTATGCGCCAAGCTGTGCCAGCAGTCCAGGGTACCCTGACTGTCCCTCTGTAGACTGTTGAGAGTGAGTTCTTGTTGGGACAGTCAGTTGGCATGTATCCAAGTCCCTGCTGACCGCTAATGTTCTAGCTGATGGTGAGCGGCACAGTCCCACTTCCCCATCTCCCCAAGTAGGTGGTGTTAGAAAACCTTAATTTTTTTTCCCTTTTGTATGGACTACAAATAAAACTTGGGGCAATTTGCAGTTTGGAAACCTGGTTGTCATTGTCTTGATTGCATTCAGTGTCAAAGCAGCCAATTTGACATCCAGGAATACATGATAGCTAAAGGGAAGGCAGTCAGAGAACCCAGGACTGGTGAGGAAAGGGGTTTGAATGTGGGAATTAGAAGGATTGCCCTGTGACCCAGAAGGATTTAGCTTATCGTCGTCCTGCTAGCCTGCCATCTTTCAGACTGGAGTCCAGAGCAAGTGGCCTGGTCCTCAGCCCTCAACTTGAGTTAGTCACACCAAAATGCAGTAAATAATGCCCATTTTCCTCTGCCTGTGCTTGATCATTTTCCCTCACTTTTCTCTAGTTCAGGAATAACCTGTGTTCCAATGGGATGGTTCTGGGGTTTGGCCTCTCAGGAAGTGGGGAGTGGGCTGCCGTGGTATTTACAGGCTAGTGGATCCTTTAGGCAGTAGGCTTAAATGAGTGCTGGGGCTGGAACCCAGAGAGGAACCAGTAGTGGAGTGGGGGTAATGGCATTGCCTGATACTGCCCTATGGTTGGAAGAAGGAAGGGCAGAGAAAACTTGAAGCAGGTATGGGGCATTCTGGTTGTATTTTGCCTGTTGAGCTGTTACCATGGAGCATCCTCCTGTGTCCTGCCAACCCCTGCCATTATAGTAACCGGAGACTCTTTTTCCCTATTCCTATCTGTTAAGATTTTCAGATGTCCTCTCTCTGGGTTTATATTTGAAGGTATAGAATCTGGGAAGGGGTGGGGTGCAAGCATAACCAAGTAGGGATGCTAGGGTTGGGTGGGGAATTGAGGACTCTCTTTATGCTTTTATTCTAGGGCTGGGGATTGAGGACCTGGGCAAAAAATAGGACATTTCCAACCAGGGACAAGATGGAGGCTTGGGCTTAATGCTGGGTAAACGGAAGACTGGTTGAGTGGGATAATGGGAGAACATACTGCTCCTTTGGGAAAAGGAGCTTTAAAGACTGGGTTTGGGAGCCTATTGGGGCAAGGCGACTTTGGGGAGGTGTATGTGTCAGTCAGGTGGAGGTCAGGTGGGTTGTCTTACGCCTCCTTTACTGGCTTCATGTGAACTTGCCTGTGACAGTATCTTGCCCTAGATGTCCTCTTCCCTCTTGCCAATGTGCAAAAGCATTCAATCTTATGACTGTGAGTTCTTATTTGTGGATGCTAACTGGGGTAATCTCAGGGAGTACTGGGGGCCATGGCTCTTTGCCTTGCTTCTCTTTCTGCTCACTGCTTTGCTTTCAGGTGCTTAGCTGCTCCTTTTTATTTCTTTGCAGGACTGGGAAAGAATGGGAGGAGGATTTTGATAAGTTTCTTGTTTTCTGTGTGGTGATGGGGTGGTCTGAGGGTCAAGCTAATAAGCCTACCTTTGGTTATTACCCTGGAAAATGGAGGGTTGATGGTAGGGTTATGATTGTGGCCTGCATATTTGCAATTTTTCTTTGTCAATGTGGCTTTCTGTCATCTTCCTTTCTCTCCAGTGAGGGTTCTGCCACTGTCTCAATCCTTTGGTTCCTGCAAAAAACAGCTAAATGTGCTCTCAGGGCCCGTGGTGATGTTCTCTGTCGCAGCCCCAGGTCTTGAAAGTGACCTGGCCCAGATGAGCGCTCTGCCTGCTTGTCATCTTTAGGTCCTGCTGCCCCTGCTGCCTCAGCCCTCAGGCTCCTAAATGCTCAAGCCAGAAGGAGCTACAAAGCCAAATCATTTGTCATTTTTCTCTTGCAGATTGTTTTAAAATCTCCCTCCCCTCTTTTATTTTAATTATGTCACCTGTGTTAATCCTATAGCCTGCTTCTTTGGTTTGTGGATTGCTGATTTGAAGTTCTATAACTTGGGGAAAGTTGGGTCGAGTGAATGGGAGGACAGACATTGAATGTGTGTTCTGGAAAAATGGACTCTCTATCTTCAGATTATTCAACTTCTCCACCTATCACCTCTACAACTTGGCCTTCGTTGGAGAAGTTTTAGTTGGCTTATTCCTGGAACAAGACCACCTAGAGGCTTTTAGCCCTGTCACCCTGCCCTCTTCTGAGGTTTGGACCTTGTTTTAAATTCTGTGTGTGGTGGACTTGAGACCATCTCTTGTAATGGAGGTAGTGGGACTATCACTGAGGGGGTCAGCCTATCCAGGTAGGCTACTGTTGTAGTCAAACCCATCACTTAAATTCTGCCACAGTCTGTGCATAGACTGTTGGTTGATCCTCCAGGCATTTTGTCCTATTAAGCCAAATAGGTGGATATCATGGGATGGATGAGGTCATGATGAAAACAGATTTACTAGATTTATGGACCTAGTATACTATGTACATATGGAAAACTGAATTTTACAATCTATAGGTACCTTTGGTCATAAAGAGTAAAAGTCTATAGTTTTCTAGAAAATAATTCTTAAATCTGGGTTTCATGTCTAGATTTAAATCATATCATGTATCTGTAGTGCTTCAAATGTGGCCAGGTGTGGTAGCTGACACCTGTAATTCCCAGTGCTTTGGGAAGCTGAGGCAGGAGGATTGCTAGAGGCCAGGAGTTTGAGGCCAGGTTCGGCAATACAGTGGGACCTTGTCTCTACAAAAAAAAAAAAAAAAAAAAAAAAAAAAAGGCCAGCTGTGGTGGCACGCACCTGTAGTCCTAGCCACTTGGGAGGCTGAAGCAAGAGGATTGCTTGAACTCAGGAGTTGGAGGTTATGATCACGCCACTGCACGTCAGCCTGTGTGACAGAGCAAGACCCTGTCTCAAATAAATTAAGAAACAAATGCCTTGCTCAGCTAGCTGAGGCAGGCTTTGGGCTGACCTTGAGGGATTTATTGTCTGGGAGGCAGGACCTACCTCAGTGAGCTAGTTTATATGAATAATTATTGATAGGCAAGTGGTAGATAAGGAAGGAGAGAATGTGGCAGTAGTCGCAGGTAGTTAAAAATTTTTTTGGAGAAATGGTTTGATTTAAAAACCGACTTGGGGCAGGTGTCATGGCTCAGGTCTGTAATCTTAGCACTTTGGGAGGCCGAGGTGGTCGGGTCCCTTGAGTTCAGGAGTTAAGACCAGCCTGGTATACATGGGTAAACTTCATCTCTACAAAAAAAAAATTAGCCGTGGTGGTACGTACCAGTAGTGCCTGTAGTCCAGCTGAGGCTGGAGGATCTCTTGAACCTGGGAGATGGAGTTTGCATTGAGCTACCGTCATGCTGCCGCACTCCAGCCTGGGCAACAGAGTGAAACCCCATCTGAGGAAAACATAAAAACAACAAAAAAAAGTAAACTGACTTGGTATAGACAAGAGTGACTGTTGTCTCTTTAATCAGGTTTTTAAGGTTTTTTTTTTTTTTTTTTGAGATGAGTGTCACCCAGACTGTAGTGCAGTGGCGCGATCTCCACTCACTGCAAGCTCTGCCCCCCGGGTTCCTGCCATTCTCCTGCCTCAGCCTCCCGAGTAGCTGGGACCACAGGCACTCGCCACCATGCCTGGCTTTTTGTTTTGTTTTGTTTTTTTTGAGAGGGTCTCACTATGTTGCCTAGGCTACACTTGAACACATGGCTCAAGTGATCTTCCTACCTTGGGCTCCCAAGTAGCTGGGACTACAGGAGGTTTCCTGAATTTGAATCCTGGCTCTACCTCTTCTTGGCTGTGTGATCTTGGACATATCAGGAGCACTGTCTCTGTTTTGTTACCTATAAAATGAGGATAATAGCTAACTACAATAAATTAATTAATACAACAAACTAAATTTATATTAGTGTAGCCAACACAATTATATTAGTCTTCGTAGCAACTCACATGCGTTAGCTATTTCTTTTTTTTTTTTTTTAAGATGGAGTCTTGCTCTTGTTGCCTGGGGGGAGTGCAATGGCGTGATCTCGGCTCACTGCGACCTCTGCCTCCTGGGTTCAAGTGATTTTCCTGCCTCAGCCTCTCGAGTAGATGGGATTACAAGTGCCCGCCACCACATCCAGCTAATTTTTGTATTTTTAGTAGAGACAGGATTTCACCATGTTGGCCAGACTGGTCTTGAACTCCTGACCTCAGGTGATCCACTTGCCTTGGCCTCCCACAGTGCTGTGATTATGGGTGTGAGCCAACATCCCTGGCCAACATTAGCTTTTTTTTTTTTTTTTTGGAGACGGAGTCTTGCTCTGTTGCCCAGGCTGGAGTGCAGTGGCGCGATCTCGGCTCACAGCAAGCTCTGCCTTCTGGGTTCACACCATTCTCCTGCCTCAGCCTCCCGAGTAGCTGGGACTACAGGTGCCCGCCACCTCGCCCGGCTAATTTTTTGTATTTTTAGTAGAGATGGGGTTTCACTGTGTTAGCCAGGATGGTCTCGATCTCCTGACCTCGTCATCCGCCCGCCTTGGCCTCCCAAAGTGCTGGGATTACAGTCGTGAGCCACCACGCCTGGCCAACATTAGCTATTTCTAAACCTATTTTGTAAATGTGGGAGTTGAGGTTGTTGGTTAAGTGACTATGTTTTTTTTTTTTTTTTTTTTTTGATATGGAGGCTTGTATCACCCAGGCAGTAGTGCAGTGGCGTGATCTTGGCTCACTGCAACCTCATCCTGGGTTCAAGCAATTCTGCCTCAGCCTCCTGAGTAGCTGGAACTACAGGGATGCACTACCACACCCAGCTAATTTTTCTGTTTTTAGTAGCGGCAGGGTTTCACCACGTTGGCCAGGCTGGTCTCGAACTCCTGATCTCAAATGATCCTTCCACCTGACCTTTCAGAGTGCCGGGATTACGGGTGTGAGCCACCATGCCTGGCCTTAAGTTACTATTCTTAAGATCAAATGGCTACAAAGTTGGTGGCTCAAGGAACTGAACCAGACATTGGAACCATCTAGGGCTTTGTTTATAATCGTTGTGCTGTACAACTGTTGGGAGAGTCAAATGAGAACATGTGACACGTATATATAGTCACTTCTCATGAAATGTTAGCCATCTCATATTAATGAGTTAGAACATTCTGGGGACACTGGGATGGCCTAGTGGAGCAGCACACAGCTGATCCAAAGATTTTGGATATAGGTGTGAGTACAGCACATACTTGTAATAGTGAAGGCAGTGAATTTTTGTAATTAGCGGTACCTAGAAGTGATTTGGCTACGGACCACATCAATTTTGGTCACCTCCAGTCTCTGGCAATACTATTTTGTGTCCTGGGAACAATTATTGTGGATATGGAGAAGAAAGGTTATTGATAATGCAGGGGACTTTCAGAGACATTAAGGAAGGCTAAGAGGTGGTTGCTGGCAGTAGGATTGGCACCTAGGAAGCCTTCTGCCTGATTACCATTGAATATCCCTGGAGAATACTGGCTTTTTAGTTTGCCCCCTTATCAGACTTGTAACTCATTTCTGGACCAGAAGCCAGAGTTATTTATTGGATGTATAAGTTATATTAAGATGTTTAAGTTATATATTCGTTCTTGAGCCTGTAAAACTCAGATTAGACTGGGCATGGTGGCTCACGCCTGTAACCCCAGCACTTTGGGAGGCTGAGGCAGGCGGATCACCTGAGGTCAGGAGTTCGAGACCAGCCTGGCCAACATGGTGAAACCCTGTCTCTACTAAAAACACAAAAAATTAGCCAGGCGTGGTGGCGTGTGCCTGTAATCCCAGCTACACGGGAGGCTGAGGCATGAGAATCACTTGAACCTGGGAGGCAGAGGTTGCAGTGAGTCAAGATTGAGCCACTGTACTCCAGCCTAGGCGGCAGAGTGAGACTCCATTTTGAAAAAAGAAAAAAAAAAAAAAACTCATATAGATTACATTTTTATCTCTAAGTAGTTTTCACTGTCACCGTGTTTACCCCTAAATTTGTATTTGTCCCTCATTTCCAAGAGTCTGATCTCTTATTTCTCATCTATATGCCTATATACACTGCCCTTTTTATTGAAGATTGGCAGCCAGAATACATATTTTTTCTTGGCTCTGAGAAAATGGCAGCTTTCTAGATGACTGGACAAGTCACTTAACCTCTGAAGAGCTTGGTAGCCTCTAGTCAGCAAATTAAGAATCACCAAAATAGCATCTACCATGTTCCAGACAAGGTGCTTTTATTTACTTATTTTAATTTTTTCAGATGGTCTCTGGTTGCTGAGGCTGAATGGAGTGCAGTGGCATGTTCTTGGCTCACTACAGCCTCTGCCTCCTGAGCTCAGGTGATTTTCCCACGTCAGCCTCCCAAGTGGCTGGAACTACAGGTGCGTACCACCACACCCAGCTAATTTTTTTGTATTTTTAGTAGAGACAGGGTTTCTCCATGTTGCCCAGGCTGGCCTCGAACTCCTGGACTCAAGCAGTCCACCCACCTTGACCTCGTAAAGTGCTGGGATTACAGGCATGAGACACTGTGCCCGACCAACAAGGTGGTTTTATTTATTTATTTATTTTTGAGACGGAGTCTCGCTCTGTCGCCCAGGCTGGAGTGCAGTGGCGCTATCTCGGCTCACTGCAAGCTCCGCCTCCCGGGTTTACGCCATTCTCCTGCCTCAGCCTCCCGAGTAGCTGGGACTACAGGCGCCCGCTACCTCGCCCGGCTAATTTTTTTGTATTTTTAGTAGAGACGGGGTTTCATTGTGTTAGCCAGGATGGTCTCGATCTCCTGACCTCGTGATCCGCCCGTCTCGGCCTCCCAAAGTGCTGGGATTACAGGCTTGAGCCACCGCGCCCGGCCCAAGGTGGTTTTAAAACATCCCTTTTGCCAGGTACAGTGGCTCACGCCTGTAATTCCAGCACTTTGGGAGGCTGAGGCGGGTGGATCACCAGAGGTCAGGAGTTTGAGACCAGCCTGGCCAACATGGTGAAACCCTGTCTCTACTAAAAATACAAAATTAGCTGGGCGTGGTGGCACATGCCTGTAATTTCAGCTACCTAGTAGGCTGAGGCAGGAGAATCCCTTGAACCCCGGAGGTGGAGGTTTTCTGTGAGCTGAGATTGTGCCATTGCACTCCAGCCTGGGCAACAAGTGCAAAACTCCTTCATAGATTAGATAGATAGATTAGATAGATTAGATAGATTAGATAGATAGATAGATAGATAGATAGATAGATAGATAGATAGATACAAGTGCAAAACTCCTTCTCAGATAGATAGATAAAACATCTCTTTTGATGTCATTCTCTAGTTCAGGTGGCAAGACAGAGGATTTGGATCAGATCTCTTTAATTGGCCTTTATGTTTTTTTTTTTTTTTGAGACGGAGTTTTGCTCTTGTTGCCCAGGCTGGAGCAGCGTAGTGGCGCGATCTTGGCTCACCGCAACTTATGCCTCCTGGGTTCAAGTGATTCTTCTGCCTCAGACTCCCTAGTAGCTGGGATTATAGGCATGCGCCACCACGCCCGGCTAATTTTTTTTTTTTTTAGTAGAGACGGGGTTTCTCCATGTTGGTCAGGCTGGTCTTGAACTCCCAACCTCAGGTGATCTGCCCGCCTTGGCCTCCCAAAGTGATGGGATTATAGGCGTAAGCCACTGTGCCCGGACTAATTGGCCTTTTAGTTGAAAATCTTTTATTTTTTTTAAGGGGCATTAAGTTCCTTTAGTACTCAGTAAAATACAGGTAGGTGTGTATCAGTATGAAGACACTTGAACTACAAACTTCTCTACCTGAAGCTTCATTGTGTTCCAGTTGTCAAAGTGGTGATCAAAATCCGTTAGCTTGGGTTACCTCTGGCTGTTTGGTACCTGCTTTTCTGTTTGGGGAAGACTGGAACGCGTACTCGGTGATGAGTAAAGGTGCGTGTTTTCAGTACTAAGTGTTCAGGTTTTTAACCTGATATTGACTGAAAATCCGAAGTCATTTCCCTCCTTTGGGCTATCAAGAAGTTAACTCATACATTCATTCATTTACTTGTTAACTTAGTCAACAAATATTTGAGGGTGTTACCATGTGCCAAGTACAGTTCTAACACTGGGGATATAATATAGAATTAATAATATGCCTTTTTAAAATAAGTATAGGATTTCAAGTGGTAGTAAGTATTCAGAAAGACAACATGGAGTCATAGGATAGAGTTCCAAAGTAGGGTTGGAGTGAGTGATGTTAGATTGGTGGCAGTGAAGAACCTGAAGAATATTCCAGTCTAAATGAGCTTGGGATAAGGCCAGTATGTCTGAAGGGAGCACAGTTGGTGGTCAAGGGCCGTGGTGGTTAGAAACATTGGGAAATTCCAGCAACAAGCAGATTGGGGTAAGGTCTTACAGTGCAAGGAGAGGAATTTGAATTTTGTTTCAATTGCCTTTAAAAAGAAAAAAAAAAAACTAGGCCAGACGTGGTGGCCCACGCCTGCAATCTCAACACTTTGGGAGGCCAGGGCGGGTGGATCACGAGGTCAGGAGACCAGCCTGACCAACATGGTGAAACCCCGTCTCTACTAAAAATACAAAAATTAACCAGCCATGGTGGATGCACCTGTAATCCCAGCTACTTGGGAGGCTGAGGCAGGAGAATCACTTGAACCTGGGAGGCGGAGATTGCAGTGAGCCGAGACTGCACCACTGCACTCCAGCCTTGGTGGCAGAGTGAGACTCCATCTTCAAAAAAAAATCAAAGCCAAGGCTGGGCATGTAATTTCAACACTTTTGAGAGGCTGAGGTGGGAGGATTATTTTTGGGCCCAGGAGTTTACTGAGACCAGCCTGAGCAACACAGAGACCTCATCTCCCAAAAATTTAAAAAAAAAAAAAAAAAAAAAAAAATTGGCCATGTGTGGTGGCACACACCTGTAATGAGCCCGGGAGATCAAGGCTGCAGTGACCTGTTATTGTGACACCGCACTCCAGCCTGGGTGACAGCATGACCTAGTCTCTTTAAAAAAAAAAAAAAAAAAAAAGAAATTTATTGGCTATTATCCAGCCTACTTTCTAAATTAAACCACCCCAAATACTATTCTCATCATCCTTGCTTATTAAATGTTACAATTGCCATAGTTTTGTGGGTTTTGTTTGTTTTTGAGATGGAGTCTCACTCTGTCACCCAGGCTGGAGTGCAATGGCGTGATCTCAGCTCACTGCAACCTCCCCCCACCCCCTGGGGTTCAAGCAATTCTCCTGCCTCAGCCTCCCCGGTAGCTGGGATTACAGGTGTGTGCCACCATGCCTGGTTAATTTTTTTGTGTTTTTAGTAGAGACGCGGTTTCACCATGTTGGCCAGGCTGGTTTCCAACTCCTCACCTCAGGTGATCTGCCCACCTCGGCATCCCAAAGTGCTGGGATTACAGGTGTGAGCCACTGTGCCCGGCCGAGAGGATTGCTTTTGAGTGCAGGCATTTCAGACTAGTCCGGGCAACAAAGACTTTTGTCTCTACAGTAAATTAAAAAAATAGCGAGGCCTGGTGGCACGCACCTGTAGTCCTAGCTACTTGGGAGGCTGAGGAGTTCCAGGCTGCAATGACCTATGGATAGTGCCACTGTACTGCAGTCTGGGTGACCTTGCAAGAACTGTCTCAAAAAAAGGCAGGGAGATTATTTAATGTGGTTCATTTAGGATGAGCTTGTAAAGTGTTATATAGCTAACTAGACCTAGTTGGGTTTCAGAAGTCAAATCAAGTAATTAGGTTTTGGGCTGCATGTGGAGGTGGTTAGTAGTTTTGATGTCTGCACACTGGGCTTTAACTGTGATTCTGAGAAGATTTATGTTCCCAGTCTCCTTCCAATCTGGAGAGATTATTAGTTACAATGAGTTGATCATTGATATACTTTGGTATTTTGGAAGAAAGTTTTATCCTCAGAGATGCTGAGACGAGATCTAACTGAAGGAGATGAGGATTTCTGTACCATACGCGTTACTTTTTGATGCTGGCCACCTCTGAAGGGCACGTGGCAGCTGACACAAAATTGATTTTCTTCATCACTGATCCTGTGGCCTTTACACAGAGGTGCATCAGCATCCGCAATGAAGTGGACAAGATTAGTGACCAATATATCTGTAAATGTTATGTTTTCTTTTTTTAGTTCCTTACCTTTTTTACCTTAGGATAAATTGTTGACCAGTTTTCTACAGATTCCTGAATCATGTTGGGTTTTTTTAAGTTTCACTCTTGTCGCCAGGCCGTCACAATCTTGCCTCACTGCAACCTCTGCCTCCCGGGCTCAAGCGATTCTCCTGCCTCAGCCTCCTGAGTAGCTGGGATTACAGGCACCTGCCACCACATTCGGCTAATTTTTGTATTTGTAGTAGAGACGGGTTTCACCATGTTGGCTAGGCTTGTCTTGAACTCCTGACCTCAGGGGATCCGCCTGCCTCGGCCTCCCAAAGTGCTGGGATTACAGGCGTGAGCCACCGCACGTGGCCCTCGTGTTGGGTTTTAAAACCCACTCTTTTTTTCCCCCCAAACTCTGACTTCACATTTCTCTTCATGAAACCTTTCTCTTTGGGGCATGGGTGGTGGTCAAGAAGCTGCTTTGGATGGTGGTGTGTGGTACTTGTGTCATCTTCATTCCTGATGATCACTTTCCTCATAAACTGCACTGCTTTTAGCTTGTTTTGTTCGTGTTTTAAGTTCTTCCATCCAGTCCCTGCATTCCACCTTTTAACCCTTTTCAAAAGCTGCTTTGCAGAGGGTTTTGACTAAAGTTACTTGCTTAATGAATATGGGATTATGGGAAGCAGCCTAAGGATGAGAGAAAACAAGGCAGCAGCTGGACCCTCTGGAGAATGTTACTTTGTATTTTCTTTACAGCTGGTTGTGACTAAGCTCTTCCCTCTAAAGTCGGTTCTAAGGGATTAAAACAGCCCTGGCTGATGGCGCCCAATAAAATAAAACAAAAAAACCTTTGCTGCTCCAGTTTTTTCTCAGGGTGGGGTCGGGGTATACTTTCAATCTCCATGGTCACAGAAAGGACTCTTCATCGCGGACCCTGGGAGGCTGGTTCCCAGAGGGAACTTGTCCTCAGCGTCTCCTGGACAGTGCAGCCTTCTGCCGGGCCTACTTCTGGGCCATTACAGAGGTCCTTTCACCACCTGTGAGAGGTTTGATTTTGGGGGAGCTCCGGGACTCTCAAGGCTACAGTGTGGACTACTGGCCCAAGGAGAAGGTTGGTTTCCTGAGGTGGTGGTGGTGGTGGGCGGGAGGGGGGTGTTTTTCTTACCTGGCATGTGCCTGCATAAGCTATTTCCACAGCGTCCTGGCCGCAAGGGGGGTGGTGCTTGGGAGGTTAGAGGGAGACAACTAGAGTGAACGGCAGAATGGAGCGCGGAATAGTGTCTGGCTGTGCACGTGGAGGTGGCGAAACGTGGAAGCTTAACGAAGTTGGCGCCATGAAGCTAAAGACTGCTACCCCGGGGCTCTAGCTCGCTCCGCCTAATGGCGGGCCGCACCCCGCCGGCGAAGCCCACGTTTGTAGGTCCGCCCTCACGCTGATCTCTTGCCCAATCAATGAGTTCGGCTTCGCGAAGTTGGTGCTCATTGGCTTTGGTATAAAAGCTCCGAGGTTACAGACGTTTCCACCTCTTGCCGGCCTCTCAGGTAATAGGCGTCCGTGGTAACCAATCAGGAAGAGGATCTGCGGGACCGCCGGCCTTTTACTTTATTGAGTGGCCAATCCGGTTGTAGGCTCACCTCCCCCCTCTACCCAGAGCCACTGCTGCGGCCGCCGCCATTTTAGCGTTTTGTCAGAAGCGTCCGTGCCGCGAGGAGGAGGCCCTGCTGGTTTCCGTGCGGGTGAGACTGCGAGCCCTTCCATTGCCTTTCTTGTACTCTGTTAAATCTTCTCTCACTCCCTTGGGCCTCGGGGTGTACTGGTGGGGTCGCAGCCTCCACACCCGTCACTGAGAGCCGATCTCGGTCCTCGGCATTGCGCGGTAAGCCGGGAGCAGCCCTTCCCCCCACCGCCCCCTGAGAATATCTTGCTTTTTTTTTCCCCCACCCTGCCCCGCGCCCGACGTGGCTTCTCTTGGAAGCCTCGAGATTTCCACTGGGAAAACCCCTTTTCCCTTATACCTGGCAATTACGTCCCTGTTTCGAGAATTTCTCGGGCTGTGAGACATCGTCTGGTTAATGAATCTGAAGCTCTCCTCCACGGCCACGCATTTCAGTGTTCCGCAGGAGCTCGGACGGTGCCCTGAGAGAGGCGTTCCCCAGTCCAGTACTTTCTTTATCCTCCACTCCTCGCTGTCTGATCCGAGTCGCGCGTTCACTACTTCCAAAGGAAACTCAAATGTAGCTATTGCAAGGCCTATTTCCCCGGAAATGATGGCTGCTTTGGTTACTACTTGAGGAAAAGCCTGTTGATAATTTCAGGCAGGCAGCAAGCCTAGTAGACTTTGGTTTTCTGTTGCTTTCCTAATGGATAGAAAAGCCCAGTACCCCCATCTCTCCGTATGCTGTTTTTCATGCACATTTCTGTTGGAAGGTATCAGTTCTTACTAAATCCTTTGTCTACTAAGGACCTCCCTATTGCAGACGTCTTCTCATTCTTACAGGTTCATGGCGGCTACTATAGCAGGCCTTAGTTCACTCCCACTTCCCTTTGATTGTATCGTGTGGAGGTGTGTGTGCAGGCGGGTGAGAGAAAACTGGAAATATACATCAGAGTGAAAGTCGTTGTTTTTTATGAACTGATGTGGGCCTAAGGTCTTTTGTCAGAAATCTTGTTTTTCTCTCCCAGGCTCTTGTCAGGATGGTGAAGCTGTTCATCGGAAACCTGCCCCGGGAGGCTACAGAGCAGGAGATTCGCTCACTCTTCGAGCAGTATGGGAAGGTGCTGGAATGTGACATCATTAAGAATTACGGCTTTGTGCACATAGAAGATAAAACTGCAGCTGAAGATGCCATACGCAACCTGCACCATTACAAGCTTCATGGGGTGAACATCAACGTGGAAGCCAGCAAGAATAAGAGCAAAACCTCAACAAAGTTGCATGTGGGCAACATCAGTCCCACTTGCACCAATAAGGAGCTTCGAGCCAAGTTTGAGGAGTATGGTCCGGTCATCGAATGTGACATCGTGAAAGATTATGCCTTCGTACACATGGAGCGGGCAGAGGATGCAGTGGAGGCCATCAGGGGCCTTGATAACACAGAGTTTCAAGGTGAACCACCCTCTTTGGGTAGAGGGCTGAACACAAGGCTATGTGCAGAAAGTGGTTGGATGCGTAAAAGGAGAGGTTTGGTAAAGATAACAGCTGTTGGCTGGCTGGTGGTGAAGAATTAAGTATGGGTGATGGACTTCTTAAGATGTAGAATACATGGGACTTAGAGGCTTTACCTTAGGCAGCTGTCTCCTGGAGAAAAACCACTCAGCTTTTATTTGGAGCCCCTAAGGCTTTTGTGCTCATCAGTACAGAAATCCTTTTCTCTGAAGGCTTTCTGAGTTACTGGGTTTTTTTGTTTTTTGTTTTTGCTTTTTTTGGTAGTAGAGCACAGTTCAGAGTTCCTCACTCTGAATTTATTGCTCTCAGCATAGGATCAGAATTATGCATTTTACATGAAGAACCTCGCAAAAACATGTCAAGCAACACTTTTATAGGAGCAGAATCCTTGTTAAGTTGTCCTGCCTTACACAAACTCTTAAAAGAGTTACAGCTCTTGTTTTTTTTATTATTATTATATCTGTACCAAGGGGTTGTGTTTTGAGTATAAGGCCACTCTAGAATTAGAAGGCTGATTTTAGGACTACTTGGGGAGGAGGCACTGGGGTTTTAGGGGCAGTAATGACTGTCTTTTCATTGGTTTGGGGGGCTGGACTTTATAAAATTTTGGTGAATAGAGCACTTAGATTTGTGTTATCTTAGGAGTCTTAACCAAATGAATTTTTTGTGCCTGGAGGGCAGCATGGGTGATGATGTGGATTGTCACTTCATTTGGAAGCATCTCAAATCCCCAACATTTTGAATACCTACATGTTGCTCAAAGGAAATGCTTGTTAGAGCATTTTGGATTTTGAATTTTCAGATTTGGGATGCTCAACTGGTACGTATCACGCAAATATTCCAAAATCTGAGGTCTGAAGCAACAGTGGCAGTTCAGGGGTGGTAATCATGGTGAGTTGCTATCTGAACTCTTCTCTCACCTCCTTTGGTTTCCCAGTATCAAAAAGAGCGGTGTCCTTTTTTAGCTTAATTAAGCAGGACTGAACAAAAATTTAAAAAATAAAAAGCTTTATCCAAATTATGGAGTATTCCTGTGACTCCTTGCTATATATTCCAAACCTGTGTTCTGACAGTGTAGTGGTCGATTCTGTTTCTGAGTACTCCCCTCATTAAGAGTCATTACTGCTGCCTTTGGTGTCCATTTCCCTTAAATTGGGCTTTTTTAGAGCTGAAAGTCTGATCATCATTTCCGCTAGTAATGGGTACCCTGTGTCGTGGGCATTGCTGTGCATTAGTAAAGAAAAGTGACGCAGGTCTCTCAGGTCTAGCTTGCTTTCTTTTTTTCAATTTGCGTGTTGAGAATTATTTTGTCAACAACTTAATTGAGAGCAAAGGCTGCTCTTGTGGAGGGTTTGCGGTGTGATACCTAATTTTTGGACTATTTGCCACACTGTAGCCCCGTCAGAAGAGGTGGTGTCTGCTTGTAGCAATTAGGTTTAAGGAGAGGACAGTGTGGTCTTGATTCAGGACAAATTATCCTTATGTAAAACTCTGGGTGTCTGAACCCAAGATCCCCTGACACTAACCTTCGCTTAGTTTTTTTATCTTACTTTATTTAATATTGGCGTTTTTTATTTCTTAATACTATTCTGTTAGAGTTATGTATGTATATTGATGAGTGGTATTAGGGTGGTCTTTTTTCCTTTCCGTTTCTTAGTGTTGGGTATCTTCTCTATTGCATGCCCACTTAAAATCTCTTAGATATTCTTAAAAAATTAACTTCTTTTTCTGGCATTGGAACCAAGAGATGCTTAGATCAAGGTATTTATTAATGACCTTTTTGTCTGGAATGTGCACAGTTGGTTTCTTAGTTGTTTTCACTGGTTTTGTTAGGTGCCAAAAGTGGCACTTTTGTTAGCACTTGTTTTCTCTGGTTTTGTTAGGTGCCAAAGTGGCCCACTGGGCAAATGCCAGAGACAGGCTAGCACTTTAAGGCACTTAAGTGCATAATTGCATATCTGCTCTTTTAGTAACCTGCAACCTAAACTTCCCAGCTGTGTAGACCTTGATATTTTGTTCCTTCCATCCCCATTTCCCTATTGTGTTTTCTGGTCTCCCAGAATCTAACATTAATTTTGCAGGTAAAATTGTGTGTTTACTATTTTCTCTAATGTTAGAGGATCCATCTGTTGACTCTTCCCTTGCTTTTGACCATTTACTCCTTTGACAGGTATATATTTAGGTGCATCATAACCAATTGCATTGGGAAGTTTTTGCAGGATTTGGATGTCTTCGGAAGTTTGCTTACCAGTAAGCTGATAGATCATGTTAGGTAGAAATTGCTTCTGTAGAGACTAACTTAGTTTTAACTTTTCTAGAAAAGATTCTGCTTTTATTACCTTTTCAGAAGTAATACTTTTCATTTCCAGAATGCAAATTTTAATTTTCAGGAAAAATATTAAGCATATGTTCTTAGTTAGGCTTTCAGATAGGTAGTTTCAGGAGAAGTACTTTAATTCTGCTTAAACTGAGCAGTTTGGTCCACTGACTAGTATAAGTAGTTATTCTCCACTTTCCTCAGCCACCTTTTCTTCCATGGTTTTTACAGTATTCTAAAATTTCAGGCATTTGAGAACAATCTGTCCTGTTTTTGCCCTGTTTGCCTTTGACCCTAGTAGAGGGTCACTAAAATTAACTATCAGATTGTAAAGAATCCATGTTAAAGCAATGATCAGAACCAGCAGTTAAAAGGGCCCAGTTAAGGGAGAAGGCTGTCCTTCAACTTGTGCCCCTCAGTCTCCCCAGTTCATGAGGGTTTTTCCAGAGATGTACTTTGAGATTTGCTTGTCATATTCAGCTGTGGATTGAGTCTAGATCATTCTTTAATAGTGGTAATCATTGGAGTCTTTTATTCCATTCTTTTAAAGTTTTTGAGAAGGGTGGAGAGCTGGCCTTTACTTACATTCCCTTGCTTAATGAAAATCCATCTTGCTGGTGAGGATTGGAGGTGTCAGAAAAAAATTGGGCACTCTTTCTTACTTTGACTTCTTTTGACTTTGAGCCGCTGTTTGGAGATGATTTTTACTTGCAGTTACTTGGCAAAGGATGAGATTGTTTTGAGCAAGAGTAGTTTATTTCTTAAGCATTTAAACTATTGTTATAGCTGGCATATTTCGTCACCTAATTGATCTTTGCCTGAAATCAGGTCATTATACTGAATCTATAAGTTGAGTTTTTTTTTTCCTTTTTATCTTTTGGTAAAGATGAGTCCTGCATTAGAATTGCCTAGATAAAGCCATTGCTATGACCAGTGTCTGGGGTAGGGGCTGGGGCTATGAGTAAGAGTGATAGCAACCCTTCTTGCGTCTGTTTCTTCAAGGCAAACGAATGCACGTGCAGTTGTCCACCAGCCGGCTTAGGACTGCGCCCGGGATGGGAGACCAGAGCGGCTGCTATCGGTGCGGGAAAGAGGGGCACTGGTCCAAAGAGTGTCCGATAGATCGTTCAGGCCGCGTGGCAGACTTGACCGAGCAATATAATGAGCAATACGGAGCAGTGCGTACGCCTTACACCATGAGCTATGGGGATTCATTGTATTACAACAACGCGTACGGAGCGCTCGATGCCTACTACAAGCGCTGCCGTGCTGCCCGGTCCTATGAGGCAGTGGCGGCTGCAGCTGCCTCCGTGTATAATTACGCAGAGCAGACCCTGTCCCAGCTGCCACAAGTCCAGAATACAGCCATGGCCAGTCACCTCACCTCCACCTCTCTCGATCCCTACGATAGACACCTGTTGCCGACCTCAGGAGCTGCTGCCACAGCTGCTGCTGCAGCAGCAGCCGCTGCTGCTGTTACTGCAGCTTCCACTTCATATTACGGGCGGGATCGGAGCCCCCTGCGTCGCGCTACAGCCCCAGTCCCCACTGTTGGAGAGGGCTACGGTTACGGGCATGAGAGTGAGTTGTCCCAAGCTTCAGCAGCCGCGCGGAATTCTCTGTACGACATGGCCCGGTATGAGCGGGAGCAGTATGCCGATCGGGCGCGGTACTCAGCCTTTTAAAGCTTGAGGTGAGAGGGGTGGGGTGTTCCCTCTTCCGGTTTTGCCATCCCTCCTGCAGCCTAAAGGGCTCCATTTAGGCTGCCCTGCTTGCTTGCTTTTGCAGGGTTAGGGTAAGGTTACTAGGGTGGCTCACAGGCTAGAGAGAAGTCCTACCTGTTTAACTTTAAAATATATAGAGTTCCTTGGCCCTCATGGCTATTTTTCAGGGCTTCTGGTAGCGAGAGTCAATTTGATTCTATTTGTGCCTAGAAAAATAAAGAATGATGTGCTGGTGAATCTTGGGTCACCTATGTACTATGCTATAATTGAACCTTACCTGGGGACCCACACGTTCAGGCTCAGGTGTTTTGTTTCTTAGAGCCTTTGTTAAGTTTCCTAGGTGTGCGACATTCCTAAGGTCTTCAAGTTTCCTGTTCTGTTTTGTGCTGTGTGAAAGTTCTGATATGATCCCTGATGATAAAGTCCATAACTGTAGTTAACTGGTCATCACTGCTCAGGTCCCAGTTACTAAGAAGACTACCAAAATGGCATCATCTTAATCTTGAAGCATATTTCTGACATTCCTGAACGGTTCAACCCTTATGAGTTTTATAGAACTTATTTGATGGTAAGTTGGGGTAGAGAGAAATACAAAACTTATCTTTTATAAAGTTCCACAAGGAAGTCTGGGCATAGATGCTAACACCTACCTTCTTTGCCCAGCTCAGATTTATTCCCTGAATAGAGTGCCCACTCCATTGCTTTATCTTTCAGTCTGTCCTGTAACAGCCCAGCCTGTCACTTACTTAGGTTTTTTTTTTTTTTTTAAGTAACTATTCCCACAGTTCTAGTTTGGACATCATCTACTTTCTCAGGGTATGTGTTTAAGTATGCATGCACACCTGTTAATTTTACTCCTTTGGTGAGGTTGAAATCCAGGGTTGGGAGCTTTGCCATAAGCAAATCACTCCCTTCTTCATCTTCTCACTAGCTGTTTTGGGCATTTAATACTCTTGAGCCAGCAGCTCTACCCTGAGTCCCCTTGCTTTTTCCACTGTCATACATTTTGAGCCCCATGATCCATTTGGCTCTACTTGAATATATTCTCTTCTGATACTTGCCAGCTTTGGGCTCTAGGTGTTTGAGATTATTGTACTTAAGGGTAAATCTCAATGCCCTTAGTTTTGAGTAGCTCCCAGTGTGTCCCAGACATTACCATTGATCCTTAATTATAGTAACTGTGTGAGTGATAGATAACTGCCATCTTTGCAGTTAGGGCAGAAGATATGTGACTTTCCCAGGGTTATTGAGTAGGCAGTCACTGATTGGGCTGGAAAAGAGACTTCAGTGACTTGATGTGTAGCTTATACATGCCCTTCCACACCTTCTTTACAAAGTTAGTTTCTTCCCTAGTTGGAATTGGATGTCCTCAGGTCTTAAAACTTGCACAGTTGATGCTACTTTTATTTAGACTTTGAATGATTTTTAACTTGGACCTTGGCAGTAACTCCTAGATAGAAAATACTGTTGATTTTTTTTTTTTTTTTTTTTTAACCTCAGGGAGCTAATTGGAACCTTTCCATTTTTCCTGTCCTCTGCTGACAGCTTGTGATGTGGAATTACCTTCTCTAAGGAATGCTAATGTTAACATCATCAAGAGCAATGGAATGTCTCTTTGCCTACTTTTATGAAACAAGATTTGCTATTAATTTAAGACCTTAGTCTGAGATTGTTTAGACTCCCCAGTTACTCTCTGGCCTTCAAGCTCTTTCCATTGTTAAGAGATTACTGTGATACTGGGGAAGGGTACAAGTAAACTTAAAAGGAGTGTCAAGTTATCAGACTTTGTAAAGATGTTGAAGTTTTTAATGGGAAAGCCCTTTTGAGCTTTGCTGTAAAGCCGCTGTATTGTGCTCTCTTTCAGGTGGGATGTGTGTGGGCTGAAATTCCGAGCTGCGGTTGTGCATGAGAATACACCCTTCGTGGTACCCCATCTCCGGGACGTTCTCGGCTCTGTGCGTTCAGTCCCTCAGGAACCGTGGACCTTAATTTACCTTGCTAAGTTCAGACCTTCTCTTCCTTTCCTTTCCTTTCCTCTCCTGCCCATTTTCCTGTTCTTCTGTCCTTCAAAACTTCTGTAGCTTCCCATTCATGTTCTGTTCTCCCAGCAGGCCTCATTGTGTGCAGAAACTGTGGTGGGGGCTGTGCTGTCTCCTCCCTGCCTCCTGCCTCCTGCGGCTGTTGGATTTGGGAATGACCTTGGTGAGAGTCTCACTGCTCCAGGGTCTCTTTTTGGTCCAAAGGCTAGACCTATAGAGTTGGATCACTTTTTTTCTTTCCGGTGAAATAAATGGTTTTTCAACTTAGGGTATGTGTGCTTTGAGAGACTTCTTGCTTCGGCTTGTTTGGGGGTTCATTTGTACCTTGAAGGGGAGGGTATAAAGTTTTAAGATACTCAGCTTTGGGTGAACGTCACTGCAGTTATTTTGTTTATTGCAAATAGGACTTGTAGGTGCCAGAGGAAAGGGGTTATATAGAAGCCCAGGTAGGCAGCCTTATTCCAATGAAGACTTTTCCCACTGGTCCACCTTTGTTATAAAACCACCTACTTTTAGTTTAGAGATGTTGGTCTTCTCTTCTAGAGAAGCAGTCACTACCTTCCCTTAAGACTACCATTCCAATCACCCAGTCAGTGTATCTAGCTTAACTTAATTTCCGGGGATGAGGAAGTCAGCTTTCGCTCTTTGTGCCGTGTGAAAAAATGAAGCTGTGGCTCCAAGAGAGAGTACTTTGCTAACTGTAGGCCAGTGACATGTGTTGATGCCTTTCACCATCTATTGGTTAAGCTCTGCCAAAATCCAAAGAATGCCTGAATGTCCCACTAGCACCTCATTACTTGGGTTTATAGCCTTTAAATCATAGGCATGGAGAAATGACCCAACATACGAACTTTAGATACCTTGTTGAATGATGGGGCTAAGTGCAAGAACTGCCGCCTCTTAGCCTCATGTTTTTCTTGAAACAGTTACTTGTCTTCCATATGTTTGCTCTGTACCTTCTTGCTCCAATTTCTACAGATACAGGACTATGTCTAGTTAGAGCATTTCTCAGAATCATTCAGCAAATACTGAGCACCTACTGTATGCCCGGCATTACCCTTTAGGGAAGTCGGGTTATGATGATGGGGAGATAAGCTGGTCTTTACTTAGATGGTTTCTTAGATTTTTTTTTTTTTTAATAATTGCTTCCTCCTGTTGGATTCTTCCTAATCATAGATGGCCAAGATTTGAACAGCTCTATACAACATGTAATTTATTGAATATTTTTGTATGTGAAGCCTGTGCTGGGTGTTTGATGTGTTCTCATTTAATCTTCCCAGCAAATGTTTTTCTGTTAGTTTTTTCCTTTCCTGGCTGGGTTGGTTCTCTGCCATTTCTCTTGGATGGTCGTACATACCTACTTTGGTTTCTTTTTCTCTAAAGGACAGACCCACCACTGAACGCCATTTTTACTCTCTCAGTATACCCTTTGATCTGATGGGTAGGGTTGGCAAATTTCAAACATTGGAGACTAACGGTATTTGTTGATTCAACAAATATTTTATTGAATGATACTCTGGAAGGTGGTGTTTTAAGTGTTGGGCATATATACGGTTCTGGAGCTTCTATTCTGAGGGAGGAGAAAATGCAGAAATGTCAAGCAAGAATTCTGTTTAGATGGGGATGGTCAGTGAAGGATTTTCAGAAGTGACATGGTAAACATGGATATGATACATTTTTGCATTACAAAACTAGTTAACTAGTTAAAATTAACTCAGGCATGGTGGCTCACGCTTGTAATCCCAGCACTTTGGGAGGCCGAGGCGGGTGGATCGCAAGGTCAGGAGTTCGAGATCAGCCTGACCAACATGGTGAAATCCTGTCTCTACTAAAAATACAAAAAATTAGCTGGGTGTGGCGGCGTGTGCCTGTAATCCCAGCTACTCAGGAGGCTGAGGCAGCAAAATCGCTTGAACCCAGGAGGCGGAGGTTGCAGTGAGCCAAGATTGCGCCATTGCACTCCAGCCTGGGCAACAAGAGCAAAACTCCGTCTCAAAAAAATATTTTATAAAATAAAATATTAACTCCTTGGCCGGGTGCAGTGCCTCACACCCGTAATCCCAGCACTTTGGGAGGCTGAGGCAAGTGGGTTGCTTGAGCTCAGAAGTTCAAGACCAGCCTGGGCAACATGGGGAAGCCCTGTCTCTACAAAAAATTTAAAAATTACCTGGGCATAGTGGTGCACATTTGTGGTCCCAGCTACTCCAGAGGCTGAGGTGGGAGGATCACTTGAACCCAGGAAGTCAAGGCTGCAGTAAGGTAAGATCAGGCCACTGCACTACAGCCTGGGTGTCTCAAAAATTTTTTACCAGGCGTAGTGTCTCATGCCTGTAATCCCAGCACTTTGGGAGGCTGAGGCAGGCGGATCCCCTGAGGTCAGGAGTTCGAGACCAGCCTGGCCAACTTGGTGAAACCCAGTCTCTACTAAAAAATACAAAGGGAGGCAGAGGTTGCAGCGAGCCGAGATTGAGCCACTGACTCAAGCCTGGGGGAAAAGAGCGATACTTCTCTCAAAAAAAATTTTGTTTTTAAATTTCTTGATTCTGTTAGAGGAAGTCATTGTTGCTTTCTGCTTTGAGATCCTGATCTCCCTGTAACAGACAATGTAAGAGTAGTTTTTTCATAACAGAATCTGGCCTGGCTTAATGCTATATTCATACTAGATGCTTTTCCATTTTCTCTTTTAAACTATTTATTGTTTGTGTGTGTGGGTTTTTTTTTTTCCCCCTTGAGACAGGGTCTCTCTGTTGCCCAGACTGGAGTGCACTGGCATGATCTTGGCTCACTGCAGCCTGTGCCTTCCATGTTCAAGTGATTCTCCTGCCTCAGCCTCCTGAGTAACTGGGATTACAGGCGCCTGCCACCACACCTGGCTAATTTTTGTATTTTTAGTAGAGATGGAGTTTCACCATGGCCAATCTGGTCTCAAACTCCCAGACTCAAGTGATTCGCCTGCCTCCTAAAGTGCTGGAATTACAGGCATGAGCCACCACACCCAGCCTTAAACTATTGACTTGTTGAGAGGAAAAACTTTATCAAGAACAATGGCAGCCTAGGCAACATAGCAGAATCCCGTTTCTAAGACAATTTTAAAATTAGCTCTGTGTGGTGGATATGCAGCTGAAGTTCCAGCTACTAAGAGAGGCTGAAGCGGGAGGATAGTTTGAGCCCAGGAGTTTCAGGCTGTGGTGAGCCGATTGTGTCACTATACTCCAGCCCAGGTGACAGAGCAAGATGAATTATTTTTAAGAGGTGATTTGGAAAGATTGACTATAATTCACTGATTTTCAACATTGATGTATTACGAAGTTTTCTTTATGCTTCCAATCAAGTGTATCTTTGAGTTGAAGCCATGTAGTTGGCTCTTTGTAATTGACAAGGTTATGCTGTCACTCCTTACCTCAGGAGTAATAAAGTACTTTTTCTTGCTTTTTGTTTAGCCATCTAGCTCTTTTTGTTTTTTAGACACCCAAGCTGCAGTGCCATGGCATGATCATAGCTCACTGTAACTCTGATCTCCTGAGCTCAAGGGATCCTCCTGCCTTGGCCTCCTAAAGTTTTTGCGGAGATTATATGTGAGCCACTGCGCCTGGCCAAAATGTAGTTTTTCAAGAGTAATGCTTTAATAAACTGATTTTTCCCCCATAGCATTTCACTGTTCATTCTGTCTAGTAAATGTCTAGCTGGATTTCTATTTCGCTAGGTACTCCCTGATTACCTGCAATTGGGTTAGCATGTGGTGAATACAAAGATCAATAGGGCATTGTGCCTGTCCTCACTGTGCCTCCACAAGCAGCTGCTTGTCTGGGTCTTGGGTATACAAATAATTGATATGTCCTTGGAAGTCAGGTTGGGGTGGGAATGGTCATACTATTTTGTATTGATGACATGTGGCCTGGCCTGGTTCTGTGTGAGTCAAAGGACCATGGAGGGCAGAGTTTTCAGGGTGATCTTGGAGTTTAACTTGATGTTAACCCTGTTAACTTTGCCTTAAAAGTTTTCCGGCCAGGAGTGGTGGCTTGACGCCTGTAATCCCAGCACTTTGAGAGGTCAAGGCAGCAGATCGCCTGAGGTTGGGAGTTCAAGACTAGCCTGTCCAACATGGAGAAACCCCATCTCTACTAAAAACACAAAAAACTAGCCGGGCGAGGTGGCGGGCGCCTGTAGTCCCAGCTACTCGGGAGGCTGAGGCAGGAGAATGGCGTAAACCCGGGAGGCGGAGCTTGCAGTGAGCTGAGATCTGGCCACTGCACTCCAGCCTGGGCGACAGAGCGAGATTCAATAATAATAATAATAATAATTTAAAAATGAGCTGGTCATGGTGACTCACGCCTGTAGTTCCAGCTACTCAGGAGGCTGAGATGGGAGGATTGCTCGATGCCAGGGATAGAGGTTGCAGTGAACAGAGATGGTATCACTGGACTCCATCCTGGGTGACAGAGTGGGACCCTGTCTCAAAAGTTTTCCAGGCATCCTCAAAATTGGGGTTTTCGGTGAATGCTAAATTAAACCTGGCTCTTTACCCTAGAGCTACACATCAGTACTTAAAGTAGTCTCAGGGGGATGCAGTAGTGAGAGATCATTGGCACTGGTACTAAGTGCTGTTTCAAATTACCCAGGTCAGTTTGCTCTCAGTAGTTTTGTGTTCTTATACATCATCTCATTCTGAGATAAAAGGAATTGCCAGGATGATGGTGATGGGAAGTCCCAGGACTCCCTTTCTGCAGTGGATTTGGAGAACAGTAGTCCAGGTTGAAGCAAGAGAAAGTATACTTCTAAGAGGGGATGTCTCAGACAAAAAACTGTATTAGAATATACTGAGGAAATTTTTGCCTTACTTGGAGAGTTTCGAGCTGAATTACTGATGAAGTACAGAGAAAATGAAAAAATTAAGGTAAATATTAACTAGAATAAACAAAAACTTGTGAAGTATTATAACATGAGGATTTTCTTTTTTGAGACAGAGTCTTGCTCTGTCACCCAGGCTGGAGTGCAGTGGTGTGATCTCGGCTCACTGCAAGCTCCGCCTCTTGGGTTCATGCCATCCATTCTCCTGCTTCAGCCTCCTGAGTAGCTGGGACTACAGGCGCCCGCCACCACACCTGGCTGAGTTTTGTATTTTTTTAGTAGAGACGGGGTTTCACTGTGTTAGCCAGGATGGTCTCAATCTCCTGACCTTGTGATCCACCCCCCTTGGCCCCCCAAAGTGTTGGGATTACAGGCGTGAGCCACCGCACCCGGCCAACATGAGGATTTTCTTACTCCGTTTGAGCTACTGTAACAAAAGACCATAAACTGGATGGCTTATACACAACAGAATTTTATTTCTCAGCGTTTTGGAGCCTGGGAAGGCCAAGATCAAGGCTGTGGCAGACTTGGTGCCTGGATCCTGTCTTGAGTTTGCAAGGCAGGAAGGGTGAGGGATTTCTCTGGGGTTTCTTCTATATAAGGGCACAAATCCCATTGATGAGGGCTTTGTTCTGTGGTGTAATCACCTCTCAAAGGTGTACCTAATACTTTCACCTTGGGGATTCGGATTTTAACATGAATTTTCGGGGGACATAAACACTCAAACCATAGCAGGATTCAACTGTATGTGATATTTACCTAGTTACGATTGTTGTAGCTCTGAATATTGTAATAAAATAATAATCTGATGAAGTGGGGATGGGTGGGTAATATGTATAAGAGCAAAACTCATAGAAATGAGGAATTTTTTTTTTTTGGTCGCCCAGGCCGGAGCGCAGTGGTGCGATCTTGGCTTACTGCAAGCTCCGCCTCCCAGGTTCATGCCATTCTCCTGCCTCAGCCTCCTGAGTAGCTGGGACTACAGGCGCCCTCCACCACGCCTGGCTAATTTTTTTGTATTTTAGTAGAGATGGGGTTTCACCATGCTAGCCAGGATGGTCTCGATCTCCTGACCTTGTGATCTGCCCACCTTGGCCTCCCAAAGTGCTGGGATTACAGGCATGAGCCATCACACCCAGCCAAAAGGAAATTTTTTAAAGTGGCAAATGGATTATGAACATCTTATTCAGAAATAAAGGTAAAGAACAACTAAAAAGGCAAAAGCAGTTGGCTTCTGGGGAAGGTGGGGCAGGGGACTTTTTGAAGCCTTAATACTTGCTTTGTTAAACCATGTTCTTGCATTATTAAGTTTTCTCATGCTAACAACTCTATTTTGTCAAGCCAGATTATGATGGCTTAACATGAGTGAACCTTCTAGCTTCTCATCAGATGCAAATCTGACAGGAATAGGGACTTGTGTTACTTTATGGCAGGTAAATAGCACCCTTGAGATACAAAATTGGGATGGTTTCGGGCCTAGTGGCGCCTGTCTAGTCTCAGCTACTAGGGAGGCTGAGGTGCAAAGATTGGGCGCAGGCGTTCCAAGGCCAGCCTGGCCAACATAGTGAGACCTGACCTGTCTGAAACATATACCCGCCCACCCCCATCCCCACTCCCACCAAAACAGGGATGGTTCTTCCTGTCCCCTTAAGGAGACACGACACCAAAGGAGAAAGTACTTGGATAGTGATGAGTGAATTGAGCATTTTATTACTGCTTTCATTTTTGTCTTGTCACAGCTAACAGGGAGGTTGAGTACTCTGTCCACTGGGGGCTGGTGCTTCCATTGAGGGTTGTGTGTGCCTGCTGATTTCTTTGAGTTCCTCTATCCAACATCAGAATTGTTTCTATTCAGATATGCGACAAGATGGGACTTCTGAGTTTCACAGTGTAAGGAAGATTGACACCTAACCGAGTTTGGGGCTTCCTTTGTACAGTTGACCATTGAACAACAAGGGTTTGAACTGTTGTGCAGGTTCACTTATACATGGACTTATAGATGGATTTTCTTCTGCCTCTGCTGCCCTGAGACAGCCAGACCAACCCCTCCTCCTACTTTTCCTCAGCCTATTCAACATAAATACTATCGGGATGAACACCTTTATGATGATTCACTTCTACTTAATTTTTTTTTTTTTTTTGAGAGGGAGTCTTGCTCTGTCACCCAGGCTGGAGTGCAGTGATGTGATCTCGGCTCACTGCAACCTCTGCCTCTTGGGTCCAAGCAAATCTCCTGTCTCAGCCTTCTGAGTAGCTGGAACTGTAGGCACATGCCAACCATGCCCAGGTAACTTTTGTACTTTTAGTAGAGACAGGGTTTCACCATATTGGTCAGGCTGTTCTCGAACTCTTGACCTCAGGTGATCCACCCACCTCAGCCTCCCAAAGTGTTAGGATTATAGGTGTGACCCACCGCGCCCAGCCTTTTGTTTAGCTTTTATTGTAAGAATACAGTATACATGTAACACATGAAATATGTTAATTGACTTATAACCTGTAAGGCTTCCAGTCAACAACAGGCTACTACGTTTTGGGAAATAAAAAATCATACATGGGTTTTCTTTTTTCTCTCTCTTTTTTTCTTTTTTTTTTTGTGACAGAGTCCTGCTCTGTCGCCCAGGATAGGGAATCATACTTTGAATACATGCCTCAATTAAAAAGGCAAAAAGTAAGCAGGGCACAGTGGCATGCACCTGTAGTCTCAGGTACTTGGCAGGCCGAGGTGCAGGGATTGCTTGAGCAGCCCAGGAGTTCAAGCCCAGCGGGACAACAGCAAGACTCTCTCTAAAAATATTACTTATTTTAGAGACAGGGTCTTGCTCTGTCATCCAGGCTAGAGTGCCACGGTGTTATATCTCACTGCAGCCATAGCTCCGAGGCCCAAATGATCCTCCAGTCTCAGCCTCCCAAGTATTTAGGACTACAGGCGTATGCCACCAAGCCCTATTAACTTTTTTAAAAATTTTATTTTTGAGACAAGGTCTCACTTTGTTCTCTAGGCTAGAGTGCTGTGGTGCAAACATGTCTCACTGCAACCTTGACCTCCCAGGCTGAAGCTATCCTCTCGCCTCAGCCTCCTGAGTAGCTGGGACCACAGGCATGCACCACCACGCCCAGCTCAGTTTTGATTAATTTTTTTTTTTTTTTCTTTTAGAGACAAAGTTTTCCCCTGTAGCCCAGCCTGGTCTTGAACTCCTGGGCTTAAGTGATCCTCCTGCCTTAGCCTCCCAAAGTGCTGGGATTACAGGTGTGAGCCACTGTGCCCCGCCTACAGATAATTTGTTTTTTTATTTTTTGAGATGGAGTCTCACTCTGTCGCCCAGGCTGGAGTCCAGTGGCGCCATCTCGGCTCACTACAGTGTCTGCCTCCCAGGTTCAAGCGATTCTCCTCCCTCAGCCTCCTGAGTAGCTAGGATTACAGGCACATACCACCATGCCTAGCTAAATTTTTTTTTGTAGTTTTAGTAGAGACAAGGTTTCACCATGTTGGTCAGGGTGGTCTTGAACTTCTGACCTTGTGATCCGCCCGCCTCGGCCTCCCAAAAGTACTGGGATTATAGGCGTGAACCACCGCGCCCAGCCTTCTTTTTACTTCTTTAAAATTTTGCTGGGCGTGGTAGCCCACACTTGTAATCCCAGCTACTCAGGAGGCTGAGGCAGGAGAATCGCTTGAACCTGGGAGGTGGAGGTTGCAGTGAGCCAAGATTGCACCACTGCACTCCAACCTGGGTGACAGAGTGAGACTGTCTCAAAAAAAAAAAAAATGTGCCCATAAGTAGTTTTTTTTTTTAAAAACAAAAAGGATAAGGTTATATTTAAACAATTCTTAGACATAATGTTTTAACATTTTTTGATGTGTCTGAAATTTGTGTCTTGCTTATCCATATGTCTCATAGTTCAATTGGCAGTGTTTAATTTTTTTTTTTTTTTTTTTTTTTTTTTGTTGAGACGGAGTCTCGCTGTCGCCCAGGCTGGAGTGCAATGGCCGGATCTCAGCTCACAGCAAGCTCCACCTCCCGGGTTCCCGCCACTCTCCTGCCTCAGCCTCCCGAGTAGCTGGGACTACAGGCGCCCGCCACCACGCCCGGCTAGTTTTTTTTTGTATTTTTTAGTAGAGACGGGGTTTCACCGGGTTAGCCAGGATGGTCTCGATCTCCTGACCTCGTGATCTGCCTGTCTCGGCCTCCCAAAGTGCTGGGATTACAGGCTTGAGCCACTGCGGCCGGCCAGACCATAGCTGTCTTACTGTATTTATAATTAGTGTCTATTTTTGTAATGAGTGAGGTTTTAATTTTTTGTAGAGACAGGGTCTTGCCATGTTGCCCAGGCTGGTCCTCAAACTCCTGCCCTCAAGTGATCCTCCTGACTTGGCCTCCCAAAGTGTTGGTATTACAGACTCAAGCCACTGTGTGATCTCGGCTCACCGCAACCTCCGCCTCCCGGGTCCCGGTTCAAGCGTTCAAGCAGTTCTGCTGCCTCAGCCTCCTGAGTAGCTGGGATTATAGGCACGCGCCACCACACCCAGCTAATTTTTGTATTTTTTGTGTTTTTAGCAGAGATGGGGTTTCACCATGTTGGCCAGGCTGATCTCGAACTGCTGACCTCGTGATCTGCCTACCTCGGCCTCCCAAAGTGCTGGGATTATAGGTGTGACCCACCACGCCAGTCCTGGAGTTTTGCTCTTGTTGCCCAGGCTGGAGTGCAATGGTATGGGTTTAAGTGATTCTCTTGCCTCAGACTCCTGATTAGCTGGGAATATAGGCATGTGCCACCACACCTGGCTAATTTTGTATTTTTAGTAGAGATGGGGTTTCTCCATGTTGGTCAGGCTGGTCTCCTGACCTCAGGTGATCTGCCCGCCTCAGCCTACCAAAGTGCTAGGATTACAAGCGTGAGCACCGCGCCTGGCAGCCCTTTATATTTTTAAGAGTCGTTTGTATTTCCTTTTTGTCTTTTTATATCTTTAGCACTTAGCTTTAAAAAAAAAAAATTAGGCTTTTGGGCGCCTGTAATTCCATCTACTCGGGAGGCTGAAGCAGGAGAATCATTTGAACCCAGGAGGTGGAGGTTGCAGTGAGCTGAGATCACACCACTGCACTCCAGCCTGGGTGATAGAGCAAGACCCTGTCTCAACAACAAGAAGAAGAAATACTTGGGCATCAGCCAAGTCTTTTGATCCCAAGATGATTTCTTTAACAAGTTTCCTTTAGGTTTTACTGCTGGACATCCTTAAGATAAGAAATTGGGCTGGCAAGCCTGGGTAATATGTCAAAACTCTATCTCTACAAAAATTTTTTAAAAATAGCTGAGCATGGTGCTGTGTACCTGTAGTTCCAGCTACTCTTGAGTTTGAGGTAGGAGGGTTGTTTCAGCCCGGGACATTGAGGCTGCAGTGAGCCATGATCATGCCACTGCATTCCAGCCTGGGCAACAGAGCAAGATACTGTCTCAAAAAAAAAAAAAAGAAAAAAAGAAATGGGGTTTGGCAGTGTTTTCTCCCATCACTTAGGGAGAATGGATAAATCATATCAGTGGTACAGTATTCTTACTTTGTTTTGTTTTCTCTTGTTTTGAGACAAGATCTCACTGTTGCTCAGGCTGGAGGGCAGTGTTGCAATCATGGTTCACTGGGGCTGTGAACTTCTGGGCTCAAGTGTCCTCTCACTTCAACCTCCTGAGTAGCTGGGGTTATAGGCATGAGCCACCATGGCCAGCTGGCACATCATTCTTAAACACCAACTAATGTGGAAGAGTCTTTGTTGTTTTGTTTTGGAGACATTCCATTCCAAAATGCCAACCTGTTAATTTCTTTAACTTCTTTTTTTGAGACAGAGTTTTATTCTCACTGCCCAGGCTGGAGTACAATGGTGCGATCTCGGCTCCCTGCAAACTCTGCCGCCTGTATTCAAGTGATTCTCCTGTCTCAGTCTCCCGAGTAGCTGGGATTACAGGCACGTGCAATCACGTCTGGCTAATTTTTGTATTTTTAGTAGAGATGGGGTTTCATCATATTGGTCAGGCTGGTCTTGAAGTCCTGACCTCAGGTGATCCACCCTGAGGTGGATCGGCTCGGTCTCCTAAAGTGCTGGGATTACAGGCGTGAGCCACTGTGCCCAGCCTAATTTCTTGAACTTCTTACCTTGTGTTCCTTACCTCAATTCTTTACAGGTTGCTTTTTTTTTTTTTTCTTTGGAGACAGTTTTGCTCTGTCACTCAGGCTGGAGTCCAGTGGCGTGATCACAGCCTCCTGCAACCTCTGCTTCCTGGGTTCAAGTGATTCTCCTGCCTCAGCCTCCCAAATAGCTGGGACTACATGTGTGCACCCCCACGCCTGGCTAATCTTTTTTATTTTTTGTAGAGTCGGGGTTTTGCCATGTTGACCAGGCTGGTCTCAAACTCCTGAATTCAGGTGATTCAGCCGCCTTGGCTTCCCAAAGTGCTGGGATTTCAGGCATGAGCCACTGTGCCCGGCCCACTTTTCTGTTTAAAAGATTGTTCCTTGTTTCTGCTACATGTCCCTAATGGTTGTGTGGTAGTTTCTCCTCCATGTCATCTTCATGACCTAAACTAATGGAAGCTCCAACGTCTAAAACTTACATTCTAGTCCAAGACAAGTAATGAACATAGTAAATAACTAAATTATGTGTTAGGACGTAAGACCTTTGTATTAAAAAGGTTCAAGTTGAGTAGCGAGGATTGGGAGAGCTAGTGCAGCATATGTGTGTGCAGATTGCTGTGATAAATAGGGGGCCAGGCCTGTGTATTTAAAAATTTTTATAATTTTTAAAAAATAGAATTATGTTTCTTTTTCTTTTTTTTTTTTTTTTTTTGAGATGGAGTTTTGCTCTTGTCACCCAGGCTGGAATGCAATGGCGTGATCTTGGCTCACTGCAACTTCTGCCTCCCACTTCTGCCTCCCAGGTTCTAGCGATTCTTCTGCCTCAGCCTCCTCAGTAGCTGGGATTATAGTCATGCACCACCATGCCTGGCTAATTTTTGTATTTTAGTAGCGATGGTGTTTCACCATATTGACCCTGCTGATTTCGAACTCCTGACCTCAGGTGATCCACCTGCCTCGGCCTCCCAAAGTGCTGGGATTATAGGAATGAGCCACTGCGCCCGGCTTGGGCCTCTTAAAAAAGTAAGATTTGAGCAATGAGTTGAATTAGATGTTAAGTTAGCACCAGGTATCTGGGGGAAAAGTACTCCAGGTAGAGAGAATATCTTGAGCAAGGGTCTCAAGGTGGAAGTGTTCTAACAGTAAGGATGCCAGTGGCAAGAGTGAGTGAGGGGAGAGAGGAGCAGAAGAGGTCAGGTAGTTAGCAGATCTAGTAGTTAATCTATGGCCTTTCTGGCCTTCATTCTGAGTAAACTAGTCTTGTGGGGTTTTTAAGCAGTGTCATAATGTGATGTACTTTTTACAAAAATTGGCTCTTCAGAGCTTTTTTTTTTTTTTTTTTTTTTTAAACCACTCTTTCAATCCAGGTTTTCCTGACTCTGGGAAGAACCAGGAAGAGATGGCCCAGAAGTATTATTTTTATTTATTTTTTTTTTGAGATGGAGTTTTGCTTTTGTTGTCCAGGCTGGAGTGCAATGATGTGATCTCAGCTCACCACACCCTCCGCCTCCTGGGTTCAAGTGATTCTCCTTCCTCCCGAGTAGCTGGGATTACAGGTGCCCACCACCAGGCCCGGCTAATTTTATATATATATATATATTTTTAGGCGGAGTCTTGCTCTGTTGCCCAGGCTGGAGTGCAGTGGCTCAATCTCAGCTCACTGCAAGCTCCGCCTCTTGGGTTCACGCCATTCTCCTGCCTCAGCCTCCCGAGTAGCTGGGACTACAGGCGCCTGCCACCACTCCCGGCTAATTTTGTTTTTGTATTTTTAGTAGAAACGGGGTTTCACTGTGTTAGGATGGTCTCGATCTCCTGACCTTGCCACCCGCCTCGGCCTCCCAAAGTGCTGGGATAACAGGTGTGAGCCACTGCGTCCGGCCTAATTTGGTATTTTTTTAGTAGAGACGGGGATTCTCCATGTCGGTCAGGCTGGTCTCGAACTCCCAACCTCGGTTGATCTCACCTTGGCCTCCCAAAGGGCTGAGGTTACAGGCGTGAGCCACCATGCCAAGCCTGAGTATTCTTTTCAAACAATAAAATACACCAGTTTTGAAAACAATTTGATACATTGTGACAATGTGCTTTTTTTTTGGGGGGGGGGTGGCTTTTTTTTGTTTGTTTTTAAAAGATGGTGTCTCACTCTGTTGCCCAGGCTGGAGTGCACTGACATGATCTCTGCTCACTGCAGTCTCCACCTCCTGGGCTCAAGCGATTTTCGTGCCTCAGCCTTTTGAGTAACTGGGATTGTAGATGCATGCCACCACGCCCGGCTAATTTTTATATTTTTAATAGAGACAGAGTTTCACCATGTTGGCCAGGCTGGTCTCAAACTGCTGACCTCAGGCGATCCACCACCTTGGCCGCCCAAAGTGCTGGGATTACAGGCACAGTCGTGAGCCACTGTGCCCAGTCTGACAATATACTTTTGATAACTGATGGTTACAATGTTCCCATCGCTGCAATCAAAATACAGAACATTTTTGTCAGCCAAAAAGCCCTTGTTCCCCTTTGTAGTTAATCCTCAGGCCCTGATCAATTTTTTAGTCTTTTTTTTTTTTTTTTAGGTGCGGTCTTGCTCTGTTGCCTAGGCTGGAATACAGTGGTATGAGCATGGCTCAATGCAGCCTCGACCTTCTGAGCTGAAGCAGTCCTTCCATTTCAACCTCCCAAGAAGCTGGAACTACACAGGTATGCACCATTGCACCTGGCTAATTTATTTTTTATTTTTATCTTTTGGTAGAGATGGGGTCTCCCTATGTTGCCCAGGCTGGTTAGGAACTCCTGGCTCAAACTATACTCCTGCCTCACCCTTCCTAAGTACTAAGATTAGGCCAGGTGCAGTGGCTCACACTTATAATCCCAGCACTTTGGGAGGCTGAGGGGGGCGGATCACTTGAGGTCAGGAGCTTGAGAGCAGCCTGGCCAACGTGATGAAACCCCATCTCTACTAAAAATATAAATATTAGCCAGTTGTCATCGTGCGCACCTATAGTCCCAGCTACTTGGGAGGCTGAGGCAGGAGAATCGCTTGAACCCGGGAGGTGGAGGTTGCATTGAGACGAGATAGCGCCACTGCACTCTAGCCTGGGCTACAGAGCAAGATTCCATCTAAAACAAAAACAAAAGCAAAACAAATAGGCATGAGCCACCTCGCCTGCCCCCTCCCCCACCTTTTTTTTGAGACAGGGTCTTCCTGTGTCACCCAAACTGGAGTGCGGTGTTCAACCTCTGCCTCCTCCCGGGCTCAAGCAATTTTCCCATCTCAGCCTCCCAAGTAGCTGGGACCACAGGCGCATGCCAGCATGCCCAACTTATTTCTGTATTTTTTTGTAGTCATGGTTTTGCCATGTTGCCCAAGCTGGTCTTGAACTGAGCTCTAGCCATTTGCCTGCCTCAGCCTCCCAAAGTGCTGGGATTACAGGTGTGAGCCACCTAGCCTGACCCTTTTTTAATTTTTTTTTTTTTTGAGATGGAGTTTTGCTCTTGTTGCCCAGGCTGCAATGCAGTGGCACGATCCTGGCTCAGTGCAACCTCTGCCTCCTGGATTCAAGCGATTCTCCTGCCTCAGCCTCCCTAGTAGCTGGCATTACAGGCACGCACCACCACGCCTCTCTAATTTTGTATTTTTAATAGAGATGGGGTTTCTCAGTGGTGGTCAGGTTGGTCTTGAACTCCTGACTTCAGGTGATCCACGTGCCTTGGCCTCCCATAGTGCTGGGATTACAGACGTGAGCCACTGTGCCTGACCTAAGCTGACTTTTTGTTTGTTTGTTTTAAATGGGCAACTAGAATAGGCTCAGAGATTCCCTGAAATCATTGTTAATTGTCACAATTTGGGGGGATTCTCCCCCCAGGGATGTGGCTAAACATCAGTAGTGCCAAGTTTGAAATCCTCTTTAAGACTTCATTCATTGCTTTGGCTTTGTATACCATCTGGAGTTGTGCTGTTCAGTGTGGTAGCCAGAGCCATATACAGTGCTGTGAGTACCAAATACCTGTGGGATTTAAAAAATTAATATGATAAGCCAGGTGCTGTGGCTCATGCCTGTAATCCCAGCACTTTGGGAGGCCAAGGCAGGCAGATCACTTGATGTCAGAAGTTTGAGACCAGCCTGGTCAAGATGGTAAAACCCCATCTCTACTAAAAATACAAAAATAAGCCAGGCGTGGTGGCATGTGCCTGTAATCCCAGCTACTTGGGAGGCTGAGACAGGAGAATCGCTTGAACCCGGGAGGCGGAGGATCTAGTGAGCCAAGACTGGGCCACTGCACTCTAGCCTGGGCGACAGAGCAACAGTCTGTCTCTCAAAAAAAAATAAAATAATATGAGAAAGAATATATTCGTTTTTTAATGCTCATTATATGTTGGACTGATAATTTTTTTGCATATATTGGGTAAAAATACATTAAAATTGTTTTTGTTTTTTTCCTAACCACTAGACTATCTGGGGAAAATAAAATTAATACAACTTAATTTCACCTGTTTCAGTTCCGTATGTGGTTTGCATTTGTGGCTCACATTGTATTTCTGTTATTAACACTGATCCAGGTGCTAAAGACTCTTGATATCTCCAGTTCAAAACCTCTCTTCTGTGCTCAAGATTCAGGGATCTGGAGACCTAGTTGACATTTCTTCTTGGTTCTCTTTTTTTTTTTTTTTTTTGAGATGGAGTCTTACTCTGTTGCCCAGGCTGGAGTGCAGTGGCGTAATCTCGGCTCACTGCAACCTCCGCCTCCCGGGTTCAAGCTTCTGCCTCAGTCTCCTGAGTAGCTGGGACTACAGGCGTGTGCCACTACACCTGGCTAATTTTTGTATTTTTAGTACAGATGGGATCTCACCATATTGGCCAGGCTAGTCTCGAACTACTGACCTCGGGTTCCTCCTGCCTTGGCCTCCCAACATGCTGGGATTACAAGCATGAGCTATTGTGCCTGGCTGGTTTTCTTAATACACCTCCAACTTGGTACATCTGAGATAGAGCTCCGGAGACTTCCCACTCTAAAATCATTTCTCCTTCAGTCTTCCTTATCCCCTTCTCTTCCAGCCAGATTCCTGGTAGTCATTCTTACCCCCTCCCCAACCATTAGCAGCTGTTCACCATGTTTATATCACATGTTGCCTCTTTTCTTTATGTCTTTGCCACAGCCATAGTCTAGACCATGCTATCCTCTCCCACCAAGATGACTACAGTGACCTCCAGGTCTGTCTTTTTCTTATCCTTGTGTCTTCAAAGTATTCTCCATTTAGTAGCCAGAATGATCTTGTGAAATGTAAATCGGATGTTCCTTACTTAGAACCTTTCAGCAACTTCCAATTTTATCTAAAGTAAAATGCCCAATCCCTTAGTTTGATCGTGCCTTGCCTCTGTCACACTCTATTATCTCAGGCCCTTTTCCCTATTTATCTATCCTTTTCTGACCACACTGACTCTCCTTTCAGATCGTTGTATACACTGAGCTCTTTCCTGCCTCAGGGCCGTTTTTTTGTTTGTTTAATTAAATCTGGAAGGACCTTTCTCTTTACTGCTTTAGAGCTAACTTATCCTCAGATCTTAGCTTCAGGATCAAGTATCGGAATGCCCTCCTAAACCACCTGTAGCTTAGTAGGTATGTCCTCCCAGTATTCCCTGCCATTGGACCTATTTTGTGTAATTTGTGGTATTTGTCACAAATTCTTTTTCTTTTTTTTTCTTTTTGAGATGGAGTCTTTTTTTTTTTTTTTTTTTTTTGGAGACGGAGTCTTGCTCTGTCAGCCAGGCTGGAGTGCAGTGGCAGGATCTTGGCTCACTACAACCTCCGCCTCCCGGGTTCAAGTGATTCTCCTACTTCAGCCTACCAAATAGGTAGAATTACAGGCTCCTGCTTAATTTTTTGTATTTTTAGTAGAGACAGGGTTTTGCCATGTTGTCCAGGCTGGTCTCGAACTCCTGACCTCAGGTGATCTTCCCGCCTTGGCCTCCCAAAGTGCTGGGATTACAGGCGTGAGCCACCGCACCAGGCCACTAATTTCTTTTTTGTTTTAGACAGAGTCTCGCTCTGTTGCCCAGGCTGAAGTACGGTGGCACGATCTCGGCTCACTGCAATCTCCACCTCCCGGATTCAAGCGATTCTCTGCCTCAGCCTCCTGAGTAGCTGGGATTACAGGTGCGTGCCACCACGCCTGGCTAATTTTTGTATTTTTAGTAGAGACAGGGTTTCACCATGTTGGTCAGGCTGGTCTCGAACTCCTGACCTCGTGATCCACCCGCCTCGACCTCCCAAAGTGCTGGGATTACAGGCGTAGGTAGACCACTGCGCCCAGCCTAAACTTTCTAAACCTCAGTTGCTTAATTGCTGGGAGAGCCAGGATGCTACCTCATTGGGTTCTTGTGGATTTGCAGAGGTGACAGATACGCAGTTTGAATTTGGCCTGGATTCTCAAAGGCCCTGCAAACCTAAGGCACTTCAGATTGAATTCATCTTGTCAGATTTTTCACTCTTCCCCCACAAGTCCTGGAGCTGATTCTATCATTTCTTGCATTTCATTTCTCCTCAGCAGTAGAGCCTAGCTCTGGTCTGAAGAAAGATGAGATTGATCTTCCAACAAACTGACAGCTCTTCCCAGGAATATTTACTTCTCCCCTCCTTCCTTTTCCCGAATCTCCTAGGCCAGGTGACTTCCTGAGGACCAGGTTTGTAAGCAAAATCCCGACAAGCTATGAAACCAATCTGGGGCAAGTTGCTTCCCTTTCCTGGTCCATCTTTCAGGCAGCTGACCTTTTTCTGCCCTTAGGACAAGTTCCTAACAGTGCATTGAGTACCCTGAGGGTCTAGTGTCTTTCTGTGCCATGCCAGCTTCACTATGTATCTGGAAACCCAAGGAAGGGGGTAGATCTGAGGCTACAGAAACCACATATGCCTCATTCATCACCATGTTCCCACATCCTAGCTCATAGTAGGAATTCAAACAGCTGATAAATGAATTCAGGAGCTTTTAGTGTTGAGAGGCCTCATGGGACTCTGAAGTGGTCTATAGTAAGAAACTTGGTCTTGGTGAACTAAAGGAATTTTGTATTCACAATATGTAATTTCTCATATGAGAAGTAAAGTTTAGAAATAAAAACATTGGCCGGGTGCAGTGGCTCACGCCTGTAATCCCAGCATTTTGGGAGGCCGAGGCAGGTAGACCACCTGAGGTTGGGTGTTCAAGACCAGCCTGACCAACGTGGTGAAACTCCATCTCTACTAAAAATACAAAAATTCACCAGGCGTGGTGTCATGCGACTGTAATCCCAGCTACTGGGAAGGTTGAGACAGGAGAATTGCTTGAACCTGGGAGGCAGAGGTTGCAGTGAGCCGAGATCATAGCAGTGCACTCGAGCCTGGGCGACAGAGCGAGACTCCATCTTAAAAGAAAGAAACACATTTGTCTTACTCAACAGTCCTCTTTTGGGGTGAAAGGTTTTCTAAAATAAAAATTACACAATACTGCAGGGCTTTTTCTCTACCTATGAGTAGCTTATTTTACTACCTAACCATATGGTAACTCATTTTACCACAGTAGCCACAAATTGGATAGCACAGATATGGAACACTTCCATCACTGCCAGAAGTGTTATTGGGCAGTGATGATATAGAACTCTTCTGCATAAAAAAAATTTTTTTTTTTGAGACGTTGTCTTGCTGTGTCGCCCGGGCTGGAGTACAGTGGCGCGATCTCGGCTCACTACTAGCTCCGCCTCCCGGGTTCACGCCATTCTCCTGCCTCAGCCTCCTGAGTAACTGGGATTACAGGCGCCCGCCATCACACCCGGATAATTTTTTGCATTTTTAGTAGAGATGGGGTTTCACCGTGTTAGCCAGCATGGTCTCGATCTCCTGACCTCGTGATCTGCCCGCCTTAGCCTCCCAAAGATTACAGGCGTGAGCCACTGCGCCTGGCTAGAAAATTTTTTTTCTTGTTCTGCCAATGAGATAGAAATCAAGATATGTTTATTATTTACTTATTTTTTTTTGAGACAGAGTCTGTCACCCAGGCTGGAGTGCAGTGGTGCATTATCAGCTCACTGTAACCTCTGCCTCCTGGGTTCAAGTGATTCTTGTGCCTCAGCCTCCCCAGTAGCTGGGATTACAGGTACACACCACCATGCCCAGCTAAATTTTTTGTATTTTTAGTAGAGATGGGGTTTTGCCATGTTGCCCAGGCTGGTCTCAATTCTTGAGCTCAGGAAATCCACTCACCTCAGCCTCCCAAAGTGCTAGGATTACAGGCGTGAGCCATGCACCCGGCATATGTTAAACTTCCTATGTTAAATTGGTTGAAACCTAGCACGGAGAACCATCAGAGATTTTGCCGAGGCCAGCAAAATCTGCAGATTTTTTTTCTTGGCTCTGCATAGTGCCTTGCAGATCACAAGAAAATCCCAGCATCTTTGCCTTATTTTCTCTATTGTAAAACAGAGTCTTGCTTCCCTGGGGAATACTGAAGCTAACATGATGTACTTCACCACTGGTTGGAATGTGTGCATGGACAGGTTAACTTCTGTAGATTTGTCAGTCTGTTCCCCTAAGAAATGAGGGAAATTTTTTTTTTTTTTTTTTTTTTGAGACGGAGTCTCGCTCTGTCGCCCAGGCTGGAGTGCAGTGGCGCTATCTCGGCTCACTGCAAGCTCCGCCTCCTGGGTTTACGCCATTCTCCTGCCTCAGCCTCCCGAGTAGCTGGGACTACAGGCGCCCGCCACCTCGCCCGGCTAATTTTTTTTTTGTATTTTTAGTAGAGACGGGGTTTCATTGTGTTAGCCAGGATGGTCTCGATCTCCTGACCTCGTGATCCGCCCGTCTCGGCCTCCCAAAGTGCTGGGATTACAGGCTTGAGCCACCGTGCCCAGCCGAGGGAAAATTTTTGCTTCACCTGTCAAGATTAAGTATAAAATATGTGAAGTAAATGCTATATTATTGTAGGTAAAATTTCACATGTAGTCAAAATTTATACATCAACATTTCCATATGAAGTACAATAAAGCTTAAGTAGGGTTGAGTCCATCATTAAATGCGTTCTATGGGGATCTAAACAAAGATAAATAAGATGTCCGTGATCTAGAAGACATACGTGACTGCAAAATGTCACTGCTAATCATTAATATGTGATTTGCTTTTCTGCTTGGATTTTATTTTAGCCAAAGCCTAATCCTAGCAGAATATTAGCACCTTGGGAAGAGAGACCTCTTTTAATAGCTCATAAGTGAATTTAATTATTTTTTAAAAATTAAAAAAGGAGAAACACTGGAGAGGGGTGATAACTAAGCAATTTTTTTTTTTTAATATGAGCCAGAAAAATATGAAGTGAAATTGAGTTAACATGATAGGTCCTTGGAGAGAATCTGCTCAGCCTTTTTCTGATGCAGGGCTTATTCCTAGCACTACTAATCTGGATCTGTTAGCCTTTAAACTGGTTTAAGAGCAGCTCTGGTTAGAGAAAAGTAGCCTCACCACCAGCTGTAGCAAATTTAGAAATGTCTCAAGAATCTGGCTAACTTCCCATCACTTATTACTGAAGCCACAGCACTCACCTCACTAAATGCTTTTTTTTGTCGTTTTGGAGAAAGGGTCTCCCATTGCCCAGAATGGAGTGCAGTGGCACGATCACAGCTCACTGCAGCCTCAACCTCCTGGGCTCAAGAGAATCTCCCACCTCAGCCTCTTGAGTAGCTGCGATTACAGGCGTGCACCACCATGCCCAGCTAATTTTTTTTTTTTTTGAGATGGAGTATAGTGGTGCAATCTCGGCTTCCCGCGACCTCTGCCTCCTGGGTTCAAGCGATTCTCCTGCCTCAGCCTCCTAGGTAGCTGGGACTACAGGCACTTGCCACCATGCCTGCTTAATTTTTGTATTTTTAGTAGGGACGGGGTTTTGTCATGTTGGCCAGGCTGGTCTCAAACTCCTCAAGTGATCTGCCTGCCTCGGTCTCCCAAAATGCTGAGATTACAGGTGTGAGCCATTGCACCTGGCTAACTAATTTTGTTGTTTTTGTTTCTTTTGAGATGGAGTTTTGCTCGTTGCTCAGGCTGGAGTGCAATGGCGCAATCTTGGCTCACTGCAACCTCCGCCGCCTGGTTCAAGTGATTCTCCTGCCTCAGCCTCCTGAGTAGCTGGGATTACAGGCGCCTGCCACCATGCCCAGCTAATTTTTGTATTTTAGTAGAGATGGGGTTTCACCATGTTGGTCTCCCTGACCTCAGGTGATCCACCCACCTCGGCCTCCCAAAGTGCTGGGATTACAGCGTGAGCCACCATGCCCAGCCAGCCAACTAATTTTTATTTTTGGTAGAGACAGGGTTTCAACATGTTGCTTAGGCTGGTCTCGAACTTCAGTGGGCTTAAGTGATCCGCCCACCTCAACCTCCCAAGTGCTAAGATTACAGGTGTGAGCCACCACGCCTGGGCTTAAATTCTTCCTTCTATATGTAAATTTCTGACATCTATTAGTTTGAACTTTGTAGCTTAAGAACTAGGAGAGAATAAAAAGACTGTGGTGGTAAATAACAATCACAAACATAAAAAGATATTTAAGTGTTAGAAACGTTTATTTGTCAAAAAATTTAAAAAAAAAAAGGGAGGCGTGGAATAAAACAAGGGTAAATTTCAGCTAATGCTGTACCACGATCACAGGTCGGACATAAAAAAACAAAACAAAACAACAAAACCCCCAATGGTCCTAGCAATTTCAGAAGAGTAACTTCAATGTTAGAGTCCAGAGCTAACAGAAGAGTAAAAGGCTGCTTGCCACTACATGGTCATTTTAAAGGGAAAGGAGATGCTGCAGGTAGGCAGGGAGAAGGATTCAACTCCTAGGGAAAGCAAGATAAGAGGGGCTCCACTGCACAGGAAAAAGGGGATGCCAGCATAATCCTTACCTAGGGCTGCTCAGAGGCTGAGAATGTAAGGAACAGAGTGAAAGGCTACAGAGACTAGTTTCAGGAGGAAAGAAAAGTCAACTTAGAAGAATTAAATTAAGAAAGAAAACATAGTTGGTCACAAACTCCTTTTGTTTACTGAAACATGAAGCAATGGAAACATCCCGGCAAAGGGGACCGCGCGGAGCAAGTTCTCATATATGACCGCAGCCCGAGGGTTCAGTCCGCAATTATCCTACCTGAAAGAGAGCACAACACAAGAGGCTTACACAATGCCTGGAGAGCAGCCTGGCTCCGAGTACAAGCGCCCTGGGTCCCATCCTGTATTCCACGGGGGGGAAAAAAAGAACAAAACAAAACCAAGTCAGACTGGATCTAACTCATATCTTATGTAATTACCTAGGAGTCTATTAATAGCTATATATAGGAATCTACTTATGGCTATATAGGAAAAGATGCAATCTAGCTGAAGAATGTGTTGGTGATAAATACATCTTTCTTATCCATCTTTTAGGCAAGATAACCCCTGTGACAGAAGGCTACTGTTGCTGCAACAAAGGGCATACATACATTTTCAAGAACTGCAATTTAATTTTGGGGTCCAGGAAAAGCAGAAGATGCTGAGATGTCATATATGGCGAACTGCACTATTCTAAATGTGTTTTGTTTTAATCTTTCACAGTAAACAAGCTTTCAGAAATGGTCACAAGGGGTAGGATATCAAGGAGCAGCCAGTCATTCACCCAATTCCAACACACCTACATGTCACACTGTCACAGAGTTAGAGCCACAGTTCCAGTAGTTCCCCTAATTGACCAAATCTCCCTTGCCAAATCAAAAGAAGAAATCACTCCTAAAATTCTCTAATCCTTCTATTGATGATGGGAACTCCAGACACCAATGGCTGGGGGAAAAAAAAAGTTAACTCACACCAAGTTCCTCTACTTATTACAGACAAAGGGCCAAATCTTGGTCTTGATCTGTGCCAATCGACTTCAAAAGTTGTGACGTTCTTGGATCAGTTCTGCTAGGGTGAGACCCGAATTTGTATCCCCAACAGTTCTGGAGTATTTCATCCTGGCAGCCTCATTAACATCAGGCTCCTGGGACTGCAACCAACTCAGGGTTATTCAGTCCATTTGAGGTTCACACCTGGAAGGTAAGTTTCTTTAAAAGTCATCACTAAAAAGAGGTTAGTTGAACAACCACTGCTTGCAGTCAAAATTCATTTTAAAATGTCCTAGCAATACCTTTTGAAGACTACAATATATGAATTTAACATTTAACTTTGAAACATAAGAGAAACAGGTTATCTGATAGATTTATACCAGCTTACTTCAGAAGCATATCCCATCTCATGCTAGATCCAGCTGCATTAAAAGTAAAAATTAATGGCAAACTACAAATTTTAAGATCATTTGCTTCACACATAAACACAGACTGGGCTGCACGGTGGTCTCAAGAGATTTCAAGACTTGTTTACATGCATATAAGAATACAACTTATTACAGGTTCGTAACATTTGCTTCTCAATTCACATAAAAAAGCAAATTCCTTTTTTAATTTTTATTTATTTATTTATTTTTTTTTTTAAGAGAGAGAGGAGCCACTCTGTTGTCCAGGCTGGAATGCAGTGGCTAACTGCAGTCCTTCACTCCTGGGCTCAAGGGATCCTCCAGCCTCAGCCTCCTGAATAGTTGGGACTACAGGTGCGAGCCACTGTACACAGCTGCTTTGTTATCTTCTACATGAATACCAAAGGGATAAGTTAGGAACACCAGAAACTCAGTAGTAACTCACTTTAACCTTGCTTCTGGGGCTCCAAATGATGCTCATTTTCAAGGTACAAGAAAAACCATGAGAATGTAAAGTTGTCATAATGCCATTTCCACTCAGATGAAAAGATTTATCTATCTTTAGATACTCAAAATTATTCCTGGCATTTTAGCACTTTTGGTGCACATTTCCTGATATAGGAAATAGTAAAATTTCAGAGCCTATGGCATTGGCTTTCACCACCTATGCAATTTTCTACACATCTGAAAATTACCAGTTTATCTAACTTACCTAACTCCTGAAATGTTCCTCTCTTCAACAAAAAAAAACACAAAACAAAAATTGCTGGAAGAAATGGGAAGCATCCAGCTCTAAATGACAGCATAACAGGCTATGAAGAAATAGGGCTTAAGTGCCCATATAGAACAAGATGCTAGTCTAGATTACTAATAAGGACTCCATGGGGCAGAAGATCAAAACATTCAAGTAAATGTCTTAGAAGCAAACATTTGAAATTTATAGGACTTCCTCTGGCATGTAGGTATGATATTCGAAGAGTTTCCTTTGACGAAGGGTAATGACCCAAGAAGTAGTTTGTTTTTTTTGCTTTTTTTTTTTTTTAAAAAGGAGAGACAGGGTCTCACTCTGTTGCCCAGGCTAGAATACAGGGGTGTGATCATAGCTCACTGTGGCCTCTTTCAACTCCTGGGCTCAATTGATCCTTCCAACCTCAGCATTCTGAGTAGCTGGGATCACAGGTGCTCCCCATTACACCCTGCTAATTTAATTTTCTTTGTAGAGACAGGGTCTTGCTATGTTACCTAGGCTGGTCTTGAACTCCTGGGCTCAAGTGATCCTCCCGCCTCAGCCTCCCAGTGTTAGGATTACAGGCGTGAGCCACTGCCTCTGCCCTCAAGTAGCAATTTTATTAGCAAACTGTAAGCCTAAAGTAATGGTTAAAATTCTCACTGTGATATTAATTACTAAGCCCTGAACCTGTGCCCTTCAGCTTTACCATGGCAGTACTTCTGTAGTAGAGCGAGCACGGGTTTCGGAATCAGGCCCGTGTGTGAATTCTGACTCTATCTTCCATTTACCAAATGACTTTGGGCAAAGTACTTAACCTTTCTGAGGTTCCCTTCTCTGTAAAAGAATAAAATATTTCAGTCTTATCGTATAGATGATATATAAGAGAGCACGTAACAAATGTTAGATCTCTCAAATGTTTTTCTGTAACCCAAATATACTTACAACTGATTAAAGAATGTTCTATCAAATTGAATTTGTTGTTCTCTCAGAAGGAACAAGTTGGTTGGAGTCATACACTAACGCCTTGACAGGCCAAATGGAACTTGTGGCCTAAGCCAGAGAAATACTGAAGACTAACATGTAATTTGTACCTTTTGGATACTGTCCGGAGAGCAAAAAGTGGCTCTAGCCTCCTTTATGAAGCATGGGTCTCTTTCAAGGGAACTAAATGGAATCTTTTAACCATTCCCACCCATCTCTCACCTCCAGTTTTTAAAAGGCTGAGTACCGGGCTCGGTCCACATACTGCTCCCGTTCATACCGGGCCATGTCATACAGAGAATTCCGTGTAGCTGCTGAAGCCTGAGATAACTCACTCTCTGGCCCATAACCGTAGCCCTCTCCAACCGTGGGGAGCATGGCTGCAGCACGACGCAGTGGGCTCCTGTCCCTTCCATAGTAGGAGGAAGTGGTGGCCGCAGCAGCAGCCATAGCAGCTGAAGTGGCAGCAGCGCCAGAGTTTGGCAACAGGTGTCTGTCATAGGGATCAACAGAAGTAGAGTTGAGGTGGCTGGTCACAGTTGTGCTTTGGACTTGAGGCAGATGGGACATGGTCTGCTCTGCGTAGTTGTATGCAGAAGCCGCTGCCGCTGCTGCTACTGCCTCATAAGAGCGGACCCGGTATCGCTTATAGTAGTCGAGTGCTCCATATGCATCGTTGTAATACATGGATTCCCCATAGCCCATGGTGTAAGGTGTGCGAACTGCTCCATATTGTTCATTATACTGCTCAGTAAAGTCTGCCACACGACCCGTACGATCTACTGGGCACTCTTTGGACCAGTGCCCTTCTTTCCCACACCGATAGCAGCCACTCTGGTCTCCCATCCCAGGGGCAGTCCGAAGCCGGCTTGTGGACAACTGCACATGCATTCTTTTGCCTTGAGGAAACAGATGTAAGATTTATTTTAACTCATTGACATTCTTTTTCCTCCCCTAAATGAAAGTAAATTAGTTGTCACAAGACACACAGACACACACACCTGTGACCCTATTTCAGCAACCTCCTTTAAAAAGTAGTTGAAATTTTTTCTTTTCCTTTTTTTTTTTAAGACGGAGTTTCGCTCTTGTTGTCCAGGCTGGAGTGCAGTGGTGCAACCTCCACCTCCCAGATTCAAGCAATTCTTCTGCCTCAGCCTCCCGAGTAGCTGGGATTAGAGGCATGCACTGCCACGCCTGGCTAATTTTGTATTTTTGGTAGAGACAGGGTTTCTCCATGTTGTTCAGGCTGGTCTCAAACTCCCGACCTCAGGTGATCCGCCTGCCTCGGCCTCCCAAAGTGTTGGGATTACAGGCATGAGCCACCGTGCCTGGCCAGCAGTTGAAGTTTTAATACAGATGAGAGCTAGAAAATTTGATTTTTCAGAGACTAGTCAATACTTTCTACTTAGGCCAGGAGTAGACCAGACTCACTCCTGCTTCTGTCTCCACAACTTTCCTTTTTCCCCTTAAACACAACAATTGGAAAAGTTTCAACTTCTCACTGCTAAGACTTTATTACTTGTAATGATTCAAATTCTACCAATACTTTCAAAATCAACCAACAAAATCTCAGTTAAGTCAGATTTGGAAGGCATCTTGCCCATCTCTCACTGACTGACTGAGGATCTCGTAAGGCCTGAGCATTTACTATTGCTTAAAAACCACATCAGTCATCTGTCCATCTTGTTTCCTCCAGCTATTTTTGCAGATGTCACCAGAAGGCTCCCAATCATGGGCACATGAACCATATCTGGCTTGTCATCTGCTTCATCTCTAGTATCTCTGGGAGTTATAAGACCTTCCAGATGTCAACTCAGTCCCACCCCTACAAGGCTACTGTGGAAAGCTACCTGACCAACGTCTCTCAACAACAAGAATTAGATCTTAAAACAGTACTGGTTTCTTAGGGACAGTGTGTTGACATGTAATGAAATGACTGGCATTTCATCCTGCCATGTAACTTACAATTCTTTATAGGGATTAACTACTAGTTAGAAAAATGCAGCATTTGCCTAGAGACCTTAAGAACACATACAAATGGGCCACATCCATTTCGGCTGCCAGGAAATGACCAGCAGTGAGGAACAGCTAAGAGAAGAAACAATCTTTGCTCAGGGATTGTGAACCACCAAACCCAGGGACCCTTACTGATGAAAGCATCTGAAGTCTTTAAAAGCAGTTAAAGAAAAAGAGTAGTCCCAGGTTGCACAAGACTCTCCTGGAGATCAAGTCAGTGCTTTCCAAATTGTAGCCAAAAGAAAATGCAAGGGAGGCTGAGGCAGGAGAATCGCTTGAACCCGGGAGGTGGAAGTTGCAGTGAGTAGAGATCGTGCCACTGCACTCCAGCCTGGGCAATAGTGTGAAACTCCATCTCAAAAAAAAAGAAAGAAAGAAAACGCAGTCAGCACAGATACAGAGAACAGGGGCTTCTCATTACTCTTAAGGACTGCTCAGAACAAATCCCCCCCCTCTGCAATCAGCAAGTTGCTCTCTCTTTAACAGACCTTGTTCTGGATGCAGCTATGTGAGAGGAAGCCTTGTGCTCCACCATCCTGTTGGAAATAGCCCGATTCAGGACGGCAGCAGAACAGTGCCATGCACTGACCCTGAGAGGGGAGTGGGTTAGTGCAGTAATATAACTTTAGTCAAATTCATTTTGCCCAATGTCAAAGAGTCCTATCACTCCAGTTTCTAGCAGAAACAAAAGTGCTCAGGCTTTATACCTCCAACTGCTAGCAGACAGGCAGCATCCACTATCACTGATAGCAGACACCCAAAAAGGCACTAAATATCTAAAAGCATTTTGCCATCCCATTGTTTTCAGAGATTTAAATACTCCTAATTGTTCGAAGTTAGGGGCCACAATGCTACAATTTGAACAGAAACACAGATTTCTGCCACCATTTATATCTCAAATGCAGAGTTCCCTATAATTTAGACTAAAAGATTATAAATGACTTGGCTTTCAAATACACATGATGACATTAAGCTATGTGACAGACACAAACTATGCTCCAATTGCGAAGTCAGAGTGACCATGACAGTCTAAAAAAGAGCCAATCCAGAGACCTAAAAGTAACATTTTTAACAAAAAAATTCAATTAAATTTGCACTTTTATAGATTCTGGGTCCATTTTTTGGAGAAACAAAATCCAGCAACTTTACCTTGATGTTTTTTTAACTAAATCCAATCTTCATTCCTGCATTTATTTAGAGGGTGGGAACTCAAGTTTCTATCTGTGGCAAAATCTACCTCTGTGTAGTTGTGAAAAGGATGCAGGTATCAATTTTTTGTTTATTTTTTGAGACATAGTCTTGCTCTGTCACCCAGGCTGGAGTGCAGTGGCGCAATCTCGGCTCACTGCAACCTCCACCTCCCAGGTTCAAGCAATTCCCTGCCTCAGCCTCCTGAGTAGCTGGGATCATAGGCACCCATCACCACTGGTGTGATTCTTAAGCAATTTTTGTATTTTTAGCAGCGATGGGGTTTCACCATGTTGGCCAGGCTGGTCTTGAACTCGACTTCCTGATCCACTCGCCTCGGCCTCCCAAAGTGCTGGGATTACAGGCATGAGCCACTGCGCCCGGCCCAATTTTTCAACCTAGAACTAAAAAAATCTGTAATAGAGGTGACAGGTTTAAAAAAAAAATTTTCAAACAGTTTCTCCAAGCTGGGTGCGGTAGCTCATACGTGTAATCCCAGCACTTTGGGAGGCCGAGGTGGGCCAATCACCTGAGGCCAGAAGTTTGAGACCAGCCTGGCCAACACGGTGAAATCCTATCTCTACTAAAAAAATATAAAACATTAGCTGGGCTTGGTGGCACATGCCTGCAGTCCCAGCTACTTAGGAGGCTGAGGCACAAGAATCACTTGAACCTGGGAGGCGGAGGCTGCAGCGAGCTGAGATTGTGTCACTGCACTCCAGCCTAAGCAACAGAGCAAGACTGTCTCAAAAAAAAAAAAAAAAAAAACCACAAAAAAACCCAAAACAACCACAGTCTTTCCAATGGTTATAATTTGTTTTTATTAATTATTATTATTACTTTTTGAGACAAGTATCTTGCTCTGTTGCCCAGACTGGAGTGCAGTGGCGCAATCTCGGCTCATTGCAACTTCTGCCTCCTGGGCTCAAGCAATTCTCCTGCGTCACTCTCCTAAGTAGCTGGGACTGCAGGTGCACGCTACCACACCTGGCTAGTTTTTTCTATTTTTAGTGGAGACAAGGTTTCACCATGTTGGCCAGGCTGGTCTCAAACTCCTGAGCTCAGGTGATCCGCCTGCCTCGGCCTCCCAAAGGGCTGGGATTACAGGTATAAGCCACTGCATCCAGCCTAGCCTTTTAATTTAAATACCCTAAAGTTTTAAAAATAATTGAAAAAGACTATGCTTCTCTATTATTATACCTTAAGGAACCAGGGCAAAGAAAAATGAAAGATTAATTCTTCTACTCTACTACACTTGGACAGGCCAAAAGCTTAAAGATTTCCTGAGACTTCCAAAAGTTACTGAAGTTTGTTGCCAACATTTTCCAGAAAACCAGCCCAATAATAGTGTTTTATTTTGAAAGCTGTAACAGAAAAGAGCATTAAAATGCTGAGAAGTGGGAAACCTGGGGTCTTAATTTCTAAGCACCTATCAAGTGCCATGATCCAGAAAATATTGGGGATGTAGCTAATACAGAGTAGCATTCTGACTTAATGCTTGTTTACATATAGGGCAAAAAAAAAAAAGACACCTGAACTCTCACATATTCTTCCCAATTAAGCTGCCTGATTGTTATTTGGGAATAGCTTCTTTAGGTCTTCCAATACCAACCGTGTGTGCTAAGGAAGTAAGTTGAGTTCACTGCTGGCTGTAGAAAGGAAACAGATCCTGAAAGAGTAAGGTAAACTCAGATTCTGCTACTTCCTTTTAGAAGTCATACAATGCAAAAAGCCTCAATGGCAGCCATTAACATATAGAAATAAAGGTTCAAAAGAACTTTTTTGTTGGTTCGTTTGAGACTGAGTCTTGCTCTGCTGCCCAGGCTAGAGTGCGGTGGCGCGGTCTCAGCTCACTGCAACCTCCGCCTCTAGGTTCAAGTGAGTCTCCTGCCTCAGCCTCCTGAGTAGCTGGGATTACAGGCGTGTTTGTATTTTTAGTAGAGACAGGGTTTCACCATGTTGACCATGCTAGTCTCCAACTCCTGACCTCAAGTGATCCCCCTGCCTCGGCCTCCCAGAGTGCTGCGATTACAGGTGTGAGCCACCTCACCCGGGCTCAAATGGCCCTTTAAGAGGCCATGTTCATTGGTAGACAACTGAAAAGAACTTAAATTGAAACGTATCAAACTGGTATCCAGATTGCATTTTCTGTAAAACTACAACTTACTATCCAATGCTAAGCTTGCTCTTGTCATCTGGGAGAAAAAAACCAGAGCTGGTTATAAAAATGTCTCTATCTATAACTAGGAGGAGAGTGCTCTCTCCAGAGGAGCCAAGTTAAGAACATGAAAACCAAATACAGGATTTTTCTTTTCCTATTCATTTTAGTGTCTGCACTTTCTAAGGAAGTGATGTTTTAAAAAAATCTTATAGATCCATTGCATTATTCAGATACTCACTTCTTAATTATACCTGCCTTATTAAAATACATATTCATCCTAAGCCAACTCCCCCAAGTTAACCGATTTTTTTTTTTTTTCTTAAATTAACTTCAGGTAGCTTTTCTTTTTTTTTTTTTTTTTTTTTGAGACGGCGTCTTGCTTTGTCGCCGAGGCTGGAGTGCAGTGCCACGATCTTAGCTCACTGCAAGCTCCGCCTCCCGGGTTCACGCCATTCTCCTGCCTCAGCCTCCCATGTAGCTGGGACTACAGGCACCCGCCACCATGCCCAGCTAATTTTTTTTTGTATTTTTAGTAGAGATGGGGTTTCACCGTGTTAGCCAGGATGGTCTCGATCTCCTGACCTCGTGATCCGCCCACCTCGGCCTCCCAAACTGCTGGGATTACAGGCGTGAGTCACTGCATCCGGCCCTAACTTCAGGTAGCTTTTCTTTCATTAAGATAGTTTGGCCTGTAATCTTAGCACTTTGGGAGGCCAAGTAACTGATTTTTCTTACACATATTTTTGTCCTTTTCCTTTTTTTTTTTTTGTTTTTTTGTTTTGTTTTGAGATGGAGTCTTGCTCTGTCGCCAGGCTGGAGTGTAGTGGCACAATCTCAGCTCACCGCAACCTCTGCCTCCCAGGTTCAAGCGATTCTGCTGGCTCAGCCTCCCAAGTAACTGGGACCACAGGCGTGCACCACCACGCCCAGCTAATTTTTGTATTTTAGTAGAGACGGGGTTTCACCATGTTAGCCAGGATGGTCTCGATCTCTTGACCTTGTGATCCCCCTGCCTTGGCCTCCCAAAGTGCTGGGATTACAGGCGTGAGCCACGGCACCCAGCCTGTCCTTTTCCTTTTATTCAGTTGTATTAAATATATATATGTGTATATATATATATATATATTTTTTTTTTTTGAGGCGGAGTCTTCACTCTGTCGCCCAGGCTGGAGTGCAGTGGCACCATCTCGGCTCACTGCAAGCTCCGCCTCCCGGGTTCGCGCCATTCTCCTGCCTCAGCCTCACGAGTAGCTGGGACTACAGGCGCCCGCCACCGCGCCCGGCTAATTTTTTGTATTTTAGTAGAGACGGGGTTTTCACCGTGTTAGCCAGGATGGTCTCGATCTCCTGACCTCGTGATCCACCCGCCTCGGCCTCCCAAAGTGCAGGGATTACAGGCATGAGCCACCGCGCCCGGCCGTATATATATATTTTTTTCTTTTTCTTTTTTTTTTTGAGACGGAGTCTCGCTCTGTCGCCCAGGCTGGAGTGCAGTGGCCGCATCTCAGCTCACTGCAAGCTCCGCCTCCCGGGTCTATGCCATTCTCCTGCCTCAGCCTCCCGAGTAGCTGGGACTACAGGCGCCCGCCACCTCACCCGGCTAGTTTTTTGTATTTTTTAGTAGAGACGGGGTTTCACCGTATTTAGCCAGGCTGGTCTCGATCTCCTGACCTTGTGATCCGCCCGTCTCGGCCTCCCAAAGTGCTGGGATTACAGGCTTGAGCCACCGCGCCCGGCCTTTTTTTTTCTTTTTTGAGAAGGAGTCTCTCTGTTGCCCAGACTGGAGTGCAGTGGCACGATCTCGGTTCACTGCAACCTCTACCTCCCAGGTTCAAGCGATTCTCCTGTCTCAGCCTCCTGAGTAGCTGGGATTACAGGCACACACTACCACGCCTGGATAGTTTTTCTGTATTTTTAGTAAGTGATGGGATTTCACCATGTTGGCCAGGCTGGTCTCGAACTCCAGAATTAACTGTATTAAATATATTTAAAAGGCAAGGGCATTCTGTATTACATTACTAGAATACCTCTGCAGTTTGTACCCAACTTTACATTCTTTTACATTTTGCTCATCACCTGTCAGGAGAAAACCCTCCTTCCCCAGTCTCCACTGTCCATCATGATGATCTCCCCCATCAAATGAAAATAATTAAGAATACTTTTAAAAGCTGAAAATGCAACAACATTCCAAAATAAGAAAAAGAAAAACAAATGTAAGAAAAGCAAATAAGGAAAGCTTCACTATCACTTTCAATAATTTTCTAACCAGAAGAGAAACACTCATGGTTGCAAACAGCAATCACCTGTCATCATATAGCGCCTTTTACTGTCAAAACACTTTCACATCTATTCATTCTAGCTCCACTACAATCCTGTGAGGGAGGTACAGTAGGGATCATTAACTCTATAAGTGGGGACAATACTAGTGAGGAAAATGAAGCAGAGAGATGTTAAAACACTTGTCCAAGGTCACACACTAGTTAATGGTAGCAAGTATCTGCAACCTTTGCCCTATGCTTTAAAGAGCAGCTAAAGGCCAAGGCATTACTGGCTGAAGCCAGAGATACCTGATGGTGCTCTGATCTCCACTATGCAAACTTTCTTACCCTTCTCTGGCCAACTTTTCCTCTTCTCCCATTATTTATTTTCTCATTCTGTTTTTCAGGTTTAACAGAGGATCCAAAAGTACTTCTTAACAACCCCTTTAATGACACTCAGGGCAAAAACGGTGTTGACTTAGGAACCGCAAAAGTGGCTATGAACATGAGGTCCAAGACGATACTATTACCAAAACACTTGTAGAACAGTGCTATCCAAAAGAATGTTCTATGATGATGGAAATGTTCTGTGTCTCTATTAACACGGTAGCCACAGGCATCATGACTACTGAGTGCGTGAAACGTGTCTGGTATACACCTGAAAAATTGAATTTTAAATTTTATCTAATCTTAGTTAATTTCAATTTACTAAACCACATGTAGTTACCATATTAGCACAGTTCTAGAGTCTTCTGACAACCTCTTGTGGTATTAGTGACAACATAAGTACCTTTATCATCAGTATAAATAGTATGATGCTTTTACTGGAATTTCTTCAGAAGCGGGACCATCATTCTCATTTAGTCTGATATGTTTAGAAATTTCTTTTTCTTAGGGTTAAATAATAGTAGGTGGAGCAGAACACTCCATGGCATGTTTTTTGACTCTGCTTGAATAGATTGCACAAATCTGAGCAACCAAAAGATACTCCCGCAGATCGACTTGCCACCCAGATTTAGAATATAGGGCTTCCTCTAGATGTCTTTTTTCTTCTTTCCCACCAGTATCCATCACCCAAAGCAGTAAAGAATATAAATCTTAAGCACTTAAACCCTCAAATATAAGGCTTCCCGATCATAACTAAAGACACAGGTAAGCCACAGACCTTTATCCTCCCTTCTCTCATGAGGTACTCGTTTCCCCAAGCAGATTACACCTCCAACAGCACTCGAATGAATGCAAGAATCTCGCAGGATAAAGTAACCCACAGTCTGCGATTCTATGCAGTCGGTGAGCAACATCTTAGCAAACCTGAAAAGGGGAAGTGTTTGCTTCCCCAGAGGTAAACTATGCTTAAGAGCGGAAAACATAATCTATTATTTCCAGCTAAAACAGAATGAAAGAGACCACCCTGCCAGTTCTATAGTCTTGTGTTCTTGCCTGTCTTGAGCTAGACCCCACTCGGCTCTACTACCCAGGCCCAGAGCAGTTCACCTTGAAACTCTGTGTTGTCAAGGCCCCTGATGGCCTCCACTGCATCCTCTGCCCGCTCCATGTGTACGAAGGCATAATCTTTCACGATGTCACATTCGATGACCGGACCATACTCCTCAAACTTGGCTCGAAGCTCTTGGTTGGTACAAGTGGGGCTGATGTTACCCACGTGTAACTTGGTTGAAGCTTTGCTCTTATTCTTGCTGGCTTCCACGTTGATGTTCACCCCATGAAGCTTGTAATGGTGCAGGTTGCGTATGGCATCCTCAGCTGCCGTCTTGTCTTCTATGTGCACAAAGCCATAGTTCTTAATGATGTCACATTCCAGCACCTTCCCATACTGTTCGAAAAGAGAGCGAATCTCCTGCTCTGTGGCCTCCCGGGGCAGGTTTCCGATGAACAGCTTCACCATCCTGACAAGAGCCTGGGAGAGAAAAACAAGATTTCAAAAGTCAGGGGTGTGGTGGGAAATTTCGGTGCACTGCAGCATTTTCATCTAATCCTCCAAAGTTCTTGCACCTTCAGAGACCCTCGCATAGACATTCATTATTCTTCCTCAGTAGAAGGGCGGTTTGTTCTTGAGAAGTGCGAACTATGTGTGACATGGAAACAGGAGGTCGAGGGTCAGCATGCATAGCACAGTCTATCACCTCTGTGAAATGGAGCGCAATGAAATACCAGAATTAGCTGTTTAATGTCTTAAAATGAGGAAAGAGAAAAGCCCAAGCAAAGGCAAGGGGTATCTATCGCAGTGCGCCTGGTAACAAGGTTTTGGAGGGAAATCTGTGTACCTCTCCTCCACGCACTAGCACCTTTCAAGATACACTAAAAGGAAAAAAGTCCCCTTTCCCTCTAACCGGGACCAACCACCCGCCCCCCAGCGGCCCACCCTCCAGCTTCTTCGCTCCAACAAAGACTCGACCCGACCCCTGCCCCGCCTCCTTCCGGAGACCCGGTCCCGCCTCCTCCCGTTGTCTCCCCGGACCTCCCGCAGCAAAATGAGAAACCCAAATCCCCGCCATGCCTTCTGCAGGAGGCCCGGCCCGGCCCGGCCCGCCCCGCCCCGCCCCCGAGCTCCCCACATCACACACACAAGACCCCCTCGCACCTCCGGGTGGCGGCGGCGGCGGCGGCGGCTCCCGCGTCAGGGAGAACCCTACAAAATGGCGACGGGCGCTCGAGCCTCGACGCGACCGGGCCCTTTCTCGCGGGCCAGCTCACGCACCGGCTCACGCACGCGCGAGTACGCGCTGCTTCCCTCCCCTTCCCCTCGCGGGAGCCGAGTGACCAATCGCGAGGCTGCATACAAATGACCTCGCAACACGGGGGCGGGGCCTCTTGGTGGCGGCACAGCGCCGCGGAGGTCAGCCCACCCCCAGCCCCAGCCAGCCAGTCATCACCCTGGAAAGGATCGCCACTCCTGCGTCAGAGGGGCTCTGGACGCAACCACTGCCTAGAAAAGCGGAGGCCCCGGGGAGTCACTCACCATCACAATGGGTCCTGCTATTGGGCCCTCTGAGGAGGCCGGAGAGCTAATGACAAAGGGGAATCTCCCCGAGGGCCCTAAAAAGGGGCTTTCGTAGCGGGCTGGCCGGCCTCTGTGGCAGCTTGGGGCAACATTTCAGAAATACAGGCGCGCCACATTTTAAGCAAAACTAGTCATTGTTTTGTAGCGCTTTAAACATTATTTTAGTGTTTCATTACAGACGTGTTATTTATTGGTACGGAAACTGAGAACGAAGGGGCAGAAGGATAACCTGGCAAAACTAGGACAGGCCTAAGAGGCATTGCTACCCAGGCTACGCTTAGTCATGTTTTGTTTGCTCGTGAGTATCCGTGGTCTGGTTCTCTCTCATTGTGTGTCCATCACAGTCCTGGTCTGTGGTGAACACACGAGAGGAATACTTGGTGGAGAGGCCCAGCAAGGTCTCTAGTTAAGGGTGGGACAGGGTCTCCTCGTCCACACCACGCTGGAAGTCTAGGCTACTGTGAGTTTCCCAACTGTCTAGCATTGAGAATTCAGCTGTGGTCCAAGGGCACCTCCTAGCGGTAAAAACAAGCTTAGGCGGGCCGGGCGCGGCGGCTCACGCCTATAATCCCAGCACTTTGGGAGGTTGAGGCGGGCCGATCACGAGTTCAGTAGTTCGACACCAGCTTGGCCAACATGGTGAAATCCCGTCTCTACTAAAAATACAAAAAATAGCCGGGCATGGCGGCGGGCGCCTGTAATCCCAGCTACTCGGGAGCCTGAGGCAGGAGAATCGTTGGAACCCGGGAGGCGGAGGTTGCAGTGAGCCGAGATGGTGTCACTGCACTCCAGCCTGGGTGACAGAGCAAGACTCGGTCTGGAAAAAAAAAAGTTTAGGTGGATTCCCCAACTGTCACCTTCCAACAAAGAGTAGCCTTTTATGGAGATTGATGGATTGGGTTTATCTCGTGGAGCCTGCCAGGGAGATTGTCAGCCACCATTCCTCATTGTAGTGGCTCCATAATGGCTTCTCTGATACCATCAGGCACACATTCCCCAGGCTGCCTTCTTCCACCCCAGCTACTTGGATATATTCTATCCCTGAGTTCCTTTTGTTTCTCAGCCATTTCAGAAGAGGCACTGTCCTTCCGATTTTATTTTATTTTTATTTTTCAATTTTTTAAAGACAGAGTATCGCTGTGTCACCCAGGCTGGAGAGCAGTGGTGCGATCTCGGCTTACTGCAACCTCCACCTCCCGCGTTCAAGCCATTTTCCTGCTTCAGCCTCCCCAGTAGCTGGGACTACAGGTGTGCGCTACCACACCCAGCTAATTTTTGTATTTTTAATAGAGACGGGGTTTCACCATGTTGGCCAGGCTGGTGTCCACTGGCCTTGGCATCCCAAAGTGCTGGGATTACAGGCATGAGCCACCACGCCCGGCCCTCAACTGTTACTACTATTATTTTTGAGTCAGGGTGTCACTTTGTTTTCCAGGCTAGAGTGCAGTGGCACCATTATGGCTCACTGTAGCCTCAACCTCCCAGACACAAGTGATCCTCCTATCTTAGCCTCTGGAGCAGCTGGGACCACAGGTGTGGGCCACCCCATCCAGCTAATTTTTAAAATGTTTTTGTAGTGATGGGGGTCTCCCTGTGTTGCCCAGCCTGGTCTCAAACTTCTGGGCTCAAGATGGTTCCACTGCAGTCTCACAAAATGCTGATTACAGGTGTGAGCCACTGCACCCGGCTTACTATGTGCTTCTAATTTAAAACAGCACTATCCTATGTTAATATCATCTACTGTTTATGCCCAAATTTCTCCTGGATTGTTACAAATGTCTTTTTACAGTTGATTTCTTCTAATCTGGACTTAAACGTTGTACATTTGTATAAATTATGTAAATGGTGTGTTTTGAGTTGTATAGCTCACTGTGCCTTACTATTTTTCCACTAAGGGCTGTGTCGCCGCATGATACCTCACTAGTGAGTAATGCAGTCCTCCGTGGTGTACAGTCACAGATTGTACCTGTTCATCTCTGGGCATAGGACGCTCAGCTTGCTTCCAGCTCTCTGTCATTATAAACAGGGCTGCAGTGAACATGCTTAAGTATGTGCGCTAATTCTGTGTGAGAATTTGGGGGGATATAAACCCAGAGGGGGCTTGCTGGGTCATAGAGTATACGTAGAACTCACCTGTCTAAGTAGCGCCGAATTGTTCTCCGGAAAAGCTGCACCAGCAAACTCTTCCACCTGCAGCATATGAGGGGCCTTGTATCTCTGCGTCCCTCCTGTGATGACATTATCTGCTTTTCTAATTTTTGTCAGTCTGATGGATATAAAGTGATATTTCATTGTTGCTTTAATTTGTATTTCTCTGGTTACTAATGATTTTAAGCATCGCTTCTTGTCTGTTTTTTTTTGAGATGGAGTCACACTCTGTCGCTCAAGCTGGAGTGCAGTGATACTATCTCGGCTCACTGCAACCTCTGCCTGCAGGGTTCAAGCGATTCTCCTGCCTCAGCCTCCTGAGTAGCTGGGATTACAGGCATGCGCCACCACCACACCCAGCTAATTTTTGTATTTTTAGTACAGATGAGGTTTCACCATATTGGTCAGGCTGGTCTTGAACTCCTGACCTTGTAATTCGCCCACCTTGGCCTCCCAAAGGGCTGGGATTACAGGCGTGAGCCATCACGCACAGCCTTTTCTTTCTTTTTTTTTTTTTTTTTGAGACGGAGTCTTGCTCTGTCGCCCAGGCTGGAGTGCAGTGGCACAATCTCAGCTCACTGCAACCTCCGCCTCCCGGAGTTCAAGCAGTTCTCCTGTCTCAGCCTCCCGAGTAGCTGGGACTACAGGCACGCATCACCATGCTTGGCTAATTTTTGTATTTTTAGTAGAGGCGGGGTTTCACCACATTGGTCAGGCTGGTCTCGAACTCCTGACCTTAGGTGATCCACCCACCTTGGCCTCCCAAATCGCTGGGGTTAAAGGCATGAACCACTGCGCCCAGACTTGTTTTTTGTGAAAGGGTTTTGCTTTATCATGCAGGCTGAAGTGCAGTGACACAATCATAGCTCACTGTAGCCTTGAGCTCCTGGGCTCAAATAATCCTCCTGCTTCAGGAGGCTGAAGCCCTCAGGCCTCAGCCTCCCAAGTAGCTAGGACTATATGCCCACCTAATTTTTTTGTTTTTGGTAGAAACGAGGTCTCACTATGTTGCCTGGGCTATTCGAACTCCTGGCCTCAAGTGATCCTCCCACTTCAGCCTCCCAAATCACTAGGGTTACAGGTGTGAGGCACTACACCTGGCCTCTTGATTTTTCAAGTTTATGCTTCTGTAAATTTCCTGTTTATATCTTTTGCCCATCTTTCTTTTCAGGTTGCAGGCTCCTTTTTTGTTGTTGATTTGTAGGGCTTTTTCGTATATTCTAATCTCTTATTGGTCTCAAATACCATCTCTCATTCCACTAATTATTAACTCTGTCCATGGTGTCCTTCACTGAACAGAAATCCTTATTTCTTGTGCAATGAAATTAATTTTTATCTTAAAGCTGTGCTTTTGAACTTTTTTTTTTTTTTTGAGACAGCCTGTTGCCCAGGCTAGAGTGCAGTGGTGTGATCATGGCTCACTGCAGCCTCAACCTCCCGGGCTCAAGCAATCCTTCCACCTCAACCTCCCAAGTAGCTGGGACTACAGTTGGGTGCCACCATGCCTGGCTAATTAAAAAATTTTTTTGTAGAGATGAGGTTTCGCTGTGTTGCCCAGGCTGGTCTTGAACTTCTGAGCTCCAGTGATCCTCCCATCTCGCCTCCCAAAGTGCTGAGATTGCAGGTGTGATCCACTGCACCTGGCCTGCTTTTGAACTTTTGTATAAGATGTTCTTCTGTAGCCTCCTTAGTCACAAGATATTCTCCTACATTTTAGTCTATTAACGTTATGTTTTTGTTTTTGTTTTTTGGGGGATGGAGTTTCGCTCTTGTTGCCCAAGCTGGAGTGCAGTGGTGTGAGCTGGGCTCACTGCAACCTCTGCCTCCAGGGTTCAAGCCATTCTCCTGCCTCAGCCTCCCGAGTAGCTGGGACTACAGGTGTGCGCCACCACGCCCGGCTAATTTTTGTATTTTTAGTAGAGATGGGGTTTCACCATATTGGCCAGGCTGGTCTCGAACTCCGGACCTCATGTGATCCACCCTCCTTGGCCTCCCAAAGTGCTAGGATCACAGGCGTGAGCCACCGTACCCGGCCTATTAACATTATATTTTTTACCTTTTGCATTTAGATCTGGAGCCCATTTACAGCAGTGCTATCCAATAAAAATACAATGTTAGCTATGTATGTAATTTAAAAATTTCCAGCAAACACATTAAAAAAGTAACCAGAATAGTTGAAACTCACTTTAATGATACTTTTGAAACCCAATATATCTAAAATATTATTAAAACACATAATCAATATAAAAATTAAGGTATTTAAAGTTGTTGTCCTCTTCCATGCTTGATGTCTGATGTTTCAGAGCCACGGCACACTTGGTTTGGCTACATCTCAGTAGCCACACATGGCTGGTGGCTGCTGCTGTGGACAGCATGGACCTAAAGTCCACTCTTGTAGGTGATGTTAAAAATGCAAATATATTTTTCACTACATAATTAATCCTTTTTTTTTTTTTGAGACAGGGTCTCACTTTATTGCCCAGACTGGAGTGCAGTGGCATGATCTCAGCTCACTGTAACCTCTACTTCCAAGGTTCAAGCAATGCTCCTGCCTCAGCCTCCCAAGTAGCTGGGACTACAGGTACGTGCCACTACACCTGGCTAATTTTTGTAGAGATGGGGTTTCACCATGTTGCCCAGGCTGGTCTTGAACTCCTGAGCTCAAGTGACCCACTCACCTTAGCTTCCCAAAGTGTTGGGATTATAAGCGTGAACCACCATGCCTGGCCAAGTAATCCATTTTTATGTGCCATCTCTCTCCATTGATTTGTGGTGCTGGCATTTATTGTATTTTCGTGTTTAACTTGTCTCCTATCACTCACCGCCTCATTCCATCCTGTTGCCTTTCCTGGAAGTTTTTCTTTCTTCCACTCACAGCTGAAGGTGTTTTCTGACTTAATTCCTGACACTGTGCTTCCCCTCTTCTATGTCCTATTCTTAAGCAATCATGCCCTGAAGTGCTTCTGCTGCCACATTTGCAGATGCTGCTCGGAGCCTTCAGTCTCACCTCTGTGTTCACAATACCTGCCCCTTCTGAGGGACTGCTTCAACTGGCTGTCCTATTTACACTTACATATCACATTAAAATAATCATTTCTCCATTAATTTCTCCATACACATTTCCTTCTAACATTTCCAAGTATTGTTTCCCTTCAACCCCCCCGCAGGCTTGCCACCTTGGAGTGCAAATACCTAGATTCCCTGAGCACCCCCAAGGTATGACTGTCTCTTCAAACAGTGGAGAGTTTACAGTTGTATTTGAAGAAGAGATGCCTGTGTAGTGCTGATGGATTCTTCCACTTAGTCCCATGACAGATTGTTCTAGTTACATGTATCTACCTGTTTGCTGTGGAACAGTAAATCTGCCCATCTTAAGGGGGAAATTATCCTGCAGGCTCTCTGGTCTACCAGATCTCAGGTTTGGAGCCCACTCTGGGGCTATGAGGGCTAGTTCTGGGCCTGCACACACCTGACTCGGTCTTCGCCATGGCTGATGATAGTCAGGCCCGCAGTCAATGACGCTGAAGGCGGGGCTGCCTTCCTGGAAAAACGGTTGTCTGTGTGTATAGAACCAATGAGAGAACACACTCTTCCTGCTGGAGGCCACCAAGGAGTGGCCACTTCCATCAACATCGGGAGACAAACACCCTGCCCTGAAAGCTCCGATTGCCAAGCCAGAGACAAAGGAGAAGCCACCAGCTCCTTTTTAATACTTCACCAGATCCAGAAGGTAGTCTGGAATTCGAGACTGACCTGGGCAACATAGTGAGACCCCGTCTCTACAAAAAATAAACAAACTTAGTTGGGTGTGATGGTATGTGCCTGTGATTCAGGCTACTCGGGAGGCTGAGGTGGGAGGATTGCTTGAACCTGGGAGGTGGAGGTTGCAGTGAGCTTTGATTGCGCCACTGCAGTCCAGCTTGGCTGACAGAGTGAGACTCTGTCTCAAAAAAAAAAAAAAATATATATATATATATGTGTGTGTGTGTGTGTGTGTGTGTGTGTGTGTATATATAAAATCCTCTGTGTGTGTATTTACACATTTGGGCTGTAAAGTTACCTCATGGCTTCCCAGAGTGACTTCATTCTGTTGGTCAGTTTATTGGAACCTGCCACTTCTCTGATCCCTGTCTGAGCTCCCTTGATCTACTGGAGAGCAGACAGCAAGTGGGGGCAGTAAGCACCCGCTATGTGCTCAGCTTTCCACCACTGGGCTGAGCAGTGGCTGAGACTGGCTGGGGGCTGTAGCAATGCTTCCCAGTCTTCCAATTTGAAAACAGTTTAGAGACTCACAAGTGAAGAAAATTGTGCACCAGGGAAGGAGTCCTCATTGCTTTTTAACATGAATACTGCTTGGTGACATCATCCCAACCCATGGGGAACTACTTTGGTCTAAAAAGAGGCTTGGCATTGGTCAACCCAGCACACTGGAGGTCACTGTCACAGGGAAATGAGACTGGGTCAGGGAAGCTCTCAATGTGACACAGCTCTTCAAGAGCTTGGAGGCTGGGGCAGAGTGGAAACGTGAGATGCAGGAGACCAGAACCAAGGGAGAGGACATGGGCTTGGGCAGAGAGGCTTTGGTCAGGAAAGCAAAGACACCCAGAGGCAGTGAGAGAAGCTGAGCTGTTTAATCACCTCCTTGGCCAGACTCAAGGCGGTGGCTGTCCCTGAACAACACACCTTGAAAGCCATTGAGAGCAGCTGGAGATGGAGTGGCAGCTGGAGTTAGAGGGTGGGGGTGGGGAGGGAGGGCTCCTGCGCCTGTCATCTGGCACTCCTGCCCCCAGGGCCTGCTTCAGCTCTGAGAGGTTCCTGGCTGGTCCCAGGGGTGAGGAACCAGAAGGCAGAAGGCGAGTGCCCTCGCTATGGTGGGAGAATGACCCTGAGGCAGGGGCAGTCACTCCCCACATGGCCTATGTTGAGGGTGCAGCACTGTCCGCACCTTGGTGAGGGACAGAGGCACGAGGCTGGGGAAAGAGGGGAGAAGTCGGCGGGGGTGGGAGAGGGGGTTGCCTGGGTCCCACCACCAGTCTGGAATTAAACAGCAGAAGAGAAGGGCTGCCCTTGGGAACACGGACTTGTCCCCAGTGACAGTTCCTGGTGATGGGTTGACCTTGGCAACAGACCCTAGCAGCAGGCAGTTGTCCTGACAAGAGGGTGGTCCCTGTTGACTGTCCCTGGCAGTTTCCTGAACGGAGGGAAGGAGCTGGCCTGGGACCTTGCCCCCAGCTACTTGTTCTTCTTGAAGAAGCTGAAGCGTTTTTCTCGCTCTCGTTCTCTGCCGTCTTTGCTGCGGAGCACAACAGGCCCCTCAGCCCCGACAGGTGACACTGGGGGCATGGTCATGGCCCGGGTCATGCCCCGGGTGGTGCTGGGCACCACCGGCTCTTCGGGCTCTCCAGAGGCAGAAGATGCAGTGGCAATGGCTGCGTTCACCACCCGTAGCCACGAGCTCATCTCTGCCTGTGGACGGAAAGACCCTTGGTCAGCTTTAAGGATGCTCCGCTGGGGTGGCCACGGTGGACAGCAGGGAAGTGTGAGAGGAGGAGGCAGAAAGTGAGCTGACTGTTTCATGCTATTAGGAGAATGCAGCCGGCTTAGACAGGGAGTGCGGCCTGGTGCGGCTGTCACACACATCCAGTCTTACCACAAAGGACGAGACCAGGAAAGAGGGAGGACGGGGAAGGAAGGGGAGTCTGCAGCTGGAGGGTTCTGGAATGGCACGGACAGAGAGGAACACGGAGGACAGCTCACCTCATCCTTGGCCTGGAATAAATATTCTTTTCCATCCTGTAAGCTGTTGGGAGAGAGAGGCCACAGGGCAGAGCTGAGAATCTGGATGTGCCAGGTCGCTGCTGGTGAGAGCGCAATCATGACCCAACACCGGGCTGGGACATCTGGCTGCAGCCCTCGGAGCCGGACCAGACATGCTCTGCACATTCTTCAGTCTTCCCCGACTGCAGAAGCACATCCTTTCTGACTGGCCACAGAGGCAGGGGGAGCTCACTTCCACCCCAGCCTGGGCCTCCTGCTCCAGCTGCTTGCTGGCAGGCAGGGACAGCCCCCTGGAGGTCTTGCCAGATCCCTGCCTTTGGATTTCCCACCCTGGGTAATTTTTCACCTTGGCATCGGCAGCCATCAGGCCTGGGTCTTGGTTCTCCTGCTCCCCTTGGTGTGGAGACAACCAGAATCCCCGCCTCCCTCATCTACACTGTCCCCAAGTGGCTGGCCTGGTTACTCTACTCAGGGGTTCCTTACAGGAACTCCCCTCCCTCTGGACCCGACTCACGGCTCACCTGTGCCACTCCCAACTCTCCTCCCATCCCGAGAGCACTGTTCCCTGTTCCTACCCCAGCTTGAAGACGTGTTTGCGCTTTCGGTAATCAAAGGCGACACTGCCCTGGGCCCTGGCCAGGCTGACAGGCACTTCTCCGTGGTATGGCACCCCCGCACTGGCTGCCTTGGCATCCTTGTAAAAGCCGAGGCTCCCACGCCGCAGGACACAGTACACGTTCTGCCAGGACCTGCGAGGGACATGGTGCTGACTGGTTGGCCTCGGTGGCTCCTGCTACCCGGGGCCCTCTTGGGTATCCTAGGACTTCCAGCTCTGCTCCCATCTTTAGGCCATGGTCTTCACACCCTCTGGTCCTCCCCTGAGGCCCTGCTCTGGTCCCAAGTCCTACCCTTTGCCCAGAAGATGTACTTTAAAGGGCATCCCTTCCTCTATCTGGGCAGAGGCTCTGGGGAAATCCCCTCTGAGGGCAGGCTCCGGAGAGGCTGTACCTGTTGGCAGCCTTCTTCCCGAAGGCCTCCATCTCTTGCTTGCGACACAGTACCCCCTCCATCTGCTCCTGGGCAGATGGCTCTGGGCCTCGAGGAGGCAGGGTGGCAGCGTGGGCTGACTCGGTGGACCTGCTCTGGGGCATCGCAGGTGGGGCCGCGCCCCGAGTCCGGGTCTGCCTGTCTCCCCGGGGCCCATTGGCTTCGTCCCCTGGGCCAGGTCCCTAGGGGGGAAATCAGTGTCAGTGTCAAAGGATGAGATGGGAGATCCCTAACCTGGGTGCCAGGAAGCTCCGTGTCCAGGAGTTGGTCTTCCTGCCCCCAAGCTGCCCGTGAGCCTCTGCCCTCTCACATCCCATCCCCAGTACTCCCCCACCCCACTCACCACCCCTTCTGGACCCTTCGCCTCCCAGTTATCAACACCCACACTTGCAGGGGAACTCACTGGCCCTTCAGGGGAGCTGCTGTCCTCAAGTCTCTGTTGTCCCAGCAGGGGCTGCAAGAATAAGAATCTGTAAAAGGATATGCAGGGGTGGAGGGGCTACGACTCCGATGGGGGAACAGGGGACAGTGGGGTCACCTGTGAGGGCTCTCCATCTGTGCAGACTCCATTAACACTGGGGGCTTGTGTGGATGGTGGTGGCCGTAGCTGGGTTCTGGGATGACCAAAGACAACACAGGATCATTAGTCCCTGGGTGGCCTGGGCTCAGCCTCTTCCTCCTACCCCAGGCGTCCTGGCTCTCACCTGTCCCAGGTGGTGTCAGGAGCCGTCTGGCCGCCCACCAGGTCCCCTGGAGGCACACTGGCTGTGGGTTCAGGAGCAGGCGGCTGTTTCCTTCGCTCCTCCTCCTCCCTCTTTCTCTTCCGCTCCTTCTCCCGCTCCTCTAGCTGCATTCAGCGTGTAGAAAGTCGCGTGTAAGAGGGCCAGGGAAATAGGGAGAGCTGAAATGTCTCAACTCTGATTTGATGAAATATGATAAAAGGAGAACAGAATTCGAGAAGACGGTGGGGACAAGAGACAAAATGGGAGAAGGTGTCTCAGCCTCACCCAGGGGAACTGACACCTCCTAAAGGTGTGGTGACAACGGCACGCTCAGCTCACATCTGGGAGCCACTGGTACAGTGGCAAGAGAGAAGACATGTCTTCTCCAAGCAGAAGCAAGCATGGGTCGGGGGAGCAGGTTGGGGGTGGGCATCTGGGGTCGTGTGTCCCTCACCGCAGTAAGCTTCTCTAGCGCACAGAATCGTTCCTCCCAGGCCACTGCTGACTTCTGGAAGGCCTCGTGCCGCTTGATAAGGCTCTCAACTTCATCAACCGTGCAACCCAGCTCAGCGCTGCGCACCAGCGGCTCCTGGCTGCAGAGCCAGGCCTCTGCCATCCCTGCATCTCTTCCAAACACGAGCACCTCCAAAACTGGTGGGATCAGGGGTCACAGGAAGATGGTGGGTCAGAGTGGCCACTGGCAGGGCACAGTGGCCATGGCAACCTCAAGAACAGGGACACAGAGAAAGCCACTGCCCCAGAGCTGTGCCAGGCAGCGCCAAGGTTGGACATCGTGAGTTTCACACCCAGGGTTCCTGGTCTCACCTACTCTGGAAACCACAGGGTGCAGAATGCCCCCCCCTCCCCACAGCACCTGGGGCCCCCTCAGCAGCTCACCCAGCTGAAGCCAGTCCATCTTCTCCTGCCACTTCTCGGCCGTCTCCTGGCGCCGTGCCTGCAGCTGAGACAGCTTCTCTGAGATCTGGGGGGCAGAGATATGAGTTAGCACCAGGATGTGAGGTCTTTCCAGGGCCCCTGGGGAGTCACCCAGGGCGACAGATAATTTCTTTCTTTTTTTTTTTGAGACAGAGTTTCACTCTTATCGCCCAGGGAATGGTGTAATCTCAGCTCACTGCAACCTCACTGCCTCCCAGGTTCAAGCAATTCTCCTGCCTCAGCCTCCGAGTAGCTGGGATTACAGGCACCCACCACCATGCCTGGCTAATTTTTGTGTTTTTAGTAGAAATGGGGTTTCACCATGTTTCATCACAGCCTAGCCACACAACCCTTGGAGGCCAGGCTGGTTTCGAACTCGTGACCTTAGGTGATCTGCCCGCCTGGGCCTCCCAAAGTGCTGGGATTACAGGCATGAGCCACCATGCTTGGTCCAGGACCAGTGATTTCTGATGTCAAAAGGCAGACGGTTCTCACATTTCCAGAATGCAAGAAACCCCTGAATGGCACTGAGGGGAGAGAATGAAAAATTTCTTGCAAAGAAAGAATGAGAGGAAGCAGAAAGCTGCCAAGAAGTCAGCGTTCAGCACTGCCCAGTGAGAATGGCCCGGCCACCCGGGCCTCACCCACCTCCTCGGCCGCATAGTGGCTCCTGGCCAGCAGCTCCTTCCCCATGTCGATGCAGGAGGAGAAGCGGTCCGCCCGGGCCTCTATCTCTGCCTTGATGCCTTGCTGGTTCTTGATGACTAGATCCGCGGAGGACACATCCCTGGGGGGAGGCAGAAACAGCATCATCTGCTGCCCACAGTCCCATCACAGCCCAGCCACACAACCCATGGAGGCCCCGGGCCCTAGGGTTCTCACCGGGGACGCTCCTGGGCATCCATCTGCAGGTTGACCTCATCCATCCAGAGCATCAGTTCCCGGACAGCCTTGAAGAAGCGGAACTTGTCCGTGGTGTCCAGCAGCAGCTGCCGGCGGGCGGCAGAGCTTCCCTGAAGCTGAGCCCAGGCCTCAGCCACGGCCTGCATGTGGCGGCCGATCTCCTCAGCCTTGTCTCCAGCATATGCCTTCTGGAGCCGGTGGCCATCGTCCTGCACCTGCTGGACCTGTGGGGCCCCGGGTCAGAGTCAGGCAGAGCAGGGGACTCCAAGGAGCCGCAGCCTGCCTCAGTTCTGGCTGCCCCTCTCACCTCCTGCTGCCTGTCTCACAGCCAAAGCAGCAGGGGGAGGAGCCAGGGAGTGGGGGTGCTGGGAAAGATGAAGGCAGGTGCTTGGCCACACTCTGCCCTATTGGGTCTCATCTGGGAACCTGGGCTTAACTTGGGGAGGATCTGGAAAAGGGCCATTGGCCAGTTGAACTTTCAGAGGCCTGTCTAGGATGTTATGGACCTTGGAGATTGGTAGAACGAGACACTTAGCCTGAAGAGGGGATTCAGGCAGGGGCTGATGGGTTTTAGTGGTTGAGGGAAGGATCCATGCTTACTGAGTGTGGGCCTAGAGCTCAAGCCTGGGAAGCACCAACAGGCAGATTTAGCAGAGCATGAAGAGTCTCCTGGCCACTGGGAACCCCTGAAGACATCATGGGCTCTCAAGGGGGCTTGTCATTAAAAGTGTGAATGCAGTGGCTAGATGTCCCCTGCCAGAGATAGTTTCTTTCTTTTTGAGACAAGTTTCGCTCTTGTTGCCCAGGCTGGCGTACAGTGGTGTGTACAACCTCTGCCTCCCAGGTTCAAGTGATTCTCCTGCCTCAGCCTCCTGAGTAGCTGGGATTACAGGCATGCGCCACCAGGCCCAGCTAATTTTGTATTTTTAGTGGAGACAGGGTTTCTCTATGTTGGTCAGGCTGGTCTCAAACTCCCAATCTCAGGTGATCTGCCCTCCTCGGCCTCCCAAAGCGCTGGGATTACAGGCGAGAGCCACCGTGCCCAGCCAAACAGAGATGTTTCCTTGGAGCAATTTCCTCATCTCGAAATGGCCCTCCAAAGGGTGCCATCCTCCCAGCATCTCTGAGCTCTGCCCTAGCTCCTGGGAACGCTCCCCGGCATTTCCCCCTTGGCCTCCTCTAAGCCTCCCCCACCTCCGCATGCTTGGGTCAGACCTGGGCGCTGAGGGCCTGGATGTCGTGCTCGTAGGCACAGTGTCGGCGCTGTAGGGCCTCGGCAGCGTTGAGGTCGCGGCCAGTCCCGTCCGGAAGCTGCTGCTGCTTGTGCTGCACCCGCGCCAGGGCTTGGCGTGCCCCGTGCAGGAAGCGCTGCAGCTCGTATGCCGCGGCCAGCACCTGACCCCGCGTGTCCAGCAGCTCAAGCAGGTCAGCCCAGGCTTCGTTGAGACTGTCCTTCCACTCGGCCACAGTGGCCCGTGCGGCATGGCCCCCAGCAATGAGCCCATTGGCCAGTGCATTGGCGCTATCTACGCGCTCCTGACCGATGGTGCTCGTGTCCCGGGAGAACTCTCGGAATTTGTCTCGGAGCATCTGGTAGAGGAAGCAGATGGACAGACCATGCTGTGATGTTGGGGGATGTGGTCCCTGCCTGATGGGGCGAGTCCTCCACTCCAAACTCAGAACCCACCTCTCCCCGCTGGCCACAGGGCCGGGACAGGTTTCCCCCCGGTGGTTAAGGAGCAGGCATGGTTGCTTCCCACTGACCCTGTATTCGACAGGCGCCCTCCACCCCCGGCAAGGGGGTTTCGAGGTGCTTGGGACCCTCAGGCCTCAGACAAGAATCCCCTAACTATGGCCCATATTTCTGTACGACAGAGGCTCCAAGCCCCCAAACCGTGGAGGGGATCATACCCCATTTTGTTGAATTCTGTTGAAAAGTGTGAGTGATAATTTCCTATTTGCCCTTGTCTCAGCTCAGCTTCATGTCCCCTTTCTGCACAATTCTTCAAATTGTGTGTGTGTGTGTGTGTGTGTGTATTTAGAGATGGGGTCTTGCTCTGGAGTCCACTAGCGCAATCACTGCAGCGTCGACCTCCTAGGCTCAAGAGATCCTCCCACCTTAGCCTCCTGAGTAGCTGGGCCTACAGTCCTGCACTGCCGTGCCTGGCTAATTAAAAAACATTTTTTTTGTAGAGATGGGGGTCTCACTATGTTGCCCAGGCTGGTCTCAAACTCCTGAGCTCAAGTTATCCTCCTGCCTCAGCCTCCCAAGGTGCTAGGATTACATATGTGAGCCACCATGCCCAGCCTCTTCAAATCATATACCTCAAAATCAGGAGGGCAGTGCCTGCTTAGCCTGGTCTTGTCTCCTGGCCCCCCAGTGCTCTGCCTGCGACCAGCTCCTAGTCTCCCTGTGGGTCCTCCACTCTTCCCATGGCTGATCTGAGCTGGGTGCTCTCCCTACACTCACAGTCACATGCTCATAGTCCTGGCCCAGCTCGTGGGAGGCCGCCACGACCTCGCGCTCCTGGATCCACTGCTCTAGGTCATCCAGCTCGCGGCGGAGCTGGCACAGCCGGAGGTGCTCCTGCAGGCGCTCCCGCCGCTCTCCCGCCAGCTCCTTCAGGCCGGCATACAGCTTGTCCACCTGGGCTTGGCGGATGGATATCCGCGTGCTGCAGAAAGAGTGGGAGAGGCACTGTGGGACTTAGGGGTGTAGCTCTGACTTCCGGCCTGTTCTGTGGAGCCCTGTCCCTCAGGGCTCCCAACAGCTCGCCCACCCTGCACTCCAGCTTTCTAGGAGGCTCCATGCACACAGCACTGAAGGCTCCACATTCCCTGCACCTTCCTGTTCCTGCAGCCAGCTCCTCCCCTAGGCTGGGCCGGGCTGCCGCTGCACCCACCTCTCTGGGTGCTCATGGTCAATCATGTCCTGGCTGCTGGCTGCCAGCTGGTGGATGGTCTGCGCGTAGTCGGCCAGGGCTTGCTCCAGCACCTGGTGCTTCTTCACCTCTGCCTGGGCACTCAGCTCATCCTGGGGGAAGGGACGGTGGGAGGGGGACAGTGGCATCAAGCAGCGGGTCGGGGGAGGGCAGAACTGGCCACATACACCAGGCTGTGTCCTGGCCCTCACCTTAGCCTTCTCCTGGCCCATCATGTGTAATTCCTGCTCGCCCATCCAGGCCTCCGCCTCAGCAGCATCACGGTAGAACTGCTGGGCTCGCAGGGCCTCCTCGAGTCGCTTCCCTCGAAGTTCCAGCTCGTGGCCCAGGCGTTTCCACATTTCCTGCAGCTGGGCCAGCTCTGGGCCTGCTGCTGCTGCACCTAGAGCACGCTGCCGCTCCCTCAGGTCCGCGATCCGGGGCTCATGGCCCTGAATCTCCTTCTGCAGAGTCTGCCCATGGCCACAGAAGAGAAAATGCTGAAAGGCCTGCCGCAGCCCCACATGCTCCTGGAGACCACCCTTCACCCCGTGCCTCTCTCCTTCCTGGGTCCTCTGCTCCCTCTCCTAGCTGGGGGTGCGATGGTAACACGCCTCAGCCCCCCAGCCCCCACTATGTCCCACTGAGAGGACCCACCCTCCTGAGGTGAGGAAAGACAGCCACTGAAGTCCAGGGTTACACTCAGCATTGAGGGGGGCCTGGTCTTAAGAAAAAACACACGTCCAAGTCTGGGGAGGCTCCTGGGAACTTCTCTTTTGCCTTCAGCCTCTGCCTCACCTGGTTTTTCTTCATGAGAAGCTGGACACTGGGTAGGTCCTTGCCATGCTCCATGGAGCTGGCCATGGGCAGCCGCTCTGTCACCCACAACTGGAAGAGGAAGAGGCGGTCAGTGGAGGCCCAGAGGGCAAGGCAAAAGCACCAGGGACTTTTAGTGGGAGTGGGGACACCTGGGGCTACCTCCATGTGTGTAGGGAACGGTCATCTCTGGTTCTGGGGGGCATCCCCAAGTCTCCCTAGAGGGGACATGGTCAATGCCAAAGAGAAGAGGGAACAGAGCCCTGCTGGCATCTCCCTGGCATTGAGGAGGGAGGCTGGAAAGCCACGTGGCTGGGGGCAGCTTGCTGTCCTTGGCCCCAGTGACTCACAATCTCATCCTCCACGTCCCGGTGGAACTGGTGCTGCTCGCGAGAAGCCTGCAGGCGCCGGCAGCGTTCCTGCATGGGCTGGCACAAGGCCCTGAACTTCTCTTCCACAGCCCTCGAGGTCCTCTCCACCTCCCCTGCACCCTGGTCCTCCTGGGCCAGCGCTTTGGCCTGGGCCTGAATTGCCTCCACCTCCTTCTCTCTCACAGCCATCTCCCATTCCAGCATCTGCAAACCGCCAGGAGGAAGGACATGTTAGCTCTGCATTTCCGCCTTCACGCCCAGCAGAGACACCAGTCTCTATCCAGCCCACTGTGGCTGCTTATCACTGCAGCTCACCCAGGGAGAGCATCCCCTCGTGGGCTGGATCAGTGGATCTCCAACTTTATACACACGAGAGTCCAAGGGCAGGGGGTGAAAGAATCTCTATTGGGTACTGTGCTTACTACATGGGTGATGGGTTCAGTTATGCCCCAAACTTCAGCATCACACAATATAACCTTATAACAAACCTGCACCCACACCCCCAAATCTAAAAGACTGAGATTAAAAAATCCAGGGTAGTGTGATAACTGTGCCCATTATCAACTCATTGTCTCTCCATCCCCAATCCATCATGGCCCTGCTTTGAGACACTGGAACTGGTCCCTGAAAACATTCCTCCTTTGCCAGCGGGCACAATCTAGACCTTGTCAGCAGAGGGCGCTGGAGGGACACCACAATGCCTAGCAGATGAGGGGCGTGCCACGGTTCCAGCGTGTTTTCCTTCCTCCTACAGCAAAACTGTCCACAGTGCGCAAGAGATTCGGTGGCTCTGAACTCTCTGGCAAGTTTTGCTGCACTCCAGTGGCTACTTCCTGCTGGTCAGCCTTGGCTTGCTGGCTTCAGACCTGCTCTGGCCTGTGATACCCCAGCAAATTTCCAGGCCATTCAGTAGGCCTCTGCCCTCTCCAAGGAGGTCTGAGACTCAGCCATCTTGCTCCTTCCTGGAGGACTCCTCCACCCCAGAGGTGTCAGCTGCTCCCTACACTTCCCATTCTGCATTCTTTAGAGCTGGGACCAGTAAGTCCAGCCCACTGCCTAGCCTTATAAAGTTTTTATTGGACCACAGCTGCACCCCTTTTTAAAAATTTTTTTGAGACAAGTCTCGCTCTGCCACTTAGGCTGGAGTGCAGTGGCACAGTCACAGCCCACTGCAGCCTCGACTTCCCAGGCTCAAGCAATCTTCTCACCTCAGCCTCCAGAGTAGCTGGGACTACAGGCACACACCACCACCACGCCCAGCTATTTTTTGTATTTTTTTGTAGAGATGGGGTTTTGCCATGTTGCCCAGGCTGGTCTCAAAGTCCTGGACTCAAGGGATCCGCCCACTTCGGCCTCCCAAAGTGTTGGGATTACAAGTGTGAGCCACCACACCTGGCCATACCCTTTATTTTACGTATAATCCACAGCTGCTTTTACCTTACAAGGGTAAAAGACCTTTGTAGGGCTGTGACATAGACCTTATGACCCACAAAGCCCCAAATATTTACTATCTGGCGCTTTACTGAAAAAATTTTCTAACCCCTGCTGTAGAGTTCTCTTTACCACCTTTTCCTAATTCATACTTCTTTTTTTTGAGACGGAGTCTCGCTCTGTCATCCAGGCTGGAGTGCAATGGCATGATCATGGCTCACTGCAACCTCTGCCTCCTGGATTCAAGCCATTCTCCTGCCTCAGCCTCCCAAATAGCTGGGATTACAGGCATGTGCCACCACACCCAGCTAATTTTTGTATTTTTAGTAAAGATGGGGTTTCATCATGTTGGCCAGGCTGGTCTTGAACTCCTGACCTCAAGTGACCCACCTGCCTCGGCCTCCCAAAGTGCCAGGATTACAGGTGTGAGCCACCGTGCCTGGCCTAATTAATATTTCTTTTTACTGAAGTTCTCATCTTCAAATTATTAGTGGGCCTGTCTCCTAACTCTAATCCTGACTGTGACATATTCCTAGAGATTCTGATACTGGCTGCCCAGAGAAATGACTCCGGGAAATGCTACTGAAGGTGTTATCTGCCAGGCCTTAGCTGGCCTCCCAAATCTTGAAAGCTTCAGACCCCTTCCTTTCTTCTGCTATTCACCATCCCCATCAAAGGCCCACAGCACACCTGCTGCTTCTTGAGCAGGATGTTGACGCTGGTGAGGTCCTTGCCGTAGTCATCCGAGTGTAGCTGGGCCTGCAGGCTCTCCAGCCAGCTCTCCAGGGCACAGCAGCTCTGGGCAAACAGCTCAGCTCGGTTGGCATCAAAGAGGCTGCGGGCCTTGGCTTGGGTGGTGGTCTCCAGCTCATCCCAGCGCCTGTGCAGGTCCCCCAGCTTCTCCGACACCAGGGCTTTCAGCTCTGGCTTCTCAAGAGTCAGCTCTCGCCCTTCCTGGAAGGCAAGACAGAGAACGTCAAAGTGCCCAAATTAGCTTGAACTTTAGAGGCTGAGAGCACGGGCAGTAGAGACCTGAAGTGTGGGCAATAATTCCAAGTCCTTGTGTGTTCTCATTGACATACTCTTCGCAGAGGTTTAAGATCCCTTCTAAACCGCTGTTCCCTTACCGCTGATGAACCCCACTCCTCTTCAAGACCCAGCTCAAAGAGCATTTCAATGAGGAAGCCCTTGCAATCTCTCTTTAGTTTGGGTTCCTTGGTGCCTGCGGTTTCTGGCACCACACTGCACATTGACTTATTTGCCATCGTTTTGTATTTCTCAACTCATTACTCTTCACTTCATTGATAGCAAGTGAGTCCCACCTGGTTTCCCCACTTCCAGCTTTTCTGCTTGAGGATTTTTGCGTCTGGGGTGGTGAGGGAAGTGTGCTCCCTTGAACTGTGTGGAAGGCAAATTGGAAGAGCCACGGAGTTAACGAGCCCAGAAGCAGCCCTCAACCAGTGAGACAGGGAGCTGATGGATAAATACGCAGCATCCAAGTGCTGTGGCTGTGCGGGTGCTGTGTTCTGTGTTTCATCTACACCCCCACAGAGTGCCCCATGAGGGTTGGGCTCCCGCTGCCCATGGGGGTAACTGGCATGACTTCTGTCCCTTCTCATCGCTCCATTCCCCTACTGATGCTTCCCGGGGTCACCTCCCTAGAATCATTACTTCTGGGTCTGCTTCTAGGGGAACACAAACCCAGACACTGCCTTCAGGCCATTTTGCAGGTGGCTGTGGCTGTCGGGATGAAGAGCATCAAAGGCTAGCACTGCCTGGGTAGCTTCACAACCTTAAGCACAATCCACACTTGGAAGCACACGCATGTGGTGGTCAGGGTGTTCCGGGCTTCTCTCCCACCTCTTCTTCCCTGGGGCCCTGCACACATTCTGTGCTGCTGCCAGACTCGCTCACCCCCTTGCTCCCAAACAGGCACTGCCTACCACTGGTTTTCTGTTTGGTTTTCTCTACCTGGAAACATCTTTTCCTCAATATCTCCACTTGTCCAAATTCTACTCATCCGCCATGGACTGCCCTGGATGTTGCTGCTTCTAGAATTTCCATATCTCCTCTCTCCTTATTCCCCAGGCTTCAGCAGGGCCACTCTCACAGCACTCATCAGATTCTTCTCTGGATTCTATTTAGCTACCTGCATATATGCCTCATATCCTGACTACAGCGTTATTCCTTCAGGGTGGAGCCTACCAGGGGATCCCTTTCGGACCCCATGCAGTGCCTAATACAATGCTTTGGATATAGTAGTACCAAGTAAATATTTGCTGAATGAATGGAAACAATTGAAAGCACACTGGTCTCCTTTTGTCCCAACCGTCATGCCCTTGGGGGAAGGAAAGTGTCTTTTCGTAGACCTTGCAGTGCCTCACAGACTGTTGAGCGCATACCATGTTCTGTAGGGATACTTGCGGAGCAGATATAAAACTTTATATGTCCTTGGCTCTTGAGGAAGAGCTAGGTGGAAGACCAAGAACCAGGGACAGTAAGACTCGAAAATAAGGACTGGCAGACTACATACAGCCCATGAGGTAATCTGGCCCACTGCCTGTTTTTACAAATAAAGTTTTACTGGGAAACAGCCATGTTCATTCATTCACCTATTTTCTGCGGCTGCTTTTGCACTACAACGACAGAGATGAGTAGTTGTAGCAGAAACTGTTTGGACTGCAAAGCCTCAAATATTGACCATCCAGGCCAAGCCCTTTCCAGACAAGGTTTGCAGAGCCCACTGAAGAGCGCCATCCTGCTTTGAACTCAGGAACAGTTATGGTGTTAAATCCAAGCTGCAGTTTGGCTACCTACTAATTTGTACTTTATCAAGGTTCTGGACTCACTGTCCCACTCTCTGTCTCCAACAAAGACGTTTGTTTCTCAGGCCATAACTTTCCACCGTGGAGCTGTGGCACCAGAAGCCCCACAGTCTCTAACCATGACGAAAACCACGTCCTGGAGCCAGGCCCTCCCCTGCACGGTGGGGGACTCTGCCGAGAGGCAGCCCCCACAGCACCACTCACCTTGTCCACCTTGTCCAGCCAGTCTTTGTTGGCAGCCAGCTCGGCCATGAACGCCTGGTGCTTCTGCCACTTGGTATGCAGGTTGCGGGCCTCGTCGTAGGACACGTCCTGGGCTGTTAGCATCTTCTCATCAATCCAGAGCTTCAGCTGGACCAAACGTAAAACAGGGACAAAGGAGAGGGGGCATTTCCAAGGGAGGGGAGAGGGGGGCATAAAAGCAGGGCCACAGTGAGCCAGGAGAAGTGGGCACCTTGGGAAGAAGCATGAAGGGGCTCACAGTCTCTGGTGACCTTGTGCTGGACTTATTCTAGGCTCAAGGTGGGAAAGAGATGGCTAGGGAATATCCCGGAGCCCCAGGGAGCCTCACCTCGTGACAATCTTGCAGGAAATGCTGCTGCTCCCGGTTGTCCCGAAGACGGCCCAGAAACTGCTGTGCTGCGTCTTGATTCTTCCTGTGCCTGGAATGACACCCTCTTGTGAAACCCTGGAATTTGCTGTAAAAGGGCTGTGACCCTTTGGCTAACCTAGGGGCCTCCATTTCTTCTAGGGGAATAACGCCTTCCAGGAGCACGAGGTTACCTAGGAATCCTGACTTCCTTTTGGCCCTGGTTGGGGGTAGAACCTCCCAGCCCTCTCCAACCACTTGGTTCTTCCCCTCTACTTCTCCGTCAGCTCCTACCCCATCTGTGCGTTTCCTGTGCCACATTCATCTTTGAGGCCACCCTGTTTCCCAGATTTCCCCCAGGACCCCTAATTCATGGACCGCCTCATCAGACCTCCTCTCGATGGAGTCTGCCTTTTCCCGAATCTTGTCGGCATGGATGTTGCCTTCAGACACCAGCTGGCGCCCAGCCTCCAGGAGCCCGTGGATCCGTTCCCCATTGGCATCCATGGTGCTCATGAAGTCCTCCAATTTTTTAATGGCAGCATCAGCAGCCTGGAGTGTCCCTGGCATCTCCGTGTGAGACAGAACATATTCCTGCGTGGGAGTGGTGACATTCAGCTCATTTTCCCCAGCACAATTCACCCCCTTAGGAGGGACCCACCCAGGGGCAAATCTGAGAGGTAGGGGCCAACCCACAGACAGGGAGGGTAGCCAGGAGAACTCTGAAGACAGGGAGGCTGCCAGCCAGTGTGGGAGTCTCAGAAAGTCACAGGGAAGCTGGGTGGGAAGGACTTTCCACTCCCCAGCCCAAATCCTGTTCTATCTCACTTCTAGCTCCTGATTCCATTTCTTTAACAGTTACACGACAAACTGGGTTTTCTATTTCTTCTAAAGTCAGTTTTAGTAAATTATATTCACATTTTTTTCATTCCCATTTTTCTTTCTTTTTTCCTTTTCTTTTGTGAAACAGGGTCTCATTCTATGGCCCAGGTTGGAGTGCAGTGGTATGATCATAGCTCACTGCAGCCTCAAACTCCTGGCTCAAGTGATCCTCCAGCCTCAGCCTCCCCAGTAGCTGGGACTACAGGCATGCATGACCATGCCCAGCTAATTTTTTTTTTCTTTTTGTAGAGATGGGGGTCTCACTATGTTGCCCAGGCTGGTCTCAAACTCCTGAGCTCAAGTTATCCTCCTGCCTCAGCCTCCCAAAGTACTGGGATTACAGGTATGAGCCATCCTGTCTGGCTCCCATTTTTCTTTATAAAAAATTCTTCTATTTTCTTAAATTTTTTTTTTTTTTGGTAAAGACAAGGTCTTGCCATGTTGCCCAGGTTGGTCTGGATATTCTCAGCCTCAAGTGATCCTCCCACTTTGGCCTCCCAAAGTGCTGGGATTTCAGGCCTGAACCACTGCACGGCCCCGTTTTGCTAACATGTCCTTCCTGCCCATCCCGCTCCTTCACATTTCCCCGGGTCCCTACTTTGCTCTTCCTCCTGGTTGGGACTTTGCCTGGACTTTCACCTGGCTGCTGAGTACGCCCTCAGCCTGACGAGCATCCCGCAGGAATCCCTGGAAGCCGTGGGCCTGGGCCAGGCGACTTTGCCGGCTCTCCCACATTCGGCCCAGCTCCTCCCAGCCAGTTCCCAGGGCCTCCAGTCGCTGTCGTAGGAAGAGGCACTGGGGGTCAGCCTGGTCCCGGGTCACCTCCTCGCCCAGGGCTCGCAGCCGGCTGTACTCGCTCTGGGCCCGCTCCACCTCTCCCCGAAGGGCTGCATGTTGGGCCAGGAGGGCCTCTGCCTCAGGCAGGGTGGCTGGCCCTTCTTCAGAGGCCACAGCAGTCTGAGTACGGCCTAGCCAGGCCTGGAAGTCATCCAAGCTGCGCAGGAAGTCCTGCAGCCGCCGCGCCTCCCCCAGCGACTCTTCTCGACGCCGCATGGTGGCCCTGAGGTCCTCCCAGCCGGTCTGCACCTCTCTGAGCCGGGCGTTGATGGCCGCTGCCTGAGCGGGATGGCCGGCAGCCAGGGCATTTGCCTCTCGAGTCAGTTCACCGACCCGGGAAGCAATGGCCTCCAGGTCCCGCTCCGTGCCAGCCAGCTTGCGCTGCAGGGCCAGCACCCCAGCCAGATCGTTGCCTAGGCCCTGGGTGGACTCGATGACCTTGGTCTTCTCTCTCATCCAGGCCTGGGTCTCCGTACACTCTAAGTGGTAGTTCTGGATGCTCAGGGCTGAGGTCAGAGCTGCCTTCTTACCGTCTGCCAGGGACCGAAACTGCTGCCACCTGAGAGCAGGGGGAAGGTTCAGCTTCCTGCCCTGGCCAGGCCTATTTGGAAGCTTCTTCCCTGCTTCTCTCTCCCTTGGTATCTCCCCTTGACTCCTCCCTTTCTGGCCAGCAGCTGCTTCAGACTACCTTGACTCCCTCCCTCGTCTCTTTGATCCTTTTTCCTTTCCCAACGTATTCCAGACTGGTTTGCTTCCTCCTTGGTAGCCACTCTGCCAGGCTCTACCAAACCTGCCTCCCACTGCCATCCCCATTGCTTCATTTCTCTGTCAGTTTCCCAGTCCTGCCCTTCCAAGCCCACCTGTGGTTGAGCTGCTCCTGGGTGTTGACAATGCGGTCCTTGCCTGGGGGGCTGGCCTTCAGTAACTGCTCGGCAACGTCATTCACCGCGGTGATTTGTGCTGCAAGGGTGTTCATTTCAGGCTCCAGGGTCTCAAACCTGAGAGGGTGGAAGAGTCAGGCGTGAAATGTGGGAGGCAGCACTGTGCCCAGTCTACCTAAGTCCACCTCTCTTAGACACCCAGGAGGGTGTCTCCTTCACCAGGAGGCTTATCTGCAGGAGTCTCTGTGCCTCTCAGCCTATGAGGTTCATAGTATCTGTGGGTCAAGGGAGGAACCCCCAACTCCCCCAAAACAAGCAGAATAACTATTATCGCTAGAACTGCTCAAAAGATGGTGAAAGGTAAAGGTCAGGAACATACACACAAGTCAAACTAGACCCTGGCATGGGGCCAACCCTTTTTCGGATCCTCTGAGCCTCCTGGGACTTCCCGCTTAGCTGCCTATCTGGGTCTCATCCCACTAATATGTGTTAGAAAATGAAGTAATAACCAAAAATATTGGTCTGGGTGATGAAAATGTGAAGGATAACTTCTTCCAGGGACATTTTATGTTTTGTTTTTGTTTTTGAGACGGAGTCCCGCTCTGTCACCCAGGCTGGAGTGTAGTGGCGTGATCTTGGCTCACTGCAACCTCTGCCTCCTGGGTTCAAGCAATTCTGTGCCTCAGCCTCCTGAGTAGCTGGGATTATAGGTGCCCGCCACCATGCCCAGCTAATTTTTGTATTTTTAGTAGAGATGGGGGTTTCACTATCTTGGCCAGGCTGGTCTTGAACTCCTGACCTCATGATCCACCCTCCTCAGCCTCCCAAAGTGCTGGGATTACAAGTGTGAGCCACCTCGCCTGGCCGGCATTTTATGTTCTAATAGGGCAGGGTTTGCAAATGTTTTCTGTAAAGGGCTCAACAGTAAATATTATAGGCGTCATGAGCCATGCAGCTGCTGCAGCAACTATTCAGCCCTGCTGCTGTAGCCTGAAAGTAGCCACGGGCGATATGCAAAAAGAGTGTAGCTCTCTTCCAATAAAGCAGAAACAGGCAGCAGGCTGGATTTGGCCCAAGGGTTGTAGTTTGTTAACCTCTACATTAGGATACCTTGAAAACTAAAAAAAAAAATAATTACATTTTTATTTTTATTTATTTATTTATTTTGAAACAGGGTCTTACTCTGTCACCCAGGTTGGAGTGCAGTGGCATGATCTCAGCTCACTGCAGCCTCGACCTCTGGGCTCAAGCAATCCTCCTGCCTCAGCGTCCCCAGTAGCTAGGACTACAGGTGCCCACCACCATGCCTGGCTAATTAAAAAAAAAAATGTGTAGAGGTGGAGTCTATGTTGCCCAGGTTGGTTATGAACTCCTGGACTCAAGTGATCCTCCTGCCTTGGCCTCCGAAAGTGCTGGGATTACACGTGTGAGCCACCAGGCCCAACCTAATTACATTTTTTTAAACACCAGGAAATTTGATTATACATTGATCATAGATCATATCAAGAAATTCCTAATTTTGGCCGGGCACGGTGGCTCAAGCCTGTAATCCCAGCACTTTGGGAGGCCGAGACGGGCGGATCGCAAGGTCAGGAGATCCAGACCATCCTGGCTAACATGGTGAAACCCCGTCTCTACTAAAAAATACAAAAAAATAGCCGGGCGAGGTGGCGGGCGCCTGTAGTCCCAGCTACTCGGGAGGCTGAGGCAGGAGAATGGGGTAAACCCGGGAGGTGGAGCTTGCAGTGAGCTGAGATCCGGCCACTGCACTCCAGCCTGGGCGACAGAGCGAGACTCCGTCTCAAAAAAAAAAAAAAGAAATTCCTAATTTTGTTCTATGTGATAATGGTTCTATAAATTTTTTTTAAGATTTATTATTGAATAAATGATTTGAAGATTTATTCTGTAAATAAAGCTATTTTAGTGTTTCTGTCTAAAAGGCTTATAACTTCAAAGCCTCAGCTATTTTAAGTCCACACAGACGGCCGGGCGCGGTGGCTCAAGCCTGTAATCCCAGCACTTTGGGAGGCCGAGACGGGCGGATCACGAGGTCAGGAGATCGAGACCATCCTGGCTGACACGGTGAAACCCCGTCTCTACTAAAAAATACAAAAAACTAGCTGGGCGAGGTGGCGGGCGCCTGTAGTCCCAGCTACTGGGGAGGCTGAGGCAGGAGAATGGCGTGAACCCGGGAGGCGGAGCTTGCAGTGAGCCGAGATCCGGCCACTGCACTCCAGCCTGGGCGACAGAGCAAGACTCCGTCTCAAAAAAAAAAAAAAAAAAAAAAAAAAAAAAGTCCACACAGACAATTTCAAAATAATATATCGTAAGTACGAATGCTTCCTTGTATTTCTTAAAGGGTGCACCCTGAAGAATGTAGGAGGGACATGCTAATATTGGGGATTTGATTTTTAAAAGGGCAGAGAATCAAATAAAGCAAGATATTGGCAATGATTGAATCTGGGTGATGGGTATAGAGAGGTTTGCGGTGAAATGTCTCTACTTGTGAGTATGGTTAACATCTTTTGTTAAAACTAGAAACGGACAACCATTAAGACTCAAAGGGGTGAGGCAGGCAGTTTATGGAGGGACTCACCACCCACATCCTGGCCCCCACCCTGCCTCCCAAGGCCAGTCCCACTGGGAGCCTGAGGGGCCTACCTCTGCTGCACCACCTCCAGGTCCTCCAGGCGCTCAGGCAGGGCCAGCCCGTTGAGCCACTGCTCCTTCTCCTCCACCCAAAGCCCGCAGGCCCCGGCCTCGCTGAGCATGGTATAGAGCGCTAGGGCTGCCTCCAGGGCCCGAGCTCGCTTGCCTGCCCGGGCCTGCAGCTCCTCGTAGTGCCGCTCCAGGGTGGGCACCCGACCCTGCACCTCGGGCGTGCGGCTCAGTGCGGGAGGCAGGGCTGCTGCCTGTTCCCTCAAGGCGTCCAGGGTTGGCCGGTGGCTTCGGATCTCCTCCTCCAGGGCCCGATGCTGCCTGGCTAGAGCCTGCGTGGAGAACTCGTCGTGACCCAGCTCGGGGCTGGACACCAGGCGCAGTGCGTCTACCAACCAGGCCTCCATGTCGTTTGCATCGGCCTGGAACTGGTAGAGGCTGGCAGCTTGGGCCAGCCGCTGGGCACGCTCCTCGGCCAGGGCCTCTAGCCGCTCCCACTGGGCTTGGAGCTCAGCTGCACGGGCAGAGGCCTGGCTTGCCCCAGGGTGACCCTCGGCCACCAACTGCTGACCCTGCTCCAGGGTGAGCTTCAGGGGCCCCAGCCGGCCGCTCATCTCACCCCGCAGGGCTGTGTGCTTGTTGAGCAGGCGGAGGACACCGGTCAGGTCCCGGCCCGTGTCGGCTGAGGCCAGGAGGTGCTGCTGCTCCCGCACCCAGGCCTCAGCTTCGCCCACCTCCCAGAGGAAACGCCAGAGCCGCCGTGACTCCTCCAGCCGGGCCCGCCGCGCCGCTGCCAACTCACACAGTGCCTCATAGCTCTGCTCTAGCTTGGCTACCCGCTCTGACACCAGCTGCGGGTCGCAAGGTCTATACTCTGAGAAAGTCACAGGAGAGGGTCAGAGCTGCAATCCAGCCCTCCGGCTGCTCCCTGCCACCACACTCTCTTGGGCTTCCCACCTTGGCTCTAGCTCAGTCACCATCGTTTGGTCACCATCTTTCCTGTCCCCAGGTTTCCCAACCCTTCTACCTTGGCTCTTGATGTGCTCCTTCCCAGCCCCTCCCTCTCCAGTGCCTTCCCCGACTTTTCACCTTTCCCTGGGTTGCAGAAGCGCAGGGCAGAGGCGCTGACGGCCCGCACCCTTTCGGCCTGCACGGCGATGTCTGCCTCCACCAGCTCGTGCAGCTGCAGCAGGTCCTCCACTCCTGTCAGGTGCTTGCCCAGGTCCTGAGACTGCAGCCGGCCCTGCCAGGCACACATGGAGTTCGGATGCCCGCCTGAGCACGCACGCGCTAACCTGCCGTGTTTTCCTTCCAACCTCTCTGTGGCTCCAGGTGTTGCACCCAGGTGAGAAACCTGCTTACTCACACACACTGAGATACCCCAGTTCTGCTCTGGCACCCCGACCTCCTTATCCTTATCCTTAACTCCCCTGCTGTGGAACAATGTTCTAACTAACTCCTGCTCTTAGAAGCTTTGCTGTGACTAACCTTCTTAGCCTCAGAATCACTGACACCCTCCTGTCACCACTGCTCTGCCCCTGCACCCAGCAGCCTTCCTTCCACATCTTTCCCCAATCCACCCTCCTGGCCGCTGCCTGCCTGGGAGATGGCAGCAACCCTAACAGGTCTTGCTCTCATGCTGCCTGCCCACAGGCCTTCTTCAGAGTAGCCAAAGTGACCTTTTTACAAACGTAAGGTACAATGAAGTCTCTATGCCTCTCAAAACCTTTTAATCACTTTCTTTATTTTATTTTTTATTTATTTATTTTTTTGAGACGGAGTCTGGCTCTGTTGCCCAGGCTGGAGTGCAGTGGCCGGATCTCAGTTCACTGCAAGCTCCGCCTCCCAGGTTCACGCCATTCTCCTGCCTCAGCCTCCCGAGTAGCTGGGACTATAGGCGCCCTCCACCTCGCCCGGCTAGTTTTTTGTATTTTTTTAGTAGAGATGGGGTTTCACCGTGTTAGCCAGGATGGTCTCGATCTCCTGACCTCGTGATACACCCGTCTCAGCCTCCCAAAGTGCTGGGATTACAGGCTTGAGCCACCGTGCCCGGCCTCTTTCTTTATTTTTTGAGATGCAGTCTTGCTCCCGTCATGCAGGCTGGAGTGCAGTGGCGCAATCTTGGCTCACTGCAACCTCCACCTCCCGGCTTTAAGCAATTCTCCTTCCTCAGCCTCCTGAGTAGCTGGGATTACAGGCGTGTGCCACCACGTGTGGCTAATTTTTATATTTTTACTAGAGACGGGGTTTTGCCATGTTGGCCAGGCTGGTCTCGAACTCCTGACTTCAGGTGATCCACCCACCCTGGCCTCCCAAAGTCCTAGGATTACAGGTGTGAGCCACCTTGCCTAGCTGTGGTGTTTTGTTTTGTTTTTTTTTTTTTTTTTTGAGACTGAGTCTTGCCCTATCACCTAGGCTGGAGTGCAGTGGTGCAATCTCAGCTCACTGCATCCTCCGCCTCCTGGGTTCAAGCGATTCTCCTGTCTCAGCTTCCTGAGTAGCTGGGACTACAGGCGCCCACCACTGCACCCGGCTAATTTCTGTATTTTTATAGAGATGGGGTTTCACCATGTTGGCCAGGCTGGTCTTGAACTCCTGACCTCAAGTGATCGCCCACCTTGGCCTCCCAAAGAGCTAGGATTGCAGGCGTGAGCACCGTGCCCGGCCCCTTCAAATCACTTTAAAGGATCCGTGTTACTTTGAATAAAATCCAAACTCCCTGACCAGGCCTGTAAGACCCTAATGGGCTGGCTGTGCCCTCCCAAATCTCAGTCCACGGCCCCCACTCCTCATGCTCACAGCCCACCGGCTTTCCTTCTGATCCTGAACACACCATGCTGGTCCGGGCCGAGGGCCTGCGCCGGCTCTTCCTTCTACCTGGAACGTTCTCTCCTGAGAGCTCTCTGTGCTGTTCTTGGCAATATTCTGGTCTCGGCTTAAATGGCATTTTCTCAGAGGCCTTATCTGACCAGCCCCTCACGCCGCCCTGTTCCAGATTCATCAATGGTTTTATGGCCCCTGCTCTTTTGTTTATGGAAAGGTCCGTGGGTTTTGTCATCAGCCTCCTCCATCTAGAACATGAACCCCGTGTGGACAAGGCCCTGTTTCCTTTGTTCACTGCTACTGGGGACAGGGCCCTGTGCTGGTTCACACTCCACAGAGACTGGCCGAGCAGACAGGCAAACGCACCCACTGTGGGGCCCCCTCAACTCTTGATCACCTGTATCCCACCCAGCACGCCTCACTGATACCTTCATCTCTTCCATCCAGTCCATGAGGTAGAGCAGGTCCTGGAACACCTTCTGCAGCTCCAGGTTGAGGAGGAGCCGCTCCCGCCGGGCGGCCACCATCTGCCGCAAGAAGTCCCAGAGCCGTGCCACGTTGTGCTGCCGAGCGGCGATGCGCTTGATGTCGTGGTAGCGCTCGGCGGCCAGCTCTGCAGCCACGGCGTCCACCGCCTGCACCCGGCCGCTGTAGGCCACGATGTCCGTCTCAATGGCTTCGTGCTTCCGTACTGCTGCCTCGACAGCTGCCAGCTCCAGCCCAAAGTTGTCCTGTGTCGGGGACAGGGAGAGGAGGTGTGGGGACCAAGGGACAGTGCCTCTGCCGGCTCCTCTGTCCTGCAGAGCACTTGGGCTGCAAGATCCCAGCTCCATGTGGTGGCTCTAAGTTCCCTCTCTACCCCACCCCCATCCTCTTTCACCAACACTCTCTTCTGTCCCAGCCTCTGGCCCCTTGCTCCCGGACCTCTAGGCCTTTTTACCCAGGTGGCGGATTTCGTGTTTCATGGTCTCTCCAACCCGCGGGGCTTCTTATCCACCACTGTCTCTCTCCCAGTTCTGACCAGCCTAAGCATCCTAGGAGCCTCCAGTCCTACCTGGGACACGAGGCGCTGGTTCTCGCTGAGCCAGGTCTCCCGCATAGCAGCCTTGCGGTCGAAGCGGGCGGCCAGCTGCTCCAGCTTCTCCTGGCGGATGAGCTCGGTGCGCAGGGCCAGCTCACGCTCGTGCTCCGCCTTCTCCAGCCGCTCCCAAGCCTGTGGGGTGGGGACAGAGTCAGTGGAAGGGACAGGGCAGGGAGGGCTCAGTAGGGCTGGAGGCACATGGTAAGTCCCATGGAAGCTCGGTCTAGTGGATCCGTGGAATGCAGTGGGTGAGACGCCTGGGCGTGGAAACAGGAAAGAGGGCAGCGCTGGGAGTCTGTGAAGCTATGTAGAAGCTTCTGGAAAAGGACTGAAGGGAGCGGGAACAGTGGAAACCATCTGATTCCTTTGTGTTGGCAGGACTGTGTGCGAACCTTATTTTTACTTTTAGTCATCTTACAACATCGTGAAAAAAATAAAGGAAGGGATAGTGAGTTGGGGACAGGTGGAATAAGCTGAGGGACTTGGGGCATAATTTCCTTACGTGACCTCGTATGGAGAGTCAGACAAAGGAGCAGGGAGCCATGTGCCTGAGAGGGCGGGAGAATCACATCTGGCACAGTGTGGGCAGCTGGGCGGAGTGCTCGAGTTTCAAGTTGGGGCAGCAGATAGTGGAGTTTGCTGAAGGTCGAGATGGCCCCGGGTTTGGGGATGTGTGCAAGGCGTCTGGGCCAGGGGCTACCCTGAGGGTGGGTGGCCTGTGGGCAGCCACGGACCTTGTTGATGTCCGAGATGAGCCGGCCCTCGCGGGGCGTGTAGACCTTCTGGTTGTTGGCCCGAAGTTTGCTCTGGATGGTGAAGAGCAGCACTTCCAAGTTGCCTTTCTCGGTAAACCTGAGGCAGGAGGCCGGGTTGGGGTCAGAATTAAAGCCCATGAGGGTCACAAGGACTCTTTCCTCTTCAAAATGGCTGTCCTGTGGTGCTTTTCTTCTTACAAAAGTAATACAAGCTCTTTACGTGGAAACCAGAAAATACTGGCGAACCAAAAGAACATAGTTTTATTTTATTTTGAGACAGAGTCTTGCTTTGTCACTCAGGCTGGAGTACAGTGGCACAATCTGGGCTCACTACAACCTCCGCCTCCTGGGTTCAAGCCATTCTCTTGCCTCAGCCTCCTGAGTAGCTGGGATTACAGGAGCGTGCACTACCACACCTGGCTAATTTATGTATTTTTAGTAGAGTCGGGGTTTCAAATTCCTGACCTCAAGTGATCCACCCACGTCAGCCTCCCAAAGTGCTGGGATTACAGGCGTGAGCCACTGTGCCCGGCCGAAATAATTCTTTTTTTTTTTTTTTTTTTTGAGACAGAGTCTCACTCTGTCGCCCAGGCTAGAGCGTGGTGGCGCGATCTCGGCTCACTGCAAGCTCCGCCTCCTGGGTTCACACCATTCTCCTGCCTCAGCCTCCTGAGTAGCTGGGAGTACAGGCGCCTGCCACCACGCCCGGCTAATTTTTTGTATTTTTAGTAGACACGGGGTTTCACTGTGGTCTCCATCTCCTGACCTTGTGATCCGCCCGCCTTGGCCTCCCAAAGTGCTGGGATTACAGGCATGAGCCACCGTGCCCGGTCCGAAATAATTCTTTTATAACCTATTTCCTTGCTTATTTTTCATGAACATTTTTCCATGTCAATAAATGCATTTATTTAATGTCATTTTCAGTGGCTGACCCGTGACTTATTTTTCTTTTATAGTGGTTGTGTTGATGAACATCCTTGAAGCTACATCTTTGTTTAATGCCCAGAAGACGACTTCCTAGGTTAAAGGGTACACCTTAAATCATTCCCTGGAATGTATAGAAACAGTTGTTTTCTGGACTAATATTAGTTTCAGAGCTGATATATATTAATTCCAAAAGAACTCCATGACAGCATAAACACAGACATTTTGGCAGGTACTGAACAGAATTGCCTAAGAGCAATCACATATTTGGAACAGTTAATTGCTAAAATATTGAAATGATAAGAACCTCTGCAATTCTCACGTTACCAGCCACACCCACGTTGCCGGTTATGACCTGCCTGTCAGGTCCAGTCCCCTCTATCCTATGCTGGGATTGGGTTGCCATGACACCCTGATCAGTAATCTTATCTGATGAATTGCACTGACTCAACACACCATAGCAATCATTTCCACAGCATGTTTTTTTGTTTATTTATTTTTTGAGATGGATCTTGCTCTGTCACCCAGCCTGGAGTGCAGCAGCATGATCTCAGCTCACTGCAACCTTTGCCTCCCAGGTTCAGGTGGTTCTCCTGCCTCAGCCTCCCGAGTAGCTGGGACTACAGGCATGTGCCACCATCCCCAGCTAATTTTTTTGTATCTTTAGTAGAGACAGGGTTTCACCATGTTGGCCATGCTGGTCTCAAACTCCCGACCTCAGTAGAGATGGGGTTTCACCATGTTGGCCAGACTGGTCTCGGTGATCCATCCGCCTTGGCCTCCCAAAGTGCTGGGATTACAGGCATGAGCCACCATGCCCTGCCCACAGCATGATTTTTAAAAATGGCTAATCATTAAAAAAAATTTATTTTGTATCAACTACGTTGTTTGGATGCTTCTGGCATGGGAAATCTCTACTGCACTTATGTACTGCCAAATTTCCCTCCCTGAAAGTTGTGCTAATTTAGGCTTCCTCTCGTGGGAGCACAGCTCAGGGCAGGGTGGGGCCCCAGGGACACCTACTTGGGCGGCTTCTCCACGGTGCGGTAGGAGTTGAAGGACTGCAACTGGTTCTGGACCCCACTCAGGGAGTTGGCCAGCTGCCGGTCATTGAGGGTCACAATCGTTTGCTCGATCCACTGCAGCAGCTCTGAGGCCAGGGACTCATACTTCTCCACCAGGCGCTCTGCCTCCATGGCATGGTCCAGCACCTGGGAGGCAGAAGACATGGACATGACAGTCCCAGCCACAGGGTCCCTGGCCCAGTCCTGCAGCTCCACCCTGCCCTTGCACTGAGGAAGTAAGACCCCTCAGCCGGGCCTCCTCTGGCCTTTATACCTATTGCCCATGGACAGTACCTTGCCAATTCTCTTGCCTTCCACTGCCAGGGCCTTCATCTTGGAGAAGTAATGGTAGTAAGTAGCCACATAGGTAATGATCGACTTCTCATCTGGCTGGTCCACATTCACATCTGCAAGAGCGGACCATTTGGGTCAGGCCTCCCAGAAGTACATCCACAACTTGCATCAGCTACCCCAAACCCTGGGCCTGCCCAGTCCTCCAAGGCTGACATCTCTCCATCCCCTTTTAGAGCAAAATGACAACTTGGCCATTCAAATGAAAGGGGCACCAAAAGCTCACCTTTTTTCCCTTCTTCTGGAAACAAGAAGGGCCCTCCAAGCAGAGCACAAACCCCAGAAGGAGGCTTTTACTCAGAGTTCCCCATGGAGACCAAAATTAGTTGTTTGGGGAAGAAAAGCAAGAAAAGAGACAGCATTGCTACGTGGGGATGGATCACGGACTTTTAGGCTGGAACAATGTTTAAGAAATCAATGGAAACCGGGCGCGGTGGCTCACGCCTATAATCCCAGCACTTTGGGAGGCCGAGGTGGGCGGATCACGAGGTCAGAAGATTGAGACCATCCTGGCTAACACGGTGAAACCCCATCTCTACTAAAAATACAAAAAAATTAGCTGGGCGTGGTGGCAGGCGCCTGTAGTCCCAGCTACTCGGGAGGCTGAGGCAGGAGAACGGTGTGAACCCGGGAGGCGGAGCTTGCAGTGAGCTGAGATCGTGCCACTACACTCCAGCCTGGGGGACAGAGCGAGACTCTGTCTCAAAAAAAAAAAAAAAAAAAAAAAAAGTCAATGGATTGAGGGGCAGCAGGACAGAAGGTATGAACTAAGCCTCCTGAACCTAAGATGCACAGAGCAATGGGCCCTGTGATCCCCGCAGCTCAGTGGGGACAGAGGCCAGCTCTCAGCACCATCTCCAGGTGTGATCACGCTGTTTCTAACCTCAATCCCAAACCTCAGCTGTGGGCCCAAGGAGGGGAGTGTCTTTCAAACCGAACTGGCTTCCACCACACAACCGAGGCTGACCGTAACTTGAAATCTATGGGTTCTTGGCCGGGCGCGGTGGCTCAAGCCTGTAATCCCAGCACTTTGGGAGGCCGAGACGGGTGGATCACGAGGTCAGGAGATCGAGACCATCCTGGCAAACACGGTGAAACCCCGTCTCTACTAAAAAAAATACAAAAAACTAGCCGGGTGAGTTGGCGGGCGCCTGTAATCCCAGTTACTCGGGAGGCTGAGGCAGGAGAATGGCGTAAACCCGGGAGGCGGAGCTTGCAGTGAGCTGAGATCCAGCCACTGCACTCCAGCCCGGGCAACAGCGCGAGACTCCGTCTCAAAAAAAAAAAAAAAAAAAAAAAAAAAAAAAAAAAAAAAGAAATCTATGGGTTCTTTTAAATAGGCCAGATTTTATCCTAAAGGTAAGACTATGAGACTGGAAGCCTCTTGCCCATTTCTGGAAACACGCAGGCAGGCAGGAGCCACTGAAGTCATCTCGGAAAGTTACAGAATGCTTAGCTTTATTTCCAGGTTCTGAATTACAGCCATGCTGCCCAGAGGCTCTCTAAGGAGCACTGCATGAAGCCTATGTCTGTTGCTAGCTCGCTGACACTTGTCATTCTGGAGTAAAAGGGTCCAGGTGATAGGGCTACAGGTAGAATGGAAAACAGGGAGAAAATGGCCAAGACCAGCGAACATCCACCCAGTGAACTTCAGGAGCACCTCCAGCAGGGGAGTCACTGGGCCCTTCTCTCCTCCCTGTTCTGGCTGCACCAAGATTGGTCTCCACTCTACCAGAAGCAGCAGAAGAAACAGGCTCTGGAGCCAGGCTGCCTGAACGCCAATCTCAGCTCCATCTGCCGGAGGACTTGGGCAAGTTGCTCACCCATTATAGGCCCCCATCGTCTCTTCCATAAACTGAGGATAACAGTACTGATTTCAAAGGGGTATTGTGAAGATTAAAGCATGTCAAGTGCAGAACCAGGTACCAAAATAAGAGAAAAATCGCAGTCGGGTACAGGGGCTCACACCTGTTATCCCAGTGCATTGGGAGGCCGAGGTGGGCGGATCACAAGGTCAGGAGTTAGAGACCAGCCTGACCAACATGGCGAAACCCCGTCTCTACTAAAAATACAAAAACTAGCCGGCCTGGTGGCATACGCCTGTAATCCCAGCTACTCGGGAGGCTGAGGAAGGATAATTGCTCGAACCCAGGAGGCGGAGGTTGCAGTGAGCTGAGATCGCGCCATTGCACTCCAGTCTGGGCAACAGAGCGAGACTCCGTTTCAAAAATAAAAAAAGAGCCCAATCGCTGTTACTGATCTCATCTATCTTGTCAGCATTATGACCAGAACCACAGGAACCAATCAGCAAGGTCAGCTGACCACAGGCCAGGTCTGGGTAAGAGTGGAAGGTCATGCAGCTTAATTTTTTTTCTTTTTTTTTTGAGACGGAGTATTGCTCTGTCGCCCAGGCTGGAGTGCAGTGGCCGGATCTCAGCTCACTGCAAGCTCCGCCTCCCGGGTCCACGCCATTCTCCTGCCTCAGCCTCCCGAGTAGCTGGGACTACAGGCGCCCGCCACCTCGCCCGGCTAGTTTTTTGTATTTTTTAGTAGAGACGGGGTTTCGCCATGTTAGCCAAGATGGTCTCGATCTCCTGACCTCGTGATCCGCCCGTCTTGGCCTCCCAAAGTGCTGGGATTACAGGCTTGAGCCACCGCACCCAGCCGCTTAATTTTTTTTCTTAAAAATTTGTTTTAAAAAAATAAAGACAGGTCTCGCTGTTGCCCAGGCTGGAGTACAGTGACTATTGACAGGTGTGATCCCACTACTGATCAGTGTGGGAGTTTTGACCTGCTCCATTCTGACTTGGGCTGGTTCAGTCCTCCATAGGTAACCTGGTGGTCCCCTGATCCCAGGAGAACACCAATGCTGAACTTAGTGTGGATACCCAATCAGCATAGCCCACTGCAGCCTAGAACTCTTGGGCTCAAGTGATCCTCTCACCTCAGCCTCCCTAGCAGCTAGCACTACAGGCAGGTACCACCGTGGCCAGCAACATGTAGCTGAATTTAGAATCCTAGAATTTTCGAAGAACCCTTACAGACCAATTCTGTCTTTTAAGACATGAGGAAACTGAGCCACAGAGGCCAGCCACTGGCTGTATGTCACAGAGCTCCTGTGTGCTCTGCCCGGGACACAACTCACAGCCCAGTGCTCTTTCTGTCACTGGGCTGCCCTTCTTCTGACCTACAGTCTTTTGTTAGAAAAAACTGAGAAATGATTTTCATACCACAAAATTCACCCTTTTAATGTATATAATTCAGTGGTTTTCAGTGTAAAGATGTATTTTTTAGGGGGAGGGGTAGTCATGGGGTCTCAGTATGTTGCCCAGGCTGGTATCAAACTCCTGGGCTCAAGCGATCCTCCTGCCTTGGCCTCCCAAAGTGCTGGGTGTGAGCTACCCCATGGTTTTCAGCATATTTACAAGGTTGTGTAAATATCACCACTTTCTAATTCCAGAACATTCTCTTCCCCCACCAAAGAAGCCCCTGTATCGGTTGGTGGTTACTCCATGTCTTCCCCCTCTGCGGCCCCTGGCAACCACTGGTCCACCTCCTGTCTCTACCCTACCACCTCTTTTTCACATAGCTCTGGCCCCACCTTCAGGATCCAGCAGCTTGGTAAGTCCCAGTTCCTTTTCAGCCAGATTGAATGCATTCTGCAGATTATAGTGCGCATTACACTTCTTCAGAGACTCAAAATCCAGCAGGTCTGGCCTGGGTGGGGAGGAAAGACAGAAGGGATCAGAAACATGTGAGATCTTAAAGAGGAAGAGGAAACCCACACCAATCTTTATCCCTAAGTCACCGACCCAATTTTGTCCAGAAGTAGGCATCCCAAACCCACACTGCTGCTCACAGCCCCTCCCCATACCGCCTCCCCTGCTTCCCATCACAAGCGCTCTGTGCAGTCCTGCACCCCCACGTTCTGGTTCTGCTCCGAGTGCTATCCCTTCCTTCTGACTGCTGTGCAGCTCGTCTCATCTCTGTCTCCACACGTGCAGCCGAGGTCACTAGCCGACCCCATCTTCTCACCGGTGTTTATGCACGATGGCGTTGAAGGCTAGCCCATCTCTCCAGCTGGTGGTGAAGTTGTGTACATTGACGTTGGGATAACTATAAACAGAGATTCGGAAAATGGTGAGTAGGGCTGAGCCCTGGTCTGTGATTCCAGGGCAGTCACCAGCTCATGGTTCCTGGAGCCCAGCACAGCCTGGGGGTCACTGACCCTCCAGTGCCACATGCCCAGGGCATCCTCACCCTGCAGTCTTCATCTGGCACCACAGAAGCAGGGCATCCTTGGCTGACTTCTTCTCCTTGTTGTCTTCTGTCTCCACACTGATGTCTTGGATCTAGGAAGGAAGCAAGCAGGGCCCTCACTCCCTGGACAGGAACTCCTGGTGTTATCAGAGATGCTCAGCTAAATGGCAGGAAACCACTCTTTAGACGGTGGTAATGGGGTGGACAGGCATAGCCTGAGGTCCTTTCAACCTAGGCCAGGGACCACAGAACACTGGGTGGAAGGGGTTTGAGGCAGCAGATTAGGGTAGGATGCTGAAGAATGGATGTGTCCCTGAGTGGAGGTGCTGGTCCCTCCAGGTGGGGAACTGCAGGCAGAAGAGTGAATCTTTTCTGAGAACTGGCTCTCCAAGGTGTCTGAAAGCTGGCTTTCCAAGGTGAAGCCGACAGAACCCGGGAAGGAAGGGGGTGATCAGGAAAGCTGTGATGACATGAGGACACTGGGGCATGGGAAGGAGGAGGGTGACTGTTCCACTGGGGGAGGCCAGCAGAGTTTATGGCAGGGGATTGGGGCCAGTGACCAGACCCTCTGGAAGTTCCCAAACCCCTTGTGGTGAAGGACCAGTTTGTAAAACTTCTAGTCCCTTGTGGACCAATACACAGAGCAGTGCACAGGGAACCTGCCACAGGGGTTTGCCATTCACCCACGCTGGTTTCTACCCTGTTGAAGGAGGGGAGTCCACTGATCTGGTGCTTGGATAGCACCGCAATAGCAACTGCTACATAAGGTTCTAGATCCTCCGTCTTTGTGTTTGTTGTGTCACGGGCCAGCAGGAACGGTCTGTGGTGCAGAATCAGGGCAGGAACCACACCCTGTGCGACAGTGTGCTGGGGTACCTGGAATCGAAGGATGATGGTCCAGACCAGCCCAAGGGTCAGTCGGTGGTTTCCGTCCACAATGTCATGGGAGCCCATGTTTTCCAAGTGCACTTTCTGCTCCTTGAGGAACTGCAGTGCCTTGTCCACGTTCTCCAGGCAGTGGATCCGCATGCGGCCCTTTGTGGGCTTTGGCTGTGGAGGGACGGGGGCAAAATGGCACGGGACTGTGGGCTTCCACCTTCTTCCCCAGCCTTCCCAGGGCCCGGCTTTGCACACCTTCCTCATGACCTACCTCAGGAACACAGGCACAGCCCCAGGGCTGGAGCCAAAGCTGAGGTTACAGATGAGGCTTGGGCAGATTAAGATTCCCAAGGGAATTAATTGCACCCAGAGTAGGTGGAAAAAGAAATGTTTTCAATGGGGCCACTGTTCCTGTCTCCACGAAGCAGTGCTCCTATGTAATCCAAGTGGCAAAGGCGCTCGAAATGAACCCATCCTCTGAGCAGGGGGAGCCACTGCTTCCCGCCCTGTGCCGTCACTCTCTCTGAGGGCTGTTCCTCCAGCTGGTCCCCTTGGACACTTTTCTGAGGCCCCCTCTTCCCTTCATGACCACAGCTCACCAGTGTCTCTCCCGAGAGCACCTCGAGGAGCCTCAGCAGGTTGCGTCCATCCCGGAGGTCGCTGTACAGGTCCCCCACCCGGCACGTGACCCGGGCCAGGTGCGAGTTTACCCACTTGGTGAAGGTTTTCTTCTGCACGGCTTCTCGTTCATCTGCAGTGGCAACATGGGGTTATTTCTGTCCTTCGAGTTCAGCATGCCTGCTTCTAAACACCAGTTGGCAGGGGTGGGGGATGGAGGAGCCTGAGAGATTTCGGGAAGCGGGGTCCTCCAAGGAGGAGGAAGGGAAGGAAGATGACCAGGAGGAAAGCCCGTAACTTGGAATGAGCTCATAAGCAAGGTAAAGAAGAAAGATGAAAGACAGAAAACAGGCTTTGAGAAGAAAGGATGAAGACCTTGGAAACCGTGGGACATGCAGGGAGGGGCTGGAGTGGGGCAGTCGTGTAAGTGGTGGAACACTGGTCAAGTGACTTCATCCATCAGAGCCCCAATGTCCTCATCTGTAAAATGGGAACATCACTTTCTACTTCAACAGGTCATTGTGTTGATTAAATGAGATAAGGTATATAAAACATCTAGTTGGTGCCCGGCACAAAATGGCTCCTTGGTGAGCTGCTGTTATAAAGTGGTGTGATCTGACCTGCAGGAGAGCAAGAGCTGCCCAGGCCGGTGGGAGGTATGGCTGTTTTCTTTTGGTTGTGGACAAAGGAGAGGGTGTGGACTAAAATCATAGCAGCGGCTCTTCCAAGCGGTCATTAGGACTTGATGGTATAGAGGCTGCAGGCCTCCTGAGTCAGCTTACTGTTCCTTGGATAACTTAAAAGAAAAGGCAGGCTCCTCTGTTTTGGGGGTTGGGGACGGTACGTTCAACAGGCTGCAAGGGGATCCAGTTCCAGGACATAAACACCCCATTGCCCAGAAGAACAAGATGTTGAGAGTTGGCAACTGGGAAAACAGTGAGGCCAGGAACCATGAGGGAAAAAAGCCAGGCAGAGTTAGGCACCAATCTCAAAAAAAAGTTAGGCAATGCCCTGCTGCCCAGCCCACAGAGGAGGGGAGCTACTGAAGAGGGGAAATAAGTACTACGTTTCATAGGAAAATAAAAATTAAGAACGTTCTAAGTGACAAAGTGAAAGCATCAGAAGCTGCTCTGGTGATGAGGATTTCTGCCACTTCCCCACAGAGAGCCCTGTGCAAGGACCCAACCCAAGTGGCTGGGGTCTGAAGAGTCACTCTTGCTTCCGTCTCAGCACCAGCATCTCAGACACCAGAAAGACTCATCCCTTAATCTCACATTCCTAAGCACCTCACCCATAAGACACAGCAACACACCCATGTCGCTCCCTGTCTCTTACTTTCAGCCACTATACCGGCACAAAACCTGGGGTCCTAATAACAACGTGGGATAGCCCCATGCTCTCCAGCACCCGTGAAACCAAGGGTGCGTTGGGGCCTCCCGGCAGGTCTACAGGTCCCATCTGAGCCAGGAGGAGCCTGGGTCACAGGCCAACGCTGGATCCAGGGGGACTGCCCTGCTGCTGGGCACCCTGGGGTGAGACCATTTTGGCACACAGGCAGAAGACACAGAAGTAGTGTCAGCTAGGAGGAAAATGGGCAAAGTCAAGCACAAGAAACCAAGTGTTATGTCACAAGACGCCCACAGCATCCCAAGATCCTTACACACACACACCAGTGATTCCCAGAAACACACCCAAGCACTTGTGCCAGAGTGAACACACACCTGCGCAGACATCTACCTGGGCCTGTTTGCACAGATCCTCTCCTTCAAGACACTCCCTCTGCTTCCACACACACTGCCCCCGTGCACACATTCAGACACACACTCAGAAGCGTGGAAAACACAATCTCCCGGTCCCTGGGCCTGGCTCACCCCTACCCCTCCCCTAACTGTCCTGGTAGGCGCTCCACTGCCAGATCCAGATCTGCCTTAGAGGCACTGTTGGGGCCTCCCCGGGTGCTGGTGCCCCTGCGCCCCCCAAAGCTGGTTGCCTTTGCTCCATGCAGCACCCCAAGGCCCGGCAGTCACACCCACCCATGCCATCATACACGGTCCCTGCCAGTGGGTCCAAGCCTTTCCCCATTCCGTTGACATCTGTGTATTTTCCAGCCTCTTGTAATTATCCCCTCCAAGCTGCATCACATTGTCTCCCAGCACAAACACTGGAGTCACACTGTGTCCCGTACTGGGTCCTCAGCTCAGCTCCGGCCACTCTCCCCACACCCAGGTCCCTCTGGCCCAGGCGCAGTCGTCCATACAGGGGGCCCCCGGGCCTCACCTTGTAGCTGTTTGAAGCGTCCTTCCAGCACGCTGGCATACTGAGCAGGGTTGATGAAGGCAGCTGGTGAGAGCAGGAGGCCCCCGGGGTTCTGGGCCCCTTCCACAGCCTCATAGTAAAACTCGCCGGCCTCGTGCAGGCCGTTCCCGTGCACCCTGTTCACTCCGTTCCCATTCATGCTGCCAGCTGCTGGCTACAGAGCCCAGGGCCCAGAGTCCATGCTCCCCGCCGGCAGGGGGCCAGTTTCTGTTCCCCAGTGGAACCTCAGGCTGGACTCCAGGGTCAGGGGATTCAAGAATGGTGGGAATTACAAGGAGTGGCAAAAAGAGTTACGGGGTGTCCCGAGCTCCTGAGACAGAGAGTGAGGGCACGCCTGGCTGCGGCGAGAGGGGACAGGCGGCTCCAGACAAACAGGTTGGACAGTGTTGGGGAGGGGAAGGAGGCGGAGTGTGGCTGGCGGGGGCAGGGCCAGGCCCTGTGGGGCGGCGGAGGAGGGCACTGCCAGCGCCTTCGAGACCCGCCCATCAGGCCCCAAGTTACCTAAGAATACGCAAGATCCACGAGAGGGGCCCCCCAATGCAAACTCCTGTTTCCCAAAGGTTTGCAGGAACAGCGAGGGCAACCCCTCTCTGGGTGACTCTGGGAGGTCCTTCTCCAGGATGTGTGGGCTTTGAGCCCCAGCTCAGAAACAGACAAAGAGAAATCCGGAAATGAGGAGATCCTCAAAGAGGAAAGGCCAGGCACCGTGCGAGGTATTTTCTTTTACTCCCTTGTCTGTGAAATGGGCACTGTTTCCACCTTTCCAGCTGTTTTTTTTTTTTTTTTTTTTTTTTTTTTTTTTTTTTTGAGACGGAGTCTCGCTCTGTCGCCGGGGCTGGAGCGCAGTGGCCGGATCTCAGCTCACTGCAAGCTCCGCCTCCCGGGTTTACGCCATTCTCCTGCCTCAGCCTCCTGTGTAGCTGGGACTACAGGCGCCCGCCACCTCGCCCGGCTAGTTTTTTGTATTTTTTTAGTAGAGACGGGGTTTCACCGTGTTCGCCAGGATGGTCTCGATCTCCTGACCTCGTGATCCGCCCGTCTCGGCCTCCCAAAGTGCTGGGATTACAGGCTTGAGCCACCGCGCCCGGCCCTTTCCAGCTGTTTACCACCACCTCCAGTGCCAGCTCCTTCCCTGCCCTCCAGCCCATCAGGGCCGTCCTCCACCAGGCCATCCCAGCCCCCAGACACCCTGCTGCTGGGCGCATCTACCAGGCGCCCTTCCCCTCGGCTTCAGCGTTTACCATGTGCAGCCTACACTTGCCCTTCCCCGTCTTCATTCATTCAGTGTTTATTTGACACTTACTGGCTGGAGACAGTGCTAGGCAAAGCCCATGCAGAGCTGCCTCTTCAGGGGAGCCCAGTTTAGTGGTGGAGATAAACACCCAATGAGAGCACAAGGTCGCACAGATGTGTGCAGACACAGTGACAGTCCTGCCTGGCCCGAGTTATGTGCAGCCAGACATGGTGACAGTCCTGGGAGGGATGTGTCCTATGTACACAGGCTTGGTGACAGTCCTGGGAGGCATGTGTCCTATGCACACAGGCATGGTGACAGTCCTGGGAGGCATGTTTCCTATGTACACAGGCATGGTGACAATACTGGGTGGCACTTGTCATGTGTGCAAACATGGTGGGTGGCACATGTTGTACACACATAGACATCATGACAGTTCTAGAGGCTACATGAATCCAAAACCAGAGTGCCAGGAATATTTCCCCCAAACATGACATTCTCCATAACCCACACCTTCTGTCTTCTCTGATGTATAGACGCACTGGTAGGAGAGTTTCACAGCCGGCCTGAAGACCCAACCAGCAGGACAGAGAAGCCCAGGAGAAAATGAGAGGGGGTCCCAGGAAGTTATGGCTGCCACAAGGGGGTCCTCAGACTGGTGCTGGGCTGGCTCAAAAGAATCACTTAGGGAGCTTTTGAAAAACCCTGAGTTGTGGACCAAGATTCTAATTTTCTGCATCTAGGGAGGAGTTTGGAAACCTGTATTTGTTACAAAAACATCCCTGGGTGATCCTGTAAAACATGTGGCCAGGTTTGGGAACCTCCCTCTTGGAGTCTCTCTTCTTCTAGGGGCCAAGCCCACCCCCACTGGGAGCACCACCTCTTGGTGAGAGTAGCTGGGGCCTTTCAGACTGGGTTGGGTTGGGCTGGGCTGGGCAGCCGGCAGGTCAATGGTAATGACAAGGGTGGGATGGAGGAGGAAGCCAAACGGGGTGGGTGGCCTTGGGGTGTGTGGGTGAGTCAGCCCCACGCCAGCCACTGGTGGTGTCAGGTGGCAGCCGCACTCTTGTTGCCATGACAACTCCTCCCCCGGAAGACAGGGAGGCCGCCAGACGAGTTTCTGCTCAGAGCAGAGAGCCCAGGCCCCAGGCCGTAGGGAAGGGTAGGGGCCAAGGCAGGCAGAGAGCACACCCGGGAGAATGGGCAGCTGCTGAAACCAGCAGCAGCGGGAGGAGGGAACCTGCTTCAGGGAACAGGCAGATGAGATAATGGGAGTAACAGGCGGCAGGTGGAAGGAACAGGTGGGGAGGGAGCAGAGGGGAAATAATAGACCAGGAACAGGTGTGGGAAATGACAGTGGGAAATCAAAGAAGATACAACAAGGGCATGACAGGTAAGGGAGAGGTGGGCGGAGACGGGAGTGGCAAGAGCGAGAGTGCTGAAGGATGAAGGGACGTGACCCTGGGGGCTGAGGCCAGAGAGGGAAGCTGTTTTAGTCAGCTTAGCCAGTCCAGGGGCCAGTGCAGCGTCTCTAGGCTTGGGGGGAGGAGCTGGGGAAAGTTCTGAATGGCCTGAAGGCTATTCTTGAGGCTGGATTTGGGCACCAGGGAATTGATAGAGTGTTCTGGGTCTCCCACTTAGAAAGAAAAGTCAGTCTTCCCATAAAGTTAAAGGGCTCTTCATGACGAGCTGACAAAGCCTCCTCCAGCATCCCCCCACCTCGACCCTCCCCTGACCTCACCTGCCAGAGCCTTAATGCGAGACCTCTCAAAGAGGCGGGCTGAGCTGCTGTCATTGTCCCAGTCTGAGTCAGGAAGGTCCCAGCGGTTGTTGATGTCGCTGTACTGGCCCTGGATCTCCAAGCTGTCAAAGTCTGTGGGTGACAGAGTGCTGCTCATGGTGGTGGCTGGCTTCCTGCTCCTGCAAGGAGAATGCGGCCAGTGAGGGTTGTCGAGGGACCACTAAGCCCTCCACTCACCACCAGGGCCTTCTGTCTTCCTGCCCTACCTGTGCCCCGCTCTCCTTGTGGCCAGAGGCTGTGGTTGGCTGCTCAGTGGAAATCAGCCCCCAGAGGGAGAGGGGAAGCCACCGGGGAAGCCTAGGGACAGGAATACATCAGAAGCACAGAAAGTGAAGCAGGAAGGCGGCAGCAGCTCAGAGTAATGCGGTGGTCAGGAAAGGCTCCAACGGCTTCGGGCCAGAGACGGATGGGTTTGGGGGTAAGGAAAGGGGTGATGGGCTTCAGTGCTTCAGACAGCAGTGTACAGCCCAGGATAATGCAGGGAGCACATATGGGGCCCTGTGGGCAATAATGACTAGAAAGTGGCATTCTTTCCTTCCACAAACTGTCCTGAGCCTGTGATCAACCCAAGATGGCCTCCTCTACCCTGTCGGCAAGTTGAGATAAAAAGACCCAGATTCGTTGGACGCAGTGGCTCACACCTATAATCTCAGCACTTTGGGAGGCTGAGGTGGGTGGATCACCTGAGGTCAGAAGTTCAAGACCAGCCTGACCAACATGGTGGAAACCCATCTCTACTAAAACTACAAAAAATTAGCTGGGCATAGTGGCAGGCGCCTGTAATCCCAGCCACTCTGGAGGCTGAGGCAGGAGAATCGCTTGAACCTGGGTGCACCACTGCACTCCAGCCTGGACAAGAGAGCAAGACTTGTCTTTAAAAAAAAAAAAAAAAAAGGACCCAGATTCTGCTCTTGAGCTAAGAAAAAGCTATGATACACCAGGAAGATTGATGTGCTGTTTGGCAAGTATGGATATACCAGGAAGATTGATACGCTGTTTGGCAAGTGCCCAGGAGTTCAAAGGAGGACACAGTATGGTTCTCTCCCCTTCGTTTGCTTTGGTTTGCCACAGAGAACGTTAGTAAGTACTCAATAAATGTCGGCTGTGACACGTCCCTGCCACTGACATGCATCACCTCACCATAACTTCCCGTGGGGTGAGGGCCCACTATCATCCCCATTTCATAGATAAGGAAACCGCACAAAAGACATTAAGTTGGCCAGGCGCAATGGCTCACGCCTGTAATCCCAGCACTTTGGGAGGCTGAGGCGGGTGGATCATCTGAGGTCAGGAGTTCGAGACCAGCCTGGCCAACATGGTAAAACCCCGCCTCTACTAAAAATACAAAATTAGCCGGGCATGGTAGCACACGCCTGTAGTCCCAGCTACTGGGGAGGCTGAGACAGGAGAATCACTTGAACCTGGGAGGCAGAGGCTGCAGTGAGCCGAGATTGCGCTACTGCACTCCAGCCTGGGCGAGACAGAGTGAGACTCCGCCTCAAAAAAAAAAAAAAAAAAAAAAGACACTAAGTTACTGGTTCAAGGTCACGCAGCTGGAAGAAACAGTGCTGGGTTTTGAAAAGTTCTTTCCGACTCCGGGGACACGCTCTTAATGGCAGCCTCTTGAACAGAGAATATACACAGGTTCCTCAACCATCCTGGAGGCCTCGAGTCCTCCCCGGAGGGATGAGCAGCCATGGCTCCTGCCTAGGGCCCAGGCTGGGGAAATGTGAACCACGTCTGCTCAACAGCACTACTTATGGCTCTAACTTACGCAAACACACTCTGTGCTCAAAACTAACAAATGAGGTTCAGAATAACTGCTGGGGATTAAAAAAACAAAACAAAAAAAAACAAAAAAACAACCTCTACTGCCCAAAGTTCTTGCGTAATTCAGCATTCAGCAGCCATTCGAGAGAGGGGAGGGGACTGGGTCTGTAACTTTCACAAAACCCCCAATTCTGCATTTCTCCTGATCCCTACTTCCTAGGACCAGGGCTGTGGTCTTGGTAGCCTCAGATTCTGGAAAGGAAGGAGGTATGTAGAAGACAGAAGTGCTGGGTGGTGAGACTCGGGTAGGTGGTGAGACCCATAGGCATACAAAGGCAGGACCTGGCTTCCATCATTAACTAATTCCATGAAGCTGAACCTGACCTGCTTGAAGGCCAGGGTTGTCTGCCCCTCCCCTTTCTCCTAAAGAGAAAATGTGCGCAAGGATTTTTCTTGGGAGGAGCATTAATGAGATGCAAGGGAGCTAAGGTCTAAGGCTTGTAGATTTGGGCTTTAATTCCCTCTAGAAGGAAAGGGAACTTAATTTCTACTAGGCCTAGGACTCTTCTCATTCAAAATCCACCATTTCTCCCCACAGATTCTCTGGATTTGTTCTGTAAATATTTATATAAAAATATATTCTAGGGCAGAGTTGAATCACCCTGAGCAAAGAGCGCTGTGGGCAAGGCATGACCTGAACTAGCGTCACCTAATACTCTCAGCTTCTAGACGGGAAAGTAGTCCACGCCTCAGGACCAAGTGTAATTCCACTTCTCTCGGCCCCTCAAATTAGTGCTTCCTAACCAGCAGCCACACTTATGCTCAGCTCTGGGATGGACATCTCCAGCACTCAAACTCTCCCTGCACAGATCTGCCCACAAAAACGCCTACACCCAAGTCCCACCCTGCCCCCGCTTCGGTTTCCATGACCCCTTACTAGGAGTCACAAACGTACCAAGGCTAGCCCCCGGGAGTGTTTCGCTGGGCCAATATGACTGATTTTTTAAATGACTGATTTTTTGGCCAGGTGAGGAGGCTCATGCCTGTAATCCCAGCACTTTAGGAGGCCAAGGTGGGCGGATCACCTGAGGTCAGGAGTTCGACACCAGCCTGGCCAACAAGGCGGAACCCCGTCTCTACTAAAAATACAAAAACTCAGCTGGGTGTGGTAGCAGGTGCCTGTAGTTCCAGCTACTCAGGAGGCTGAGGCTGTCAAGTCGCTTGAACCTGGGAGGCGGAGGTTGCAGTGAGCCAAGACTGCACCATTGCACTCTAGCCTGGATGACAGAGTAAAACTTGTCTTAAAAAAAAAAAAAAGAAAAAAAAAAAGACTAATTTTGGATTCCTTTAGATGGGTCTGCATTATCTCTCTACAGGCCCAGCCACTTCACATACTATGTTACCTGCCTGGCCCCAACTGCTGAGGTTTGCAAACCCAACCTCATACATCTTTGTACTCCACAAAGAGCAGAAACTCAAAGAAGCTAACCATCTGACCCTCTCTCCAAACTACAGTATCTCTGAGGCCCCTGCAAGCTGCACAGAACCTAAACATGGACTGCTTTGGCTTATTTTTGGGGCTCCAACTTGGTCCTCCCAAGGGGAGGGGCAGACAACCCTGGCCTTCAAGCAGGTCAGGTTCAGCTTCATGGAACCCGTTAATGATGGAAGCCAAGTTCTGCCTTTGTGTGTCCATGGGCACACACCTCCCCACCTACCCGAGTCTCACCACCCATCACTTCTGTCTTCTCCACACCTCCTTCCTTTCCAGAACCAGTGACTGCCAAGACCACAGCCCTGGTCCTAGGAAGTAGGGCTCAGGAGAAATGCAGAATTGGGGGTTTTGTTAAAGTTACAAAGGGGTCCAATTGGGAGCCAGACCCTCCAGGGAAGTCCAACTGTTAGAATGTCCCTGTGGATTCCTACCATTACCAAGAGAAAGTATGGAGCTAGAACCTCCTCTTCCCCCAAATAAAACCTCGGCCACTTAAATGCGCCTCTCCCCAAATTGAATTTGAAGCATGCAAGCTGTGTGTCCTGAGTTTCCAGAAATGCTGTGATATGGATAAGGAACTATGCTGGCACTGGTGTCCTTAGATCACAGACCCCCACAGGGCCACCATGTTGTGACTCCAGGGAGTTTGTTCCCACAGCCTTCCATGTGAATTGTGCTCTCTGGCATTGTTCAGCATGTGGCTCTGAGGCTCTGCTACCTCTGTGTCTCTAGGTCTTGGTTTCTGAGCATTCTGGCTCTGCAGCTCCCTGGCCTTGTGGACAATATGCTGTGTTCTCAGCATGTGTCCCCTGCTGCCATCTCTAGATTTCCACTGATTTCTATTTGCGTTTCTCCTACACATATCCAGCGCTGTTTTCTTGCCACTGAGTAGATCATTCCTCACCTATGACCAGGGTCTCCATGCTCACACTTCCTCAGTTGGCCAGCGGCCCCCCCCCCCAGCTTCATGACCCCCTGTCTCTCTTGAAGCCGGAGAATCCTCAATTGTCCTCTCTTCCACGGATTCCTGAAGTCTGGCAATAGGGCGGTGCAGTAGCTAATCCAGATTACAGTCTCATCATACCTTATTCTTAGCAATTGACCTCAAGGCCAGGCCCAAGTAGCTTACACTGTTAGTGCTAGAAGAATGCCAACCCCCGCCAGTTGCAGGCTTGGGGTCCTGCTGGAATCTACGCCAGGCACTGCTGGAGGCAGACTAGGCTCACGCGTGCTGATCCTCCAGGGCAGCTTTCCTCTCTTTCAGCTGATATGTTAAGCTAGAAATCCTATACCCTGGGCTAGAGGCTGCCTTGTACCCTAATTCTTCCTCTCACCACCTCCTGCTCCTGATGAATTCTTTCCCTCGCTCAGAGTTGATCATTCCCTCCTCTGTGCTCCCAGGGCACTTCGGCATGCAGCTAGTATTGTACTTACTTATCACATCGCATTACAGTTAGTTGTTTACATGTCTCTCTGCCCACTCCACATTTAACTCATTGAGGACAAGGGCTGTTTACTCGTTTTGATGTTTTTCCAGACTCAGTACAATAGATATGCAATAAAGAGATACTGAATGACTTGACTATAATTCATGTTTTTGGCTATCGAATTAATGTCTTTCTTAGGACTAGAGAGAAGCTCAAGGAAAGAATGAACAGGGCATGGGAGAAGACCTGCTCCTGGGCTGGGATACTTTCAGGGTTGAGCTCAACAGCTCAGGACTGGGGATTCTCAAACTTCCATGAATCACAACAACCTGGAGGACTGTTAAATCACAGGTCACTCCCCACATCCCCCAGCTTCTGAGTCGGTACTTCTGGGGTGGTACCTGGGAATGTGCATTTCTAACCTATTCCCGGGTGACACTGAAGCTACTGGTCTGGGGACCACACTTTGAGGGCCACCCTTGTCCAAAGATGGGAAGCAGCTGGAATTGGTTAGAGGAGCCATGAGTACTGAGAAGACACAAAGTTTCAGGGGTGAGTGTGACCCAGGGTTAGCTTCTTGGTCTGCTCAGGCCTTTCCCACACTAAACTCAAATATCACTTCCCCTCAGGAGCTCAGGCAATGAGAGAGGAAGATGAAGATGGAGTAGGTGCCAGAGGTAATGAAAGAAACAGTGCTGATGCCCCAACAGCGAACTGCAGATATGCGGGAGGAGGACGGCAGAGCTAGAGAAGTCATGGGAAGGCAGAGTTGAACAAATGACAGCGGGATGAATAATAGATTAGAAGAAATGGGGACTTTGGCAAAGTTCAAATCTTATTTGCTTCTAAGTATAAATGGGTGGACTGGCAGAGAGATAAAAGGAAAAAAAGTCACAAATCAGCTCACGGCCCCCAGGAAGGCAAGAGAAAGATGGGCCCCAGGGCAGAAAACAGGGGAAGGCAGGAACAGCAAAACCCCAACCCACCTCTCAGACTGTGTTCCTGATCAAATCCCTCGGAGGAAGTTAGGAATTGGGCTGAAGAGGGGGGCCGAAATTTTATTTTCTCTTCTAGAATCCTCCAGTTATGGCAGATTTATTCAAATATTCAAATTCTTCACTCCCTTGCTACCTCCCTTCCCCAAGCCCGGGGTCACATCAATTTTTCTAAGTGAAGAATCTAAACTCCATCCTACCTTCTCCGCGGCCAATCCTTTGCCCTTCTGAATATGCCAAGAGGTTGCCCCACACCTCAAGCTAAGACACATATTTGTAACTCACTCTGCCCTCTTCACCGTCAAAGAAAACTGGTTTGTGGCTACCTCTGCCCATGCCTGAAACCCCCGGGCTCTCCAGCGTTGGAACCGTGGCTGCTCCGAGAGGGGGAGGGCAGACGTCATGTAGCAGGTTAAGACCGGGGCAAGCCTGCACCTCACACAAGCATGGAATGTCCTGGGGTCAATAGGGTAAAAGTTCCAAGCCGAGTGGAAGGTAAATCATGACTGTGTCGCCGGAGCTGGAACACCCCCGCGAGCAGGTCTCGCCGGGTAGCTCCGTGCGGGGCGGACAGCACAGCCCTATCAGCGTCCCGGCCGCAGAAACGCCGCACGCGGCCGCTTCCCAGCCGCCCAAAGCGTCTGCGTTCTCCTCGGGCCAGTTCCGGCCACCACAGCCAACCGCGTGCCCCTCTCCCACACACTGGGGGGGAACAGAAGGGAGCGCGTGGAGCCAGCTGCCAAAGAGGCGAGGAGGAGCCCACGCGGCTCCCGGGAGGAGGGAGCCGGGCTCCCGCAGCCCGCCGGACAGAGGCGGCCGAGCGCGCCCCCAGCACCTGGCCCGGCGCCGGCCCGTCCGCCTCGCAGCCCCGGCGACGCGAGAGGCTGGCGCTGTCAGACCCGCTCCCAGCCTGGCAGCGAACGTGTCCGTCAGCCCCAACTGTTCCAGACTCTTCTCCCAGCTCCAGAGAGGCCCGAATCCCCCACGGCCTTGGCCCCCACCGCCCTCACCCCGGTACCTGTGTGGCTGGCACGGGACCCTCTCCGTCCCGTCCCCGCCTGCTCCCGCCCCGGCTCGCCCGGGCTCACCCCGGCCGCCGGGACCCGACCCCGACCCCGACCCCGACCCCGACCCTGCCGCCCGCACGCTGCAGCACAAAGCGCGCCGCCCCGCGGGCCGGGACAAAGCGGGCGGGGGCGCCGGCACCTACCTCCGCGCAGAGCAGCGGCCGGGCGGGCGGGGGCGCGGCGGGTGGGGGCGCACCGGTAGTTGCCGCGCCCGCAGCCCGGCCGCGACAGGAGGTTGCAGGCAGCGGCCGGGCGCACCGCGGGCGGCGGGCGGGCGCTGTCACGGGGCGCAGGCGGCGCGGGGGGCGCGCGGGGCGGGCGGCGGCGGGGCGCGTGGCGGCGGCGCGCGGGCGCGAGCGGCGGGACTGCGGCGCCGCGGAAGGAGGACAATAGCCTCCCCCTGCCGCAGGCCGCCGGCTCCCGCGGGAGGCCCGGGACCATCTGGAGCCGGCGGCCCCGCGGGGCTTGGGGCGGGGCCCGAGTCGCCCCTTCCCCGCCCGGCGCCATGGCAACCGCGGCCCCTCTTGGTGCTCCCGGCCGCTCCCCGCCGCTCCCCGCCCGGGGTCGTTGACCTGCCCCGGGGCTAACGCGACGGCAGCTCCGAGGCCGGCTGCCGAACCCCAGCCACCTTCCGTGCGGGTTCCCCTCAAAACCCCGCCTTCTCGTCCTCGCTGGACCCGGATCCCCACCACAGCTTACAAATCTTGGTCTCCCCCGATTCGGACACCTCACCTTTCTCCCTATTCTGCTTTTCCTTCAAAATTCGTATCCCCGAGACACGCGATCCTTCCTCTAATGACACTGCCGAGACACGCGATTCTTCCTTTAATGACACTGCCGACGAGGTTTCCCGAGATCCAGCCTCCGTTCCCCTTTCCTCTCCGGGCACCTCCAGTCCGTCTCCGCTAAGCATTCCTCTCACCAGTCCCCTCGCTCTCGCGTCCTCCTTCAGGCAGCTGGGCCGGCTCTGCCTCCCAGAACATCTCCATGGCACAGTGAAGATTCGCCTTCTACAGATCAGATGCTGGGAACAGGCATCTCAGCGCTTCTCAGCTCCTCTCATTTATCAACCAGGAGAATTCCGGCCTAGTCACCGTCTTGAGGGGGGTGGGGGTGGGGGCAGACATTTCTAGGCCTGGCACTGGGTTTCTCCTTGGTTTCTTAGCGTCTGGGTGGTCTAAGGTCTAAGGTCCTTAACCAAGGTGAACTGCTGCCTGCTTAGGAGAGGAAGGAATTATGCCCAAATCATGACAAACTCACAGAGTGCCAGGTGGGTGCTAAAAGCGCATCATCTCATGTGACACTCCCACCCCCACTCCAGCTCTGAGAAGTAGGTGCTGTTCTTCCAGATTAGAAAACTCAGCTCAGAGATGAACCAGTGGTAACAGGGTGAGCTTTGTACACAGCCGTTAGTTTATGTACTGCCCCTGAAGATGTGGGCCCATTTCTATCCAGGGAATGCCTGAAATGGCCAAGTAAGGGCACTCAAAGAACGGGCTTTGAGCGAATTATTGGATTTAAGGTTTTATAATAGCTTAATGGGTAATTTAGGATTTTGCTCCTTTCTGAAAAGGTATGCATACTGAAACAAATATATGCAATTGAAGTACTTTCCAGATACGGTTTTCACAACCCTAACTAGTGGTGTCATCTACCTGGCCTTGGTTTTCCTAGTCTATGAAATGGGTTGGGAGAAGGGTTGGGGAGTTCCACTGAAGATTACTTTGAAGCTCTCTCCTAGCTCTGATACCTGTGCTTCTGCCACGAAACTGGAAGTGGCTTTCTGGTGTGTACCTCACAGTTAGCTGCATTTGAGGCTATTTATCATTATGATTATGATTATTTTGAGACGGAGTCTTGCTCTGTCACCCAGGCTGGAGTGCAGTGGCGTGATCTCGGCTCACTGCAGCCTTCTCCTCCCAGGTTCAAGCAATTCTCCTGGCTCAGCCTCCCTAGTAGCTGGGATTACAGGTGCATGCCACCATGCCTGGCTAATTTTTGTATCTTTAGTAGAGGCGGGGTTTCACCACGTTGGCCAGGCTGGTCTTGAACTCCTGACCTCTGGTGATCCGCCCGCCTCAGCCTCCCAAAGTGCTGGGATTACAGGCATGAGCTGCTGTGCCTGGCCTGAGGCTATTTATTAAATAACTTTTTTAATAGCCACTCTTTCAGGCAATGGCATTGTAAGGTAATGGCATTAAAGAAACAAGGGCATAAACTGCAACTCTTCCTAGAGGTAGGAGTACGTGTTGGTTGGTTCAGGGGGAAGCAGGCACCAACCTGTGCATGACGGTCATCAGGGACACTTGGTCAGGGACATTAAAGCTGATGGGATGAGAATCAGCTGCCCATGGCGGGGCGTAGTGGCTCACGCTTGTAATCCCAGCACTTTGGGAGGCCGAGGCAGGTGGATCACGAGGTCAGCAGTTTGAGACCAGCCTGGACAACATGGTGAAACCCCTTCTCTACTAAAAATACAGAAATTAGCCAGGCATGGTGGTGGGCACCTGTAATCTCAGCTACTCAGGAGGCTGAGGCAAGAGAATCACTTGAACCTGGGAGACAGACGTTGCAGTGAGCCGAGATCATGCCACTGCACTACAGTCTGGGTGACAGAACGAGACTTCATCTCAAAAAAAAAAAAAAAGAGAAAGAATCAGCTGCCCTGCCAAAGGAACTGGAACCACCAAGCTGCTGCTGCTGTACTGGTTATGGGAACTGAGGGTCACAATGACAGCCTATAATATTGTGACCCAATTAGAAGTCAAGGGTATTAAGTCTTATGCTTAGCAAAATAATATCTTTTGTAGAGTTATTTCCTATTTTCAGCATTTCATAATCCTTCAAGAAGACTTGCAAGATAAACATTCTCATTCTTATTCCATTGATGAACAGACTGATGTTCACACACCTAAGTGAATGTACAAGTTCACAGAATTAGTTCATGATAGAAACTCCAGGCCTTCTGAATCCTAATATGTACTTTCCTCTCTGCTAGACAGGGAGTATAGCAGAATGGTTAAAAGCATTGATTTTGGAGTCAGACTCCTTGGGTTTAAACTGTAGTTCTGCCACCCACTCACTGTGTGACCTTGGGCAAGTTACCTCCCTAGGATTCAGTTTCCTTACATGCAAAATGGTACCATAATGTGGGGAACATCAAATGAGTTATTGCAGGTAAAGTAGGAGAACAGTGCCCAGCACATAGTAAGCACTTAACCAGTATCAGCCATTATGATTTTACTGTATTATTTCCCATACTGTTTCCCGGTTTGGAGAGGAAGCATGTTGAATAAAGAGAGCGCTGAGATCGCCTCTCTCAGCTCTGTAACTGGGTTGCTTTGGAAACTTGTTATTTTGCTCTGTAGTGAACCAGCACAGTCAATGATGAAGAAAACATCTGGTTCCTTCTTACTTGAGTTGCAAAAGTGAATGGAATGATGTCCACCAAGTTTGTTGAGCTTCTCAGTGAATCCACGTTTGCTGTTTACATTATCAAGATTCATGGAAAGGTCTTAGCTCTGCCCACCAAACATACATACATGGCTAAATTCTCAGCTCTTGTTTCTATACCAGGGAAGAAGTGTCTCTCCTTCCACCTAAGATGGATTCTTCTGGCTCCTATGTTAAGTCTCATCCCCTTCCGCAGCCTCATGGCCCTCACTCCTCCCTCTCTGCTGGCTCCTTCCCATTAGGATTTAAACATGCTCAAGCATTTGCCAGCTTAAAAAATAATCAAGAAGCCCTGATCTCCCTCCATGCATTCCCCTTGCTGTTCATGTTCACAGTCTTCCTGAGTCATTTGCACTCATTGGCTTCACTTCCTCGCCCCTGTTCAATCAAATATTTATGCAAAAACTATATGGCTAATTATATGCCAGGCACTTTGCTGGGATCTGGGGACATAATGATGAGTAAAATGGATACTGTCTGTTTTCTCTTGGAAGAGCCTATGGTGGGACTGACAAACATTAATAAAATAACCCAGCAGATATATAACTGCAAAGTACAATGAGTGTTATGAATGAAAAGTTCAGGATGTTAAGAGAGAATTGAACAGAGTCATAACCTCAGATCACCTGAGCTGAGATCTGAAATATGAGAAGCATTAACTAGACAGAGTGGGGAATAATAATAGCTGTTACTAACATTAACGTGGAACTGTATTTCTAGTACTTTACACATAATATTTCATTTAATCCTTTATACCAACTCTGAGAGGTAAGTATTAACTCCATTTCGCAGGTAAGGAAATGGAGACATTGAGAGATTAAGTACCTTACTCAGGGTCATCAAACCAGGCAAGGGTAGTGCTGGGATTTTAACACAATCTGACCCTTGAACCCGTGTTCTTACCCACAGAGTGTATGGCTAACAAGCCTGATGTTGCAGGACATATGGTGTACATAAGAAACGGAGAAGAGTCTGGGAGCAGTGGCTCACTCCTATAATCCCAGCACTTTGGGAGGCGGAGTCGGGCGGATCATGAGGTCAGGAGATGGAGACCATCCTGGCTAACACAGTGAAACCCTGTCTCTACTAAAAAAATACAAAAAAAATTAGCCGGGCATGGTCTCAGATGCCTGTAGTCCCAGCTACTCAGGAGGCTGAGGCAGGAGAATGGCGTGAACCCGGAAGGCAGAGCTTGCAGTGAGCCAACATCGTGCCATTGCACTCCAGCCTGGGCAACAGAGTGAGACTCAGTCTCAAAAAAAAAAAAAAAAAAAAAAAAAAAGGAGGAAAGAGGCCGGGCACAGTGGCTCACGCCTGTAATCCCAGCGCTTTAGGAGGCTGAGGCAGGTGGATCACCTGAGGTCAGGAGTTCGAGACTAGCCTGGCCAACATGGTGAAACCTCATCTCTACTAAAAATACAAGAATTAGCCAGGTGTGGTGGCAGGTGCCTGTAATCCCAGCTACTCGGGAGGCTGAGGCAGGGAGGCGGAGACTGCAGTAAGCTGAGATCATGCCCCTGCACTCCAGCCTGGGTGACAGAGCGAGACTCTGTTTCAAAAAACAAAACAATACAAAAGAAATGGAGAAAAGACCAGGGTGCAGGAAAAACAGAGGCGAAGAGGGAATGTGTAGAGAATTGCGGCTGGGGAGATAGGCAAGGGCTAGATCATGCAGAGCTTTTTATGTCATTTGAAGAATTTTGATTTTCACCTTTAGAGCCCTGAGAGACTATTGAAAGGTTGAAATAAGGAAGTGATAGGATCAACTTTGTATGTTAAAAAGGTTACTGTAGCTGCTATGGGGGGAATAGGTTACTCTAGCTGCTATGGAGGGGTGCAAAGACTGGTGTGAGAAACCAGTTAGGAGGCTACCACTGCAGGTAGGGTGAGAGAGAAGATGGTAGCTTGAACTCAGTTGCCGGCAGTGGAGATGGAGTGCACAGGTTGAAAGAATTGACCAGGCCGGGCGCGGTGGCTCAAGCCTGTAATCCCAGCACTTTGGGAGGCCGAGACGGGCGGATCACGAGGTCAGGAGATCGAGACCATCCTGGCTAACACAATGAAACCCCGTCTCTACTAAAAAAAAAATACAAAAAAATTAGCCGGGCGAGGTGGCGGGCGCCTGTAGTCCCAGCTACTCGGGAGGCTGAGGCAGGAGAATGGCGTAAACCCGGGAGGCGGAGCTTGCAGTGAGCCGAGATAGCGCCACTGCACTCCAGCCTGGGCGACAGAGCGAGACTCCGTCTCAAAAAAAAAAAAAAAAAGAAAGAATTGACCAGATGTAGGCTGGGCGCTGTGGCTCACACCTGTAATCCCAGCACTTTGGGAGGCCGAGGCAGGCGGATCACGAGGTCAGGAGATCGAGACTATCCTGGTTAACACGATGAAACCCCATCTCTACTAAAAATACAAAAAAGTTAGCTGGGAGTGGTGGCAGGCGCCTGTAGTCCCAGCTACTTGGGAGGCTGGCACAGGAGAATGGCGAGAACCCGGGAGGCGGAGCTTGCAGTGAGCCGAGATCACACCACTGTACTCCAGCCTGGGCAACAAAGCCAGACTCCATCTCATAAAAAAAAAAAAAAAGGAATTGACCAGATGTGGTGATGGAATAGATATAGGGGTGGTGGTAAGGAAAAAGGGTTAGTCAAGGATGGGTTGTGCAATTGGAATAATGGAGCTACTATTTGCTGAGATGAGGAACACTCCAGGAAAACCAGGTTTGGGTGGAGAAATTGTTGGTTTTGGAACGTGGGTTTGAGGTATCTTTGAACCAATCAAGTGGAGATATTGAGTAGTCAATTATATATGGGCAAGGACTTTAAAGGGGATGTCTGGACTTAAGATATCCATTTGGAATACATCAGTGTAGAAATATATGGTAATTGAAGGGGATAGATGAGCATTGATACAATTGACTTAATCCAATGCAATAGAACTTCCACTGTAAAGCTGCTTTCAACAAGGTTGTCAATAATCCTATTGCAAAATCCAGCTGTTAGTTTCCAATTGCTCTCTTACTTCTCCTCTTGGCAGCAATTGACTCTAATTATGCCCTGCTTCTTGAAATTTTCTTTTTTTTTTTTTTTTTTTTGAGACAGAGTCTTGCTCTGTCGCCCAGGCTGGGGTGCAGTGGCGCTATCTCGGCTCACTGCAAGCTCCGCCTCCCGGGTTTAGACCATTCTCCTGCCTCAGCCTCCCGAGTAGCTGGGACTATAGGCGCCCGCCACCTCGCCCGGCTAGTTTTTTGTATTTTTTAGTAGAGACGGGGTTTCACCGTGTTAGCCAGGATGGTCTCGATCTCCTGACCTCGTGATCCGCCCGTCTTGGCCTCCCAAAGTGCTGGGATTACAGGCTTGAGCCACCGCACCCGGCCTAAATTTTCTTCTTTTGGTATGGGGTTGCCATTCTCTTGGTTTTCCTTCAACCCCTGTGGTCCCTTCTCTGTTTCTTTTGTGGGTTCCTTTTGTGCTTGTCACTTAATTTTGTTGTTGATGGTGGTGTTTTGTCTAGGCCTTTTCTTATTCTGTGCACTCTTCCTGGGCCATTTTATATACTGTGCGGCTAGAGTAGTCTCTTTAATACAACAATCTGACAGATCATTCCTCTTCTGAAAACCCTTTAGCGACTCCCCACTGCCCTTGGGACAAAGTCCAAAGTTGTTAAGACTTTGTTAAGACAAAGTTTGCACACCCTGTTTACCTCTCCAGCCTGGTCTCTCACCACTCTGCACTTGGCACTCTATATCCTCGCCATAAGGAACCTCTTGGAGTTTCCCCAATGTTTATGGGATTTTGAGCATGCTCTTCCTTCTGGTTGGAATCACTCTTCCTCTTCCATTTACCCAATGCTTACTCATCCTTCAGGTATCAATTTAGATGTTACTTCCTCTGGAAAGCCTTCCTTGAGCTCCAAGTCTGGGACAGGGGCATTCTGAGAGACCTCCACACTGGATTGTCACTGCCCATTGGTTGTGTTCCCTCTTAGAGCATGAGCGCCATGAGGGAAGAGAACACAATTATTTCACAGTTGTATCCCCAGCAGAGCAGACACATAGATCACTATCTGTGCAGTAAACTAATGAATGGAAGAAAAGACCTTGGGAGAGAAGAGGACTCCTTATTGTAAACAGATGAAACGAAATGTTTTCATATCAAATTATGTGTTTCCCTTTCTTTTATCCCTAATCTATCTCCATCACTTAAGCAGCAGCAGCAGCAGCAGCAATGGCAACAGTAAGTGCTTTGTAGATGCACTTCCCTCTGCATAGGGATGATACAGAGAGATCAAAGTTAAATTCTTCGCTTTGGAACCCTTAACTAGACCCTTTAAAATCTATAGCAGAGAGCTGGGCACGGTGGCTTACGCCTGTAATCCCAGTATTTTCGGAGGCTGAGGCGGGTGGATCACCTGAGGTCAGGAGTGGGAGACCAGCCTGGCCAACATGGTGAAACCCTGTCTCTACTAAAAATACAAAAAATAGCCAGGCATGGTGGCGCATGCCTATAGTCCCAGCTACTTGGGAGGCTGAGGCAGAAGAATTGCTTGAACCCGGGAGACGGAGGTTGCAGTGAGCTGAGATTGCACCACTATACTCCATCCTGGGTGACAAAGCAAGACTCGGTCTCAGGAAAAAAACAAAACAAAACAAAACAAAGCAAAACAAAAACATCAGGAGAAGGGGGCTGGGAGGAGAATCTTAAGAGACTGAGAGACTGAGTTTAAAACTTGCAATGACTGACGGCTGGGCATGGTGGCTCATGCTTGTAGCCCTAGCACTTTGGGAGGCTGAGGCAGGAGGATTGCTTAAGCCCAGGAGTTCAAGACCAGCTTGTGCAATAATAGTGAGACTCCCATCTTTACAAAAAATTTAAAAATTATCTGGGCATGGTGGTGTATGCCTGTGGCCCCAGATACTTGGATGGTAGAAGTGGGAGAATTGCTTGAGCCTGGGAGGTCAAGGCTGCAGTGAGTCATGACCATGCCACTGCACTCCAGTCTGAGCAACAGAGTAAGACCCTGTCTCAAACAAACAAACAAAAACAAAACAAAAAAACTTGTAATGATTGCATTATTTATTTTTTAATCATCCATCCCAAAATGTCAGATTACGTTATCTTGATCGGTGAGGTTCTTTTTCAGCTATCAGTAGAAGTGAAAGCTGACAAACTAAGTTGAGAAATAAAGAAAATGACGTGTTTCCTCACCTGAGTCTATGACTTGAAATTGTAAACAAGCATGCTGCACAGGGTCAGAAAGGTGGCTTGCTAGGGGAGCTTGATACCTTCCAAGGACTGACCTGATTTCCTGTGATTACTTAGACCATGATGTCAGCATGGTCTTGGCCAACTTGGGGCATGGTTTGCAAAGGATAATGAAGTATTTGAAAGCAAAAGTCTGCAAATGAGCCAAGATAAAGTGTCACATCAGATGAGGAATTCTGATGGGGGGGTAGGTGGAGGTGGGGTACAGAGGACTGAAGGGAGTCATGCCTTGAGCTCTCTTACACAGTGTAGAAAAGTGTGGGTTCTCAGAGCCTCAGGGAATGTTCTTTTTTTTTTTTTTTTTTTTTGAGACGGAGTCTCGCTGTGTCGCCCAGGCTGGAGTGCAGTGCAGTGGCTGGATCTCAGCTCACTGCAAGCTCCGCCTACTGGGTTCATGCCATTCTCCTGCCTCAGCCTCCTGAGTAGCTGGGACTACAGGCGCCCGCCACCTCGCCCGGCTAGTTTTTTGTATTTTTTAGTAGAGACGGGGTTTCACCGTGTTAGCCAGGATGGTCTCGATCTCCTGACCTTGTGATCTGCCCGTCTCGGCCTCCCAAAGTGCTGGGATTACAGGCTTGAGCCACCGCGCCCGGCCTACCTCAGGGAATGTTCTAAGCTGAGCAATGCTGTGAGTGCATGCTGCTGTTGATGAAATTGAAGAAAGTAGAACGAATTTGAGAACACGGAAATATTCCATCTATTTATCTTTGTCCAGTTGGGACTCAAACCAGCACTTATTTATGGACCATCCCTCTCAAACTATTTTTAACTTGCAGACCTAAATGCCATTAAAAACTGGGCCCATATGAATGATTCAGACTCATCTGGGAGCAGTCTGTGACCAACCATGATTCTCAATACCTTTGACTTTACCAGTCAATAATGAACCACTTTTTCTTCCAAGCTCATGACACTAACCCCTGGGAATACACAGACCTTTGAGAAAGTGTCTTAATTTGTTCAGCAGCAATAAGAAAAACAAGAAAAGAAAAAGTGTCTGATTACACCCATCTGCTTACAATAAATTTTAATGGCATCTGTTTAATACTAATAACTGAGGGGAAGGCTTCAGGGTTCCTCAGTTGAATCACCCTGGAAACTGAGTTGTACTAGCAAACCCAGGGCACCCAGAAAATAATAGGTTTTATGTACATCTTTGAAGCTATAGACATTTGAGGTCAGTTTTCTATATCTCAGCCTAATTTACTTGTGCTGTGGCGCACAGCTAGTAGCTAGTCATGTCAACTATTATGGCTTCTGAAACTTACAGGGTGTGAAGATATCAGACCTTGTTTGAATTCTGGTCCATCTTTTTCTAATTGTGTGAACTTGGACAAGGTATTTAACTTCTCTAAGCATGGGCTTCCTCATCTGTAAATCAGGGATAATTTTACAGAAGGAAGTTGTGATGAGAAATTAAACACTGCATGTCAGGTGCATGACACCTGGTGCCAGATAAGGGCTCAATAAGTGTTAGCTATTACCGTTATCATTATTTTACTTGTTTTGTATGTAGGCAAACCTTGCCTTAGGTAAAGCATAATGTACAAAAATCTAGATTTGTATAAAATGTTAATAGGGGAGATTATTTACATTACAAAAGGATTCTTCAGTTTATGAAAGAACTGATAACAGGGTTTCTTTTAAACAGTCAGCTTCCCAGTATGTCTAAAATGATTTGATTCACACAAAACTTGGCTTATACAATGTTTTAGGAACACAGCTAGCATACAAAGCACAGGATATCTATAATACAATCATTCAGGCCAGGTCTGAGCCACTGTGACAAGTTAACAATTACACTCCTGGGTATTCTTCACGCCCCTTTATAAAGGGATTAGATGGATTCTCTATGGGCTCAATGGGCAGATCTGGGACCAATGGGTGGAAGACATGGGGTAGAGAGAGGGAGTAGACTTTAGCTTGAAATAATGAAAAACTCTCCACCAAACCACTGCTGCCCAAAGCTGGAATGGGTTGCCTCTGAGGCGGCAAATTTCCCAATACGAGATATTCAAGTAAAAGCTAGAGAGCAACTTGTTATGACTGTTAGAATGATTACTGCACGAAATAGGGAGGTGAAGTAGGTCAGTGTTTCCCAACCCTAAACACACTAAATATACTATGCAAACTGGACCAATGTTCTACCTTGGACACCGGAAAGAGGTTGAGGAAGGAGGCAGAGAGAGGCTATCCAGGAGAAGAGGTGGGGATAAAGGACCTGAGTTGAAAAAAATATTGCTTCTCTGGCTGGGAAATGCTAGATTAAATGACCTTTAAGATTTCTTCTGGCCGGGCGCGGTGGCTCAAGCCTGTAATCCCAGCACTTTGGGAGGCCGAGACGGGCAGATCACGAGGTCGGGAGGTCGAGACCATCCTGGCTAACATGGTGAAACCCCGTCTCTACTAAAAAAAAAGAATATAAAAAACTAGCCGGGCGAGGTGGCGGGGGCCTGTAGTCCCAGCTACTCGGGAGGCTGAGGCAGGAGAATGGCATAAACCTGGGAGGCGGAACTTGCAGTAAGCCGAGATCCAGCCACTGCACTCCAGCCTGGGCAACGGAGCAAGACTCCGTCTCAAAAAAAAAAAAAAAAAAAAGATTTCTTCTAATTTAGGCCAGGCACGGTGGCTCACGCCTGTAATCCCAGCACTTTGGGAGGCCGAGGCAGGTGGATCACCTGAGGTCAGGAGTTTGAGACCAGCCCAGCCAACATGGTGAAACCCCATCTCTACTAAAAATATAAAAATTAGCCGGGTGTGGTGGCACATGCCTGTAATCCCAGCTACTTGGGAGGCTGAGGAAGGAGAATCACTTGAACCCACAAGGCAGAGGTTGCAGTGAGCTAAGATCGCACCACTGTACTCCAGCCAGGGCAACAAGAGTGAAACTCGGTCTCAAAAAAAGAAAAAAGATTTCTTCTAATTTAAATATTCTAAAACTCTGATTGTTTCATAGACATTATTTTAATTATATTTCTGGGAGAATTTTCCTATTTTAAGTATGGAAAACTAAAACATAACACCTAAAGAAAGAGGTAAAGTGGGAAAAGAATTGAGACATCCTGACCCTTTCAGACCTTTGATCCCATAGTCTTTTTCCAATTGGTGAGAATGAAAGTTGGGGAAACAGAAGTCAGAAGTGGCCTTAGGCCCGGCGCGGTGGCTCAAGCCTGTAATCCCAGCACTTTGGGAGGCCGAGGCGGGCGGATCACGAGGTCAGGAGATCGAGACCATCCTGGCTAACACGGTGAAACCCCGTCTCTACTAAAAATACAAAAAGAAATTAGCCGGGCGTGGTGGCGGGCGCCTGTAGTCCCAGCTACTCTGGAGGCTGAGGCTGGAGAATGGCGTGAACCCGGGAGGCGGAGCTTGCAGTGAGCCGAGATCGCGCCACTGCACTCCAGTCTGGGTGACAGAGCGAGACTCCGTCCCAAAAAAAAAAAAAAAAAAAAAAGAAGAAGTGGCCTTAATGCCAGAATAGATGAAAATTAAATTGACTTTATTATTTTAAAATAATAATAATAATATAATATAATTATTATTATTATTATTACTGAGGCAGAATCTCTGTCTCCAGGCTGGAGTGCAGTGGTACAATCTCAGCTCACTGCAACCTCCGCCTCCTGGGTTCAAGCAATTCTCCTGCCTCAGCCTTCTGAGTAGCCAGGACTACAGGCGCGCGCTACCACGCCCGGCTAATTTTTGTATTTTTAGTAGACATGTGGTTTCACCATGTTGGCCAGGATGGTCTCCATCTCCTGACCTCGTGACCTGCCTGCCTCAGCCTCCCAAAGTGCTGGGATTACAGGCGTGAGCCACTGCGCTTGGCCATTATTATGAATTTTTGAGACAGGGTCTCACTCTGTTGCCCAGGTTGGAGTGCAACAGTGCAATCTCAGCTCACTGCAACCTCCGCTTCTCAGGTTCCAGCAATCCTCCCACCTCAGCCTCATGAGTAGCTGGGACTACAGGTGCCCACCACCATGCCTGCCTAATTTATTTTTTGTAGAGGCAGGGTTTTGCCATGTTGGCCAGGCTGGTCTTGGGCTTCTGAGCTCAAGTGATCTGCCCGCTTTGGCCTCCCCAAGTGCTGGGATTACAGGCGTAAGCCAACATGCCGGGCCTAAGTTTTAATTTTTTTTTTAAGATGGGGTCTTAATGATGACATAATGACGCTGTCCAGGCTGGTCTCCAATTCCTGGGCTCAAGCAATCCTCCTGCCTAGGCCTCCTCAAATGCTGGGATTACAGGCGTGAGCCACTGTGCACAGCCAAGTCAACTTTTAGAGATAAGTGAAAAATCAGCTCAACTAAGGTTTCAGATAACTAGCTTTAAAGACTGTACACCTGTATCCCTGGCAAAGTGCTTCAGAGTACTGTAATCACACACAGCCAGGATGTCTCAATTCTTTTCCCATTTTACCTGTTTTTAGGTGTTATGTTTTAGTTTTCCATAGCTAAAATAGGAAAATTCTCCCAGGAATATAGTTAAAATAATGTCTATGAAACAATCTGAGAGTATTAGAATATGTGGAGTCAACGTCCTCTTTAATGGGGCTGCTGGAAGAAGAATTTTTGTCTCAATTAGCCTACTTGTCTTTCAAATACAGTTGATCATCTGGTCTTTGGATCAATAGGTTTACTTGGCCATATGTGACCAGATTACACTGTTGTTTGCATTCCCAAGGCTTCTAAGTCACAAAGAACACTTCTCTTCCAGTGGACATCAGCTGGTAGGACAAATCCAGCCCTACTTAGAGACAAGGTAAAAAGCCAGTTATACCCTGGGCGCGGTGGTTCACACCTGTAATCCCAGCACTTTGGGAGGCTGAGACAGGTGGATCACATGAAGTGTTCGAGACCAGCCTGGCCAACATGGCGAAAACCTGTCTCTATTAAAAATACAAAAATTAGCCAGGTATGGTGGTGCATGTCTGTAATCCCAGCTGCTCGTGAGGCTGAGGCAGGAGAATCACTTGAACCCAGGAGATGGAGGTTGCAGTGAGCCGAGATCGTGCCACTGCAATCCAGCCCAGGCAACAAGAACAAAACTCCTTCTCAAAAAAAAAAAAAAAAAAAAAGCCAGTTACACAAGGCAGAACCACTTTGTGATGTAGATTTTATTGGTTATCTAGGCAGAGGAAAAATTGGACAATAATAGGAAAGGAATGAAATCTCCTGGGCTGGCCCAGCACCTGCTACTGGTCGATGAGAAATCAGACTTTGTACAAAGGGTGACTTGGCCAGGAAAAACAGGAAGTTAGTCAGTGTCATAGTCAGTTATTCTAAGAAGAGGAAGAAAACAGGGAATGGGAGTGAAGAAGGAAATACTCTAGTTATACAAACTTTGGTACTGTCCCAGGAAAAGAATCTCTCTTTTCCCCTAAGTCTTAGAAAGAGGAAGAACAGATGCCATAGTCCAAGAACTGCACAAAAGTCAGCACCACTATGGCCTCTAGTTGCACCCATTAGCCCAATAATATTCCTCTGCTAGAACATCCCTGTCTGACCCCTGATAAGAAAGCAGAGGGAGGTGAGTGGTGAAGCTGCCCCAGATTCTGTACTCCAGGTGGAGAAGGCCTCAAGAAGGTGAAGGGATGAGCTAATCTGAGCCTCATGGCCCCATTTCCAAGGATGTGATTAGTGGAGAGGCACCTGGGACCTGCTCCATTTCAGGAAACCCGGTTATGGGAACTGGTAGGGGACAGACTTAGCTCAGGACCCGAGAGAAGCAGTTAACCCTTTCCTACTATCTGGATGGGAAACAGCTTAATAGTTGCTTGGTAAGGGGGACTTCTTTCCCAGGGGAGGGAGTCTTCAAATGGACTTCCTTTTGCATCAGTTTGGTAAGGGGGACCTCAAGGATATTTTCTACTCAAGTTCCTAGGGTCAGCCTCTTCAGGGCATTTGAATGCTCTAGGGGAGCCTAAGAAACAAGGTGTGGCCTAAGAAGTGTCTAGGAGACACAGAGAGGGCGCATTCAAAAGGAAAGAAAGCTCAACAGTCCCTAAAATGTCATTGTTCATCTGGCAGCATTCCCTAGGATGTTCTGGTTCCACTCAAACCCTTGAGTTTGGGTCAGAATCAATCTCGGGCTCTTCTTGTAGGGGGGCAGGGAGTGTGTCTCAGACAGAGGGTTTCTTTTCAGAATAAACAGGATATCCAAAGTAGACATGTGATATAGTTTGGCTGTGTCCCCACCCAAATCTCACCTTGAATTGTAGCTCTCATAATCCCCATGTGTCGTGGGAGGGACCAGGTGGAGTTAATTCAATCATGGGGGCAGTTTCCCCCATCCTGTTCTTCTGATAGTGAATTGGTTCTCAAGAGATCTGATGGTTTTATAAGGGGCTTTCCCCTTCAATGGGCACTCATTCTTCCCCTTCCTGCTGCCATGTGAAGAAGTATGTGTTTACTTCCCCTTCTGCCATGATTCTAAGTTTCCTGAGGCCTCCCTAGCCATGATGAATTGTGAGTCAATTAAACCTCTTTCCTTTATAAATTACCCAGTGTCGGGTATGTCTTCATTAGCAGTGTGAGAATGAACTAATACAACATGAAACAGTAATCTAAATTCTGAGGTGGGTGCAGAAAAGAAGGCAGGATCAATATGTCACCCAGTCTAAGGACTGGAAAGAACTGGCTCCCTACAGACACTGCCAATAAATGAGACCTGCAAGGCCAGGGCTGAAAATATCAACAGCCATACCCAAAGCCTCCTTGGTTGGCCTAGTTAACTAAGGTGACCTTAACCAAGGGCAGGTCATTTAGTTTCTTTGGGCTTCATATTTCTTCATCATAATAGATAACTGATAATTTCCAAAGTCCCTTCTGCCTCTAACATTCTAGTGTTCTGAGGATGGGGTCTGAGCAAAAAACAGTTTTTAAAATTTTAATTTTTTTTTTGAGACAGTGTCTTGCTCTGTCACTAGGCTGGAGTGCAGTGACATAATCATAGCTCACTGCAACCTCCAACTTGAGGGGCTCGAGATCCTCCCACCTCAACCTCCCAAGTAGTTAGGACTATAGGCATGCAACACTGTACCTGGCTAATTTTTAAATTTTTTTGCAGAGAGAGGGTCTCACTATAATGCCCAGGCTGGTCTCAAACTCCTGGCCTGAAACAATCCTCCTGCCTTAGCCTCCCAAAGTGCTGGAATTACAAGCATGAGCCACCATGCCTGATTTATTCATACAACTTCTTGGATCCTCATTTTTATCATTTCTAAAACAAAGATAACATCTCTCTTACAAGATTACAAGATTGGGAGAACTGCTTAAGATGAATAAGAAAAACTGAAGAACACTTAGCACAGAGTGGATTCTCACCATATATCAAGCCTATATTGCATGCTGCCTGAATACATGGGTTTATGCTATGGAAGTCCTGATGGCAAACCCTCATATCAAAGGCTTCCCTCCTTGCTTCTCCCTACATCCAGTAGGGAGAGCAGCTGTATCCCTGGCTACCTTTGAGAGGCCTCCACTGCCTCTAGGGTGGTACTGGGTGCTCCATTACACCTTTATCCCTGAGGCTCATTCCAAGGACAAGGGCTGAAAGCTAGAGGCTCATTTCCAAGGACAAGGGCTGAAAGCTAGGAAACCGACTCATCTTCATTCTCAATGCCATTCTCAAGGTGGAGCATTTTCTGCTGGGCCAACACTCACAATTTTTTTTTTTTTTTAGACACAGTCTTGCTGTGTCAGCCAGGATGGAGTGCAGTGGCGCAATGTCAGCTCACTGCAACCTCAGCCTCCTGGATTCAAACAATTCTCCTGCCTCAGCCTCCCAGGTAGCTGGGACTGCAGGCACATGCTACCACGCCTGGCTAATTTTTGTATTTTTAGTAGAGGTAGGGTTTCACCATGTTGGCCAGGCTGGTCTCAAACTCCTGACCTCAAATGATTCACCCACCTGGGCCTCCCAAAGTGTTGGGATTATAGGCATGAGCCACTGCGCCCAGCCATAATGGGAAATATTTTAAAGAACCATCCTCAATACCTTGGTTTCTCACCCATAAAATAGTGACGATAACAATTTTCTTACAAGATAGTTGAGAGGATGACATCAGTTATGTAAAGAGTTAGTAGTGTCCGACCAGAAGCAGTCATTCACACTTCGGGAGGCCGAGATGGGCGGATCACGAGGTCAGGAGATCGAGACCATCCTGGCTAACACGGTGAAACCCCATCTCTACTAAAAAAATACAAAAAACTAGCCGGGCGAGGTGGCGGGCGCCTGTAGTCCCAGCTACTCCGGAGGCTGAGGCAGAAGAATGGCGTGAACCCGGAAGGCGGAGCTTGCAGTGAGCTGAGATCTGGCCACTGCACTCCAGCCTGGGCTACTCAAAAAAAAAAAAAAAAAAAAAAAAAGGAAGCAGTCATTCAATAAACATCAGTGGTCCCTTCCCCTTGGCAACTCCTCTTCTTAAAAAGGACAAGACACAGGGGTTGGGGATGGAGAGCTCTGCGGATGGTGGTGGGGAAATGAAAGGAAGACTCCAGTGATTCCTCAAATGCCAGCTGTTTATCAAGTTTGATGGTTATGATGGATTTTCCAGAAATAAAAGCTACCTTGCTCCAATAGGTCTACCTGTGAGCAACTGAGATGGGGAGGAATGGGGAGGAGCGCTGAGCATAGTCTCATGAAGGGTATGATTCAGGTCTCGATAGACAATGTTCTTTGGAGCAGCACCAACGTTGTGTACTGGGCAGGCACTCTGCCAGCTCCCCAGCCTGTTCTGTCCAATCCTGGCGTCTTGGAGCTGGGGTGGAAGAATTTTCCCTGAAGGAAAGCAGCCAACACCCTGTCCCACCCTTCTCCGTGGGCAACTCTTTGCCAGGCAGGAATCTCTCATCAGGGTTTTCTTTTGGCTGTCAGATCACCAGCAGTTACGGGCTTAAGCCCCTGTCACCATGCCTCTCCCAGAACCTGCAGAGAGCAGCAGCTGGGACTCTGCAGGACCACCTTCCTTTTTCCAGCTAGGAATGCATTTGGAAAACCCCAAAACTTCTCCTCTCAGCCAGAGTCCAGAAAAGTCAGCTCCTTGTCTTGGCACATTCAGTGCAGAGTCAAACGTGGAAAGGGTCCTAGATGGGGCGGGGTCGACTTCCAGGTCCCACATTTGCAGGGGAAGCTAATCCCCCTGGATTAGGCTGGGAGGTGCTTGGGGCTGGTTGCCAGATAAAGGACGGGGGGCTCGTTTTTTCTTTTTTTGAGACAGAGTTTTGCTCTTTTTGCCCAGGCTGGAGTGCAATGGCGCCATGTCGGCTCACTGCAACCTCCGCCTCCCAGGTTCAAGCAATTTTCCTGACTCAGCCTCCCAAGTAGCTGGGATTACAGCCGCCCGCCACCACGCCCGGCTAATTTTTGTATTTTCAGTAGAGACGGGGTTCCAACACGTTGGCTAGGCTGGTCTAGAACTCCTGACCTCAGGTGATCCACTCGCCTTGGCCTCCAAAAGCGCTGGGATGACGGGCGTGAGCCACTGCGCCTGGCCCGGGACGTCGTTTTCAACTTCAGATTAATAATTTTTTAGTATATGTCCCAACAATTGCACAAGATATGAGTATAGTCATAAAAAAAATTTGCTGTTTATATGAAATTCAATTTTAACTGGCCGTCTTTTTCTTTGCTAAGTCTGGAACCCAGGGTTTGGCCTGGGGTAGCCCCCGCAGCAGGCAGGGCTGTTGGAGGGGTCACGAACCCGCTTGGAAGCCCCGCGCCATCACCGTCGCCCCTCCCGGCCGAGGGAAGGGTCCTGGAAAGCGCGAAGGGCGGCCAAAGCCCGGATAAGGCCTAAGGGGCCGCATTTCGCCGCTACCGTGGGAAACTGTCTTCGAGAGGAGGGAGCAGTCGTGGCCTGGCCTCATTCCCGCTTGCCTCCAGCCTCTGCCGCCTCTCGTGGGCTCTTCCCCGCCCAGAACCGCCCACCTGCGGGCCCACTAGCACCAGCTGCGCTCACAGGCTCTAGCCGGCTCGCGGCTGCGGCTCCTGGCCTCGGGGCGGTGCACCGTCGAGTGCGCAGGCGCGGCGGGTAGGTGGGAGGGGCGTGCGCGCGCGTAAGTGCGCGCGCGGGTAGGGACGGGCTCGCGCTGCAGGGCGTAGGCGTGGGCGTGGGCACTGGAGGAGTTCCAAGCCCGGGCTGAGGAGGGGGCGGTGGTCGCGGGCGGGCACTCTTCGACTGGGCGTTGCCGCTATTCCCTGCGCGGCATGGAGGGGACGGCCGTGGCCGTGTTCGAGGTGATGCGGGGAAGGGAGAGAAAGCGGAGGACACTTTCTGAGGAGACGGGCTTTGTGAGGAGACCGCGAAGTTTGGGCAGAGGGGTCGGGCGTCGCCTAAGGTGAAGGAGGAAGGTTCGGGAATCGAGGCCCGTCTCCCACGGGGAAGCGAGGAAGTAGGAGCAGATGAGGGCTCTCGCTCGCGGGGTACTCTGGGGGGGGGGGAACGACGCCTTCTCCAGCGGACGGCTTAGAAAGCTGCGGCGTTTACCGAGCGCCGGCGGACACCCAGAGGCAGAGCCTGACGCAGCCTCGGAGGTGCCTGCCGGAGTCCAGCGCTTTCCATGCGCCGGGTGCTGGGAGGGGGCGCGGAAAGAAGGAAAGGAAAGGTGCAAGCTCGGGGCGGGGGGGAGGGAAATCGGAGCGCCAGGGCAGAGGCAAGGAGGGACCCAGTGCAGACCGGGAGCAAGGGAGACAATTCCCGGTGCAGGTGCAGGTTTTTGGGTTCGGAGCAGCTGGACGTGAAAGGGCGAGGTTCAGAGGCTACACCTGTGCTTGGGGAGCTGCTCTGGAAGATGGCACGGAGCACCTGGCGCCGGCCACGCCCCGTGTGCTCATTTCATTACCCACTTTCACCGCCGGTGCCCAATGGGACGCTGAGCTGCTGTTTGTGAGGGGTACTGTGCAGGTGACAGAAGCACAGGCTCTGAGGGCACCTGAGAGAGTGCCCCCGGGCGTCCTGCCTGTTTGTTGTCATCAAAGAAGGCTGCGGGATTCCATTTTACGAATAACAGAACCTAATCTAGAACCCAGGGCGCTGACTTGTAGGCCAGTGTTCTTTTCCCAACTGCGCTGTCATTACCGATATGGGAATATCTTTGGGTTTTTTGTTTGTTTGTTTTTTGAGACAGAGTCTGGCTCTGTTGCCCAGGCTGGAATGCAGTGGCGTGATCCCGGCTCACCACAACCTCCGCCTCCCGGGTTCAAGAGATTCTCCTGTATCAGCCTACCGAGTAGCTGGGATTACAAGCGCTCACCGCCACACCCGGCTCATTTTTGTATTTGTAGTAGAGACAGGTTTTCACCATGTTGGCCAGGCTGGTCTTGAACTTCTGACCTCAAGTGATCCGCCCGCCTCCGCCTCCCCGAGTGCTGGTACCGGCGTGAGCCACCGTGCCCGACCCGATATGGGAATATCGTAACAGGACGTGTGAAGGAAGAGTTAGACTCTACATGTACCTGGAAACCATTCTTGTTAACTGGTACAAATGAGGATCTTAGTTCCCAGATCTCCCTGCCTTTAAAAAGGGGGTAATAATTTTCCTTGTGTTGCCTCCCTGTAAAAGAAAGAATCTGTTTGCATGAATAATAATGGGAGTTGGCCGGTTGCGGTGGGTAGCCTGTATTCCCAGCACTTTGGGAGGCCGAGGCGGGCAGATCACTTGAAATCAGGAGTTCAAGACCAGCCTGGCCAACATGAGGAAACTCCGTCTGTGCAAAAAATACAAAAATTAGTGGTGGCTCACGCCTGTAATCCCAGCACTTTGGGAGGCCGAGGCAGGTGGATCACCTGAGGTCCGGAGTTCGAGACCAGCCTGACCAAAATGGAGAAACCCGTCACTACTAAAAATACAAAATTAGCCGGGCGTGGTGGCACATACCTGTAATCCCAGCTACTTGGGAGGCTGAGGCAGAAGGATTGCTTGAACACGGGGGTCAGAGGTTGCAGTGAGCCGAGATTGCACCATTGCACTCCAGCCTGGGTTACAATAGCAAAACTCCATCTCAAAAAAAAAAAATTAAAAATAAAAAAAATTTAAAAATAGCAGGCTGTGGTGGCAGGCGGCTGCACTTCTAGCTACCTGGGAGGATGAGGTGGGAGGATCGATCACCTGAGCCCGGGAGGTTGAGGCTGCAGTGAACCATGATAAAGACATCACTGCACTCCAGCCTGGGAGTCAGAGTGAGACCCTGTCCCCTCTCTACCCCCAAAAATAAATGAAATATATTTTATTTTCAATTTGTCTCGAATAAATGTTATTTTTTTCTTTTTTTCTTTTTCTTTTCTTTTTTTTTTTGAGAAGGAGTGTTGCTCTGTCGCCCAGGCTGGAGTGCAGTGACTCAATCTCAGCTCACTGCAACCTCCACCTCCCAAGTTCAAGCAATTCTCCTGCCTCAGCCTCCTGAGTAGCTGGGACTACAGATACTAGAGATGGGGTTTCACCATATTGGCCAGGCTGGTCTTGAACTCCTTACCTCAGGTGATCCACTGCTTCCACCTCCCAAAGTGCTGGAATTGCAGGCGTGAGCTACCACACCCGGTCGATTAAATGTTTTACCCAGACATCTTGGAGTCCTGTTCAACTTAAAACGTTGTGTGTAGTCTTTACTGCAGTAGAACTTAGAAATAATAGCTAATATCTGTTAAGCATTTGCTATTTGCCAAGTAGTGTGTTAAGCATCTTGCACATATTTTTAATTAATTTTTTTTTTTTTTTTTTTTGAGACGGAGTCTTGCTCTGTCGCCCAGGCTGGGGTGCAGTGGCCGGATCTCAGCTCACTGCAAGCTCCGCCTCCCAGGTTTACGCCATTCTCCTACCTCAGCCTCCCGAGTAGCTGGGACTACAGGCGCGCGCCAACCCGCCCGGCTAGTTTTTTTTGCATTTTTTAGTAGAGACGGGGTTTCACCGTGTTAGCGAGGATGGTCTCGATCTCCTGACCTTGTGATCCGCCCGTCTCGGCCTCCCAAAGTGCTGGGATTACAGGCTTGAGCCACCGCGCCCGGCCAATTTTTTGTTTTTTGTTTTTTGTTTTTTTAGTAGAGATGGAGCCTCACTATGTTGTCAGGGCTCAAGGGATTCTCCCACCTCGGCCTCCCAAAGTGCTGGGATTACAGGCATGAGCCACCGCACTCAGCCTTGCACATATTATTTGTTTACTTTCAGCAGCAGCCCTATGTGGTAGTTTTATCCCCATTTTAATAGATGAGGAATCTGTGGTTTGGAGAGATTAAGTAACTTGCCCAAGGTCATGTGCTAGAATTTGGCACATCAGGGATTCAAATCCAGGTATGGAGTGCAGTGGCCTGATCAGGACTCACTTCAGCCTCAACCTTCTGGGCTCAAGAGATCCTCCTGTCTCAGCCTCCCCAGTGGCTGAGACCACAGGCACACACCATCACGCTGGGCTAATTTTTGTTGTTGTTAGTAGAGATAAGGTCTCGGTATGTTGTCCAGGCTGATCTCAAACTGGTGAGCTCAAGTGATCCTCCCACCCTGGCCTCCCAAAGTGCTGGGATTACAGGCATAAGCTACCGTGCAGGGCAGCATTAGCACTCTTAAATAGTATTCTGACCCTCGAAAGTGTTGATTTAATGAAAGATTAAGATGATTCATAACCAGATATCACTCTTATTCATAGTCTTCATGTTGGCTTTTATTTGGGGCAGGAAAAAAGAAATAAGAAAAACAAACTCCCACTTAATTTTTCCCTGATTATTATTTCCAGATGAATTTATCTTCTGAATAAAGGAATGTATTGTCTCAGTTTCCTGTCTTAAGGGGCATTGTGTTGAGTTTCACTGTCTCCTTTCTTATGTCATTCTCCTAGCTATTTATTTTGTTTAGACATAACACTCTGAACAAACCTAAATCTGACATTTTAGAAGCAAGAATACAATTTTTGGGGGAAGTTAGAGTTACTAATTTAGCTGGGTCATAGAGATATATTATTACTGTGATTTCTAAAGAACATTATGTTTTCTTTGAATTGTGCTCTTTTCAGATTTTGAGATTTTTAATAATTCACTGGAAGTGTGACATAGATGTATCAAAGGGAGCATTGCTAGAAGGGCAGCTAGAGATTTCCATAGAAGGATTACATTCTAAGCACCAAGCAAATGCTCTTCATTGTGTAACAACTAGTAAGTAGAGAAAGAAAAAATACTGATTTTCTGTCTCTTTTTGTCATGGTTTATGTCGTAGCTTATTTTAAAATTTCAATTCGTCATAATCTTTTATGTTATTCCAGGATTGTTCCATAATTATAAAATGAAATGATTATGTAGTAAGTATCTGGTGGTAGATTTACAAATGTATCATACAGAAAAGGTGAGTAGAATGACTCTTACCATAGATTATTTATTTTACTGGTTTAAGTTAAAATTGCTCCAAAACAATCTTATTTTTCTCTTGATTTTAACCTACTTTTTCACAGCAAAATTATATTACATTAAGCTTTACCTACTTTTTTTTTTCCAAGTCTAAATTTTGGCAGTTGCAAAAAAAAAAAAAGTGCACACTTCAATAATCATGACCTGTGATTAGTTTGAAAATATTTCTTCCATTTGGCTTTCATGCTTTTATCATTTTTGCCTGTTGTCTTGAGGGAAACCTGATGCATTAAGTGGCTCTGAAACATGAATTTTCTCAAACTTGAAGAGTTAGCTTTTTTTTGTGGGGTGTGTGTGTGTGTGTGTGTGTGTGTGTAGGTTTATTGAAGGGTACTTTGGAATGAAGTTGTCCTTTCAGGCTTAGAGAAGTCACTTGGGCACCAAGTTGAGATTGGATAGTAAACTAGGCTTTACAAGACATTTGCTTACCTGAACAGGAATGACCTTTGTATGTTAATATTAAACATCTTCAAGAGCAGTATGACAGATTGGTTTGCTCTTACTCTGCATGAACTCCACTCTGGCAGGGTTCCCACCACTCATGAGGGAAATGCTTGGCTACATGTCTAGGGTGATGGTGGGTCTCTGTGTGGTTGTAATAATCTAATCCAATAAACTGTGGCCAGGTTAGCAAGGTTGATTTAATTCAAAGCAAAATACTTCAGCCACAATAGTTTTTGGCAAGAAACTCAATTCTGCATTTTGAGCCTAATGAACTTCTTTAGCCCACCTAGAATAGGGGGCATTTCTTTTCTCTTTATTGTTTCTGAGCTTTACGTAATTATGGTTATAATTATTTATTTATTTAGAGATGGAGTCGCACTCTGTCGCCCAGGCTGGAGTGCAGTGGCGCAATCTGGGCTCACTGCAACCTGTGCCTCCTGGGTTCAAGCAATTCTTCTGCCTCAGCCTCCTGAGTAGCTGAGATGACAGGCGGCTGCCACCATGCCTGGCTAATTTTTTTTTTTGTATTTTTAATAGAGATGGGGTTTCATCATGGTGGCCAGGCTGGTCTCAAATTCCTGACCTCAAGTGATCCGCCTGCCTCAGCCTCCGAAAGGGCTGGGATTACAAACATGAGCTACCTACCGCATCCAGCCTATGTTTATATATATATATTTTTTGGTAGGAAACATGGTGATACATACTTGATAAAAAAACATTACAGAAACATTTATTGTGGAGAGTGAGACTTTCTACACATCTCACCCCTTGAGATGATTATTAACATTCAGTATATATTCTAGATTTTCCTTTTTTCCCCTCTTGCCAAGGATAATCTATGTTCTAGATTTTTCTATGCATATGTTCATAGTTATTAATATCAATTTTTTAAAACTAGGATGACTGTGCTATGTACCAGTGCTTTGTGGGCAGCATTTCATGTTAGCATAAGGGATCTATTTCATTTTTTTTGTAAAAGTACATTTATTTAGTTTTAGTTTTTGTCAGTTATACACCCATATGATTTTGGCTGGGTGTAGTGGCTCATGCCTATAATCCTAGCACTTTGAGAGTCTGAGGTGGGCAGATCACATGAGGTTAGGGGTTCCAGATCAGCTGTCCAACATGGGGAAGCCCTGTCTCTACTAAAAATATAAAAATTAGCGGGGTATGGTAACACACACCTGTAATCCCAGCTACTTGGGAGGCTGAGGCATGAGAATCACTTGAACCTGGGAGGCAGAGGTTGCAGTGAGCCAGTATCTCGCCACTGCACTCCAGCCTGGGTGACAGAATGAGACTCCATCTCAAACAAAACAAAAAACCCGACAGTACCCTGCTTGCTTCCCCCATCTCCCCCTTCCTATCTTTCTCCCTCCTAGAGGCTAATACTTTTAACTCTGTTAATTATTTAATACTTATATTTGATCTAAGTAACATGTTTGTTTGTGGTGTTATATCTTTTTTTTTTTTTTTTTTCAAATAGGGTCTCACTCTGTCACCCAGGCTGGAGTGCACTGGCACAATCATAGCTCACTGTAACCTTAAATGCCTGGGCTCAAATGATCCTCCTAACTCAGCCTCCTGAGTAGCTAGGACTACAGGCATGTGCTACCATGCCTGGTTGTTATATTTTTGTATTTTTGTAGAGACAGGGTCTCTTGCTATGTTGCCCAGGCTGGTCTTAAACTCCTGGGCTCAAGCAGTCCTCTCACTTTGGCCTCCCAAAGTGCTGGGATTGCAGGTATTAGCCACCGTGCCTGGCCAAGATGTTATTGATTGATTGATTGATTGATTGATTGATTGATTTTGAGAAAGGGTCTTACTCTGTCACCCAGGCTGGACTGCAGTCATGCAGTCACTGCTCACTGCAGCCTTGACCTCCTGGGCTCAGGTGATCCTACCACCTCAGCCTCCTGAGTAGCTGGGACTACACGCACATGCTGCCATGCCTGACTAATTTTTGTTTTGTTTTGTTTTTGTGTTTTGAGACAAAGTCTCGCTTTGTCACCAGGTTGGAATACAGTGACGTAATCTCGGCTCGCTGCAACATCTGCCTCCCAGATTCAAGCCATTGTCCTTTCTCAGCCTCCCAAGTAGCTAGGACTACAGGTGTGCACCACCACGCCCAGCTAATTTTTGTATTTTTAGTAGAGACCAGGTTTCACTACGTTGGCCAGGATGGTCTCAATCTCTTGACCTCGTGATCCACCCACCTCTGCCTCCCAAAGTGCTGGGATTACAGGCGTGAGTCGCTGTGCCCGGCCAACAAATTTTTTTTTTTTTTTTTATGCAGATGAGGTCTCCCTATGTTGCCCAGGCTGGTCTTGAAGTCCTGGACTCAAGCAATCCACCTGCCTCAGCCTCCCAAAGTGCTGGAATTATAAGCATGAGCCATTGTGCTCAGCCCTAAATTGTTATATCTTGATCTTCCTTTTTATAGGCATTTATTGATTTTCCGCCATAAAGGATGATAGCTCTCTTTAATATCTTTACCTCTACCATGTATCTTTATTTTAATATAATTTTCCAACCATGTAGATCAATATTTACTCATTATTATGGCCATTAAATATAGTTTAGCCATATAGAAAACTTTGATTACTTTTCTTTATAATTTCCCTTCAGTTAATACTTATTTTAATTTGTTTTCTGTTTTTATCATCTAGTTGACTCCCAAACTTCCAGCATTTGTCTAAATGTACTCAGTATATTCCAGTACATCAGATAATATATCAGTTTCATCCTCCTGAAAAACTCTTTTCCTGTGTTTCCTGACCTGCTCTAATTTTGACTTGATGCCTTTTGTGTCTGGTGCACAGCTGTTATCTTGGAATCTTCCCTTCATTCAGAGTGTTTCTATAGTTTTTTTCTCTTGCATTGGATTTTGTGCTTCCGGAATCCCTCTCTCTTTTTTTTTTTCCTTGGCTTATTCCTTGCTTTTTCCTTATGGATCTTTCCTGATGGATCTCAGGCTCCAGCAGCTTCCTTGGAAAGAGTGTTTGGAAGGTAAATTCCTTGAGACCTTACATCTCTGAAAACATCTCCACATATACCCTAATTGATAGTGTGTCCATATAGGATTCTAAGCCAGAATTCATTTTTCTTTCAGAATTTTGATGACATTGCAGCATTATTTTCTAATTTCAGGTGTTGCTATTGAAAATTCTAAAAATCTGATTGCTCTGTATGTGACCTGTTTTTTCTTTTTTCTTCCCCTTTCTGTAAGCTTTTATTTTTATTTTTTTTGAGATGGAGTTTCACTCTGTCCCCCAGGGTGGAGTGTTGTGGCATGATCTCAGCTCACTGCAACCTCCGCCTCCCGGGTTCAAGCGATTCTTCTGCCTCAGCCTCCCGAGTAGCTGGGATTACAGGCATGTGCCACCATGCCCGGCTAATTTTTGTATTTTTACTAGAGTCAGGGTTTCACCAGGCTGGTCTCAAATTCCTGACCTCAAGCAATCTACCCACCTCGGCCTCCCAAAGTACTGGGATTACTAGCATGAGCCACCGTTCCTGGCCTTTCTGTAAGCTTTTAGAATCTTCTCTCTCTTTTTTTTTTTTTTTTTGAGCTGGAGTCTCGCTCTGTCGCCCAGGCTGGAGTGCAGTGGCCGGATCTCAGCTTACTGCAAGCTCTGCCTCCCGGGTTTACGCCATTCTCCTGCCTCAGCATCCCGAGTGGCTGGGACTACAGGCGCCCGCCACCTCACCTGGCTAGTTTTTTGTGTTTTTTAGTAGAGACGGGGTTTTACCATGTTAGCAGGATGGTCTCGATCTCCTGACCTCGTGATCCGCCCGTCTCAGCCTCCCAAAGTGCTGGAATTACAGGCTTGAGCCACCGTGCCCAGCCTAGAATCTTTTCTTTATCCTAGTATTAATTACAGTAAATAAGAGTAGGTGCTATAACAAAAAAACCCTAAAATCTCAATGACTTGGCCAGGTGCGGTGGCTCATACCTGTAATCCTAGCACTTTGGGAGGCTGAGGCAGGCGGATTGCCTGAGCTCAGGAGTTTGAGACCAGCCTGGGCAACACAGTGAAACCCCATCTCTACTAAAATACAAAAACTTAGCGGGTGTGGTGGCATGCGCCTGTAGTCCCAGCTACTCAGGAGGCTGAGGCAGGAGAATTGCTTGAACCCCGAGGCGGAGGTTGCAGTGAGTCAAGATCACGCCACTGCACTCCAGCCTGGGCGAGAGAGTGAGACTCTAACAAAACAACAACAACAACAACAACAACTCGGTGGCTTAACACGGAAAATGTTTGGTTTTCTTGTATCTCACAGTCAGATGAATGTGTGCGTATGCAGGCAAGCAGGCAAGTATCTTGTTTTATGCTATTTCTGTCTTGGGGGTGTATCCTTCTCTAAGTCCTCTAAGTTCTCTTCATTCAGCTGAGGATGGGAAAAGTGAGCAAAGCTTATAAATGGGAGACTTCTATGGAGTAGGCTCAGGAATTATGTATATTACTACTCATGTTCTATTGGCGAGGACTTAGTCTTTTATTTTTTATTTTTTTATTTTTTTGAGTCAGAGTCTCGCTCTGTCACTCAGGCTGGAGTGCAGTGGTGCGATCTCGGCTCATTGCAAGCTCCGCCTCCTGGGTTCATGCCATTCTGCTGCCTCAGCCTCCCAAGTAGCTGGGACTACAGGTGACCGCCACCGCGCCTGGCTAATTTTTTGTATTTTTAGTAGAGACACGGTTTCACTGTGTTAGCCAGGATGGTCTTGATCTCCTGACCTTGTGATCCACCTGTCTTGGCCTCCCAAAGTGCTGGGATTACAGGTGTAAGCCACCACACCTGGCCATATTTTTATGTTTTTTAAGACAGAGTCTCACTCTGTTGCTGGAGTGCAGTGGCACAATCTTGGCTCACTGCAACCTCCACCTCCCGGGTTCAAGCAATTCTCCTGCCTCAGCCTCCTTAGTAGCTAGGATTGCAGGTGTTGGCCACCACACCCAGCTAATTTTTGTATTTTTTTGAGCTTCACCATGTTGGCTAGGCTGGTCTCGAACTCCTGACCTCAGGTGATCCGCCCAGCTCAGCCTCTCAAAGTGCTGGGATTACAGGCATGAGCCACCGCGCCTGGCCAACCAGGACTTAGTCTTATTGCCACAGCCCTGCAGTTGCAAGGAAGACTGAAAAATGTAGTTAAATAATGTGTTCAGGAAGAAGGAGAATGGGGTATTTGTTTGTGAGCACTAGCAGTCTCTGCTGTAGTCTCCATTGTCACAATGGTGTGCCTGGGAGTGGGAGCACATTGTGCTCAGCACTTAGCAGGACTTTTAAATCTGGAAACCCTTGTCCTTTGGTTCTGGGAAATTTTCCCTTGCATTCTCTCTCTCTCTTTTTTTTTTTTCTTTTGAGACCGAGTCTCACTCTGTCACCCAGGCTGGAGTGCAGTGGTGTGATCTCTGCTCACTGCAGGCTCCACCTCCCGGGTTCACGCCATTCTCCTGCCTCAGCCTCCCGAGTAGCTGGGACTACAGGTGCCCGCCACCATGCCCGGCTAATTTTTTGTGTTTTTTAGTAGAGACGGGGTTTCACCGTGTTAGCCAGGATGTTCTCTATCTTCTGACCTCGTGATCCGCCCGCCTCAGCCTCCCAAAGTGCTGGGATTACAGGTGTGAGCCACCACGCCTGGTCTCTTTTTTTTTTTCACCCTTTCTGGAAGTTCTATTATTTAGATATTAGATTTCCTAGACTGGTTCTTTTTCCTTTTTAAAATCGTTTCTTTCCTAATTTTTATCTCTTCTACTTTCTAGGCATTATCTCATCTTTTTGAGTTTATAAAGATGTTTTTTTAAGTTTTCTTTTCTCCACCTAGTTCCTGTTTTCCTTGTATTGCTTTTCTTACTCAGTCGGGTGTCTGTTTTCATGTTGGAAGCTTTCTTCAAATATCTTAAAATTATTGATTGCTCATTTTTAAGAGAGACTATACAGCTGATTTGAAATTGTTAGCATCACTGAAAGGTGATCTAATTGAGCTTTTAACTGGAGAACTTTCTCTTCTCTTCAATATCAATATCTTTAGGTCTTTGCTCTTGGAATGGCCAGATCTTTCAGTCTCCTACCAAGTGGTTAAAAGCTAGACTTGATTCTGGGAATGAGAGAGAAAAGGGAGTGTTGGGTATCTCAGCATTCAGGGATTCTGTTCACTAACTCCACTTGTTTTTAGTATAACTTTGATTCTCATCCCAAAGATCGACACCTTGGCCATTTTGAAGTATCTTCTCCCAAGTCCACGCAAAAGTTAGGGAGGAGCCAATCCCTTGAATGCTGAGTGGAGGAGGGAATCTAAAGATTTATTTAGGCCAGGCGCGGTGGCTCACACCTGTAATCCCAGCACTTTGGGAGGCCGAGGCGGGCGCATCACAAGGTCAGGAGATCGAGACCATCCTGGCTAACATGGTGAAACCCCGTCTCTACTAAAAATGCAAAAAATTAGCCAGGCGCGGTGGTGGGTGCCTGTGGTCTCAGCTACTCGGGAGGCTGAGGCAGGAGAATGGCATGGGCCCGGGAGGCGGAGCTGGCAGTGAGCTGAGATCCTGCCACTGCACTCCAGCCTGGGTGACAGAGCGAGACTCCGTCTCAAAAAAAAAAAAAAAAAAGATTGATTTAAATTCATTTTTCAACTGACTCTTCTTAATTTATCTTCTACCTCACCCATACATTCAGAGGTTCCGATACTGCCATGCCTCAGTCTTTCCCTAAATACTTTCCTACGGCCGGGCGCAGTGGCTCACGCCTGTAATCCCAGCACTTTGGAAGGCCGAGGCTGGCGGATCACAAGGTCAGCAGATCGAGACCATGGTGAAACCCCGTCTCTACTAAAAATAGAAAAAATTAGCCGGGCGCAGTGGCGGGCGTCTGTAGTCCCAGCTACTCGGGAGGCTGAGGCCGGAGAATGGCGTGAACCCGGGAGGCGGAGCTTGCAGTGAGCCGAGATTGCGCCACTGCACTCCAGCCTGGGCGACAGAGCGAGACTCCGTCTCAAAAAAAAAAAAAAAAAAAACTTTCCTACTAGTCGTTCTGCTTTGTAGTTTCTAATTTTGTTTTGTTGTTGTTTTTTTTTTTTTTTTGAGATAGAGTCTCACTCTGTCACCCAGGCTGGGGATGCAGTGGTGTGATATCAGCTCACTTCAACCTCTGCTTCCCAGGTTCAAGAGATTCTCCTGCCTCAGCCTCCTAAGTAGCTGGGACTATAGGCGTGTGCCACCATGCCTGGCTAATTTTTGTATTTTTTTTTTTTTTTGAGACGGAGTCTCGCTCTGTCGCCCAGGCTGGAGTGCAGTGGCCGGATCTCGGCTCACTGCGAGCTCCGCCTCCGGGGTTTACGCCATTCTCCTGCCTCAGCATCCCAAGTAGCTGGGACTACAGGCGCCCGCCACCTCGCCCAGCTAGTTTTTTTGTATTTTTTTAGTAGAGACGGGGTTTCACCGGGTTAGCCAGGATGGTCTTGATCTCCTGACTTCGTGATCCGCCCATCTCGGCCTCCCAAAGTGCTGGGATTACTGGCTTCAGCCACCGCGCCCAGCTAATTTTTGTATTTTTAGTAGAGACGGTTTCACTATGTCGGCCAGGCTGGTGTCGAACTCCTAACCTCAGGTGATCCACCTGCCTCGGTCTCCCAAAGTGCTGGGATTACAGGCATGAGCCACTGCACTTGGCCTGTAGTGTCTAGATTTTTATTACAATCATGTTTGTCTCTTGTTTTCTATCCTTGTGGGTTTATGCCTTTAACAGTCTCTTATCTTTTCTATTATTTTATTGAGGTTTCAGGAGGGAATGAAAATAAATTGTGTGTGTGTTCAATCAGCCACCTGCCTGGAACTGTGCAGTGGTATCTTTTAAGTTTGGTTTGAAATCTCTGATCTCTAGGGCTGCTCTAACAAAGTACCACAAACTGGATAGCTTGAAACAAAATACATTTTCTCACAGTTCTGGAGGCTAGAAGTCCAAAATCAAGGTCTTAGTAGGGTTGGTTCCTTCTGGAGACTCAGAAATCTGTTCCATGCCTCTCTCCTAGCTTCTGGTGATTGCTGACAATCCTTGGTATTTCTTAGATTGTAGATGTATCACTCCCTGCCTTCACATGACATTCTCCTCTGTATTTCTCCCTTTCTTCACATGGCCTTCTTATAAGGACACCAGTCATTGGATTCAGGACCACCCTAATCCGGTATGACCTTGTCTTAACTTGATTGCATATATTTCCAAATAAAGTCATAGACATTGGGGCTACTACTTAAAACTATCTTTTGGGAGACATAGTTCAACCCACAACAAACTAGCAAATTTGATATCTGAGATGATTCATCTATCAGAAGCTGAGAGATGACTAGTTTTTTTCCATCAGTAATTATTGAAGGCTTTAACAAATATGATTTTCATGTTTCCCAAAATGTATGCCACAGAATATTTATATGAGTTATAAGAAAGGAGTTACGTCGTCATTTAAATTTGGGAAATGTTAGTTAAAATGAACTTTTAAACTGTAGGTCTATTCAGGACCTTTCATATGCCAGTGTGGACTGTGAAACATACTATTTGGGAAATGCTACATACAGTTAACCCCCTTCCCTTTTTTTTTTTCCTCAAGACAGAGCCTCGCTGTGTTACCCAGTCTGGAGTGCAGTGGCACGGTCTCGGCTCACTGCAACCTCCACCTCCCAGGTTCAAGTGATTCTCGTGCTTCTGCCCCCGACCCTGGCCCCCACCGGCCCCACTAGCTGGGATTACAGGTGCCCACCACCACGCCCAGCTAATTATGGGTGAGGAGTGCTTCCACCTGCTCCACATCCTATCCAGCCCTCAATTTTCAGTTATACTTCCAATGCTTTTATATAAAAGCGATAAAATTCTATCCTCCAGGTACAAAGATGACAGTAGAGACTTATCTATAAAATACATATTTTAAAGCAAGCATTCCCCCAAATCCCCTCTATAGAACAGAAGATTATCTTTTTAAAACAATGTAAACAAAATTTTTTTCTGAAATGGGGCCTTGCTCTGTGTTGCCCAGGTTGGAGTGCAGTGGTGCCATCACAGCTCACTACAACCTCTGTTTCCCCGGCTGAGCTGATCCTCCCACCTCAGCCTCCTGAATCAGCTGGACTACAGGTGTGTGCCACCACGACCAGCTAATTTTTTAATTTTTTTTGTAGAGATGGGGTTTTGTGATATTACCCAGGCTGGTCTTGAATTCCTGAGCTCAAAAGATCTACCCACCTCAGCCTCCCAAAGTGCTGGGATTACAGGTGTGAACCACCATGCCTGGCCAAAAGATGGTCTTTATAAAGGGGAGGGTGGGGGATGGGGGTGGGTGCAGGCACGGTGGCTCACGCCTATAATCCCAGCACTTTGGGAGGCCGAGACAGGTGGATTGCTTGAGGTCAGGAGTTCGAGACCAGCCTGGCCAACATAGTGAAACTTTATCTCTACTAAAAATGTAAAAATTAGTCGGGCGTGGTGGCGCACCTCTATAATCCCAGCTACTCAGGCGGCTGAGGCAGGAGAACCGCATGAACCTGGGAGGCAGAGGTTGCAGTGAGCCGAGACTGTACCACTTCACTCCAGCCTGGGCGACAGAGAGACTCTCTCAATTGAAAACAAAAAACAAACAAACACAAAAGACTATCTTTTGTTAAATGTTCTATGCTGCTTGGACTTAGGCCTTTGGAAGTGTGTATCATTTATCCAGAATCACTTAAAATCTAGAAATCTAGAGCATTACTATCCAATAAAACTTTTCGTGATGATGGAAATGTTCTCTATCTCCTGTTTAGCAGATTAGCCGTTAGCTGTATGTGGCTATGGAGCACTTGAAATGTGGCATATGTGACTGAGGAACTAAAATTTTTTTTTTTTGAGACAGAGTTTTGCTCTGGTTGCCCAGGCTGGAGTGCAATGGCGCGATCTCGGCTCACTGCAACCTCTGCCTCCTGGGTTCAAGCGATTCTCCTGCCTCAGTCCCGAAGTAGCCGGGATTACAGGTGTCCACCACCATGCCCAGCTAATTTTTGTTGTTTTTAGTAGAGATGGGATTTCACCATGTTGGCCAGGCTGGTCTTGAACTCCTGACTTCAGGTGATCCACCCACCTTGGCCTCCCAAAGTGCTGGGATTACAGGTGTGAGCCACCATAACCGGCTGGAACTAAATTTCTAATTTAATTTAGCTAAATGTAAATAGCCACATGTAGTTTCTGGCTACTGAACTGGACAGCAGTTTACAGAATGATGTTGCCTCTCACTCTAGTTCCATGATTCTCAACCTTTTTTCCCTGCTTGAAAGACGCACATTTTCTGAGGGATAGATATATTTCTATTGGTTCCTATGGCAATGATTCTGAGATTCTGAACTGTGACGTCATGTTTCTCTGGGGAAGGGCATATTCAGTTTGAAAATAAAAAGCCTCTAGGTAGTTCTGATCTTTTTGTCCCCTCTTGGTGCCTGCTTCCTTATACACTGTCTACCCTGAAGAATTATTGCTCTAAAATTTCTAATATTTATAGTTAGAACTCTAGGTAAGAGAATTCTTACCTGATAGCCTGGTATTTTCTATTTAAGGGTAAAATTTGTTAAAAGAAGAGCCGAGGCCAGGCGCGGTGGCTCACGCCTGTAATCTCAGCACTTTGGGAGGCCGAGGCGGGCGGATCACAAGGTCAGGAGATCGAGACCACGGTGAAACCCCGTCTCTACTAAAAATACAAAAAATTAGCCGGGCGCGGTTGTGGGCGCCTGTAGTCCCAGCTACTCGGGAGGCTGAGGCAGGAGAATGGCGTGAACCCGGGAGGCGGAGCTTGCAGTGAGCCGAGATCGCGCCACTGCACTCCAGCCTGGGCGACAGAGCGAGACTCCGTCTCAAAAAAATAAAAATAAAAAAAAAAAATAAAAGAAGAGCCGAAGTTTTAATTGAATCTTATATTAGGATATGAGTTATTGACCTGATATATTCTGATTACTAGCTGCAATTTGCAGTCTTCACATAATCTTTTTCTGTCAAGTAGAGTATCATCCAAAGAGGCAGTCCTGGTGTTGATTGTGGGTGGATGTTGAATATAGGTGAAAAGACTTGCTATTTGGTTATCTCTAAGAAGGTATTTTTCTCCAAAACAGTCATTGTACCATTATAGTATTTCTTTGATGTTTCCATTTTTACCAAACTCATTAGTAGTGGTCACTTTTCAAATGTTCTGTGTCTATAAGCAGTTTTTTAGACTCCCATTTGATTCTTTCAGTAGAATACATTTACTTATTTGTGATATTTCTTTGTTTCTTACAGTTGCTTCTGCAGGAAGCCTTTTTGGTGGCATGGTCCTCAAGAAGTTCCTAAAAGGTAAAGAATCACCTAACTTCCGTGAGACTGACTGTCTTCCCAACAATTAATTTGATATTTTCTGAAACAAATTTATATTGAAAGAAAGAGTTGACAGATTTATAAATAAAAATACAGGACACCCACTTAAATTTGAATTTCAGATAAATAATAATTTTTTAACATAATTATGTCTCATGCAGTACTTTATCCTACATTTTATCTGGCTTCTCTACTAAAAGATGATCTATTAATATAAAACTGTATAGAATTGACAGGATACCTAGATCACTGTAGCTTTTCTGTATTCTCTCTCTACGGCTTCAGAGAAAATTTTCCCAGATGTAAAATAAAAATTTTAGTAGATATTTGTTTCTATCTACTTCAAAGAAAGAACGTGTGGAGAATGCTTTTACTATAAATGATTGGCTAGCAGTAATAATGTTTTCCACATTATATGCCAAAGTTGGTATGGTTTAGGAATTTTTGCTGACCTTAGTTTTAAGAATTTATTTATTTATTTATTTATTGATATGGAGTCTCACTCTGTCACCCACGCTGTAGTGCAGTGGTGTGATCTTGGCTCACTGCAACCTCTGCCTCCTGGGTTCAAGCAATTCTCCTGCCTCAGCCTCCTGAGTAGCTGGGACTACAGGTTCACGCCACCATGCCTGGCTAATTTTTTGTATTTTAGTAGAGACAGGGTATCACTGTGTTGCCCAGGCTGGTCTCGAACTCCTGAGCTCAGGCAATCCACCTGCCTCAGCCTCCCAAAATGCTGGAATACAGGTGTGAGCCACCGCAGAATTTCTTTGTGTTATTTTTTTGACTTAAGAATACTCTACAAGCCAAAGGCCATAACATTTATTTTAAGGAGGCCAAAATGATCTTAAAACTCTAATGCTTTCATTTTTATTTCTTATGGTTGTTTGCTTCATAAGTATTATCCATTGGCCTATTTTTTCCTAATGAATTGTTAATTTATAAGTTTTACAAAATAACTTTTTAAAAGAAACTTTCCCAGACTAAATCTGGAATATTAGTAGATTTTTAAAAGTTTGCATCTGTGCTTGCTTTAAGAAAATATACTGTGGCCAGGCCCAGTGGCTCATGCCTGTAATCCCAGCACTTTGGGAGGCCAAGGCAGGCGAATCACCTAGGTCAGGAGTTCAAGACTGGTCAACGTGGTGAAACCTCATCTCTACTAAAAATACAAAAATTAGCCAGGCATGGTGGTACACACCTATCTATAGTCCTACCTACTTGATGGGGCTGAGGCAGGTGAATCACTTGAACCCAGGAGGTGGAGGCTGCAGTGAGTCAAGATCATGCCATTGCACTCCAGGGTGACAGAGTAAGAGTCTGTCTCAAAAAAAAAAAAGATACTGTGTATTAAAATGGCGACAACTGGCCAGGCACAGTGGCTCATGCCTATAATCCCAGCACTTTAGGAGGCCAAGGCAGGCGGATTGCTTGATCCAGTAGAACTTTTTGGAGTTCAAGACCAGCCTAGCACCATCACGAGACCCCCTTTCTATAAAAAAACAAAACAAACAAACAAACAAACAAAACATTAGCCAGGCATGGTGGTGCACAGCTGTAGTCCTGTAGTCCCAGCTACTTAGGAGACTGAGGTGGGAAGATCGCTTGAGCCTGGGAGGTCAAGGCTGTAGTAAGCCGTGATCACACACCACTGCACCCCAGCCTGGGCGACAGCAAGACTTGGTCACAAACAAAAAAATGGGAACATCCAAAAAGCTACGTTGGAAAAGTATAATGTTATAAAATAAATGTTTATGAAATGTATTACCATTTTTTAATGACAAGTTTTCTTCGTGCTTTGTAAAATGCAAATCATTTAAAAATTTAAATTTATACCCAAATTTATAGCAACTCAATTATTAAAGCACCTTTCTTTCTTTCTTTCTCTTTTTTTTTTGGAGGACATAAACCCATTTTATTGTCTATCATGTTATACAAAAATCTAGAAACAATCGATTTGTATAGAAAAAAATGATAGGCCAGGTGCAGCGGCTCATGCCTGTAATCCCAGCACTTTGGGAGGCTGAGGCGGGCGGATCACGAGGTCAGGAGATCGAGACCATCCTGGCTAACATGGTAAAACCCCGTCTCTACTAAAATAAAAAATTAGCCGGGCGTGGTGGCGGGCGCCTGTAGTCCCAGCTACTTGGGAGGCTAAGGCAGGAGAATGGCGTAAACCTGGGAGATGGAGCTTGTAGTGAGCCGAGATAGCGCCACTGCACTCCAGCCTGAGCGACAGAGCAAGAGATTCCATCTCAAAAATAAAGAAAGAAAAAAAAAAAGATAGTAAATGAGTGTGCAAAACATAGAATTTAAATTTGGTATTTTTTCTCCATGATATTAGGATGATAATCATTTCAAAGCACATGTCTAGCTTCATAGTTGGATTTGTTCACTGGAAAGCCATAAAACTATGTCTTTCAGTGTCTGTCTGCTCTACTGGCTCTTGACAAAACTTTTGAGGTCTTCAAGAAAAGTAATGTACACCTGGTGCTCCGGGGCTGTGCTGAGCTCCACCAACTCATCTGCAAAAGTGTTGTCCACCCCTCGGTCCACAAGGAAATCCATCAGGTGGTTATATAAGGCCCAGTCTAGGGAATCTGTTTTGAGTGTATAATTAGTATCCTTACATTCAAACTCGCTAGTGGACTGAAGGCTAACTTCCCTGATAGAGAAGATGTCGCTCAGCCTCCTCTTGTCCAACCTCATTCTCTAGATAATGACAGTCCAGCACAAGGGCCTTCTTGCCATCATTCTTTATAACTTCAACCACGAAATGGGGAGTTGATGTCAATTCAGGTTCTTCAACCTTCTGCCCTTGCGAGGGTTCCTTCCTCATAATCAAATGTTGGTGGGATGCTGCTGTTAATGTTGAAAGTGACAGTGATTTTTTTCCCACTGGCAACTTTCCGCACTAATTTAGCATCTGTCCCATTCAGTTCCGGCTCCCAAACTCCAGACATCTTAGGAAGGGTTTTATGCTTCTGTATTTTCCTTTCCTCCTTAATTTAATTACTCAGGAAATCAGTAAAAGCTTTGTCTCCTTCGCACGCCGCACCCCCAGCCGCAGGCTCAGGGCCCGCGAGGCCGCAGGAGGCAAGCTGAGCAGCCCGAAGTGCCGGGCGCACAGCCGGGCGCGGGCTGCAGGAGCTGCCGGAAAGGCGCGGCGGGCGCCGGCGGCGTGGAGGCCAGCGGCGCAGAAGCCCAGCACATGGGGCACGCAGTGCGGCAGTGGCAGCATAGTGGAAAGGACTGCGAACACGTGCGGATGCAAAGGACAACCCAGGGCTAGGCGCCCAAAGTACCCTTTTTTTTTTTTTTCTTTCTTTTTTTTTTTTTTTTTTTTGAGACGGAGTCTCGCTCTGTCGCCCAGGCTAGAGTGCAGTGGCCGGATCTCAGCTCACTGCAAGCTGCGCCTCCCGGGTTCACGCCATTCTCCTGCCTCAACCTCCCGAGTAGCTGGGACTACAGGCGCCCGCCACCACGCCCGGCTCATTTTTTGTGTTTTTAGTAGAGACGGGGTTTCACCGTGTTAGCCAGGATGGTCTCAATCTCCTGACTTCGTGATCCGCCCGTCTCGGCCTCCCAAAGTGCTGGGATTACAGGCTTGAGCCACCGCGCCCGGCCTTTTTTTTTTTTTTTTTTTTTTTTTTTTTTCAGACGGAGTCTCGCTTCGTCGCCCAGGCTGGAGAGCAGTGGCAAGATCTTGGCTCTCTGCAATCTTCCGCCTACTGGGTTAAAGCGATTCTCCTGTCTTAACCTCCTGAGTAGCTGGGATTATAGGTGCGCACCACGACATCCAGCTAATTTTTGCGTTTTTAGTAGAGACAGGGTTTCACCATGTTGGTCAGGCTGGCCTCGAACTCCTGATCTCATGATCCGCCCGCCTCGGCCTCCGAAAGTGCTGGGATTACAGGCGTGAGCCACCGCGCCCGGCCAGTACCTTTCTTTATCTTGGTCCTATCAAAGAAAACAAACTATTTTTACAACTCAGTTACAAGATGAATACTCTAAAGACAGAAATACATAGGAAACAATTCTACCTTTTGAAACTTCTTTTCTGAAGTAATTTTTAATTGAAGGATGGAGACAGGCCAGGTGAAGTGTCTCACACCTATAATGCCAGTGCTTTGGGAGGACAAGATGGAAGGATCGCTTGAGCCCAGTAGTTAAAGACTAGCCTGGGCAATATATTGAGACCCCCATCTCTACAAAAAATAAAAAAATTAGCCATGCATGGTGGTGCATACCTGTAGTCCCAGCAACTCAGGTGGCTGAGGCAGAATTGCTTGTACCCAGGCATTTGAGGCTGCAGTGAGCTATGATCACGCCACTGTGCTCCAGCCTGGGTGACAAAGTAAGACTGTTTCTAAAATAAAAAATAATGAGGACTTAAAAATGCTTGCTTGCTAAATGAAGTGATCAGAGGTATTCCCCTTTTCCTTTGTAAATTGTCTTGGCCCTCTGAATCTACCTTCCGACTGTCTGTATCCTTAGATATTTAACAGACTTCTGCTTTTGCTCTGTGACCCTAATTTTGTTTAGGTTCTACTTGGTGTGAGTACATTAATTTTTGTTTTGAACGCATTTAAAAACTAATTGTGGAAGAAAAGTAAACCCCAAAAAATGAGATTTTAAACATTATTATTTTGTAGAGATGAGGTCTCACTATGTTGCCCAGGCTGGTCCTGAACTCCTGGGCTCAAGCAGTCCTCCCACCTCGGCCTCCCAAAATGCTGGGATTACAGGCATGAGCCACTGCACCTGTCCTGTTATTATTTTTGAGACAGAGCCTTGCTCTGTCACCCAGACTGGGGTGCAGTGGTGTGATCATGGCTCACTACAGCCCCAAGCTTCTGGGCTTGAGCCATCCTCCAGCCTCAGCCTCTTGAGTAGCTAGGGTCACATGTACACACCTCCATGCCCAGTTACTTTTTAAATTTTTTCTAAAGATGGGATCTCACTTTGTTGCCCTGGCTGGTCTCAAACTCCTGGCTGGTCTCAAGCTCTCATGCAATAGCCTCCCAAAACACTGGGATTACAAGTGTGAGCCACCATGCCCAGCTAAGATTTTTATTTTAGGTCCAGAACATTCTGTGAGTATTTGGTAAGAATGTTCTTCCTTTAGTATTAATCACAATGATGATTTATTGAGCATTTACTATGCATTAGGCCTTGTGCTCGACTTAAAGGCGGTTATAGTAGTGAACAAGATAGATTTGGTTTCTGCCTTTATGCCCCTAGTGAAGATATCTTACTCTATTCTATTGCCTCCTTAAGCCTATGCCTAGAAAAATGGGAACATCAGCTATTGTCCTGAAGAGTTTGCTCGGATTCTGAGACTTCTGGGAGATCTGAATCCAAGTTCAAGAATCATGGGCTGACTGCCTTCAAAACATCTAGATTATTTATAAGTTTTTCCTTACTCTTCATTTTTGAATTATTGTCTTTGGGTTGATGCAGAGAAGGGAAAGACCATTCCTAGTGGCCCTGCTCCAGTTAATATCTGTGAAATTGCTTTGAAAGATGTGAAAATCAGCCAGGCGTGGTGGCTCATGCCTGTAATCCCAGTGCTTTGGGGAGACCAAGGCGGGAGGATCACGAGGTCAGGAGTTTAAGACCAGCCTGGTCAGGCCGGGCGCCGTGGCTCAAGCCTGTAATCCCAGCACTTTGGGAGGCCGAGACGGGCGGATCACGAGGTCAGGAGATCGAGACCATCCTGGCTAACACCGTGAAACCCCGTCTCTACTAAAAAAAAATAAAAAAAACTAGCCAGGCGAGGTGGCAGGCGCCTGTAGTCCCAGCTACTCGGGAGGCTGAGGCAGGAGAATGGCGTAAACCTGGGAGGCGGAGCTTGCAGTGAGCTGAGATCCCGCCACTGCACTCCAGCCCGGGTGACAGAGCGAGACTCCGTCTCAAAAAAAAAAAAAAAAAAAAAAAGACCAGCCTGGTCAACATAGTGAAACCCCGTCTCTACTAAAAATACAAAAAAAAATTAGCTGGGGGTGGTGGTGGACACCTGTAATCCCAGTTACTTGGGAGGCTGAGGCAGGAGAATCACTTGAACCCGGGAGGTGAAGGTTATAGTGAGCTGAGATCATGCCACTGCACTCCAGCTCCGGTTACAGTGCCAGACTCCGTCTCAAAAAAAAAAAAAAAAAAAAAAAAAAAAAAGAAGTGAAAATCTGGCCAGGCACGGTGGCTCTGACTAAAATCCCAGCACTGTGGGAGGCTGAGGTAGGCAGATTGCTTGAGCCTTGGGCAACATGGTGAAACCCCATCTCTGCAAAAAATACGAAAATCAGCCAGGCGTGTGAAAATCAGCTGAGCATGCCTGCAGTCGCAGCTACTGAAGGCTGTGGCAGGAGATCCGTTTGAGCCCAGGGGGTCAAGTCTGCAGTGAGCTGTGATTGCGCCACTGCACTACAGCCTTGGTGACAGAGTGAGATCTTGTCTCAAAAGAAAAAAAAAAAAACTATATAAATAAAAGGGAGTATATTATTAGCACTAGGGAGGAGATAGGAGCATTCCCTGCAAAATAAACCCACACTTAATATGCTTGTACAAGGAGTGGTCAGATCATATATAAGGCTATTCGTTTGACTAGTATTTGTGAAAGTGCTTTGAGAAAAGTGAAAAGCCATGTAACTACGAGGGAATAGTTTTATTATCATTGTTACTCTTAGGGAATGGGTATTGAGTTGAGTATCATTTATGGAATAACCACATATTCATTATGCCAGTACTACAAACTCTAGACAATTTTTGTCATGGTGACTTAGTTTTAATTGAACTGTTATTTTAAAAACTCAAAGCAATTTCATTTAATCCTTATTGTGATAAATTGTGAGTAGCTAACTCTTTGTACAAAGACGAAGTACTGCACATCAAGTACACAATTAAAACTGAATCATTTGCTCATGGTCAATCATGTTTAGTAGCCAACTGCAGCCTAAGTCTTCTCTCCAGCTGTTAGGGCTCTTAATATTAACCTCCACTCAATAATGCTAGTTACTCTTTTTGTTTGTTTGTTTGTTTTTGAGATGAAGTTTCACTCTTGTCACCCAGGCTGGACTGCAGTGGCGTGATCTTGGCTCACTGCAACCTCTGCCTCCTAGGTTCAAGAAACTCTCATGCCTCAGCCTCCCAAGTAGCTGGGATTACAAGTGCCTGCTACCATAGCCAGCTAATTTTTATATTTTTAGTAGAGTTGAGGTTTCACCATGTTGGCCAGGCTTGTCTCGAACTCTTAACCTCAGGTGATCTGCCCGCCTCGGCCTCCCAAAGTGCTGGGATTACAGGCATGAGCCACCATGCCTGACCTAGTTATTCTTACTAATTAGTAACAAAAATTACTTAGTGAACCTCACAAAGGAAATTGGTGAAGACTAAGGAATCTCTTAGCTCCCTGGTTTATACACTATTAATTATGCCTTTTTTACTATTATTATTTAGAGATTCTGACACTATTAAACTAATAGCAAACTGCTTTAAATTGCTCCATTTTCTGATCTTTCACTGTTTAATTAGCTTCATCAGGGAGTCTCTGGCAGCTGGATTCATTACTCATCAGTTTTCTAGATGCTAAAAAATCATATATTTATACAAAATTAATATGTCTCTGAATTCAGTTTATGTTGTTGTCTTCATTATTTGGCTGATTTCTCTCAGTGTCTAAAACAAGTGGTCTGACCCCTCTTCAGGGGAGCTGAACTGTTGAAGAACTATCAGCTTCAGTTTCCTTTACTCTTTAGTCTGTTCTACCAGGGTTGTATCCAGGTACTTTTTTCTCTGGATCTGGAATACTTTAGATCAATTCCTGTACAAAATAGGCTCATATTTCCGGGTATTTTATTTATGCTGGATTAACAAACAATGACCATCGTAATCTCCCTACTCAACTACTTCTCTACTGGTTTATTTTCTCTTTTTTCCCCTTTCTTCTCTAGTCCTTAACTACTTATACTTTTATTCAGTAAACTTTTATTGAAACATCTACCTTGCCACAAAGAAGTCACAGGAAGTAGAGGCAGCTTTGCAAATAAAATGCAGTGTGATTAGTACTGTAATGGAGGTGTAAGTTCAAAGAGCTTCTCTCATAACCCAGAGGATATTCCCCAAAGTTCAGTCACTAAGGTGCCTTTCTTCCCTTCATTATTCTGCATCATTATTCTACATTCAATTCAGACAGCTTTTCTACTTTTAAGACTTTAACTAACATTAACTATGCTGATGAGACTTATTTTTGCCCCTCTTGATCACTGACACATCTCCTAAACTCCAAAGGAATAGCTTTGAATGTCAATTAGACTATTCCATTTGAGAGTTCCTTTGAAATATCGTGTGTAACATGTCTAAAATAGGGTTCATTTTCTTGAAATGAACTTACTGTATAATGTCTGCATTCCTTTCAGTGATATTGACATACTCATAATCCTCCAGGGTTAAAAATCTTGGTTTTTACGGTGGGGGAGGGGTTTCTCCTTTTTTGTTTCCTCATTATGTAATTGATTTTTTGTTAATTCTGCCTTTATAATATATAATTCTTATTAATTTAAACATAGCTTACGTTCTTCCTTTAATGATTTCTTATTTATTATTATATTAGGTCTGAGTACCTCAGGCCAGATTTAAGGCCTTCTTTCAAGAGGATAGGCCCCTCTACTTTGAAGAATAATGCCCATTAAGATATATAACTTCTTAATGTGTTTAAAAAATTGTCACTGTGTCATATTAAATGTGTGCTACTAGTCTGCATTGAATACTTATCCACTTAAGTATAATTCCATTTATATATTCATTTATGTGTATACTTATCCATTTATATAGAACTATTTCTATCATAAATGTCTGTTAGTGAAACATGATTGTTTCAGTGTGTCCTACTTGCTCAGGTCTGCTTCCTATCATGTCCTTATTCAAGTGAGGAAAGGAAACTGGATGGAGTAATATGAAAAAAATCCATGTTTATCGATCTCTATTTTGCTGCTGTTTCCTCTTTCTTCTATTCATATTATTTTTATTTTTATCTTTTTAAAATAGCTCCTTATTTCCATGTTTATTGACATAACTTAGCTCTTTATACAGTATTGCCAGTTATTTTAAAAAGATGTGCAAGTGTTTTTCCCAAATACAATTTACAGCCTTCTTTTTTCTTCATAAGACTAGATAAGAATACCTGTCCTTGGCTGGGCACGGTGGCTCACACCTGTAATCTCAGCACTTTGGGAGGCTGAGGCGGGTGGATCTCGAGGTCAGGAGATCGAGACCATCCCGGCTAACACGGTGAAACCCTGTCTCTACTAAAAATACAGAAAAATTAGCCGGGCGTGGTGGCGGGTGCCTGTGGTCCCAGCTACTCAGGAGGCTGAGGCAGGAGAATGGTGTGAACCCGGGAGGTAGAGGTGAAACCCTGTCTCTACTAAAAATACAGAAAAATTAGCCGGGTGTGGTGGCGAGTGCCTGTGGTCCCAGCTACTCAGGAGGCTGAGGCAGGAGAACGGTGTGAACCCGGGAGGTAGAGCTTGCAGTAAGCTGAGATCAAGCCACTGCACTCTAGCCTGGGCGACAGAGCAAGACTCCGTCTCAAAAAAAAAAAAAAAAAAAGAATACCAGTCCTTGTAAACAGGGAGGACTGCTTTGCTGTTGATATGTGGCTACATGGCTATGATAGTTCAGTTTTTGCCTCTTCCCTATACGCCACCCTTTTGGTGTCAGGGAGACTTTTTTGTTGTTCATTGCTTTGTTTTTTGGAGACAGGGTCTTGCTCTGTTTCCCAGGCTGAAGTGCTGTGGCATGACCACAGCTCACTGCAGCCTTGACCTCTTGGGCTCAAGGGATTCTCCCACTTACAGCCTTCTGAGTAACTGGGACCACAGGTGTGTACCACCATGCCCAGCTAGTTATTTTATTTTTTGTAGAGATGAGATCTCGCCATGTTGCCAAAGCTGGTTTTAAATTCCTGGGCTCAAGCGATCCTCCCACCTCGGCCTCTCAAAGTATAAGGATTACAAGTGTGAGCCACAATGCCCTGTTTATTTTCAAGTTCACTTTTGTCCTCTTTGTTAATTTGTTGGGAAAGAAAGTGAGGAGTGGTGCTTTTCATCGGTTAGAGAGATTGACAGGTCCAGGCTTGCTCAACATTGAGTAAGAAAATCACAATGGTGAACTCTTGAATGTCTGACATAATCAAGTTTTTTTTTTTGTTTTTTTTTTTAAAGTCTGAGATTCTTGTATTCAAGAATAAAAATCTGAGGCCGGGCGCGGTGGCTTAAGCCTGTAATCCCAGCACTTTGGGAGGCCGAGACGGGTGGATCACGAGGTCAGGAGATTGAGACCATCCTGGCTAACACGGTGAAACCCCGTCTCTACTAAAAAAATACAAAAAAACACTAGCCGGGCGAGGTGGTGGGTGCCTGTAGTCCCAGCTACTCGGGAGGCTGAGGCAGGAGAATGGTGTAAACCCGGGAGGTGGAGCTTGCAGTGAGATGAGATCTGGCCACTGCACTCCAGCCTGGGTGACACAGCGAGACTCTGCCTCAAAAAAAAAAAAAAAAAAAAAAAAAGAATAAAAATCCATTATAATTTTATGTCTTACAAAATCAGCAACTCTAAGGCTCAGAATTTATCTAACACTTTTTCCCCCCGAGAGCTCATTTTGTAGACATGATCTTATTCATTCTTGAGGAGCAGTCAGACATAAGTGTTATCATCATCTGTGTTTCAGAGATAAGGAAACTGAGACTTACCTCAGCCTCATATACTAAGAAAGGAAATGTTTGTAGACTCATAGGTTGCTGGTTATCCATTAAACTGTGAGAGACTACACTTAATTTTAAGCTTTTGATACATTTCTTTTTTTTTTTTTTTTTTTTGAGACGGAGTCTCGCTCTGTTGCCCAGGCTGGAGTGCAGTGGGGCGATCTCAGCTCGCTGCAAGCTCCGCCTCCTGGGTTTATGCCATTCTCTTGCCTCAGCCTCCCGAGTAGCTGGGACTACAGGCGCCCGCCACCTCGCCTGGCTAGTTTTTTGTATTTTTTAGTAGAGACGGGGTTTCACCATGTTAGCCAGGATGGTCTCGATCTTCTGACCTCGTGATCTGCCCGTCTTGGCCTCCCAAAGTGCTGGGATTACAGGCTTGAGGCACTGCGCCCGGCCAGCTTTTGATACATTCTAAACAGACTCTTGTTGCCAAATTTACCTAACACTTGGTAAGATTTTATAAAGGTTGGTTGAAGATCAAGACATGCTAAAACAAATAGATTTTTGTCTTTTTTTGCTTCCTTAATATTTCTTTACTCTTTTTCTTGTTACATTTATCTAATTGCACTTCACTATTGAGAACATGTTCAAGATTTGATGTGACAGAAGGGGATGGAAAGGACAGAAGTGGTTTTTTTTTTTTTTTTTTGAGACAGAGTCTTGCTCTGTTTGCCCAGGCTGGAGTGCAGTGGTACGATCTCGGCTCACTGCAAGCTCCGCCTCCTGAGTTCACGCCATTCTTCTGCCTCAGCCTCCCAAGTAGCTGGGACTACAGGCACCCGCCACCACACCCAGCTAATTTTTTTTTTTTTTTGTATTTTTAGTAGATACAGATTTTCTTTTTTTTTTTTTTTTTTTTTTTTTGAGACGGAGTCTCGCTCTGTCGCCCAGGCTGGAGTGCAGTGGCCGGATCTCAGCTCACTGCAAGCTCCGCCTCCCGGGTTTACGCCATTCTCCTGCCTCAGCCTCCTCAGTAGCTGGGACTACAGGCGCCCGCCACCTCGCCCGGCTAGTTTTTTTTTTTGTATTTTTTTAGTAGAGAAGGGGTTTTACCGTGTTAGCCAGGATGGTCTCGATCTCCTGACCTCGTGATCCGCCCGTCTCGGCCTCCCAAAGTGCTGGGATTACAGGCTTGAGCCACCGCGCCCGGCCGAGACAGAGTTTCACCAGAGAGCCAGGATGGTCTTGATATCCTGACCTCGTGATCCGCCCGCCCCAGCCTCCCAAAGTGCTGGGATTACAGGCGTGAGCCACTCTGCCCGGCCGACAGAAGTGGTTTTTACCAACCCTGACATAATCCTTTTCCTTTTCAACTTGGATAGATAGAACAGGAGAAAAGGATAGCTCTTATTATTAGAGATCCTGGGAGCTGGCTCATGCTCTGGCTGAGTGGTACATAACTGCTTTTATTCAGCAGCCCATGAGAGCTAACCTGCCTTGTACCTGGCTGGCTTAAAATGCTTGAACTTTTACAATTCTTCATTGAGTAATCAGCTGGGCACTTATTGTTCCAACTCTGTCCTTCCGGTTTACCACACATCTTTAGTTTTCTCAGCTGGGGACACAAGGAGAGTTGTCTCCCTATAGTGGTATAGTGGAATTTGGCTGGAATGGGAAGAGGGGATATTGTATTTTTTCTTGAGTAGACTTTATGGCTAGCCATTTAATACATTCTGAAAAATGGTCAGATGATATCACATACAAAAATTACCTCAAAATGTATCAAAGAACTAAAACTATAAAACTGTTAGAAAAGAAAGAAAGATTTAAATCTTCATAACCTTGGATTAGGCAATGTTTTTTTGGATATGACATTTAAAGCACAAGCAACCAAAGGAAAAGTAGAGAAATTGGACTTAATCAGTATTAAAAACTCTTATGCTTCAAAAGATGATATTAAGAAAGTGAAAAGATCAATTATACCTAAAAAAAAAAAAAAAAACCAAAAAAAACTGGAAAATAAAGGTCTCTAGTTCCAAAACTTAGGAAAAAAAGGTGAAAAAATAATCCACAGATAAGAAAAGTCTAGTATCCAGTGTACATAAAGAACTTATACAACAACAATTAAAGGACAAATAGCAAAATTCATATGGTAAAGCCCCAACCCCCAAAGTGATAGTATTTGGAGATGGGGCCTTTGGGAGGTAAGTGGGGTTAGATTATGAGGGTTGGGCCTTCATGAGATTAGTGGTTTTATAAGAAGAGGAAGGGAGAGAGAGATTATTCTCTTTTTCCCTCTCCCTCCCTTGTATCCACTGAGGAAAGGCCATGTGAGCACACAATGAGAAGGCAGCTGTCTAAAAGCCAGGAAGACAGCCCTCATCAGGAACCAAATGAACTGGCACCTTGATCTTGGACTTCCCAGTCTTCAGAACTGTGAGAAATAAATTTCTCTTTGTTTAAGCTACCTAGTGTATGGCAGAGTTGAGTAGTTGTGACAGTTGCAGCAGAAAGTATATGGCTCATAACATGAAAAATATTTACTAGCTGACCCTTTACCGAAAAAGTTTGCCAGCCCCTGATCTATGCCAATGAAAGCTGTATCTGAAACTGAGCACCTTCAATAATCAACCAGCATTCACTGAGTATCTTCCATGCTGTTAGGTTCAGTGGAACCATTGTATAATCTAGATAAGACTTGGGTGAAACAGGAAACACGACATTATATGTAGCAGCATTGTGTGTGACATAATAAAAACTTAAGTTGTACCAAACATACATTTAGAAAATAAGACAGGCTGGGCGCAGTGGCTCACGCCTGTAATCCCAGCACTTTGGGAGGCCAAGGTGGGAGGATCACCTGAGGTCAGGAGTTTGAGACCAGCCTGACCAACATGGAGAAACCCTGTCTCTACTAAAAATACAAAAAATTAGCTGGGTGTGGTGGTGCATGCCTGTAATCCCAGCTACTTGGGAGGCTGAGGCAGGAGAATGGCTGGAACCCGGGAGGTGGAGGTTGCAGTGAGCCAAGATCGCACCACTGTACTCCAGCCTGGTGACAGAGCAAGACTCTGTCTCAAAAAAAAAAAAAAGATCAGCCGGGTGTTGTGGCAGGCATCCATAACCCCACCTACTTAGGAAGCTGAGGCAGGAGAATCGCTTGAACCCAGGAGGTGGAGGTTGCAGAGAGCCGAGATCGCACCACAGCACTCCAGCCTGGGCAAGACTCTGTCTCAAATGGGGGAAATAAAAGAGGCTGAGAAATTTAGAGGAACAGCATATGACTGTAACATTTAGAATCATCCTGGTTAGCCACTTACTAGCTTTGTCATTATGGGCAAGTTACATAACCTCCTTGTGCCTCAGTTTTCTCATTTGTGAAGAGGGAATAATAACACTTCGCGTTGTTAGGAAGACTAAAATGAGAAAATTTATTTTAAGTAATTCCTGTAGTGCCTGGAACATAGAGGGTACTGAAGGCTTCTGTTTATGTTTTTGACTGCTTCATCTCCCTTCCCCATATCTTCAGCCTCAATCTGTCCCCTAAGCATCAAATCCATTCTCCATACAGCAATCAGAGTAATTAAAAAATATAAAAGTAGACTGCATCATTCCCCTTCTTAAAACTCAATACTTAGCATTGAAACTGAAAAATCTACACCTCATCATAAACTGCAAGACTGAATGATCTGGCTCATTTCTGCCTCTCCAAACATTATATATTAAACTATTATTTCCTCAACTCACTTGTACTCCAGCCACATTGGACTAGTTTCTGTTCCTTGACACACACAAAGCCCTTTCTCTTCTTTGAGGCTTTGTACTTGTTCCCTTTACTTAGGATGTTTCTCCCCTAGTTTTTTGTGTGACTGGTTGGTCCACTTGCCCTTCTATATTTCAGCTTAAATGTCCTCTCTTCCGGGAGGCCTTCCGTGACAACCCTACCTAAGTAGTTTACCTCATTACTAGGCTTATTTCTTTTATAGCACCTATCATACTCTTCAGGAATTTTTTTTTGTGGGGGAGGGTGTATTTGTTTGTTTATTCTTTCCTAATTAGAATGTAAGCTCCAGCCGGGCCCAGTGGCTCATGCCTGTAATCTCAGCACTTTGGAAGGTCGAGGCGGGTGAACAGCCTGAGGTCAGGAGTTTGAGACCAGGCTGGCCATCATGGTGAAACCCTGTCTCTACCAAAAATTAGCCAGGCGAGGTGGTGGGCGCCTGTGATCCCAGCTATTCGGGAGGCTGAGGCAGAAGAATCACTTGAACCTGGGAGGTGGAGGTTGCACTGAGCCAAGATTCGCCACTGCATTCCAGTTTGGGCGACAGAATGAGACTCCATCTCAAAAAAAAAAAAGAAAAGAAAAGGAAAAATGTTAGCTTCATGAGGAAAGGAATATAGTTTGTCTTAATCACTTCTATATTTCCAGAGCCCAGCACAATGTCTGGCATATAGCAGGTGTTTAATAAATATAAGGCATACTTCATTTTATTTGTTTATTTTTTTTGAGACGGCATCTCACTCTTGTTGCCCAGGCTGGAGTGCAATGTCATGGTTTGGCTCACTGCAACCTCCGCCTCCCAGACTCAAGCAATTCTCCTGCCTCAGCCTCCCAAGTAGCTAGGATTACAGGTGCCCGCCACCACACCCAGCTAATTTTTATATTTTTAGTAGAGATGGGGTTTCACCATGTTGGCCAGGCTGGTCTCAAACTCCTGACCTCAGGTGGTCCTCCCACCTTGGCCTCCCAAAGTGTTGGGACTACAGGTGTGAACCACCATGCCCAGCCCCTAGTCATGCTTTCAAAGAGATATTTGCCTAGCCCAGCCTGGGAGACTGTGAGCCTGTGGTGGTTGCCCATCTTCTTGATGAGTCTCACTTCTTCATCTAGGAAGTGGCTCTCCAGGAAGTCACCAAGATGGGGGTCTGTGTAGGCAGAACCTAGGGCATGAAAATCCAAACGGGCCTTGTTCAGGTTTTTCTACATGGCTGTGTTGGATTCCATGGCATCCAGGGTTTTACCCTACTCATCTTGAGATGGCTTATGAATGTCCTGGAATAGAATGTGGCTGCCATGCTGGCTTTGCAACTTCAAGAGATGCTCTACACCCTTACACTTCTCAGCCAATTTGTGGAAGAAGTGGCTCACGCCTTCTAGAGCCACATCATTGCGGTCAAAATAGAAGCCCAGAATGAGAGAGATGTAGGAGGCCTACAGATACAAATTGACCAGGCGATTGACAGCTGCCTCCAACTCGATGAAATAATTCTAATAAGTCTAGTTGGCAAGAAGGAGCTAACCACAAAAACAGTGTTGGCTGGTCCCAGAAGCAGGAGATGGCCGAGAAGATGATCCTAGAGGTTACAAGTGGAGAGGAAATTGGAGGGCAGTTGGAGGCCGGAAGAGAGGGAGTCCCTGGGTTTGTTCCATCCAAGTACTGTTGAAGCAAGAGACAGATGTGTGGGACTGCCAAATGCACTGCCGGAACATCCATGAATAGCCCATGGTTCAAGGAGTAATTTCAACTTTAAAGACTTATTATTTAATAAATACATTTTATAAGACTATAGCTGCCATAGATAGTGTGTAGAGTCAATTGAAAACCTGGAAAGGAGTCACCATTCTAGATGTCATTAAGAGCATTTGTCATTCATGGGAGGAGGTCGAAACATCAACATTAACAGGAGTTTGAAAGAAGTTGATTCCAACCCTTATGGATGACTTTGAGCCAGTAAGTGATATATTTTTTTTTTTTTAAGAATTTCATTTTCCAACTGTTCCTTGCTAGTATTTGAAATACAATTGATGTTTATATATTTTTCAAGCTTGCTTAACTAGCCTGGGAAACATAGCAAGGCCTATATCTACAAAACATTTCTAAAAGTTAGTTGGGCATGGTGCTGCATGCCTATAGTCCTAGCTACTCAGGAGGCTGAATCAGGAGGATTGATTGAACCCAGGAGTTGGAGGGTGCAGTGAGCTATAATTTTGCCACTGCATTCCAGCCTGGGAGACAGAGCAAGACCCTATCTCAAAAAATAAAAATCTTGGCCAGGCACCGTGGCTCATGCCTATAATCTCAGCACTTTAGGAGGCTGAGGCGGGCAGATCATCTGAGGTCAGGAGTTTGAGACCAGCCTTGCCAACATGGTGGAACCCTGTCTGTACTAAAAAATAGAAAAATAGCTGGGTGTGGTGTTGCATGCCTGTCTTCCCAGTTACTCCAAAGGCTAAGGCAGCAGAATCAGTTGAGCCTGGGAGGTGGAGGTTGCAGTGAGCCAAGATCATGCCACTGCACTCCAGCCTGTATTGTTGGATTTGATTTGCCATAATTTTATTAAGAATTTTTGCATCTGTGTTCACAAAGGATATGTGTAATTTTCTTTTCTTGTAATGTTTTTGTCTCGTTTTGGTACAAGTAATGCTGGCCTCATAGAATTACTTTGGACATATTCTCTGTTCTTCAATTGCCTAGAAGAGTTTGTAGAAGATATTATTTCTTCCTTAAATATTTGGTGCAAATCATCAAGGAAGCCATCTGGGCCTGGTTTTTTCCTTCCTGGGAAATATTTTAACTACAAATTCAATTTCTTTAATAATTATACGGTCGGTCTCTCTTTTTGAGACATGGTCTCTGTCGTCCAGGCTCGAGTACAGTGGGGCGATTTCAGCTTGTTGCAGCTTTGACCTCCCTGGCTCAAGCGATCCTCCTGCCTCAGACTCAGGACTATATAGGCATGCACCACCATACCTGGTTTGTATTTTTTGTAGAGACAGAGTCTCACTGTGTTGCCCAGGCTGGTCTGGAACTCCTGGACTCAAGTGATTCGCTTGCTTCAGCCTCCTAAAGTGCTGGGATTATAGGTGTGTGCCACTGCACCTGGCTTCTTTTTTTCCTTGGTAAGCATGGGTAATTTGTGTCAAGGAATTTGTCCATTTTATCTAAGTTATTGAGTTTATTGACATAAAATTGTTCATAATTTTCCTTGCTATCTTTCTAATGTTTGTAGAATCTCTAGGAATATCTCCTTTCTTACTCCTGGTATTGGTTATTTATGTCTTCTCTTTTATTTTCCTTGATTAGTCTGGCTAGAACCAGGTTCTTCCTGTTGTTTTCTATTTCATTCATTTACACTCTGATCTTTTATTCTTTCTTTTGCTTGTTTGGGGTCTTATTTGCTCTTCTGTTTCTGGTTTTATAAAGTGAAAGCCGCAATCATTGATTAGAGACAATTCTTTTCTACACTGAAGTCATAATGACATTTTATGTAATTTATTTTTTCTTTTTTTTTGACACAGAGTCTCGCTCTGTTGCTCAGGCTGGAGTGCAATGGTGCGATCTCAGTTCACTGCAACCTCTGCCTCCCAGGTTCAAGCAATTCTCCTGCCTCAGCCTCCCGAGTAGCTGGGATTACAGGCCCCCACCACCAAGCCCAGCTATTTTTAATATTTTTAGTAGAGACGGGGTTTCACCATGTTGGCCAGGCTGGTCTCGAACTCCTGACCTCAGGTGATCCACCTGCCTTAGCCTCCCAAATTGCTGGGATTATAGGTGTGAGCCACCACTCCCAGCCTATATAATTTCTTTAATAGTGCTAAAGTTTTAAAATTATATTTATTATTACATCTAGTGAATCTGGAGTTTATTTTTGTTTTGCTTTGCTAACCAGCTGACTTCATAATGGAGTTTTTTATTTATGATATAAATTAGGAATCTAATTTAAATACTTTTCCAAACAGATTGCTACTTGTCCCAACTCAGTTTATTATTGAATAGTACTCTACCCAGTAATTTATATTATTATTCTGTCATATACTAAGATTCTATATATGCTTGGGTCTGTTTCTGGGTAATCTAGTATTTATCTCTGTGCCTGGGCCAGTATTGTAGAGTTTTATTTCCTAAAGCTTTAGAATAAATCTTGCTATATGATAGGGCAAATACCTCTTTGTTTTTCTTTTTCAGAATAGTCTTTGGTGTTTTTTTTGTTTTTTTTTTTTTGATAGAGTCTCGCTTTGTCACCCAGGATGGAGTGCAGTGGGCGATCTCCGCTCACTGCAAGCTCCGCCTCCCGGGTTCACTCCATTCTGCTGCCTCAGCCTCCCGAGTAACTGGGACTACCAGACGCCTGCCACCACGCCTGGCTAATTTTTTTTTTTTTTTTTTTTTTTTTTTTTTGATTTTTAGTAGAGACAGGGTTTCACTGTGTTAGCCAGGTTGGTCTCAATATGCTGACCTCATGATCCACCCACCTCGGCCTCCCAAAATGCTGGGATTACAGGCATGAGTCACCGCGCCTGGCCTCGTCTTTGGTTTTTAAAACCTTTACTCTTGCCTATGAGTTTTATAATTAGCTAAGTTCCAGGCTGGGCATGGGGACTCACGCCTGTAATCCCAGTGCTTTGGGAGGCTAAGGCCGGCAGATCACAGGAGGTGGGAGTTAGTGACCAGCCTGGCTAACATGGTGAAACCCCGTCTCTACTAAAAATACAAAAATTAGCCGGGTGTAGAGACGCATGCCTGTAATCCCAGCTACTCCGGAAGCTGAAGTGAGAGAATCACTTGAACCCAGGAGTCAGAGGTTTCAGTGAGCCGAGATCGTGCCAATGCACTCCTGTCTGGGTGACAAGAGTGAGACTCCGTCTCAAAAAAAAAAAAAAATCCACAAAAAATCTTGTGATTTTGATTGCTATTAAATGGAATTATAGATTAATTTGGTGGCTATGAACATTTTTAGCATTGTTTTTGTGAGATGATATAGCTTGTCATTTATTTAGATTTTCTTTTTCTTTTTTTTTTTTTTTTTTGAGACGGAGTCTCGCTGTGTCGCCCAGGCTGGAGTGCAGTGGCCGGATCTCAGCTCACTGCAAGCTCTGCCTCCCGGGTTTACGCCATTCTCCTGCCTCAGCCTCCCGAGTAGCTGGGACTACAGGCGCCTGCCACCTCGCCCGGCTAGTTTTTTGTATTTTTTAGTAGAGACGGGGTTTCACCGTGTTAGCCAGGATGGTCTCGATCTCCTGACCTCATGATCCGCCCGTCTCGGCCTCCCAAAGTGCTAGGATTACAGGCTTGAGCCACTGCGCCCGGCCCATTTTTTATTTAGATTTTCTTTTAAAAAATGTTATTTAATTTTAGTTGTCACAATTAAGAGATAGGCACTATAATCCCCAGTATATAGATTCTATAGGAGAATAAGGGGCTCAACCAAGAGCAAATGGCTATAAGCCAAAGTCTGCCTGACTTTAGAGACCATTTTGCCAGATATTATTTGTTCAAAATATTGTCTCTTCTTCTGGGAGAATTATACTTTTTGCCCTGTCAGTATAAGGCTGGGTCATGTAACTTGCCCCAGGGCCAATGAAATGTGAGTGGAAGTGACGTGTCGCCCTCCAGGAGAAGCTTTAAGAGTCTATGTGTATTTTGCTGGTAGCTTCTTTTCCTTTGCCATAAGGCTAGAATGTCTCAGATGAGGGGATATTTCTTTAGCCGGAGTCTTGCTTGGGTGTGGCTCTTGTTGGCTTTGAGTTCACTTATGGTTCTGCAACCTCTTAACTGGCTTCTGGAGTTCTCACAAAAGATAATTTGATATTGCTGTTGAGTTGGTTTTTCTGTAGGGGAAATGAGGGCCTGGGGCTTCCTATCCCACCATCTTGCTATGTCATTCCTATTTACATCTTTTACGTGAACACTTTAAAATTCTTTTCATAATGGTCTTAGATATCTTTTGTTATATTTATTTCTATAGTCTTATAGTTTTTGTTGCTATTATGAATGGTATTCATTTTTTTCAACCCTACTTAATTAATCCCTCATTAATTTGGATAATTTATCTGTGGATTCTTTTGGATCCTTTATATGGGCCCTCAAAGCATCTCTAAATTATGACAACTCCATCTTTTCCTTTTCGATCCTTATATAGCTTACCTTTTTTTTTTTGAGACAGAGTCTCACTCTGTTACCCAGGCTGGAGTGCAGTGGCGTGATCTCGGCTCACTACAATCTCCGCCTCCCAGGTTCAAGTGATTCTCCCACCTCTGCCTCCTGAGTAGCTGAGACTACAGGCATGCACCACCATGCCCGAGTAACTTGTGTATTTTTAGTAGAGACAGGATTTCACCATGTTGGCCAGCCTGATCTCGAACTCCTGACCTCAAGTAATCTGCCTGCCTTGGCCTCCCAAACTGCTGGAACTACAGGAATGAACCACCATGCCTGGCATATGGCTTGCTTCTTTTCCTTGTCATATTGTATTGGATAGAATAGTACTAGTATTAAATAGAATAGCAGGGGTAATATTAGGCATCTGTGTCTTGCTTTCCTTAAACAAGGAAGGATTATTTAAAAGTCAGGACCTTATTTAAAAGCCAGGACCAGTGGCTCATGCCTGTAATCGCAGCACTTTGGGAGGTCAAGATTGGAGGATCATTTGAGGCCAAGAGTTCGAGACCAGCCTGGTCAACACAGAAAGTCCTCATCTCTTAAAAGAAAAAAAAAATTATTATTAAATATATTTGCAATAGTTTTTGTACCTGCTCCTGTTAAGTTTAGGAAATTCTTTTCTATTCCTAATTTGCCAGCAGTGTTTGTTATGAATGAGTGCTGTATTTCCTAAAATGCTTTTTCTAGGCCAGGCACAGTGGCTTATGCTAGTAATCCCAGCAGTTTGGGAGAGGATCACTTGACGCTGGTAGTACAAGACTAGCCTGGGCAGCATGGCAAGACCCAGTCTCTACAAAAAAATACAAAAATTAACTGAGTGTGGTGGTGTGCACCTGCAGTGTCCCAGCTTCTTGGGAGCCTGGGACAGAAGGATAGTTTGGCCCCAAGAGGTGGAGGCTGCACTGAGCCAGAATCATGCCCATCATGTTTTTTTTAATACTGTTGTAATCACAATATATATAATGTTGTCCTATGTCTTTTTTTACTTAACATAAGCATTTTTCATGTTATGACATAGTCTGCTAGTCACTATTTTAGTGGCTAAATTATCCATCAAGATGTATCATAAATTAACCATTTTTCTATTAATAGACATTTAGATTTGTTCTTTTTTCCCCCCATTATTATGAATAGCAGGATAGTTATAGTGGCTAGGAGATTATACTGTGTGGTCTTGAGCAAGTTTTTGATCTTTTGAAAGCACCTACCTCATAAAATTGTTTTGAGGATTAAGTGAAGTAATATGTATAATGCATATAGCGCAGTGGTTATTCTGAACACACGATTCTCAATAAGTGCTAATTAATATCACTGGAATGAATATCTTAATGCATATAGCCTTTTACTATCTTGAAAATTTTAGGATTAATTTTCTGAGATAGAATTAACTTGATCAAAGTTTGTGTACATTTTTATGGCCCTGAAATTGCTTTGTAAAAAGTCATGGCAGCCAGGCGTGGTGGCTCATACCTGTAATCCCAGCACTTTGGGAGGCTGACATGAGCGGATCACTTGAGGTCAGGAGTTCAAGACCAGCCTACTAACATGGTGAAACCCTGTCTCTACTAAAAATACAAAAAAATAGCATGTGGTCCTAGCTACTCAGGAGGCTGAGGCAAGGGAATCACTTGAATCTGGGAGGTGGAGGTTGCAGTGAGCCGAGATCGCACCACTGCACTCCAACCTGGGCATCAAAGCAAGACTCCATCCCCCCAAAAAACGTTGTGTCGTGTAATGCTAACATTTGTAGTAAAGTTACCAACTTCACCGTACTTTGCTAGCATTGGGAATTTCAATTACTTAAAATATTTAAGCTAATTTACAAGTTAATGAGATGGTTAAAAGTTTTAATTGTATTTATCTGAACCTTTTAATAAGTGTTTACCACCTCTATTTTCTGTTTTCTGAACTTTGTGTCTTTTCTTTCTTTCTTTTCTTTTCTTCTTTTTTCTTTTTCTTTTTTTTTTTTTTTTTAAGAGACAGTCTCAAACTCCTGGGCTTAAGTGATTCTCCTGCCTCAGTCTCCCAAATTGCTGGGATTACAGGCTTGAGCCACTGCACCCAGCCTTCTCCACGTCTTTAGGGACAAACTTATAGGATGAAATTTAGGATGAATTCAGTCATTAGCTTGATACCATGATGTACAAATCCCTGAATTTCAATTTCATTGTTACAATGCCATTGTTTCAAGATGCTCTGTTGGCTATGGAAAGATAGGTCATCTATCCCAGCTACTCAGGGGGATCTTTTGAGCCCAAGAGGTCAAGGCTACAGTGAGCTGCGATCACAGCACTGCACTCTAGCCTGGGCAACAAAGTGAGACTGTCTCAAAAAATAAAATATAAAGTTTATATGGAAAGAAAAAGACCCAGAATAGCCAACTCAATATTGAAGAATAAAGTCAGAGGACTGGCACCACCTGACTTCAAGACCAATAAGCTACAGTAGTTAAGACACTGTGGTAGTGGCAAGAGAATAGGTAAATACTTTTTTTTTTGCTCAATTTTGAGTATTTTTAAATATTCAAATACTTATAATTCCCTACCTTATGAAATTATTTTTGCGCTGAAAAGTTAGCTGTCAAGAAAAATTCAAGGAAAAAAATAGTCTTTTATATTCACTTATTTATGATTTCTGGTGCTCTTCATTTCTTCCTGTATAGCTGGGTTTCTATCTTCAGCCTGAAGAAAATCCTTTAGCAAATCTTCTAGCAACAGATTATTTCATCTTCTCTCTTAAAATGCCTTTACCTTAACCTCATTTTAAATGATATTGCACTGGAATATCTGGCTTGATAGTTTTCTCCTTTTTAACATTTTGAAAGATATTGTCAATTGTCTTCTGTGCTTTATTTATTTATTTATATATTTTTGGAGACAGGGTCTCACTCTCTCACCCAGGCTGGAGTACAGTGGTGCAATCTCGGCTCACTGCAACCTCTGCCTCCCGGGTTCAAGCCATTCTTGTGCCTCAGCCTCCCGAGTAGCACTGGGATTACAGACATGCACCACCACACTTGGCTAATTTTTGTATTTTTAGTAGAGACAGGGTTTTGCCATGTTGACCAGGCTGGTCTTGTACTCATGGCCTCAAGCGATCCACCTACTTTGGCCTCCTGAAGTGCTGGGATTATAGGTGTGAGCCACCGCGCCTGGACCTGGCCTTTATTATTTATGGTAAGAAGTCAGCTGTGATTCATATTATCCCTCCACTGTATATAATGTGTGCTTTTCCTCTGGCTTCTTTCAATATCTTTATCTTTGGTTTTTATCGTTTTGACTATTCTATACCTAGATGTGATTTTCTTCGCATTTATCCTCCTTGGGGTTTGCTGAGCTTTTCACATCTTAATATTTTTCGGCCGGGCGCAGTGGCTCAAGCCTGTAATCCCAGCACTTTGGGAGGCCGAGACGGGCGGATCACGAGGTCAGGATATCGAGACTATCCTGGCTAATACGGTGAAACCCCGTCTCTACTAAAAAAATTTTAAAAAACTAGCCGGGCGAGGTGGCGGGCGCCTGTAGTCCCAGCTACTCGGGAGGCTGAGGCAGGAGAATGGCGTAAACCCGGGAGGCGGAGCTTGCAGTGAGCTGAGATCCGGCCACTGCACTCCAGCCTGGGCGACAGAGCGAGACTCCGTCTCAAAAAAAAAAAAATATATATATATTTTTTCTTTTTTCATGAAATTTTAGGGAATTTTAGGCCGGGCGCGGTGGCTCAAGCCTGTAACCCTAGCACTTTGGGAGGCCGAGACGGGCGGATCACGAGGTCAGGAGATCGAGACCATCCTGGCTAACACGGTGAAACCCCGTCTCTACTAAAAAATACAAAAAAAACTAGCCGGGCGCGGTGGCGGGCGCCTGTAGTCCCGGCTACTCGGGAGGCTGAGGCAGGAGAATGGCGGGAACCCGGGAGGCGGAGCTTGCAGTGAGCCGAGATCCGGCCACTGCACTCCAGCCTGGGCGACAGAGCGAGACAAAAAAAAAAAAAAAAAAAGAAAGAAATTTTAGGAATTTTGTCCATGGTTTCTCGATGTTTTTCTTGTCCTTTTCTCATTTTATTCTCCTATCCTCCTTCTAGGACTCCCATTACACATATTTTAGACTGGCTGATATTTTCCTACAGGTTTCTAAGACTTTATTCATTTTTCTTCAGTCTTTTTTTCTTTATTCTCCAGATTGGATAGTTTTTGTTATTTGTCTTCAGTGATTTTGCTGACTCTTCTGTCACCTCTAATCTGCTATTAAACCTATCCAGTGAATTCTTCATTTCAATGATTTAACTTTTCAGTTATAGAATTTCTTTTTGGTTCTTTTTGTATAGCGTTAATTTATCTGCTGACATTTCCTCTCAGTTCACTCATTAAGGCTGCCTTTTAAGCCTTTGAACATATTTATAATAGATTCTTTAAAGTCTTTCCTAAATGTAATATCTGTACCATATCAGGTTCTGTTTCTTTTCTTTTTTCAGAGACAGGGTCTCACTCTGTCAGCAGGCTGAAAAGTGCAGTGGCACAGTCATAGCTCCTGCAGCCTACAACTCTTGGGCTCAAGTGATCCTTCCACCTCAGCCTCTTGAGTAGCTAGGACCACAGGCATGTACCACCGCACCCAGCTAATTTTTAATTTTTTTTGTAGAGACAAGAGTCTTGCCATGTTGCCTAGCTAGTCTCAAATTCCTGGCCTCAAGCGATCCTCCTGCCTTGGCCCCCCAAGTGCTAGGATTATAGGCATGAACCTGGCCCTCAGGTTCTGTTTCTATTAGTTGCTTTTTTTTCCCCCTTGACTGTGGGTTATCATTTCCTATTTCTTTGCATATTTAGTAAATTTTTTATACTGGACAATATGATCATAGTCTATATTATGTTATCTATCTCTGGAGAGTATTAATTTTTGTTCTAGTAGGCTATGCACCTTGACCTTGTGCAGGCTTGTTTTTATGCATTTTAAAGGGTAGGTTTGTAGAAAGCCAATGTATTTTTCAAACTCTTCTAATTTGATACCATTTAGCCTCCAAACTCTGTCTCCTCTGTGGATTTTGTCAAGGCATGGCCTTAGACTTTTTTTGGGTGGGTCTAGAGCAGACTTTCATCTACAGTATGGTTTTCATTACTAGAGCATTATCTGTGGGGCATGTCAGCTAGACACTAGCAGTTTTAACAAGGTCTCCCCATTTCTAGCTACGCCTAAAGGCCAACATTTTTCAGCACTGGAAAATCTTGCTAGTATCTTGTGACATTCTCAACTCCATAGCACCTGCTCTTTGGGGAATCATATGTAGTCTCACTCTCTGCATGGATAGTCCAGACCTTGGCCAAGGACTCATGGGGAGCTCGTACACATACTTTAGTACCCGACTCTGTGCAGCTCCCTCTTCTCCAGTGCTCTGCCCTGCAGATTCCAGGTACTTTCACAACTCCAAAATCTATTCTCTGCCTCCTCAGCTTAGTGGGACCACTGTCCTCTGCTTGGGTTCCATGTTCCGGTTCTGTAGATAGGAAAATTTCCCCAGGCAGACACCCAGGGCAATCACAGGACTAACCTGATGACTTTCCCTTCTCTCAAGGGATTGTAACCTTGTGCTGTCTGTTGTCCAATGCCTGAAAACAATTGTCTCATATATTTTATCCAGTTTTATAGTAGTTTTTGGTTTGAGGGCTCATTTGGTTATTTCATTAATGCTGGGAGGAGAAACCCCAGTACGTGGTTTTGCTATGTGTTCGTAATGTCATCTGATTGAAAATTTTCTATCTATTTCATCTTTAACAGTTGAAGACCTATGTGAAGAGGTAGCTTGATACTGATAATAATCTCTCATTCTTTCTCCTTGTCCCCACATGATCTCAGCAAAAACGCAAACTCATGTTTAAATGGACATGGTGGTTTGTTTAGTGGTTATTTGAGTGAGGACTTGTAGTTGGTAAACATTTTAAGTTTCTCATTTTGTAATGGTAGTTTGGCTCTCTTAAAAGTTCACATTTGGCTGGGTGAGGTGGCTCATGCCTATAATCCCAGCACTCTGGGAGGCTGAGGCAGGAAGATCTCTCGAGACCAGCCTGGGCAACATAGTGAGACCCTGTATCTACAAAAAATTACAAAAATTTCCCTAAGCAGTTTAATATAAAGAAAAAAAATTAGCTGGGCATTGTGTACACCTGTAGTTGTAGTGAGGCGGCAGGCTGAGGCAGGAGGATCCTTTGATCCCAGGAGTTGGGGGCTGCAGTGAGCTATGATCACACCACTGCACATAGCCTGGGCCACAGAACATGATCCTGTCTTGGATAGACAGATAGATGATTGATTGATTGATTGATTGATACATAGATAGATAGATAGATAAAGTAAAAGAGTCCAGATTCAAAGTTACTTCAGATCTTTGAAGATAGTACTGGATTATCTTCTGGCATTTAGCATTGCTAACTCATGGGGTGTTTTTGCTATTTAATTTTTTTTTTGGTAGCTTGTAGGGTTTTCTGCGTATCCTTGTTATTTTGGATTTCATTGCGATGTGTTAACTATGTAGCTTTTTAAATTTTTGCTTTTGCCTTGTTTTTTAGAAATTTATCATGCTTGAAGTTTGGTAAGATTGTTCAAATAGCACTTATATCTGTCTTTGTTTTATATTTCTCAGTCATTACTTCTTCTGGATCTATTTTTAATATCTCTTGCCTTTTCTTTTTTTTTTTTTTTTTTTTTTTTTTTGACGCGGAGTCTTGCTCTGTGCCCCAGGCTGGAGTGCAGTGGCGCGATCTCGGCTCACTGCAAGCTCCGCTCCCCCGGGTTCACGCCATTCTCCTGCCTCAGCCTCCCGAGTAGCTGGGACTACAGGCGCCCGCCACCTCGCCCGGCTAATTTTCTTGTATTTTTAGTAGAGACGGGGTTTCACCGTGTTAGCCAGGATGGTCTCGATCTCCTGACCTCATGATCTGCCCGTCTCGGCCTTCTTCTTTTAATTGATATAAAATTCATATAAACACAACCATTTTAAAGTATACAATTTAGTGGTTTTTAGTATATTTTCGGCGTTGTATAACTAATATTTTTTTTTGGCAGAGTCTCACTCTGTCACCCAGGTAGGAGTGCAGTGGCTTGATTATGGTTCACTGCAGCCTTGACCTCCTGGGCTGAGTTAATCCTCCCACTTCAGCCCTCCGAATAGTTGGGACTAGAGCTGTGCACCACCACACCTAGTTAATTTTTTGGTATTTTTTATAGAGATGGGGTTTCACCACATTGGCCAGGGTAGTCTCAAACTGCTGGGCTCAAGTGATCCTCCCGCCTTGGCCTCCCAAAGTGCTGGGACTATAGGCATCAGCCACTGCTTCTTGCCTGTATAACTATTATCACTATCCAATTCCAGTACATTTTCATTCTGAAAAAGAAACCGTGTACTCATTAGCAGTCACTCTGCTTACTTTCATTCTCTATGCCTTGGCAAACACTAATCTACTTTCTGTCTCTGTCGATTTGCTTATTTTGGACATCTCATATAAATGGAATCATACAACATGTAGCATTTTGTGTGTGGGTTCTTTAAGTATTATGTTTTCAAGGTTTATCCATGTTGTTTCATGTCACAGTACTTCATTTCTTTTTATGGCTGAATACTCCCCATTTGGTTAAGCCATTCATCATTTGATGGACATTTGGGTTGTTTCTACTTTTAGCTATTATGAGTAATCTTGCTATGAGCATTCATGTACTAACTTTTCTTTTAAATTTGCTCTTTTACTGTGTCCAATCTAGCCATCCATACAGTTTTAATTTCAAATACTGAATCTTTAATTTCTAAGATTTCCTTTCTATTTTTCTTTTCTTTTCTTTTCTTTTTTTTTTTTTTTTTTGAAAGTCTTGCTCTGTTACCCAGGCTGGAGTGCAATGGCGCAATCTCAGCTCACTGCAACCTCCACCTCCCAGGTTCTAGCAATGCTCCTGCCTCAGCCTCCCAAGTAGCTGGGATTACAGGTGCCTGCCACCATGCCTGGCTAATTTTTAAAATATTTTTAGTAGAGACGGAGTTTCACCATGTTGTCCAGGCTGGTCTCGAACTCCTGACCTCAGGTAATCCACCAGCCTCGGCCTCTCAAAGTGCTGGAATTACAGGCAAGAGCCACCGTGCCTGGCCAATTTCTAAGATTTCCTTTTTTTTTTTTTTTTTTGAGACAGAGTCTTGATCTGTCACCCAGGCTGGGGTGCAGTGGCGCAATCTCAGCTCACTGCAAGCTCCGCCTCCTGGGTTCACGCCATTCTTCTGCCCCCACCTCCTGAGTAGCTGGGATTACAGGCACCCGCCAGTAGTCCCTAAGAGCCGGATCTTAGGCGGATCACCTAGAGGCATGGTGGTGCATGCCTCTAATCCCAGCTACTTGGGTGGCTGAGGCATAAGCATATCTTGAACCCAGGAGGTAGATGTTGCAGTGAGCCGAGATAGCACCATTGCACTCCAGCCTGGGTGACAGTGTAAGACTCTGACTCAAAAAAAAAAAAAAAAAAAAAGTTCATGCCTGAGAGTCATTCTTGAATTTTTCAGCCTTCAGCTCTAAGTTAGTTCATGTACTAGACTTGTGTTTATTACATAATGAGTTGATTAATTAAAAAATACAAGAATATCAGAACTATCAATTCTGAAGCTTTCAGGCATTAAACATGACCTTGTGGAAATTAACAGAAAATAAAAATTGATTTAGCAAATGTAAAATATTGAAAAGATGAGGTTAAATGTCCTAATCTCATAAAGTAATTCTAAATGTTCAAGCAATTTGCTGATGCATAGCCATTTCCAGTCATATTTTAAATCTTGTAGATAATCTTTTCATTAGAGAAAAGCCTTCTTGTCTCACCAGTTTAATAAACAAATCCAGAAATCCTGGTTCTTACCCACACTACTTGTTTGACTTTGTTGCCATTTCTTCTCACACAGAAATACAGTCCATACTGCCCGGAATCTCTGCAAAGCTGACTTGGACTTCAGAGGAAGGCAGCTATCCTCAGGACATGACAGGGGTAACACCCTTCCAGATGACTTTTGAGGCAGGTTTTGTTGTGGTCTTATAAATTACTAATGATTTTATTCTTATTTTTCTGCAAACCTAATAACAGGAAAGAAAAGCCTAGGTCCCTCAAAGTTCCAAGCTGAAATGAAATAAGGCATTGGTTCCCAAACTTGCCTGTGTGGACATTAGATCACCTAGGAACTCCCAAAATACTGTGGTCTGTGTCCCACTCTGAGTGATTGTGATTTAATTGGTCTGGGTGTTGTACTTATTAGTCTTCTTGGGCTGCGATAACAAAATACCACAGAATAGATGGCTTAAGCAATAGAGATTTATTTTCTCACAGTTCTGGAGGCTAGACGTCCAAGATCAAGGTGCTGTCAGGGCTGGCTTCTGGTGAGGCCTCTTTTCCTGGCTTGTAGACTACTGCCTTGTTACTGTGTCCTTACATGGCTTTTTTTCTGCGTGTGCATGAAAAGAAAGAGATCTCTAATGTCTCTTATTTTTATTGAAATTTTTTTTGGTAGAGATGTGGTCTTGCTATGTTGCACAGGCTGGAGTGCAGTGGCTATTCACAGGTACAGTCATCGCACACTACAGACTTGAAGTCCTGAGCTTAAGTGATCTTCCTGCCTCAGCCTGCGAAGTAACTGGTAGCTGGGACTACAGGTGGGAACTACTGGCACCTGGCTCTGGTGTATCTTTTTATAAGGACACCAGTCCTATTAAGACCTGGGGTCAGGGCCCTACCCTTATGGCCTCATTTAATCTTAATAACCTCCTGAGGGCCCTACCTTCAAACACAGTCACTTTGAGGGTTAGGACTACAGCATACGGATTTTGAGGGACACAATTCCGTCCATAACAGGTATGGCCTAGGCTTTGGAACATTTTTTAGATCCCAGGTGATTCCTTTTTTTTTTTTTTTTTTTTTTTTTTTTTTTTTGAGACGGAGTCTCACTCTGTCGCCCAGGCTGGAGTGCAGTGGCCGGATCTCAGCTCACTGCAAGCTCCGCCTCCTGGGTTCACGCCATTCTCCTGCCTCAGCCTCCTGAGTAGCTGGGACTACAGGCGCCCGCCACCTCGCCCAGCTAGTTTTTTGTATTTTTTAGTAGAGATGGGGTTTCACCGTGTTAGCCAGGATGGTCTCGATCTCCTGACCTCGTGATCCACCCATCTCGGCCTCCCAAAGTGCTGGGATTACAGGCTAGAGCCACCGCGCCTGGCTGATCCCAGGTGATTCCTAACATGCAGATGAATTTGAGAACCACTGAAATAAGCCTTTATTTGAATTTGGATCTCCTGATAAAGAAAATAAAAAGTGACTCCCGGTGCAGATCCTACTTGGATACATTTTTATTAGTTTGGTTTAGAGATCTCTTTATTGACTTATTTGTAGTCCAGATTTATGAGGGTGATAATTCACTCTCCATTCCCTTTAACAGTTCTCTCATCTCCTATTTTCTTTCCTTGGAGTTGGTGGAGACATAACGAATTAGAGTGCTATAAACATTCTCCTAGAAGCCCTTGGGCAACCTTTCTCCATGTTTGAATAATGATATGCTCATTCTGAAAGGAATGGGTATGGTATCAGGACAACAGATATCCCTAGCTGTGCCTTATCTTCTTTAGGAGAATGGAGGGTAAACAATCTGGAGCAATTAATGATTAGTCAGCTCTGAAACTATTCATGTCAAGTAGCAATAAAATGGTGATTCCAGTGAACCAAAAAGGGCATTTCTAGGAAATGAGGTTCTGTGTTTCAGTCAGCCTGAACAAGCAGTAATTTGTATACATAACATTTAGATACATTGTTTAAGCATCCTGACAAGTCTATGAAGTGGGTTGGATGAGGATTATCACCCCATTTTACAGATCAGAAAGTTGAGATTCAAAGAACTTGACTGACTCTCCCAGTGTCATACAACAGTTAAGTGGCAGAATTAGAACTTGAACCAAAGTCTGACTCATATAGATCAGGGCTATTTCAATATTTACTTATTCATCCAGACAGGTGTGTTTGTTCAAGTCAGTATCAGTGAGCTAGATACTATCTGTAGGTACATTGTCTTAAGATATGTTACTTGATCCCAAGAAACTTGGAATATAAATAGAAAGATCAAGAAGTAAACACATAATTACAATACGGTGTGATTCCCAGGATGGATGATAGAAGTGAGCCCTGAATGCTATGTTAGCATGGAGGAAGGGCACCTAATCCGTGGGAAGAGGTTGAAGTCTGGAGGTCTTGACGAGACTGAAAAATGGATTTGCTGGCTGTAGGAGATTCTGACACTTGAAAGAATAGGAAGTTGTTATCAGAGTGATAAAATTTCTCTTATTTTTTTTTTCTTTATTGCAAAAGTAGTGTTTCCCTCAGAAAAATCAAAGCATGATCAAAACAGACATTTAGAATATGCATAATTTGGCCTTTCAAGGCAGCCGTTATTAATACCTTGGTATACATCTTTTCACAATAGAGTGGGGCATTTTAATTTAAGATTTTCAGAATGGAACAGTTCCAAGCCATGGCCATGGAAATAGGTGGCTGGGAATGAGTGGAGGTCAAGGTCATTATTGTTGAAGAGGTCAGGGAACTGCGAGACTAAGTTATTGCTTAGGCTGGTTATCTGCTTGGATATGGATGTCAGTCAAGATGATGACAGCATTTAGCGTACAGAGGAAAATTGTGAGCTTAGTGACCAGGAGTCAGCTGGTGATGGAGATGAAAAGTAAAAGAATAGTATAGTCAAATAGCATTAGCCTCAAGGGAACAAGGATTTCCTCACGGATTTCTTCCATTATATCTCATTGTTTTTGGTACTGTGCAGCTATGTAAACAATATTTGAATGAAGAGAATGGGAAGAGATAAATGGGAGATTGTAAAAGATTTCATCATGGACCCCTCAATTGAGGAGAAAGGTTAAGTAACAAGGTTCACAGCAAAGACTAACAGAGATATCCATGGAAAAGCTATAATAAATGATCCATTCATTTGGGCCTGCGAGGAAAGTTAATTGCAAGGAAGACTGAGGAAGAAATTTCTTCATTTAGGAGAAATATTGGGTTTTGTGTTTATGCCCACAGCTAGTCTTACATCTTGGGGTTCATTAGGCTGGGTAACATGTCCCTCCAAAAGCAATCTGATTTTATAAGATCTTCTCGACAGCTTTATCAAGTTTAATATTTATTTTTGTAATAATACTAAGTGATCAAGTGAATGGAGTATACATATATACATACAAACACATATATGCACAAACATATCTATATATTTATACATCTGTACTTCTGTGTGTATGTATCTAAGGTAAGATAGGAAGAGACAGACTTTCTTCTAGAAAGTAATATAAGGACTCATGACTGTGTAAGTTCATATTTAAAAGCACACTTCTATATTCTGTCATATAATTAGACATATTTAAAGGTGAAGGCTAAAACCATATGATTCAATAGTGGTTTCTGTTGTGCAGGGCTGGCAGCATCTATTTTTTTCATAACAGTAAATAAGTAAGTTCACTGCTTCTGTAGGTATGTCAGGCTGGGGTACTGGGTCTCTAACACCCAACACCCAACACCCAACTGTAAAAGACTTTGTCGTCTCTCTCTTCCTCTCTCTAATAATTCTTTTTTTTTTTCTTTTTTGAGACGGAGTCTTGCTCTGTCGCCCAGGCTGGAGTGCTGTGGCGTGATCTCAGCTCACTGCAAGCTCCACCTCCTGGGTTCACGCCATTCTCCTGCCTCAACCTCCCGAGTAGCTGGGACTACAGGTGCTTGCCACCATGCCCAGCTAATTTTTCATATTTTTAGTAGAGATGGGCTGTGTTAGCCAGGATGGTCTCGATCTCCTGACCTCGTGATCTGCCTGCCTCAGTTCCTAAAGTGTACATCTTTAGGATTACAGGCATGAGCCACCACGCCTGGCCTCCTCTCTCTAATAATTCTATAAGTGGATCTTAAAAGGGGCCTCTAACCCCTTTTAAGGGGTTAGTTGTGTTGTATTAACTATCCTCTCTGACCTGACATTAGTCACTTTATCCTAAGTCTGGGTTAGGTGTCAGTCCTTCTGCTGTATTCCTTTAGCACCTCATTTATCTAAATTTCAAATTGTCATCTAAATTAGTCTGTCACATCTACTGAACTGTGAACTCTTCTGATTCTGAGATTGTCTTATTTATTTTTATAAGCCCAGGTACATAATAAGACACATTAATATTTTATGAGAGAGTAAATGCATATATTGGATAGTCATACATAAGCATTGCTTGTCAGGCTCTATAAAAAATATTGATGGATTATATATTACCCTATTCAGATAGCTACCTGTATACACAGAAAATGAACATTTTTGGAGAGGCAGCACTGCGTTAGAATGTGGACTTTGGAGTTAGTCAGCTCTAGTTATGAATCCCAGTGCTGCCACTTAACTAGCTGTGTGTGACCTTGGACAAATTAATTAGCTTATTGAGTCTCATTATCCTCTTCTATAAAATGGAATTATTTCTTACTTACATAGAAACTGCTTGACATGTAGCAAGTATTCAGTAAATATCATCATTATTCATTGTAGCCTGTCTCCAGTAGTTGCTCAAGGAACTTTCACTTCGGTTGTCTTACTGTTAGATATAATTAGCCCTCTCTATGATACGCCCTATAATCACCAAGGTTACAAAGCTTTGAAACTGTTCCAAGAAGTTGTTTTGGAAGTGGTAAGTACAGAAAACGCTTTAAAGACTATTGCTTTTTGGTTTAAACATTTTATACTAAAATTTCAAAAATGAAGGATGTGACTATGATATGTATACAGACTGCAGTTATTATTTAATTACCACTGTTTACATGCCTGAATAATCCTAGATGTGTTTACAGAATTTTCTAATAATCCCCTATCGATTTTGGTAATAATTTTTTTTTTTTTGAGATGGAATCTCACTCTGTTACCCAGGCTGGAGTGCAGTGGCATGATCTCAGCTCACTGCAACCTCCATCCCAGGTTCAAGCGATTCTTGTGTCTTAGCCTCCCAAGGAGCTGGGATTACAGGCGCGTGCCATCATACTTGGCTAATTTTTTTGTATTTTTTTAGTAGAGATTGGGTTTTACCATGTTGGCCAGGCTGATCTTGAACTCCTGACCTCAAGTGATCTGCCCACTTCAGCATCCCAAAGTGCTGGGATTACAGGCATGAGCCACCGTACCCAGCCCATTTTTGTAATAATTTTTTCAAATACTTTTTCAATTTTTTTTTTTTTTTCAGACAGAGTCTTGCTGTCACCTAGCCTGGAGTGCAGTGGTGTGATCTCAGCTCACTGCAACCTCCACCTTCCAGGTTCAAGCAGTTCTTTGCCTCAGCCTCCCGAGTAGCTGGGATCACAGGCGCCTGCCACCACTCCAGCCTAATTTTTGTATTTTTAGTAGAGACGGAGTTTCACCATCTTGGCCAGCCCTGGCCTTGAACTCCTGACCTGAGGATTACAGGTGTGAGCCACTGCACCTGGCCCAATTTTTTCTATTTTTAAATCCCAACCTATTGCCACAGTTTTTTACTTCTTTTTCAGTGTACTTATAAAAAACATTAAAAAGCCAGGTGCAGTGGCTTATGTCTGTAATTCTAGAGCTTTGGGAGGCCAAGGTGGGAGGACTGCTTGAGGCCAAGAGTTTGAGACCAGCCTGGGCAACATAATGAGACCCTGTCTCTGCAGAAAATTAAAAAATAAAAATTAGCCAGGTGTGGTGGTACACACTTGTAGTCCTAGCTACTTGGGAGGCTGAGGTGGGAGGGTCGCTGGAGCCCAGGAGTTCGAGGTTACAGTGAGCTATGATCATGCCACTGCATTCCAGCCTGAGTGACAAAGCGAGACCTTATTTCTAAAAAAAAAAAAAAAAAAAGTAATAAATAAAATAAAAATATTATAATAGCTTATCCTTCTATATTTGTGTGTTTCTTCTTTTTGTGTTACCAAATTTTGACATCTGGAACCTTTTTTTTTTTTTTTAAATATATACCTAGTACATGGCTCTGTATTCTCTGAGCCAACAATAAAAGCCTACTGATTTCTGATTGTATTTCTTCTTTCACTTTTTTGGACTTCTACATTTTCTAGGAGACTGTTTCTAACTTTGGTTTTAGGAACACTACAATAGCGAGTCAGTATAGGTAAGTGGTTAATGCTAAAGATTTAGAGCCAAATTGACCTGGCTAATCTTGGACAAGCTGTTTAACCTTTTTGAGACTGTTTTGTAAAACGTTTATTTTTTTTCCTTCATTTTTAAAAATCCAGATCCTGCACAATCTTTTATTTATAAAATTTGGGTACCTAATAGAGTTTTTGTGAAGGTTAAATGAGATAATATAAATAAGATACCTTAGCACCATTCCTGCAGTAGAGTCTTCACCTAGTGGTAAATCTTATATTTGTAGGGAAGTGTTTGTAGTATATTGGCAAGAACATGGGCAATTGGTATTAGAAAGACTTAAGGTCACTCAAAAAACAAAAAAGAAAGACTTACAGTCAAGTTCTGGCTGTACCACTGAACAGCTAAGTGACCTTAGGCATGTTGCTTAACTTTACTGAGCCTCTTAAAAAAAATCTACAAAGAAGGGGCCGGGCATGGTGGCTCACGTCTGTAATCCCAGCACTTTGGGAGGCCAAGGTGGGCAGATCACCTGAGGTCAGGAGTTCGAGACCAGCTGGCCAACATGGTGAAACCCCATCTCTACTGAAAATACAAAAAATCAGCCAGGCATGGTGGTGCGCACCTGTAGTCCCACCTACTCAGGAGGCTGAGGCAGGAGAATCGCTTGAACCCGAGAGGCAGAGGTTGCAGTGAGCCGAGATCATGCCACTGTACTCCAGCCTGGGCAACAAGAGCAAAACTCCATCTCAAAAAAAAAAAAAAAATCTACGAAGAAGAGATTGTAATACCTACCTTTCAGGATTATTGTGAGGTAGTATATATATAACAACTGTATAATACTTGTCAGATAGTAGGTATTCAATGAGTGATATCTATTATTATTACCATGTATAATATACAGTTTCTTTTTTTTTTTTTTTTTTTTTTGGAAACGGAGTCTAGCTCTGTCACCCAGGCTGGAGTGCAGGGGCACCATTTTGGTTCACTGCAACCTCCACTTCCCAGGTTCAAGCAGTTCTCCTGCCTTAGCCTCCTGAGTAGCTGGAATTGCAGGTGCATGCCACCGTGCCTGGCTAATTTTTGTATTTTTAGTAGAGATGGGGTTTCACCATGTTGGCCAGGTTGGTCTCGAACTGACCTCAGGTGATTCGCCCACCTCAGCCTCCCAAAGTGCTGGGATTAAGGCATGAGCCAACATGCCCAGCCTATACTTTCAAATATATGGATCCTTAAAACAGTTCTGTGAGGTCAAAGGGGTAGGTTTTATCCCTGTTTTGCAGATCTACAATGAGGTCCAGAGCAGTGATTTTTTTTTTTCCATGAGCATTTAATTTTTTTTATTTTACAGAACCAGTACTAAAACACAGGTCTTCTGACTTTTGAGCTTTTTGCTCTACAACTTTTCCATATAAATAAATGTTTGGATTAATGGATTGATGTCAAAAATAGGTTCCTTTTAGTGTTTGCTCCTTTGACTCCACTCAGATTCTTTTTTAAAAATTTCTTTCTAAAAAAGCAAAACTCAGATTCTTTTTTTTTTTTTTTTTTTTTTTTGAGACGGAGTCTTGCTCTGTCACCCAGGCTGGAGTGCAGTGGCCGGATCTCAGCTCACTGCAAGCTCCGCCTCCCGGGTTTACGCCATTCTCCTGCCTCAGCCTCCCGAGTAGCTGGGACTACAGGCGCCCGCCACCTCGCCCGGCTAGTTTTTTGTATTTTTTAGTAGAGACGGGGTTTCACCGTGTTAGCCGGGATCGTCTCTCGATCTCCTGACCTCGTGATCCGCCCATCTCGGCCTCCCAAAGTGCTGGGATTACAGGCTTGAGCCACCGCGCCCGGCCAAAACTCAGATTCTTAATACAGATTGTTCCAAAGCACATTAGGATGGTGGAGTTATTCTTATCAACTTCAGTCTGAATTACTTTTAAATTTGTCCCCAAAGGTGGTTTTGACATTATGAATTTTACTCTGATCTTTGTTCTTGTGTCTCCTGAAGTTCCATGTAACAGATACTCTAACCCAAGAAGTGATAGCTATTTAGATTTTCTTTTGCATACAATTCTCATTCCCAAAGATGTCTCCCTTTGGTTGCCCAAAAAGCTTTCTGAGGTATAGTTACTTTTAGAAGAGAAAAAAAACCATAATTTAATTCATTTGTGCTCTTGAGATTGTGTATGTGTGGTAGGTGTTTTTGTTGTATTATTACAGGTTGATGAAAAGCCCAGAACCTTGATGACAGATTGTCTGGTTATAAAGCATTTTTTACGTAAAATCATCATGGTGCACCCTAAGGTAAGCTGTTGCTTTGTACAATAATGATTCTCTTGTTTAAGTCATTGTTTTCCAGAGACCTTTATTGTGTAGGACATGGACAGATATGATTGATTCTTTTTCTTTCAATGAAGATGATTAAAACACTTAAAATTTGAGGTCATGGTGGCTCATACCTGTAATACCAACACTTTGGGAGGCCAAGGCGGGAGGATTGCTTGAGTCCAGGAGTTTACGACCAGCCAAGGCAACATGGTGAGACTCTGTCTCTACAAAAAAAATTTTTTTAATTAGCCAACTGTGGTAGTGAGCTCCTGTAATTCCAGTTCCTCAGTAGAGTGAGGTGAGAGGATTGCTTGAGCCCAGGAGGTTGAGTCTGCAGTGAGCCATGATTGTGCCACTGCCCTCCGGCATAGGTGACAGAGTGAGACCCTGTCTTGGGGGAAAAAAAAAAAAGACAACTTTCAATATTGAATTGATTTGGTTTCTATGTCCTTAAGACAGTTTTATTTATTTATTTATTTTTATTTTTTATTTTTAGAGAGACAAGGTCTCACTATATGGCCCAGGCTAGTCTCTAACTCCCGGGCTTAAACAATCCTACTTTGGTCTCCCAATATGCTGGGATTACAGGTGTGAGGCACCACATCTGGCCCAAGGCAATCTTTTTTTTTTTTTTTTTGAGAGAATCTCACTCTTGCCTAGTGAGTGGCGTGATCTTGGCTCACTGCAACCTCTGCCTCTCAGATTCAAGCCATTCTCCTGCCTCCGCCTTCCTAGTAGCTGAGATTACAGGTGTGCACCACCATGCCTGGCTAATTTTTGTATTTTTAGTAGAGATGGGGTTTCATTTTGTTGGCCAGGCTGGTCTCAAACTCCTGACCTCAGGTGATCTACCCACCTCGGCCTCCCAAAGTGCTGGAATTACAGGTGTGAGCCACACCACACCCGGCCAAGGCAATCTTAATGATGGTTATGTGTTATAGCTGAGAAACCTCTGGATAGAGAGAGCTTTGTTTTGGGTTATTTTCAGTTTTTGGTTTTTTTTTTAATTGCCTTATTGTATCACTTTAGATACCTCTTCCCTCCTCTGTGCTTTGTTTTTTGTTAAACCTAGATAATAAACCTTGCTGTTTATCTCCTTTTCTAAAATGACTATAAGAACAAATAAGGATTTTTTTTTTCCCCCCTGAGACAGGGTTCTGCTCTGTCACCCATGCTGGAGTGCAGTGGCTTGATCTTGGCTCACTGCAGCCTCCACCTCCCAGGTTCAAGTGATTCTCCTGCCTCAGCTCCCTGAGTGGCTGGGATTACAGGTGTGCACCACCACACCTAGCTAATTTTTGTATTTTTAGTAGAGATGGGGTTTCGCCATGCTGGCCAAGCTGATCTTGAACTCCTAGCCTCAAGTGATCCACCTGTCTCAGACTCCCAAAATGCTGGGATTATAGGTGTAAGCCATCATGCCTGGCCAAGAAATTTTGATAGAATATCAAAAGTAAGACCCTGTCTCAAAAAATTTAAAAAAAAAAAGCTAACTGTATTCCATCGTGTATATACCACATTTTCTTTATCAACAGAAACACAAATACTTTATGATTTCACTTATATGTGGAATCTGAAAAAATCAAATTCATAGTAGAGAATAGAATGGTGGTTACCAGAGACTGGGAGTGGGTCAAGGAAGGAAACAGGGAGTTGTTAGTTAAAGGGTACAAAGTCTCAGTTAGACAGGAGGAATAAGTTTTTAGAATCTTACTTCACAGGGGGGTGACTATAGTCAATAATAATATATTATGTATTTCAAAATAGCTGAGAGTAAATTTCAAATGTCTCACCACAAAAAATGCTAGTAAGTTATGTGATAGATGTTAATCTACTTGATTTAATCATTCCACATTGTATACATATATCAAAACACCACACTGTACCCTATGAATGTATACAGTTATAGTTTATCAATTAAAAGTAATACTAATTTAAAAATTTTTAAACTTATCCTTTTTCTTTAGGGATTAGATATGGAAGTTTTTAATCTGTATCTTAGCTCATGTTAAATCTCACACTTAATTTATTGTTTTGCAGATCAGATTTAATTTCAGTATAAAGGTAAATGGAATCCTCTCCACAGAGATCTTTGGGTAAGTTCTTAGGTCTATGGCTTAAGATGATGCTGTGGCTCTGCAGTTTTTCTCAGCTATTATTGTCCTATTTCCAAAAGATTCACAGTTTGATATCTTGACCCAAAGTCACCTTGAAACTAATTTTCTGACACCCCCACATTTTATTATTTTAGTAGATTCATCCCTGTCTCTAGAGGGGGTAAACTTAAATATTACCATTTTCCCCTTGGTTAATTAGTTACTGAATTCTAGTAATCACTGGGGTGGTAGTAGTCATGGGCCAAAATTTGTGTCAAACAGATTGATTTTAGAATATTTGAGAGATGGCTTAGCTTTGCTTTGCTTTGCAGGGTAGAGAATGAACCCACTTTGAACCTTGGGAATGGAATTGCTCTTGTGGTCGACTCTCAGCATTATGTGAGGTGAAGGCATAAAGCCTTGTTGTCCCTCTGCATATTTTACTCTCCTCTCTTGAGTATGAATGTGGGTAGAAATTGGAAATTATCTCACTTGTCATTTATAAGTGCCAGGTGTCAGCTTCTCTATAAGAAAAGCAGAAGTAAAACTTTTTTTTAATGTTGAAAACTGCTGTTTTAAGTTATTTATGTACTTGAATCTATTCTAAATGACCTGAAGACATGTGCCTTCTTCTCTCCAGGCCTTATTTTCTTCTGTAAATGAAACGAAACAGACCCTGCTAGTTCCAGTCCCATTTGGGCATGAGAAGAGAAGACTGAATTTAAAACTTTACTTGAATTCTTGGCTAGAGAGATAGTATGAATACAAAGGAATTCATTGTACATTATTTTTTGTGCATCAGCATTTTGCATAGGTTTGGAAATCATCTCTCTGTCCATCTCCATCTTCTTCAGACTCCAAGAAAGTAAATCTGGTCAGGCACAGGCTCATGCCTGTAATCCCAGCACTTTGGGAGGCTGAAGTGGATGGATCACTTGAGGTCAAGAGTTTGAGACCAGCCTGGCCAAAATGGCAAAACCCCGTCTCTGCTAAAATTACAAAAATTAGCTGGGCGTGGTAGCACATGCCTGTAATCCCAGCTACTTGGGAGGCCAAAGCATGAGAATCGCTTGAACTCGGGAGGCGGAGGTTGCAGTGAGCCGAGATCACGCCACTGCACTCCAGTGACAGAGCAAGACTCCATCTCAAAAAATAGTAATAATAAAAAATGTAAAAAATCCATGGAGGAGGTGGTAAACAATATGGAACACACAGAGCCCTTCTGTCTTGCCTTCCTGTGCCATTTAACTACCACAGAATCCAAAGCGAAAATGAATTATATCAAGAAAAGACCTAACATATGCTTAAGTCCAATTAATTTATTCTTTCTTTTTTTGAGACAGGGTCTCACTCTGTTCAACCCAGATGCCATCATAGCTCACTGCAGCCTCGAATTCCTGGGCTCATTTTCCCACCTCAGCCTCCCGAGTAGCTAGTAGCTAGGACCACAGAAATATGCTACCATATGCTGCTAATTTTTTTTTTTTTTTTGGAACGGAGTCTCACTCTGTCACCCAGGCTGGAGTGCAGATCTCGGCTCACTGCAACCTCCACCTCCTGGGTTCAAGTGATTCTCCTGCCTCAGCCTCCTGAGTAGCTGGAACTACAGGCGCACGTGACCATGCCCGGCTAATTTTTTTGTACTTTTAGTAGAGATGGGGTTTCACCATGTTGGCCAAGATGGTCTCGATCTCCTGACCTCGTGATCCACCCACCTCGGCCTCCCAAAGTGCTGAGATTACAGGCGTGAGCCACTGCGCCCAGCCCATATGCTGCTAATAAAAAAATTTTTTTTTGTAGAGATGAGGGTGTTGCCTAGGCTGGTCTCAAACTCCTGGACTCAAGCAATCATCCTGCCTTGGCCTTTCAAAGAGCTGGGATTACAGATGTGAGCCACTGTGTCCAGCCCTAATTTAGTCTTTATTCATTAGTTTCTGCCTCTTATGTGCCCAGAGGCAACACTAGTAGTCAGAGTCTCTTAAGGCTTAAAGAGACTGCCCTTGGTTTTTAGTCTGTTTTCTTATTCTCACCCAAAATTACACCTCAGATGAGAACATTTTTGTCATTTAATATACAGGTTATAATTTTCCCACCCCATATCTTTCTTTAGTGATCCTCTAATACTAAACAATCCTTACAGGTAGCAGCTTATCATCATAGTTGTACTGACAGAAGTTTAAGCCTCTGAGCCAATTTTTGTAGATGTGTTTCCTTGGATGACCTGATTAGAGATAAAGGAAAAGGGTCATTAATATTTCCTCTCTTTTAATTAATTAATTCATTCTTAATCAGCTCTCTCAGGTTGACTATTTTCTCTCTGTTTAGAAAAGAGCTATTGGAAAGTAACAAAATTTTACTAGATTCTTTCTAGGAGAGAAAGATGGCCTGATTTTTTTCTCATTGTTACTATCAAACAGCAACCTTAGACCTCTTCAGCGGAAGGTGTAGCATGTATGAGAGCAGACTTCTAAGTATCATGGGGCCAGTTTTAGGCCATTTGTGATTCATGGACCCCCTCACACAATGCTGACCTTTGAATGAATTTAAAAATTTGCCCAGAACCAAAGATTAATTTTAGTGGAGGAAATATACTTGAGAATAAGTAACAGGCTGGTCATGATGTCTCACACCTGTAGTCCCAGCACTATGGGAGGCCAAGGCAGAAAGATTGCTTGAGGCCAGGAGTTTGAGACCAGCCTAGTAAACATAGTAAGACCCCATCTCTAATAAAATAAAATAATAATATTTATTTTTCGAGACAAAGTCTTACTGTGTCGCTCAGGCTGGAGTACAGTGGCGCATTATCAGCTCACTGCGACCTCTGCTTCCCAGGTTCAAATGATTCTCTTGCCTCAGCCTCCTGAGTACCTGGGATTACAGGCATGCACCATCACGCCCAGCTATTGTATCTTTAGTAGAGAGGGAGTTTCACCATGTTGGCCAGGTTGGACTTGAACTCTTGACCTCAAGTGATCCATCCGCCTCAGCTTCCCAAAGTGCTAGGATTACAGGCGTAAGCCACCATACCGGGTCTAAAATGCTTTTTAAAAGAGAAACTAAGAAGCATCCATTAGTGGCAGCAAAAGCAGGAGCCATGATACCATCTCTGAAATGCCAATTTTTGTATTATTTCCATTGCTGTGATTCCCTGAGTGAGACATGAGTTATTTATTCCAACAAAACTGATATGGCACGTTATATGGTTATACATATGCTAGAGGTTATAAAAATAATTTTGAACGTTCTTTTAAATAATTTCTTAAGAGGAAAAAACGTTAAATTTGACTTGTCTGTTTTCTGACAGTAGACCAAATTTTGGTACAATTGAATCACACTGCAGCAGAATTCACCCTGTGCTAGGACATCCAGTAATACTTTTCATCCCTGAAGACGTGGCTGGCATGGACTTGTTGGGAGAACTGATACTGACTCCAGCAGCTGCACTGTGCCCCAGCCCAAAGGTTTCTTCCAACCAGCTTAACAGGATTTATTCAGTTTCCATATCCTTTTGATGAAAAGTTCCATCCAATTATCTTTAGAATGGGTTTTTATATCCCAGTTTAGGAAAGCCTTTAGTATGTGAATTCTGCATCTACAAATATGTATGATTTGTGTAAAAACATATAATCTAATGTGAAAGCCAAGCTTGAAAATTTTGCCAGGGAACTGAAAACTGTAAAATGTGACACATGCCATGCATTTTTCATACAATCCAATATGACTGAAGCCTGAAATGAATGGTGCACGAGGAAGAGATGGGGCTAGAAAAGTAGTCTGGAGTTGAATATGGTTGATCTTGAGTGCCATACTAAGGATTGTGAACTTTATTCTCTGTACAGTAAGAAACCATTGAATGTGGCCGGGTGCAGTGGCTCACGCCTGTAATCCCAGCACTTTGGGAGGCCAAGGCGGGTGGATCATGAGGTCAGGAGATCAAGACCATCCTGACTAACGCAGTGAAACCCCGTCTCTACTAAAAATACAAAAAATTAGCCGGGCGTAGTGGCAGGTGCCTGTAGTCCCAGCTACTCAGGAGGCTGAGGCAGGAGAATGGTGTGAATCAGGGAGGCGGAGCCGAGATTGCGCCACTGCATTCCAGCCTGGGTGACAGAGCGAGACTCCATCTCAAAACAAAAAAAAACAAAACAAAAACAAAAACCATCGAATGTTTTCGGAGAAGTCTTTAGCAGCATTATAGAGTATGGATAAGAGGCAGAAGTTAGTAATACTAAGTAAATAAGTAAGTGAACTCGATTAAAAATCATGAGTGCTTGACGACTGGGTGCAGTGGCTTACACCTGTAATCCCAGCACTTTGGCAGGCTGAGGTGGGCGGGTCACTTGAGGTCAGGGGTTTGAGACCAGCCTGGCCAATATGGTGAAATCCTGTTTCTACTAAATATACAAAAATTAGGCCGGGTGTGGTGGCTCACGCCTGTAATCCAAGCACTTTGGGAAGCTGAGGCGGATGGATCACAAGGGCAGGAGTTCGAGACCAGCCTGGCCAACATGGTGAAACCCCATCTCAGTAAATAAAAAAATTACCTGGGCATGGTGGCAGGCACCTGCAATCCCAGCTACTCGGGAGGCTGAGGCAGGATAATCACTTGAACCCAGGAGGCAAAGGTTGCAGTGAGCCGAGATTGCGGCCACTGCATTCCAGCATGGGCAACAGAGTGAGATTCCATCTCAAAAAAAAAAAAAAAAGTAGCCAGGCATGGTGGTGCATGCCTGTAGTCCCATCTACTTGGGAGGCTGAGGCAGGAGAATCACTTGAACCTGGGAGGTGGAGGCTGCAGCGAGCCAAGAACACGACACTGCACTCCAGCCTGGGTGACAGAGCAAGACTGCCTCAGAAAGAAAAAAAAAGAAAGAAAGGAAAAGATAATAATAATAATGAGTGCTTGAATCTAAAGTGTGGTAGGCTTGGAAAGGCCAGACTTATTACCTGAATTAATCAACAAAATGTGGTAACCAGTTCATTATTAAGGTAGGGAGAGATTGGGGGCAGGGAACATCTAAGGTTGATATCAGATTTCTATGTCTAGAATAGGCAAATACAGAGAGACAGAAAGTTGATGGAGGGGCTTTTTTTTTTTTTTTTTTTTTTTGGTCTGCAGACAAGGTCTGGCTCTGTTGCCCAGGCTGGAGTGCAGTGACACAATCTCGGCTCACTGCAACCTCTGCTTCCCGAACTCAAACCATCCTCCCACCTCAGCCTCCTAGAGATCACAGGCATGTGCTACCATGCCCAGCTAATTTTTGCATTTTTGGTAGAGACAGCTAATTTTTTCACCATGTTGCCCAGGCTGGTCTCAAACTCCTGGACTCAAGCAATCCACCAGCCTCGGCCTCCCAAAGTGGTGGGATTACAGGCATGAGCCACTGTGCTCGGCCTGGAGGGGCTTCTTTTCAGAGTAATGAAAATGTTCTAAAATTGATGGTGGTGGTGATTGCACAACTCTTTGAATATTCTAAAATCCATTTTATTACACATCTAAAATGAGTGAATTGTATGGTATGTGAATTATATCTCAATAAAGCTATTAAAAATATTTCCACAGATGGCTGGGCGCGGTGGCTCACGCCTGTAATCCCAGCACTTTGGGAGGCCGACATGGGCGGATCACGAGGTCAGGAGATCGAGACCATCCTGGCTAACATGGTGAAACCCCATCTCTACTAAAAAATACAAAAAACTAGCCGGGCGAGGTGGCGGGCGCCTGTACTCCCAGCTACTTGGGAGGCTGAGGCCGGAGAATGGCGTGAACCCGGGAGCTGCAACTTGCAGTGAGCTGAGATCCGGCCACTGCACTCCAGCCTGGGCGACAGAGTGAGACTCCGTCTCAAAAAAACAAAAAACAAAACAAAACAAAACAAAATTTCCACAGATAACTGACAGAGTAATGATACTTTCAGCAAGATAAAAAAAATTAATAGCAGATTTGGGGGATAAAGATGAGTTTGACATTAAACATGTTGAGTTTATGGTGCCTCAAGATATCCTTTGAACATAGTAAGGAGCTATATAGGAATTTGGTCTGGATCTTGGAAATGGTCAGATTTAGAGATACAGAATTTTAGAGTCTCAGTTTCCTCCATAGGTAAGAGTCGTGTAGTCCTGTGTTTAGAGCATGGCACAGTAGGGTAAATGTTGGATTCACTACCTTTTTTTTTTTTTTTTTGAGACGGAGTTTCGCTCAGTTGCCCAGGCTGGAGTGTGGTGGTGCCATCTCAGCTCACTGCAAACTCCGCCTCCCAGGTTCACACCATTCTTCTGCCTCAGCCTCCCTAGTAGCTGGGACTACAGGCGCCTGCTGCCACGCCTGGCTAATTTTTTGTATTTTTAGTAGAGACGGGGTTTCACTGTGTTAGCCAGGAAGGTCTCGATCTCCTGACCTCGTGATCCGCCCTTCTCGGCCTCCCAAAGTGCTGGGATTACAGGCGTGAGCCACCGCGCCCGGCCTGGATTCACTACTAATTAGCTGTGTGACTGTAGGTAACTTACTTAACCAGCCTAAGCCTTTTCTTCCTCTGCTTTAAAATGAGGATGATACTTATAAGTTTAGTTTCCCTTGCAAAAATTGGTTTTCTGTTCTTTTGGGGTTTGTTTGCTTGTTAGAATTAAGTATAATAATCCATGTGAATGAAGCTCCTAGCATATAACAAGTACTCAATAATATTAATAATTGTTATTGTCATATGACTGAAGCTGTAGGAGTAAATGAAGTTATAGAAAAGTATAAACAGTGAGAGACCGGGCGCGGTGGCTCACGCCTGTAATCCCAGCACTTTGGGAGGCCGAGGCGGGCGGATCACAAGGTCAGGAGATCGAGACCACGGTGAAACCCCGTCTCTACTAAAAATACAAAAAATTAGCCGGGCGCGGTTGTGGGCGCCTGTAGTCCCAGCTACTCGGGAGGCTGAGGCAGGAGAATGGCGTGAACCCGGGAGGCGGAGCTTGCAGTGAGCCGAGATCGCGCCACTGCACTCCAGCCTGGGCAACAGAGCCAGACTCCGTCTCAAAAAAAAAAAAAAAACAGAACAGACTGGACGCGGTGGCTCACGCCTGTAATCCCAGCACTTTGGGAGGCTGAAGATGGCAGAGCACTTGAGGTCAGGAGTTTGAGACCAGCATGGCCAGCATGGCAAAACCCTGTCTGTATTAAAAATACAAAAATTAGCCAGGCGTGGTGCTGCATGACTGTAGTCCCAGCTACTTGGGAGACTGAGACAGGAGAATTACTTGAACCTGGGAGGCACAGGTTGCAGTGAGCTAATATCACGCCACTGCACTCCAGCCTGGGCGGCAGGGTAAGACTCTGTTTCAAAAAAAAAAAAAAAAAAGAAGAGGCGTGGTATGATAGATGTCAGCTATCTGATGTTGCATGTCAGATATCAAAAGATACCATAGTATCTTTTAGGGAGGAGGAGGGAGCAGGATGGTGATGAAGACTATGCTTGGACATTTTCTATTTTAAAACATGCTTTTTCTTTATATCTAGATAGTACAGAAGAGTATAAAATAAATAAGTTTCTTTTTCCTCCTCATTCCATTGTCTAGAAGGAATAAGACAGACAAATTTTTTTGTCCTCTTGGGGAAAATTTAACAGATAGATATTAGGTAGTGATAAGTGCAGTGGAGATAAATAGAACAAAGTAATAGAGAGTGATGGAGATGTTATGTTAAATATGGTCAGTGAAGCCTCTAAGGAGAGTGTTTTAAAAAAGAGAGAGAGCTGGCCGGGCGCGGTGGCTCAAGCCTGTAATCCCAGCACTTTGGGAGGCCGAGACGGGCGGATCACGAGGTCAGGAGATCGAGACCATCCTGGCTAACACGGTGAAACCCCGTCTCTATTAAGAAATACAAAAAACTAGCCGGGCGAGGTGGCGGGCGCCTGTAGTCCCAGCTACTCGGGAGGCTGAGGCCGGAGAATGGCGTGAACCCGGGAGGCGGAGCTTGCAGTGAGCTGAGATCCGGCCACTGCACTCCAGCCTGGGCGACAGAGCGAGACTCCGTCTCAAAAAAAAAAAAAAAAAAAAAGAGAGGGAGCTAGCTATGAAAATTCTGGTGAGATTTTACTTTCTGAAAGTGGCAAACTTGGTAATTTAGACCAACCTTCTCACTGAAGGCAAAGGCTGGATGAAATATTAAAACATCATAAAAGCAGGCCGGGTATGGTGGCTCACGCCTGTAATCCCAGCACTTTGGGAGGCCAAGGTGGGTGGATCACCTGAGGTCAGGAGTTCGAGACCAGCCTGACCAACGTGGAGAAACCCTGTCTCTCCTAAAAATACAAAATTAACCAGGCATGGTGGTGCATGCCTGTAATCCCAGCTACTCAGGAGACTTGAGGCAGGAGAATCTCTTGAACCTGGGAGGTGGTGGTTGCGGTGAGCCGGGATTGCGCCATTGCACCGCAGCCTGGGCAACAAAAGCGAAACTCCATCTCAAAAAACAAACAAAAAAAATCATAAAAGCATCAAAGAGCTAGTGAAGAGGAGTTTCTATGCCATGATTTAGGAGAGGTTTGAATTACAGAGAGCTGAGCCTAGCATTGGGGGATGCTTTTGCCCTGGAGTAGTTTGCCAATTCAAGCAAGCAGTTGAGAGGCTAAGATGTATTAATACTTCCAAATCAATGCAGGACAAGAAGGCCAAAGAATCCAGGACCTGCTGAGCTTGGGAGTGCTGCTAAAAACACCTCTTGCCTTGGGCAAGGGATAACTAGAAGGCTATATTTTAAGGAGTAAGGTCAACCTGAAATAAATCACTCTTCACATGGACTGTATATACTTTTTGGTCATCTAGGCAGGCCAGAAAATCTTAAACTTTTAAATTGGATTAGGATGATTTTAGATTTGTTAGTTCTAGATGTCTTATGGAAGCAAACAAAAATTTCTAGAGGAAAATAACTGCATCCTGTGCTCCCAATTATTTAACACTTTTTCAAATAGTGTCTCATGGTGCATATGCACACACACATGCACAGTCACAAATAATCAGGTGTAAGAAAGGACAAGATAGCAAAAACAAAGTCACAGAAACACCCACTGGGACTCCAGATACTGGTGATATCAGACATTGACTTTAAAAAGTTATGCTTAGCTGGGTGTAGTGGTTCACACCTGTAATCTCAGCACTTTGGGAGGCTAAGGCAGGAGGATTGCTTGAGCCTGCAAGTTCGATATCAGCCTGGGAAACACAGTGAGACCCCCATCTCTAGACAAGTTAGCTGGGCATGGATGGTGCATGCCTGTGGTCCCAGCTACTCAGGAGGCTGAAGTGGGAAGATTGCTTGAGCACAGGAGGTCAAGACTGCAGTGAGCCATGATCGCACCACTGCCCTTCAGCCTGGGTGACGTGAGACCTGTTTCAAAAAAAATAAAATGAAAAATTATGCTTACTATGTTTGTGAAAATGAAAGCAAGTTTGAAAAATTTTACTAGGAAACAAACTGTAAAATATGAAATAACTTTTAACAAGAACAAAACAGAAATTGTGGAATCAAGAAATATAATAACCAATGTTGAATAAAATTCGGTACACAGGTTTAACAGCAGATTAAGTACAACTTAAGTGAATTTGTAAACTAAAAGCTAAAGATTAGCAATAACTTAGCAAAAATAAAGCAAAGAGACAAGTCATGGAAAATACAGAAGAAAGGGGTTAACAGAGTAAAGAGTAAAACTGTCTAATGGGTATTTAATTGATGTCCAAAAAGAGAAGAGAGAAGAGAAAATGGGGCAGAAACAATATTTAAAGAGTTAATGACTGAAACAACTGAGACAGATTTAACAACAGAATAATCAAGCAGTATAAATAAAAAAGATTTATACACCTAAAGAGATGAAAAACAGAGAAAATCTTAAAATCAGTCAGGAGGACAAATCATCTTTAAAAGATGAACAAATTAGCAGTTGACTTCCCCATTCCAACAGAAGGTGTTAGACTAATAGTGTTAATGTCCTGAAATAAAACCATTACCAACCTAGAATTTCATATCCAATCCAAATATTCCTCAACATAAAAGGTAATAAACTTACCTGTATATTATGTTAAAATTATAATCCATGTAACAAGAAGAATTAATTCAACAGACTTTAGAACATGGTGTTTTGACTATACATTCTTAGCAGGATATACTCTAAGGATGAAATGGAAGTCCAAAGACCTCTTAAAATTTATTCAGTGGCATGATTGTTAGGAATAATATTGGTATTTTATATTGGAATTATTGTATACATACTTATGATAAAAAATTATGTTAACAATGTTAGGAACCAAAATTTTTAGCATCATATGGAAGAATGTGAGTGTAAATTCAGAGAAATAGCAATTTTTTTTTAAAGGCGTCTTGCTCTGTTGCCCAGGCTAAAGTGCAGTGGTGCGATCATAGCTCACTGCAACTTCGAACTTCTGGGGTTAAGCAGTCCTCCTACCTCAGCCTCTCCTGAGTAGCTGGGACTACAGGCATGCACCATCATGCCTGGCTAATTTATTTTTATTTTAATTTTTTTGTAGAGACAGGGTCTCACCCCCGAGTTTCCAAATTTAATGAAAACTATAAACCTTCAGATTCATGATCAATGAAGCCTAAGTGTAAGAAATATGAAGAAAATTATACTGAGTCACATCACAATCAAAGTATTTGAGGCCAGTAATAAAATATTTTAAAAGCAGCTGGAGATAAAAAAGACACATTATGTGTACAGCAACAAAATAATTATGGCAGATTTCTCACTGGACACAATGTTAACTGGAAGAAAGTGGGGTAACATCTTTAGAAAGTACTGAGAGAAAAAAGGCAAAATGAAGAATTTTTCAGACATAGAAAAGGTGAAAGAATGTATCACGAGAAGACCTGTATTATAAGAAATGTTAACAGAAATCTTTTAGGTAGAAGAAAAGTGATGCCAAATGGAATTCTGGATCTACCCAAAAAAGGAAGAGCACTGGAAGTGGTGGCTATGCGGGTAGATACAAAATACTTTTGTCCTTTTAAAAACACAAAATATCCTTCTTGAGTATATAAACCAAAAAGTATCTAAGACAGGTCTCAATTAGTTTAGAAGTTTATTTTGCCAAGGTTAAGGATGTGCCTGTGCCTTTCTCTAAAGATAGTTTTGAGGTCTTCGGTATTTAAAGGAGGGAAATGCAGGCTGGAGGGGAAAGAGGGAGGGGATGGTCACATTATTGAATCCATATGTTACAAGAGAAAAGGAGCAAGTAGGGGAATAGTCAATTATGTATTTGTCTTGTGCTCAGTAAATTGACCCTTTATATAATAGAAGGAGAACATAAGAGTAGCTACCTGTAGAGGTATTTAACCCTTTATCTGTAGCTATCTGCTTAGGAACAAAAGGAGAGGCAACTTCTTGCATGACTCAGCTTTCAGCTAAATTATTTCCTTTTGGCATAGTGGTTTGGGGTCTTGAGTTTGAATTTTCCTTTCATAAGTACCTCACCAGAAAAAAAAAAAAAATCTTCAAGAAACAAGTCTTGAAGTCCCTCCCTTCAGGACTCCAATTACACATTCTTGAATTAGGCCACCTAAAGTTATCCCACAGTTCACTGAGGCTTTCTTCATTTATGTAGAGAACAGGGTCTTGCTGTTTCCCAGGCTGGAGTGCAGTGGCTTGATCTTAGCTCACTACAGCCTTGAGCTCCTAAGCTCATGTGACCTTCCCACTTCAGCCTCCTGAGTGGCTAGGAGTACAGGTGCGCACCACCACATCTGGCTAATTTTGCATGTGTGTGTGTGACATGTTTTGCTATCATTTTCTATTTTTTTCATATTTTTTTTGAGACGGAGTCTCACTTCTGTCGCCCAGGCTGAAGTGCAGTGGTGTGATCTCAGCTTACTGCAACCTCCGCCTCCTGGGTTCAATCAGTCAGGCCCCTGAAATGATTTCTTTCTCTGCCATTTCAGCCTCCTGAGCACCTGGACCATGGCCAGCGAATTTTTTTTTTTTTTTTTTTTTTTGAGACGGAGTCTCGCTCTGTCACCCAGGCTGGAGTGCAGTGGCCGGATCTCAGCTCACTGCAAGCTCCGCCTCCCAGGTTCACGCCATTCTCCTGCCTCAGCCTCCCGAGTAGCTGGGACTACAGGCACCCGCCACCTCGCCCGGCTAGTTTTTTGTATTTCTTAATAGAGACGAGGTTTCACCGTGTTAGCCAGGATGGTCTCGATCTCCTGACCTCGTGATCCGCCCGTCTCGGCCTCCCAAAGTGCTGGGATTACAGGCTTGAGCCACCGCGCCCAGCCGAATTTTTGTATTTTTAATAGAGACAGGGTTTTGTCATGTTGGCCAGGCTGGTCTCGAACTCCTGACCTCAAGTCATCTGCTCGCCTTGGCCTCCCAAAGTGCTGGGATTACAGGCATGACCTACTGCACCTGGCCTATATTTTTCGTATTTCTTTTTTTTTTGAGACAGAGTCTCGCTCTGTTGCCCAGGCTGGAGTGCAGTGGCCGCATCTCAGCTCACTGCAAGCTCCGCCTCCCTGGTCTACGCCATTCTCCTGCCTCAGCCTCCCGAGTAGCTGGGACTACAGGCGCCCGCCACCTCACCCGGCTAGTTTTTTGTATTTTTTTAGTAGAGACGGGGTTTCACCGTATTAGCCAGGCTGGTCTCGATCTCCTGACCTTGTGATCCGCCCGTCTCGGCCTCCCAAAGTGCTGGGATTACAGGCTTGAGCCACCGCGCCCGGCCTATTTTTCGTATTTCTTATGCTTAGGGTTCATTGATCATGGATCTGCAAAAATATAACATATAAAGTTTATAACGTCTGTGGAAGTAAAACATGTGACAATAGCACAAAGGCCAAGAGGAGAGAAGTAGAAGTATATCACTGGATTTTTAGACTATATATGAATTGTTATAATATCATTTGAAGGTAGACTGTGATAAGTTAAAGTTGTATACTAATAAAGCCTGGCAATCCCTAGGTTAATGCAACAGTTATAACGAATAACTTTAAAAGGAGATAAAATGGAATTATAAAAAATTCCTGGCAGCATGGTGGCTCTTACCTGTAGTCCCAGCTACCTTGGAGGCTGATGCAGAGAGAGGATTGCTTAAGCCTAGGAATTTGAGGCTGCAGTGAGCTATGATCACATCATTGCACTCTAGTCTGAGCAACAGAATGAGACCCTGTCTCTTAAAAAAGGGAGGTGGGGAGAGAGAGAAAACACTTTTTAAAACTTAAAAAGCAATTTCTAATCCAAAAATAGAAAAGAGGAAAAAGGAAACAAAGAATACAAGCAACAAATGGAAAAGAGATGATGGATTTAAACCCAACTGTAGCTATATTCATATTACATGTAAATGATTTAAACAACCCAATTATAAGACAACTGCACTTCTTGGCTCTTCAGACACTCCCCTCTTATTCTGAGTTTGCATCTTAAAATTCCTCTTGCCCTAAACAGTGAGTCAGCCTTAGTTCATGTGTTAATGCCTTCTGAGATTTGTGAGGGAGACTTCATTTACGGGTATAAAGCCTTTCCATAATGCCCCAGTGCCCACTGGGTAGGAATTTTAATCTTCACAATACCTTGTGTTTACCCCATAAGAAAGAGGATGAAAACGAAGAAAGATAAAGGAAAGTACACATTCTGGTCTCTGGCCTTGGTTCAGGGGACAAGAAAGGTTAAGCAGTGGTTCTTAATGGGGTAATCTTGTCCTCAAAGGACATTTGGCAATGTCTGGAGACATTTTTGATTGTCATGGAGGGGGTAATGTGAGGAAGGGTGCTACTGGCATTTGGTGGCTAGAGGCCAGGGATGCTACTAAACATCCTGTAGTGCACAGGACTGCCCACCACAGTGAAGAATTATCTGGCCCAAAGTGTCACTAGTGCAGAGGTTAAGAAACCCTGGGTTACAGATAGGATAAGAGTGGGAATGGGAAGTTCAGAAACCATTTCAGGGGCATGCCTTCTTTTGTTTTAGATAATAGGTTTGGAGACGATCAGAGGAAGTTTCCTTCTCAATCTGAGTATACTCAAATACTTCCCAGAAAATATTGCATTGTATATACTTCTAGCGTGTATCACATTGTATTATAGCTTACCAGCTTTTATGTATCTCTCATACTGTAAATATGATAAACTTGAGGACAGATATTATCTGGATATTCATCTTTGTACCCCAAGATCTTAGAACTTAAAACAATGTTAACCTGTGGTGCCTTTCAAATCTATGATCATGTGAACCGGATGAATAAATAAACTGTCTTAATACTGTATCTGTAACTCACACTTATTAAACCCAGAATAAATTTCTGGGGATCCTAGTGGATCTATCTGTGGTGCCTCACACCTGTCTTCAGTGTGGAAAGGCTTAGTATATAACTGCTTAGGCTGGGCATGGTGGCTCATGCCTGTAATCCCAGCACTTTGGGAGGCGGAGGTGGGCGGATCACGGGGTCAAGAGATCGAGACCGTCCTGGCCAACATAGTGAAACCCCATCTCTACTAAAACTACAAAAATTAGCCAGTCATGGTGGCATGCACCTGTAATCCCAGCTACCCAGCTACTTGGGAGGCTGAGGCAGGATAATCGCTTGAACCTGGGAGGTGGAGGTTGCAGTGAGCGGAGATGGCGCCATTGCACTCCAGCCTGGGTGACAGAGCAAGACTCTATCTCAAAAAAAAAAAAGAAAAAAAAAAAGTAACTGCATAACACATTTATGGGAGTGTAAACCAGGTCAGGGTTATATTTGTTTTTTATACAAGTGAATACATAGTCATAAGATACTAAAACTTGGCAGTTTTCTTTAGCAACTACACATATTTCTATATGGACCTTTGGGTCTGCCTCTGATATTGTCAACTTGGGAGCAGCCAATGACTACTTTCTTCAAAGATACCTCTTCTTTAATTGATTGGAAAAAATACCATTTGTGTATGGTACCCAATTTGGATCTCAATTTGGATAGAGGTATATCCTCCCTCTCTCTGCACAGGAATGAAGAAACTTGAAGAATATTAGAGAAATGAAAGGAAATACGAATAGAAAGTGTATATAAAAATATGACCAGAGATATGGCCCAGGTTGGGGTTTGAGGGTCAGGGTCTGGCCAAATGTGAGAGACCACTTGAAGTGAGGCAAACAGGTGTCAAACAGGCAAAGCTCTTTCAGAGCTTGTTTTGGCATTGCATGTTTTTTTGTTGTTTGTTTTTGTTTGTTTTGTTTTGTTTTTTGAAACAGAGTCTTGCTCCGTCGCCCAGGCTGGAGTGCAGTGGTACAATCTTGGCTGGCTGCAACCTCTGCCTCCTGGGTTCAAGTGATCCTCCTGCCTCACCCTTCCGAGTAGCTGGAATTACAGGTGCCCACCACCATGCCTAGCTAATTGTTTTTTGTATTTTTGGTAGAGACAGCGTTTCCCCATGTTGGCCAGGCTGGTCTTGAACTCCTGGCCTCAAGTGGCCCACCTGCCTCAGCCTCCCAAAGTGCTGGTATTATAGGTGTGAGCCACCGCACCCGGCCTGGCATTGCATGTTGATACTGGTTCTCCTCTTACTTCCTCTGCTGCCTCCTCTATTCCTGGTCTTTCTGTTAGATACTTGTTCAGAAGAGTTCTAATGTACCTAATCTGTCAAATCTGGGCCTTTACAAAGGTAGGGGAGCAGTGATACTTCTGAACTACTGTGGAAGATAAATGCTTCATAATGAACTGAGAAAATCACATAAAATTCCTTAGAAACAATTAAAACACATACAAGTGCAAGATATAATAGTATTAGGCCTAGGAAGCGGACTGTAATATTCACATAAACTCTAACCATACCAGCTTTGGGTGAATCATGCTAAAAGTTGGAGGTTAATAACTGAGCTAATAAAACTGTGAAATTGGAGTATGTGACCATGGGCTGATATCTAGGAGGGGTTGCAGTTTTGAGATTGACTGTTCTAACTAGAATCCTATGAAATTTAGAAGGTAGTCTGGTCTTCTGGCTCCTGAGGAAGATGACCAATAGGGAAGAGGTATTCTGCAGCTATGACTGGTATGAGAAGATTGAAGCCTACTGGGATGGGGCAGTATCTTAGAGAGAATGATAGATTCCACCGATTTCGAATAGAGATATGACTGGTGAATTTCTAGGGCTCTCCATATCTCCTTTTCTCTTTCATTTTTGTTTTTGGGCTTTGCTGGTTTAGTTTTTTACCAATTCATGGTCCTGAACTTTCTCAGTTAACTTTGGAAATGGATAATGTAGAAAATGTCCCTTCATCTCGCTCCCTTATTACTCTAAAGGACAGAACAAGGATCCATATGAAGGTACTTCTCTACATGGATCTGAAATATAGGACTATCCTGATTGTATTCTAAAGGATCAAGGTGCTAGAAAGTGACCACTGGGCAATGGATTACATTTGGGGATACAAATATATAGTACTGGGGCTAAAAGCAGATTCTTTAGTCAGTCTAGCAAAATCTAGAACTCAGTTCCACCATTTACTGGCTCATGCTGAATGAGGTATTTAACCTATCTGTGCCTCTTTTCTTATCTGTAAAAGGGCATAAGAATAGGTCCTATCCAATAGTGTTGTTGTAAAGTCTAAATGTGGAAATAGTACATAAGCATTTGATGCAGTACCTGGCACGTAACACAAGTTAGCTGTTGTCATCACACTTAGGTGAATCTAACCTCTTACCAGCCATACCTGCCTTAGAAAGTTGTACAAGGAATCAATTAATTTATTGTGTGGTGCTTCTCAGTAATGTAAAGGAGTGTTGTTTGGTTTGCATTTTACATACCTAGTTACTATTTTCATGTTCTTCCTGTGAATCATTATGATTTGCTTCCATCATGTGGATAGAGAAACAGGTTCAGGAGGGTAAATGAGTGTTTGAATTTAGATCTCCTATTCTCAGATCCTTCTTTGTTCAGAATACAGGTTCTGTAGTCACTTTGTATTTCGAGGGCTTTACTTATCTTAGAAATTCATGTAATATCTTGTCCTCTAGATTTGGTGCTTCCAGATGTGAGTTATCGGGCGGAATCCAGTGAGGGGGATCAGTCTCATAATATGGACCCTCAAGGACAAACTCTGCTGCTTTTTCTCTTTGTGGATTTCCACAGTGCATTTCCAGTCCAGCAAATGGAAATCTGGGGTAAGTATAAGAGAATGGGGTTGCCAGCTTGGGTATGCCAAATGCTAAGAGAGAGGGAAACTTTGTGTAATGCACACATGTAAATTAGATATATTTCTGTAGAATAAAGAAGTTCAGTGAAAAACCCTGCTTAATAAAATAAATATATCCTATAGAAAAGATTCATATATTGATGCATTGCTTAAATGACAACGTTTCTAGATCTGGTTGGCCAGAAATCAGCAGACACTTCATATATATTGCTCCCTAGGGATCAGCAGTTCTCAATGTTAGCTGCACAATATTACCTGAAGAGCATCTAAAATGCTCATTCCCCAGAGATTCTGATTTCCAGATGGACTGAGGTGGGGCTCAGGGCTCAGTATGTTTAAGAAATTTTTTTAATTTTTAGAGACGCTCTGTCATCCAGGCTGGAGTGCAGTTGCGCGAGCATAGCTCACTGCAACATCAAACTCCTGGGCTCAAGTGATCCTCCCACTTCAGCCTCCCAAGTAGCTGGGCCTACAGATGTATGTGACCGCACCTGGATAACTTTTTCAATTATTTTTTGTATTATTATTTTTTGTATGGAGGTCTTGCTTTGTTGCCCAGGCTGGTCTCGAACTCCTGGCTTCAAGTAATCTTCCTTCCTTGGCATCCCCAAGTGCTTGTTGGTATGTTTTTAAAGTTTCTCAGGCCAGGTGCAGTGGCTCACGCCTGTAATCTCAGCACTTTTGGAGGCCGAAGTGGGTGGATCACTTGCAGCCAGGAGTTCAAGGCCAGCCTGGCCAACACGGCGAAACCCCATCTCTACTAAAAATACAAAAATTAGCTGGCATGGTGGCGGCTTCTTGTAATCTCAGCTATTTGGGAGGCTGAGACAGGAGAATCTCTTGAACCCAGGAGGCAGAGGTTGCAGTGAGCCGAGATTGTACCACTGCACTTCAGCCCGGGCAAGAGATTGAGACTGTGTCTCAAAAAGTAAAATAAAGTAAAGTAAAATAAAATAAAATAAAATAAAACTTCTAGGGTGATTCTGATGTATAGCAAGGCTTGGGAACTTTTCATCATCATGCTGCCTTTCCAGGCGGATTTTTTAAAAATGCACACCTAACTAGCCGGGCGAGGTGGCGGGCGCCTGTAGTCCCAGCTACTCGGGAGGCTGAGGCAGGAGAGTGGCGTGAACCCAGGAGGCGGAGCTTGCAGTGAGCTGAGATCCGGCCACTGCACTCCAGCCTGGGTGGCAGAGCGAGACTCCGTCTCAAAAAAAAAAAAATGCACACCTGTTCTTATTCAGGTATGCAACAAGGAACCTTTGGTGTTTATCTGTTAGATGGGTGATAATTTGTTATCAATCAGAAAGGTTATCTATGATAGAGATAAAACAGTGGTTTCATTTTCTGGTCCATGAAACACATGCATCAGAATCACTGGATGATGATGATGATGATGATTATTATTATTATTATTTTTGAGACAGAGTCTCCCTCTGTCACCCAGGCTGAAGTGCAATGGCGCGATCTTGACTCACTGCAACCTCCACCTCTCGGGTTCAAGTGATTTTCCTGCCTCAGCCTCCTGAGTAGCTGGAATTACAGGCACATGCCACCACACCTGGCTAATTTTTGTATTTTTAATAGAGACGGGGTTTCACCATGTTGGTCAGGCTGGTCTTGAACTCCTGACCTCATGATCCACCCGCCTTGGTGCCCCAAACTGCTGGGATTACAGGTGTGAGCCACTGCCCCTGGCCATTATTATTATTTTTGTAGAGACAAGGTCTGAACTCCTGGGCTCAAGTGATCCTCCCACCTCGGCCTCCCAAAGTGCTCGGATTACAGGCATGAGCAACACACCTGCCTCAAGTGATTCTTAAATATAGTAAAACTTGAAAACCACTGAGCATGAGCAGGAGTTGGCTTCTTTATTTTAATCCAGTAAACCCTGAGATGTAAATTTAAGTGTTTCTCAATGCCCTTCTAATCTTTGAGGAAAGTTACAGGGAGAAGTGGAGCTTATACAAATTTGGGGAAAAGTTTGTAAGCCTCCCTTTTGGTGCTTCTGATATGTCTCTGTGTTCTCCTTTCTCTATGGGCCAGTGTGTTTTCATGGGACTCTATTCAGGCACTCCAGTGCTATTTGGTGTGGCCCTGCTCCCACTGAGTCATAAGAAAAAGACTGCTTACAACACCAGACCAAAAGAGCTCATGTTGACTGGTGTCCATTATTTATTGAACAAACCATTGTTGGCTGTGGTATTCTTCCTGCTACCTTCCTTCTGAGCCTCTCAGCAGTAAGATAAGGCAAACTTTTCCCTGCCTTTTCCCAAAACGTGCTGTACACACTGTAGGAGAGAAGCACTGTTTCCTGGGGCTCTGGCTTGTAGCTGTTTATTTGAGGAGCTAGTGGTCTTTGGTGCATGGCCGTTCCGATGATTAATGCCGGGGAATGGAAAATAGATATCTAAACTAATGTGAGGATTCCTAGGGCTGTTCCCTGTGGCCTATGCTCACACAGACAGAGGCTGGTAAGAGCAGCAACTTATTATTGTGGAAAAGACATCAGGGTGGAATCAAGAGACTTGGGTTTAATTTTAGCACTGATACCAACTTCCTCAGTGATTTTTGGGAAGCATGTCACATAAATCTGAGCCTCCCTTTTCATATCTTTAACATGAGATTGTTAGGCTAGGCCCCATCAAAGGCCTTTCCAGATCTAAAACCCTCTTAAGACTTAAGATCTGCTACCTTCTGGCAGTTTTTTTTTTAAGGTCTGCCAGAAGGTAATCCTCAGATAATGTAAGCCTGATAACATGTTCTGATCCCTAGTGAACATTCCTTAAGAACTCAGATTCCTCAGAAACACAGTATTATCATTCTTGTACTACTGTGATAATCTGTACACTTCTGTTTAGCTTGACTCTGAAGGCCTGCAGTATCTCAGTTGTTGTACTCAGTGTTGGATTTAAAAGAAATTCATCAATGTATTAGTAAATACAGTAAGTCTCTCACATCTTACACATCTGGTAATTTAAGACTAGCCTCTGAAGAAGTTGCACAGTGAGGGGAGGTAGATATAGACATGGTGATAATTTTACCTTATCTTCCCCCTTTTCTTTCTCATATCCTTAAAAGCTTTCTCTAGAACCTCTTCTTTTAGGAAACAGATTGTTCAAAATTAGTCTGTTTCCATGTGTCTTTAAGAAAATTACTTAATTGGCCTTATGCCCACCTACCTTGTCATGGTAACTTTTCTGTGATTAACTCATTTTTTTTTCTTGTGACTAACTCATTGTTTTCCACAATGTCAAAAGCATTTTTTGATGGTCAAAATTTTAGGAATGAACTTTGACTTTTAAATTAAATGTCTGATGGGTGCAGCACACCAACATGGCACAAGTATACATATGTAACAAACCTGCACATTGTGCACATGTACCCTAGAACTTAAAGTATAAAAAAATAAAAAATAAAAAAAAATCTGCTCTCAAAAGGGATCTGATTTCTTGAAGCTATTCTTAAAACCAAACTATGGAAAATACCAATCTAGATGATATATTAACATAGCAATAGCAATATTTTGAAATTGTACAGTGTATATTTCAAAACACTTCATGGGTCAGGCACCGTGGCTTGGCACCTGTAATCCCAGTACATTGAGGGGCCAAGGCAGGAGGATTGCTTGAGCCCTGGAGTTTAAGACCAGCTTGGGCAACATAGCGAGACCTCGTCTCTACATATAAAAATGTGCCAGGCATGGTGGCTCACACCTGTAATCTCCACACTTTGGGAGGCCAAGGCGGGCGGATCACCCTGAGGTCAGGAGTTTGAGACAAGTCCGGCCAACATGGCTAAACCCCGTCTCTACTAAAAATACAAAAATTAGCTGGGTGTGGTGGCAAGCAGGTGCCTGTAATCCCAGCTACTCAGGAGGCTGAGGCAAGATAATCACTTGAATCCAGGAGACGGAGGTTGCAGTGAGCTGAGATCATGCCATTGCACTCCAGCTCAGACAACAAGAGCAAAACTCTGTCTTAAAAAAAAAAAAAAAAAAAAAAAAGCCAGGCATGGTGGTGGTGCACACCTGTGGTCCCAGCTATTCGGGAGGCTGAGGTGGGAGGATCACTTGAGCCCTGGTGGTCGAGGCTGCAGTGAGCCGAGATCGTGTCACTGCGCTCCAGGCTGGGCAACAAAAAAGCCCAGAAAACACTTCATGTACATTATTGCAGTTTATCTACACAACATACCTCTGAGAGCAGGTGGTATAAAGTCATTTTCTATACTGAAGAAAAGATATCATCACCACTAGTTGATGGCAGAATTGACCCTAGAATCTATGTTCTCCCTGACTCCAGCTCCAGAATCCTTTTGAGCTCACCATATATTACCTTCCCTAACAGGAAAGCCTCATGGTGCCTTATGGTAGAAAATGTTCTTCTGGCTTGCATTTTTAATACAGTCCTGGAAAAAGCCAGCCAGTTTTAGGCTGCTTCATTATATAATTCTGAACACTGTAAACAAAGAATAATCAAGAAAGATTTTCTCCAGGTGACCTGTAAATTTGGCTTCCTGTGCCTGCTGCATCGGGATCATTACATGGCGGCCTATTGTTTGATGGCATAATTTTTTTGCCTGTTGCTCTCACGTTAGCTTTTCTGAATGAGGCTGAGCAGTGGTGCCCATGGTTACTTTAACAGAGATAATCCCCCATTTAAAAGGACCTCATACCAACAGTTCTGTGTCATCTTTGTGAATTTTAACCTTTTCTTTACCACAGTACATCTGAAAGCACTGCCACAGCAGTGATGTTCACATAGATGTAGAGCAGGGTTAGACACACTCTATAGGACATTTGCTTCTCCCTTTCTCCTCTCCTTTGGAGTCACTGGAATTGTTTATAGTACATGGTATGTATATGAATTAAACAGGATCCATTATTTGTTTCTTTAAAAAATAATGTCATTCTTCACCTTAATTTTCCTGAGCTTTCTTAGATTTATAAGTGGGAATTGGGTAGGTTTGTAAGTTGCTGGGAGATTTTGTCTTAAAAAAGGTAATTATTTGTGGATATGTAGGGGTCTCTTCTTCCAAGAGGCATCTTTTCCACTCCCAGTCCTGACTCACAGCACATGAACAGCAATCTTGAAGTAGTTATCCTCGCTTATGGTTAATCCTTGGATAATGCAAGCCTGATACCATGTTCTGAGCCCTACTGAACATTCCTTAAGAACTCGATTCCTCAGAAACCAGTGTTATCATTCTTGAACTACTGTGATAATTTGTACACCTCTGTTTAGCTTTATTCTGAGGGCCTGCAGTTTCTCAGTTGTACTGATCTCAGTACAACATCTCAGATGTTATATTGGATTTAAAAGAAATTCATCAATGTACTAGTAAAGTGTCTTAAATCTTACACATCTGGTAATTTAAGACTAGCCTTTGAAGATGCACAGTGAGGGGAGGTAGATATAGTGATAATTTTACCTTCTCCCTCCCCTTAGGAGTCTATACTTTGCTCACAGCTCATCTCAATGCCATCCTTGTGGAGAGCCACAGTGTAGTGCAAGGTTGCATCCAGTTCACCGTGGACCAGGTCTTGGAGCAACATCACCAGGCTGCCAAGGTAATAAGGAATTCACAGCCTCTTTTCTCCTATTCTTTAAGAAAAAGATAGCAAGCATATATAGCAGGCACAGGGCCCAGGAGCCCTTCTTCCCTTAATGCCCCTTCCTCTCTCCTGTCAGCTGGGTGATCTTATAACGCTGCATCTAGCCTACAACTCAAACTTTAGCTTAAATGGATCACTGTAACCAGTGATTAGTAGGTGTGTTTGGGTAAATAAGGAAATAGTTAATAGGGAAAAATGGCTGATACCACACCTCTTCCTTATCCATATAATTCCCCTTCCCACACAGACTTCTGGAGCTGCTGCTTCGCTGTGTCTTACGTTCCTCCCCCATTTTCCTAATATTTTACACTACCACCTTCTCTCCTTACCTGATTTTCTAAATCTATCCATCATGTGTACTTTTGGTAGCACATTTCTTGCCTCATATGGCCCACTTTTCAGGGAAAAAACAACCACACTAAGAGAGCAGAACTAAAAGCTGTTTTTTTTTTTTCAAATAGTGTGTCTGTTTTCTTGACCAGTGTCCCATTGCTTGTCTTCTCTAAATGTGTCTGTGTCAGTAAGCCACCTCTGTGAAATGTGAGAACATTTTAAAATTTTATATTAATTCCCTAAATGTTATGGTATAAAAATATGTGAGGATCTCAGTAACTTTTGTTGATGGATAGGAAGAATTGTTGAAATCCTGCTCTGATGGAAATGTGTGGGCCCTCTGGGATTCTCTAAACCACATCTTGGGATTCACGCAGTCTTCCCCTTACTTGTTATGTTTCCCAGGCTCAGCAGAAACTACAGGCCTCACTCTCAGTGGCTGTGAACTCCATCATGAGTATTCTAACTGGAAGCACTAGGAGCAGCTTCCGAAAGATGTGTCTCCAGACCCTTCAAGTTAGTAGGAGATTGGGATTGGGGATGCTTAAAAGTGGGCTTTTAAGTGGGTTTGGGTTTAAAAGTGGGTTTGGGTTGGGTATGGTGGCTCATGCCTATAATTGCAACACTTTGGGAGGCCAAGGTGGGAGGATTGCTTGAGCACAGGAGTTTGACACCAGCCTGGGCAACATAGAGAGACCCTGTCTCTACAAGTAACTAAAAAATCACCCAGGTGGGATGGTGCACACCTGTGGTTACAGCTTCTCAGGAGGCTGAGGTAGGAGGATCAACTGAGCCCGGGATGTTGAGGCTGAGCCATGATCGTGCCACTACACTCCAGCCTGGGCAACAGAGTGAGACTTGTCTTAAAAAAAAAAAAAAATTAGGCCGGGCGCGGTGGCTCAAGCCTGTAATCCCAGCACTTTGGGAGGCCGAGACGGGCGGATCACGAGGTCAGGAGATCGAGACCATCCTGGCTAACACAATGAAACCCTGTCTCCACTAAAAATACAAAAAAATTAGCCAGGCGTGGTGGCGGCGCCTGTAGTCCCAGCTACTCGGGAGGCTGAGGCAGGAGAATGGCGGGAACCCGGGAGGCGGAGCTTGCAGTGAGCCGAGATAGCGCCACTGCACTCCAGCCTGGGCGACAGAGCGAGACTCCGCCTCAAAAAAAAAAAAAAAAAAAAAAAACAAACTTGTCCAGGGTGGTGGCTCATGCCTGTAATCCCAGCACTTTGGGAGGCTGAGGCGGGTGGATGACCTGAGGTCAGAGTTTGAGACTAGCCTGACCAACATGGTGAAACCATGTCTCTACTAAAAATACAAAAATTAGCCAGGCGTGGTGGCAGTTGCATGTAATCTCAGCTACTCGGAAGGCTGAGGCAGGATAATTGCTGGAACCTGGGTGGGGGAGATTGCAGTGAGCCGAGATCGCCCCATTGTATGCCAGCCCAGGTGACAACAGCGACACTCCATCTAAAAAAAAAAAAAAAAAAAAGGCTGGGCGCGGTGGCTCAAGCCTGTAATCCCAGCACTTTGGGAGGCCAAGACAGGCGGATCACGAGGTTAGAAGATCGAGACCATCCTGACTAACATGGTGAAACCCCATCTCTACTAAAAAATACAAAAAACTAGCCGGGCGAGGTGGCGGGCGCCTGTAGTCCCAGCTACTCGGGAGGCTGAGGCAGGAGAGTGGCGTAAACCCAGGAGGCAGAGCTTGCAGTGAGCTGAGATCGCGCCACTGCACTCCAGCCTGGGCGACGGAGTGAGACTCCGTCTCAAAAAAAAAAAAAAAAAAAAACAGCCATGATTTTAATGACATTCTACTGCTTATCTTTGTAAAATGTACAGTATTTTTAGAAACATTATTTTATTTGCGCCACTGTGATGCTACATAGTACCAGGCTTAAGTTTTAAGAAATATTTGTTGAACAGTAGTATGTATACTATTTTACAAATAAGGAAACAAGTTATTTAAGATTTCTGCTTTAGGTCACACAGCTAGTTAAGAACAGAGCTAGGGTTGGGTGTGGTGGCTCACGCCTGTAATCCTAGCACTTTCAGAGGCTGAGGCAGGTGGATTGTTTGAGGTCAGGAGTTCACGACCAGCCTGACCAATGTGGTGAAACCCTGTCTCTACTAAAAATATAAAAATCAGCCAGGCGTGGTGGTGCACACCTGTAGTTCCAGCTGCTCAGGAGACTGAGGCAGAATTGCTGAAACCCAGGAGGTGGAGGTTGCAGTGAGCCAAGATCACCCCTCTGAACTCTATCCTGGGTGACAAAGTGAGATTCCATCTCAAAAAAGGAAAAAAAAAAAAAAAAAAGGAACAGAGCTAGGACTAGATCAGTGATTCCTAATCTAATTCCTTGTTGAAGAATGCTATCTCATGGCGACAGAATACACTGGAAATAACTGAGCAACCTTAACTATTACATGTATGTGGCAATATGGAATCAGAGGCTCACGTTCAAATCCTGACTCATTGACTTATAAGTTATGTTTAGGCCTGTAGTTCTGAGACTTGTCTACAAATTGGAAAAAAATAGTAGTACCTCACAGAGTTATAAAAGTGAGAGCTAAATGTGTGCTATGGTCTGAATGTTTATATATCCCTAAAATTCATATGTTGAAATCCTAACCCCTGAACTGATAACATTAGGAGGTATGAGGCTTTGAGAAGTGATTTAGGTCATTAGGCCCTCATGAATGGGATTAGTGCCTTTATTTTTATTTTATTTTTTGAGTCGGAGTTTCGCTCTTGTTGCCCAGGCTGGAGTGCAATGGCACGATCTCGGCTCACCGCAACCTCCACCTCCAGGGTTCAAGCAAACCTCCTGCCTCAGCCTCCTGAGTAGCTGGGATTACAGGCATGCGCCACCACACCCAGCTAATTTTGTATTTTCAGTAGAGACAGAGTTTCTCCATATTGGTCAGGCTGGTCTCAAACTCCCGACCTCAGGTGATCCACCTGCCTTGGCCTCCCAAAGTGCTGGGATTACAGGCGTGAGCCACCTCACCCCGCCGGATTAGTGCCTTTATAAAAGGGGCCCCAGGCCGGGCGTGGTGGTTCATGCCTGTAAGTAATCCCAGCACTTTGGGAGGCCGAGGTGGGTGGATCACCTGAGGTCAGGAGTTCCAGATCAACCTGACCAACATGGTGAAACTCTGTCTCTACTAAAAAAAAAAAAAAAAAAATACAAAAACATTAGTCAGGCGTGGTGGTGGGCACCTGTAATCCCAGCTACTTGGGAGGCTGAGGCAGGAGAATCACTTGAACCTAGGAGGTGGAGGTTGTAGTGAGCCAAGATCGCACCATTACACTCTAGCTTGGGTGACAAGGGCGAAACTCTGTCCCCCTACATCCCCACCGGAAAAAAAAAAAAAAAAAAAAAAAAAACCAGAGAGACCCTTACCCCTTCTGCCATGTGAGGACACAGGGAGGAAGTGGGCAGCCTACAGCCCAGAAGAGGGCCCTCACCAGAACCTGACCATGCTGGCACTTTAATTTCAGATTCCCTGCCTCCAGCACTGTGAGAAATCAGTTTCTATTATTTACAAGCCACCCAGTCTACAGGAATTTGGTATAGCAACCCTAATGGACTAAGACAGTGTCAAAGTGCATAGCATATGGTAGATTCTCAATAAATGTTAGTGTTTCCCTTCCTTTAGGAATGTGTGCTGACCAACTGGTATTATCAATGGGCAATATATCATTCCATATTTGTTGCTTCATTTTTTTAGTATAGTTTTCTTGAAAAGCTAGTATAATACAAAAAATATTTTAAAATAATAACTAGTAAAATTTATCACTATAATTTTTACTCATTATCTCATATATAGTTGTAATCAAAGCATTCTATTTTCATATATAATTTGACATTTTCCCCATTTCAACAGTCTTAGAATTTTTAGTTAATATCCCACCGTATTGTTTAAATCTAATTTAATAAACGATTTCTCTGTTAGACATTTGTTTACATTCTTGCTTATATAGTGTTTCAGTTAATACCTTTATGTAATGTCTTGCTTCTTTCGAATTATTTTCTAGAACAAATTTCTATAAATGGAGTTATGAGCCAAAGTGTGTAACACATTTATAAGCTAGTGTATTTTATCATAACTTCAACTTTCTGGGTCATGTGGATAGCACAGGGTAGTGAGAAGAACACTATATTGGGAATTCTAAGGTATCCATTAAAGCCCTAACTTTTGTACTAACTAGCTGTGAGATCTTGGGTGGGTCACTTCTTTTTTTTTTTTTTTTTTTTTTTTTTTGAGACAGAGTTTTGCTCTTATTGCCCAGGTTGGAGAGCAATGGCACGATCTCGGCTCACCGCAACTTCCGCCTCCCAGGTTCAAGTGATTCTCCTGCCTCAGCCTCCCGAGTAGCTAGGATTACAGGCATGTGCCACCATGCCTAATTTTGTATTTTTAGTAGAGACGGGGTTTCTCCATGTTGGTCAGGCTGGTCTCGAACTCCTGACCTCAGGTGATCCATCTGCCTTGGCCTCCCAAAGGGCTGGGATTACAGGTGTGAGCCACTGCGCCCAGCCCACTTCTTTTTGAATTTCAATGTTCTGATCCATAAAATTAGTGTGTTGTATTAGGTTATTACCCTGGTCCCCTTTAATTCTAACATCCTATAATTATCTATTTAAAAGTAGAAAGCGGCCGGGCGCGGTGGCTCAAGCCTGTAATCCCAGCACTTTGGGAGGCCGAGTCGGGCGGATCACGAGGTCAGGAGATCGAGACCATCCTGGCTAACACCGTGAAACCCCGTCTCTACTAAAAATACAAAAAACTAGCCGGGCGAGGTGGCGGGCGCCTGTAGTCCCAGCTACTCCGGAGGCTGAGGCAGGAGAATGGCGTAAACCCGGGAGGCGGAGCTTGCAGTGAGCTGAGATCCGGCCACTGCACTCCAGCCCGGGCTACAGAGCAAGACTCCGTCTCAAAAAAAAAAAAAAAAGTAGAAAGCTGTTACCTATTTCCTGTGGGTGCAAACTGTATTATTTTGTTCCTCTCCTCCCTAAAAGACTTGTCAGAAAAAAAAAAGAGTCTCATATCAGCCTCAGTTATGCAGTAGAACCTGTGCTGTCTTGGAAACTCTTCTTATAGAAGAGCAATTTATATAACCCCTTCATGAACAGATGGATCTTCTGGATATTTATCTCCTACAGAGATGGGAGAACAGGCCAGGTGCAGTGGCTCACACCTGTAATCCCAGCACTTTGGGAGGCTGAGGTGGGTGGATCACCTGAGGTCAGGAGTTCGAAACCAGCCTGGCCAACATAGTGAAACCCGTCTCTACTAAAAATACAAAAATGAGCTGGGTGTGGTGGTGCATGCCTGTAGTCCCAGCTACTCGGGAGGCTGAAGCAGGAGAATCACTTGAACCTGGGAGGCGGAGGCTACAGTGAACCAAGATTGTGCCACAGAACTCTAGCCTGGGTGACAGAGCGAGACTCTGTCTCAAAAAAAAAAAAAAAAAGATGGGAGAACAAAGACCTTCTTTGAAGGATCTTGCTTAGATGACAGAAGTGGGAAGACATATAGGAGTCACAACTGCCTGTCTTATACCAAGTAGCTCAGGCCTTCTTTTTACCTCTCCTGCCTTCATGAAGACTAAGAAAACTCCTAACTTTAATGGCTTGCCTACTATATGCCTCCTCTTCTCCCTGTATTAACTGTGTGTGAGAGCTTCCCCCCTTGGTTTCCAGTATTGGAACTCAGCATGTTCTATTTCTGGCCCATTTTAGGCAGCTGACACACAAGAGTTTGGGACCAAACTGCACAAAGTATTTCGTGAGATCACTCAGCACCAATTTCTTCACCACTGCTCATGTGAGGTGAAGCAGGTAAGTGTAAATAATCAGTACTTTGGTGGGAATCTTCCATTTTGATATATGGGAATCCTGAATTGAGGGTGGGTAGGTACAAGTGTTTCAGACTGCATAATCTGAGGTCAGCTTTTCAGCAAGGAAGTCTGTGAAACAAAATCATCTGTTTTCTATCTCTCAGGAACGACTATCCCACTGGTTGCCTGGTGTCCAATATCTTGAAAGCTGTTGTTTCATATGTTGTATCCAGGATTTTTGTTATTTCAGGCCCAAGGGTAGATTCAGTCCCTGTTACACCATCTTGTCCAGAAGACACTGTAGGATAACTTCATCTTTAATCTCTCTTATTTATTCATCCTATAATTTTAGTTCCAGATAAGTCAATCCTACTGACTGGAGCCAAGAGAGCCAGAAAAGTGGGCTTCAGTTAGACGACTACCACCAGCTAAACTTGGAATCTGGAGAAACAGAATTTCCTGCTAGGATCTCCCTTCACTCATTAGAGGAGACCATCACAAAACCAGTTAAAAGCTATTTGACCTCCTTGAGGGTAAAGACCCCAACTAAGAAAATTCTAGATCTCCAGCATCCAAAAAGGTGAAAAGATAAAAGTGGATTTTTTTGTTTGTTTTTTTGGGGTTTTTTTGGTTTGTTTCTTTTTTTTTGAGATGGAGTCTCCCTCTGTTGCCTAGGCTGGAGTGCAGTGGCATGACCTCGGCTCACTGCAACCTCTGCCTCCCAGGTTCAAGCGATTCTCCTGCCTCAGCCTCCCGAGTAGCTGAGACTACAGGCGCCCACTACCATGCCAGGCTAATTTTTGTATTTTTAGTAGAGATGGGGTTTCACCATGTTGGCCAGGCTGTTCTCAAACTCCTGACCTCAGGTGATCCGCCCACCTTGGCCTCCCAAAGTACTGGGATAACAGGCTCAAGCCACTGTGCCCGGCCCATAATTGACTTTTTTTTTTTTTTTAATTATTATTATACTTTAAGTTGTAGCATACATGTGCATAACGTGCAGGTTTGTTACATATGTATACTTGTGCCATGTTGGTGTGCTGCACCCATCAACTCGTCAGCACCCATCAACTCGTCCTTTACATTCTTTACGTCCTTGCCATAATTGACTTTTTAAAGCACAAATAGTAACACTGTATTATAATATTTATTGCCTATGGAGAAGTAAAATATATGACAATAATAGCACAAAGACCAAGAGGAAAGAAATGGAAAGATACTATTGTAAGGTATTATACTATATGTGGAGTGATATAATACTAATTGAAGGTAAACTGATAAATCAAACCCACAGTGAAATACCACGTTATATTTACTACAACATTATTATTTAAAAAATAGAAATTAAGCATTAGTAAAGATGGGGAGAAATTAGAATCCTTGTGCATGTTAGGTGGGAAAGTAAAATGGTACAGGTGCTGTCGAAAAAAAAATAAATAAAAATAAAAAATAAATAAATTAATAAAAGGAACCAGCTGGACATAGTGGCTCATTCCTGTAATCCCAGCACTTTGGAAGGTCAAGACAGGTGGATCGCTTGAGCTCAGGAGTTCAAGACCAGCCTGGACAACATGGTGAAACCCTGTCTCTACAAAAAAAGAAAAAGAAAAAAAATTAGCCAGACATGGTGACATACACCTGTAGTTCTGGCTACTTGGGAGGCTAAGGTGGAAGGATTGCTTGAGCCTGGGAGGTCAAGGCTGCAGTGACCCAAGAATGTGCCACTGTACTCCACCTGGGTGACAGAGCCAGACACTGTCTCAAAAACAAATAAATAAAAGGAACCATTAAAATAACACAACAAGGCCGGGCGTGGTGGCTCACGGCTGTAATCCCAGCACTTTGGGAGGTCGAGGGAGGCAGATCACCTGAGGTCAGGAGTTCGAGACCAGCCTGGCCAACATGGCGAAACCCCATCTCTACTAAAAATACAAAAATTAGCCGGGTGTGGTGGTGCGTGCCTGTCATCCCAGCTACTCAGGCGAGTGAGGCAGGAGAATCACTGGAACCTGGGAGACGGAGGTTGCAGTAAGCCAAGATCGCGCCATTGCACTATAGCCTGGGCAACAAGAGTGAAATTCTGTTTCAAAATGAATAAATAAAACAAAATAACACAACAAGGAGTTGTAAGTCAAAAAAGGAAATAAAATGAGAATCATAAAAACTCAACCCAAAAGACAGAATGGCCAGGTGCAGTGGCTGACACCTCTAATTCCAGCACTTTGGGAGGCTGAGACGGGCGGATCACTTGAGGTCAGGAGTTCAAGGCCAACATTGTGAAACCCCATCTCTACTAAAAAAATTAAAAATAAATAAAAATTAGCCCGGCATGGTGGCTCGCACCTGTAGTCCCAGCTCCTTGGGAAGCTGATGCAGGAGAATTGCCTGAAGCCCAGGGGCAGAGGTTGCAGTGAGCCAAGATCGTGCTACCACACTCCAGCCTGGGCAACAGAGTGAGACTCTGTCTCCAATAAAGACGGCAGAAAATGAGGAAAAGGGAACAGAGCACATGAGACTAATAGAAAACACTTATCAAGATGATATATTTTGGCCGGGCGTGGTGGCTCACGCCTGTAATCCCAGCACTTTGGGAGGCCGAGGTGGGCAGATCACAAGGTCAGGAGATCGAGACCATGGTGAAACCCCGTCTCTACTAAAAATAGAAAAAAATTAGCCGGGCGCAGGGGCAGGCGCCTGTAGTCCCAGCTACTCGGGAGGCTGAGGCAGGAGAATGGCGTGAACCCGGGAGGCGGAGCTTGCAGTGAGCCGAGATTGCGCCACTGCACTCCAGCCTGGGCGACAGAGCGAGACTCCGTCTCAAAAAAAAAAAAAAAAAAGATGATATATTTAAACACTATCATATCAACTATTCCATTAAATGTTAATGGTCTTGCCAAGCGCAGTGGCTCAGCCTGTAATCCCAGCACGTTGGGAGGCCAAGACAGGCAGATTGCTTGAGCTCAGGAGTTCAAGACTAGCCTGGCCAACACGGTGAAACCCTGTCTCTACAAAGTATTAAAAAATTAGGCCAGGCACGGTGGCTCACATCTGTAATCCCAGCACTTTAGGAGGTCAAGGTGGATGGATCACTTGAGGTCAGGACTTCGAGAGCAACCTGGCCAATATGGTGAAACCCCGTCTCTACTAAAAATATAAAAATTAGCCAGGTGTGTTGGCACACACTGTAGTCCCAGCTATTTGGGAGACTGAACCCAGGAAGCGGGGGTTGCAGTGAGCCAAGATCACGCTACTGCACTCCAGTCTAGGCATTGCAGCGATACTCCATCTCAAAAAACAAAAAAAAATTGCCGGGCGCGGTGGCTCAAGCCTGTAATCCCAGCACTTTGGGACGCTGAGATGGGCGGATCACGAGGTCAGGAGATCGAGACCATCCTGTCTAACACGGTGAAACCCCGTCTCTACTAAAAAAATACAAAAAACTAGCCGGGCGAGGTGGCGGGCATCTGTAGTCCCAGCTACTTGGGAGGCTGAGGCAGGAGAATGGCGTAAACCCAGGAGGTGGAGCTTGCAGTGAGCTGAGATCCGGCCACTGTACTCCAGCCTGGGTGACAGAGCAAGACTCCGTCTCAAAAAAAAAAAAAAAAAAAAAAAAAAAAAAAGCTGAGGCCGGGCACAGTGGCTCACGCCTGCAATCCTAGCACTTTTTGGGGCCAAGGCAGGTGGATCACTTGAGGCCAGGAGTTTGAGACCAGCCTGGCCAACATGGTGAAATTCTGTCTCTACTAAAAATACAAAAATTAGCTGGGTGTGGTGGCACATACCTGTTGTCCCAGCTACTGGGGAGGTTGAGGCAGGAGAATCCCTTGAACCCTGGAGGCGAAGGCTGCAGTGAGCCGAGATTGCACCATTGCACTCCAGCCTGGGCAACAGAGCGAGACTCCGTCTCAAAAAGAAGGAAAAAAAATTAGCTCGGTGTGGTGATGTGCACCTGTAGTCTCAGCCACTTGGGAGGCTGAGGCAGGGAGGATCACTTGAGAATGGGAGGCAGAGGTTGCAGTGAACAGGATTGCACCATTGCACTCCAGCCTCGGTGACAGGGTGAGACCCTGTCTCCAAAAAAAAAAAGTAAATGGTCTGAATAATCCAATTAAAAGGCAGAGATTTACACCTTATACAAAAATTAATTCAAGATGGATTAAATACTTAAATGTTAGACCTAAAACCATAAAAACCCTAGAAAACCATAAAAATTCTAGAAGAAAACCTAGGCAATACCATTCAGGACATAGGCATGGGCAAGGACTTCATGACTAAAACACCAAAAGCAATGGCAACAAAAGCCAAAATAGACAAATGAGATCTAATTAAAGAGCCTCTGCACAGCAAAATAAACTACCATCAGAGTGAACAGGCAACTTACAGAATGGGAGAAAAATTTTTGCAATCTACCCATCTGACAAAGGGCTAATATCCAGAATCTACAAATAACTTAAACAAATATACAAGAAAAAAATCAAACAACCCCATCAAAAAGTGGGCGAAGGATACAAACAAACACTTCTCAAAAGAAGACATTTATGCAGCCAACAGACACATGAAAAAATGCTCATCATCTAGGCCGAGCGCGGTGGCTCAAGCCTGTAATCCCAGCACTTTGGGAGGCCGAGACGGGCGGATCATGAGGTCAGGAGATGGAGACCATCCTGGCTAACAAGGTGAAACCCCATCTCTACTAAAAATACAAAAAATTAGCCGGGCGTGGTGGCAGGCGCCTGTAGTCCCAGCTACTCGGGAGGCTGAGGCAGGAGAATGGCGTGAACCCGGGAGCTGGAGCTTGCAGTGAGCTGAGATCGCGCCACTGCACTCCAGCCTGGGCCACAGAGCCAGACTTGGTTTCAAAAAAAAAAACAAAAAACAAAAAACAAAAAAAATGCTCATCATCACTGACCATCAGAGAAATGCAAATCAAAACCACAATGAAATACCATCTCACACCAGTTACAATGGCAATCATTAAAGTCAGGAAACAACAGGTGCTGCAGAGGATGTGGAGAAATAGGAACACTTTTACACGTTGGTGGGACTGTAAACTAGTTCAACCATTGTGGAAGACAGTGTGGCAATTCCTCAAGGATCTAGAACTAGAAATACCATTTGACCCAGTGATCCCATTACTGGTTATATACACAAAGGAGTATAAATCATGCTGCTATAAAGACACATGCACACATATGTTTATTGTGGCAGTATTCACAATAGCAAAGATTGGAACCAACCCAAATGTCCATCAATGATAGACTGGATTAAGAAAATGTCGCACATATACACATGGAATGCTATGCAGCCATAAAAAAGAGATGAATCCATGTCCTTTGTAGGGACATGGATGAAGCTGGAAACCATCTTTCTGAGCAAAACCATCATTCTGAGCAAACTATTGCAAGGACAGAAAACTAAACACCGCATGTTCTCACTCATAGGTAGGAACTGAACAATGAGAACACTTGGACATAGGGTAGGGAACATCACACACCAGGGCCTGTCGTGGGGTTGGGGGAGGGGGTAGGGATAGGATTAGGAGAAATACCTGATGTTAATGGGTGTAGCATACCAACATGGCACATGTATACATATGTAACCTGCACGTTGTACACATGTACCCTAGAACTTAAAGTATAATAAAAGACACACACACACACACACACACAAAGGCAGAGACTGTTAGACTGGGTAAAGAAGCAAGAGCCAATAACATGCATCTACAAGAATCTCACTTTAAATATAAAGACAGAAAAAAATTCAAAGTATAGAAAAAGATATGCCATGCTTACCCTAATAAAATAGAGCTGAAGAAGCTATTGTAATATCAAAGTAGATTTCAGATCAAAGCATATTACCCGGGATTAAGAGAGTGATTTCATAATGAAAAGATCAGTTAATCACAAAGACAATAGTCCTAAACATTCATGCACATTTTTTTTCTTTTTTTCTTTTTTCCTCTTTCATGCACATGTTAAGAGAGCTTTAAAATACATGATACAGGCCGGGCGCTGTGGTTCATGCCTGTAATTCCAGCACTTTGGGAGGCCAAAGTCGGGGGATCACAAGGTCAGGAGTTTGAGAGCAGCCTGGCCAACATGGTGAAACCCCATCTCTACTAAAAATATAAAAATTAGCCTGGCATGGTGGCGCACACCTATAATCCCAGCTACTCGGAGGGAGTGGGGGGTCTGAGGGAGAATTGCTTGAATACAGGAGGCAGAGGTTGCAGTGAGCTGAGATCATGCCACTGCACTCCAGCCAGAGTGACAGAGTAAGACTCTGTCTTGGGGAAGCACGGGGCAGCGGTGGGGGGTGGGGGGAAACATGATACAGGCCATGTGTGGTGGCTATGCCTGTAATCCCAGCACTTTGGGAGGCCGAGGTAGGTGGACCACCTGAGGTCAGGAGTTCGAGACCAGCCTGGCCAACATAGTGAAACCCCGTCTCTACTAAAAATACAAAAATTAGCTGGGTGTGGCGACATGCGCCTGTAATTCCAGCTACTTAGGAGGCTGAGGCGGGAGAATTGCTTGAACCCGGGAGACAGGGGTTGCAGTGAACCAAGATCACACCACTGCACTTCAGCCTGGGCGACAGTGAGACTCTGTCCCAAAGAAAACAAATAAAACCATGATACAGGGGGGCTGGGAATGATGGCTCACGCCTGTAATCCCAACACTTTGGGAAGCCGAGGCAGGTGGATTACTTGACCCCAGGAGTTCAAGACCAGCCTGGGTAACATGGCAAAACCCCGTCTCTACAAAAAAAGAGAAAAATTAGCCAGGCATGGTGGCACATACCTGTAGTCCCAGCTACTTGGGAAGCTGAGGTAGAAGAATTGCATGAGCCCAGGAGGCAGAGGTTGCCATGAGCTAAAATCACATCACTACACTCCAATCTAGGTGGCAGCGAGACCCTGCCTCAAAAATAAATAAAATAAATAAATATACATAAAACTAATAGAACTATAAGGAGAAATAGACAAATCCAAAATTATATTTCAAGATTTCAACAATAATTCTCTCAATAATTGATAGTTTTGATAAGTAGAGACAAAGTCAGAACAATGCTTTCAATCACTTTGACCTAACTGGCATTTATAAAAACACTCTGTTCAGCCACAGAAGAAGAATATGCATTCTTTTCAAGTGCATAAGGCACTTTTAGCAAGATAGAACATATTCTAAGGCATTAAATATGTCTCAATACATTTTTAAAGGATCTAAGTCATAAAAGTATGTTTCTGACTATAATAGAATTATTACAGCAAAATCAGTAACAGAAATCTAGAAAATCCCTAAATATTTGGAAACTAAATGACACATTTTTAAATAACCTATGAGTTAAACACAGAAATCAAAGCGATATTAGAAATATTTTAATTTAATTAAATGGAAAAGCAAATTATCAAAATTTGTGGGATGCAGCTGATGTAGTATTCAGAGGGGAAAATGCCTGTGTTAGAAAAGAAAAAAAGGCTCAAATCCATGATACCACTTTCCAACTGAAACTGGAATAAGAAGAGCAAATTAAACACAAATTAAACAGAAGAAATGAAATAATAAAGATCAGAATGGAAATCAGTAACATAGAAACCAGAAAAAACAATAGAGAAAAATCAATGAAACTAAAAGGGGGCTCATTTAGAAGATTAACAAAATTGATAAACATTTAGCCAGACTAATCAGAATAAAAAGAATGAACACAAATTGTCACTATCAGAAATCAGAAAGGTAGCATCAGATATTAAAAGGATTATCAGAATATTTTGAACAACTTTACAGTACATTTGACAACTTAGATGAAATGGACAAATCCATTGAAAGATACGAAGTTCACTCAAGAAGAAGTACCCCATGCACCTGATAGTTCTGTATCTATTTTTAAAATTGAATGTTTAAAAATCTTACCATAATATCCTCAATATATAAATAACTCTTTTTTAAAACTCATTAATAAAAACACAACCCAGTTTTTTTAAATGGGCAAAATATTTGAACACACTTCACAAAAGAAGCTACAGATACACAAATGGCAGATAAAGATGTAAGATGCCCAACATCATCATTCGCAACAAAAGTTCAAAGAACCACAATGAGGTAATCATTTCACACCACTGGAATAAAAGGACTGACTATGCCACATGTTGACAAGCATGTGGAAGAATGAACTCACATACACTGTTTGTGCAAATGAAAAATGGTACAAGCACTTCGGAGAACAGCAGTTTCTTAAAAAGTTAAATACACACCCATCCTATGACCGAATAGTTCTTTCACTCCTAGGTATTTACCCAAGAGAAATGAAAGCATATCTCCACACAAAGACTTGTACACAAATCTTCATGGCCCTTTTGTTATAGCCCCCAAAATGAGAAACAACCCAGTATCAACAGGGAAATGGATAAACAAATTGTAATAGATTCATATAAAGGAATACTATGTGGCAATAAAAGGAAAGAACTATTGATACACACAGTGACATGGATGAATCTCTGAGTAGCATGGCGCATGAAAAAATGGAGAAATAAAGGAGTACATACTGTTTGATTGCACTTACATATAATTCTATAAAATGCCAACTAATCTATACAGGTCAGTGGTTACTAGAGGATGGGAGGTGGAAGAGTTGGAGGGAATGATTATAAAGGACAGCAGGACACTTGCAGGGAGATGAGTATGTTCATTATGTTGACTGTGATGGTTTCACAGGTATGTACATGTGTACTTAAAAACTGTACATTTTTGGCTGGGCACAGTGGCTCAAGCCTGTAATCCCAGCACTTTGGGACGCCGAGGTGGGTGGATCACGAGGTCAGGAGTTCAAGACCAGTCTGGCTAAGATGGTGAAACCTCGTCTCTACTAAAAATATTTTAAAAATTAGCTGGGCGTGGTGGCAGACCACTATAATCCCAGCTACTTGGGTGGCTGAGACAGGAGAATTGCTTGAACCCAGGTGGCAGAGGTTGCAGTGAGCTGAGATCATGCCACTGCACTCCAGCCTGGGCGACAGGGTGAGACTCTGTCTCAAAAAAAAAAATGTACATTTTCTATATATGCAGTTTACTCTGTTAGTTTATATCTCAATAGGTATAAAAACTATAGACACTATTTCTAAGAAAATGAGTAACGGCCTTTGGTACCTCCACTGCATCTACTCTGTACCTTGTACTTCTGCTTGCCTGATTGGGTGGGGAAGTTCAGGTGCCCAGGCACCCAAGAATCAAAGCATCTCGTGGACTTGACCATCCTCCTTTTCAGTGTGACCAGAGAGGCACAGAGCAGTAGTAAAGCCGTCAGTGCTCCCTTCACCACACCTTTCATGGCTGGCTGTGCTTTCTAGGATGCACTTCCCAGGAATGCGTCTGCCATTCCTTTCAGCTGCTTCACCGCACATACTCTTGCCAGTTTCCCTCTGACTTGGAAAGCTGCTGTCCACGCCTTGCGCAAATAAAGCTAAAATCCATTATATCAGTTTCCTGGGAATGCTGTCAGAAATTAACATCAACTTGAAGGTTTAAGAACAACCCAAGGGCCGGGCGCGGTGGCTCAAGCCTGTAATCCCAGCACTTTGGGAGGCCGAGACGGGCGGATCACGAGGTCAGGAGATCGAGACCATCCTGGCTGACACGGTGAAACCCCATCTCTACTAAAAAATACGAAAATTTAGCCGGGCGAGGTGGCGGGCGCCTGTAGTCCCAGCTACTCGGGAGGCTGAGGCAGGAGAATGGCGTAAACCCGGGAGGTGGAGCTTGCAGTGAGCTGAGATCCGGCCACTGCACTCCAGCCTGGGCGACAGAGCGAGACTCCGTCTCAAAAAAAAAAAAAAAAGAACAACCCAAATTTATTCTGCCACAGTTCTGGAGGGCAGAAGTCCAAAATCAAGGTGTTCGTAGGGCCACACTCCCTCCAAAGTTACTAGAGGAGAGTGCTTCCTTGCCTTGCCTCTTCTAGCTTCTGATAAAAACTGTTCCTTGGTTTCTTGTAGCTTGCATAACTCCAAACTGTAACTCCATCTTCACATTGCTTTCTCCCTGTCTCTCAAATCTGTGTTTTTTTTTTTGTTTTTTTTTTTTTTTTTGAGACTGAGTCTTGCTCTGTCGCCTAGACTAGGGTGCAGTGGCACGATCTCGGCTCACTGCAACCTCCACCTCCTGTGTTCAAGTGATTCTTCTGCCTCAGCCTCCCGAGTAGCTGGGATTACAGGCGCCTACCACCATGCCCGACTAATTTTTGTATTTTTAGTAGAGACAGGGTTTTGCCATGTTGGCCAGGCTGGTCTTGAACTCCTAACCTCAAATGATCTGGCCGCTTTTTGGCCCTCTCAAAGTGCTGAGATTACAGGCAGGTAATTAGGGATTTAGGGCCCACCCTAAATGCAGGCTGATCCCATCCTGCAATCGGAATTACAATTTGAGACTTTTCTCAAGCTCACATTCACAAATTCTGGGGGTTAGGATTTGGACATATTTGGGGTAGGGGAGAATGCAGTTCACTACAGCCATCCACATCTTCAGCTTTCTAGGGACAGGTTCAGGGTAAGGCATGTGCTGTTATCATAGAACCCAGGATATATGGGCAGAGGGACTCCTCAGGATCTAGGAGTGTTTCAGCGTCTGAATTCCTTTTACTTGGGCCTCTGTAGTACCCCAGTAAGACCTAAAAAAGGTAATCTGGGCCAGGCGCAGTGGCTCACTCCTGTAATCTCAGCACTCTGGGAGGGCAAGGTAGGTGGATCACTTGAGGTCAGGAGTTTGAAACCTGCCTGGCCAACATGACAAAATCCTGTCTCTACTAAAAATAAAAAAAATTAGCTGGGCCTGCTGGCACACGCTTTGTAAGTCTCAGCTACTCAGGAGGGTGAGACATGAGAATTGCTTGAACCTAGGGGGTGGAGGTTGCAGTGAGCCAAGATCGTGCCACTGCACTCCAGACTGGGTGACAAAGCAAGACTCTTGTCTCAAAAAAAAAAAAAAAAAAATCTGACCTGTTTTACCCTGTTCTTTTGCTATAGTCATGGCTCATAGCCTCAGGGCTATTCATAGCCCAATTAATTTGGCAGATGGCTAGTGAACTCAAGGTCTTACCAGTAGTCATAGGTCTTGGAAAGAAGGAACACTTACTGAATCCCTAATCTGTGCCGAGATTTTCATTTTAATCTCTGCAAAGATGTTATAAGTTAGGTCATAGTTTTCCCACTTTAAAGATGAGGAAACTGATTACAGAACTTTCATAATTTGCCCAGAATCACATAGTCAGTAAATAGCAAGGCTAGAATTTGTACTGAGATCTCTTGGCTCTAAAGCCTGGTAATATTGTTAACACAGAGGACTGGGTTGCAAGCCAAGGGCATGAGTGATCCAGGTCATTGAGTAGAACCCATGCTTCTCCACTCAACATCCTCATCAGGTTTCCCTCTGGTAATGGCCATTTAGTGATAACTAACTTGTTAGCGGTACAAGAGTGGCACCCAGTGGCTTCAGCTGGAACTACAAGACTAAGGATGATAGGTCAAATTCTTTCACCTCTGGGTCATTCTGTTTCCATTTCTAAACAGGAAAGGTAGAATAGCTGACCTCTTGAGTAATAGGGAAGAAAATCATCTATTATATGCTCTATTGAGGAACTGAAAAAATGAGGGAGTGTGTATTTAGAGTGAATATATTCAGGGAAAGGTCATGCAGGAATGGAGAGGGTATTATTTTTGTTTTTATTTTTTTAGAAACAGGTTCCCGCTATGTTGCCCAGGCTGGAGTGCAGTGACTATTCATAGGTGTGATCATGGTGCACTACAGCCTCGAACTCCTGGGCTTAAGTGTCAGCCTCCTGAACTGGAACTACAGGAGTGCATCACTGCACCTGGCTAAGAGTGGATATTTTAAGCCTGAATGTTGGAACAGAGACTGTGGGCCAGGATGGAGTGAACAAGATAGTACTCCAGGGTTTAGTGTCATAGGTGTATGTAGGGACTGAGAATTTAAACCCAGAATGAGCAGGAGTAGTAACAAGGAGGCAATTTTCTAAGGAAAGGCATTGTTTCCAGTGGGTGAGGGGAGGGGTAGACTAGAAATAAATGTCCCATAGAATGTTAAATCCAAGGAGGTGTATCCTGAGGTCAGGGCTGTCTTATCTGGGGAACCAGGTGATTAATGAAGGGTATGCAAGGCTCCCAGAGAGGCCCAGAGCTTCATATCTCAATGTGGGTAGTTCCTTGATAAGACCAATTTCAAGATAGGAGAAAGATTTATCTATGACATGAGATTTTCCAAGCTAAAGCAAAAAAAAAAAAAAATTCTCTCTCAAGATAAAAATGTTTAGAAAATATCCGGTTTCTTCCTTCACGTCTTTAGTATTACTTTTGCCCTTCCTGTGTTCCTTGGAATGTAATTACTTGGGAACTAAAATTTGTTTTAGTAAACAATATATGATAGGTCTCCTATGGAGATAATTCATATACCATAAAATTTACCACTTTAAAGAATAAAACTCATTAAGTATATTCACTATGCTGTGCAGCCATCACCACTAAATTACAGAACATCTCCATCATGCCATTAGCAGTAGCTGTTCGCATTGAGTCCCAGTTCCCCTCTCCCTTCAATCCCTGGCAACCACTAGTATACTTCCCATCTCTGTGGATTTGCCTATTCTGGACACTTCATATAGATGGAACCATACAACATGTGGCCTTTATGTGATTTCTTTCATTTAGCGTGTTTCTAAGGTTCATCTATGTTGTACCATATAACAATTTCATCCATTTTTATGGCTGAATAATAGTCCGTTGTATGGATATACCACATTTTATCCATTAATTAGTTGATTAACACAAGTTTTTTCCCACTTTTTAGCTATTATGAATATGCTGTTACAAACACTTTTGTGTGGACATGCTTGTAACTCTATTGGGTATCTGTCTAGGAGTAGGATTGCTGAGTCATATGGTAACACTATGTTTTAACTTTTTAAAGAACTTTCGAGCTGATTTCCACGGTCTGCACCATTTTACATTCCTGCCAGTGCTGTGTGATGCTTCCAGTATCTCTATACCCTCATTAACTGTTGTCATTATTTTTCTTATTGCCATTCTAGTGCATGTGAAGTAATTTCGTGGTTTTGATTTGCATTTCTCTAATGAATATTTATGCTGAGTATCTTTTCCATGTGTTTACTGGCCATTTGTATATCTTCTTTGAAGAAATGTCTATTCAAATCTTTTGCCCACTTTTAAATTGGTTTGTTAAATTACTGAGTTATGAGAGTTATTTACCTTGGGCCAGGCATGGTGGCTCATACTTGTAATCCCAGCACTTCGGGAGGCTGAGGTGGGAGGATCACTTGAGCCCAGGAGTTTAAGACCAGCCTGGGCAACATAGTGAGACCACGTCACTACAAAAAATACAAATTTTTTTTTTTTTTTTTTGAGACGGAGTCTCGCTCTATTGCCCAGGCTGGAGTGCAGTGGCCGGATCTCAGCTCACTGCAAGCTCCGCCTCCTGGGTTCACGCCATTCTCCTGCCTCAGCCTCCCGAGTAGCTGGGACTACAGGCGCTCGCCACCTCGCCCGGCTAGTTTTTTGTATTTTTTTAGTAGAGACGGGGTTTCACCGTGTTAGCCAGGATGGTCTCGATCTCCTGACCTCGTGATCCGCCCATCTCGGCCTCCCAAAGTGCTGGGATTACAGGCTTGAGCCACCGTGCCCGGCCCTTTTTTTTTTTTTTTTTTTTTTGAGACGGATTCTTGCTCTGTCACCCAGGCTGGAGTGCAGTAGACTGATCTCGGCACTGCAACCTCTGCCTCTCGGGTTCAAGTGAATCTTCTGACTCAGCCTCTTGAGTAGCTGGGATTACAGGTGTGAGCCACCACGGCTACTTTTTGTATTTTAAGTAGAGACGGGGCTTCACCGTGTTGGTCAGGTTGGTCTCAAACTCTTGACCGCATGATCCGCCTGGCTCAGCCTCCCAAAGTGCTGGGATTACAGGCATGAGCCACCATGCCTGGGCTATAAATAAATTTTAAAAAGAGTTCTTTAATTTGGATAAAAGTTCCTTAGCAGGTATGATTTGTAAACGTTTTCTCCCATTCTTGTGGACTGACTTTTCACTTTTGTTCCTGGGAAGCACAAATTTTATTTTATTTTTTATTTTTTTTTGAGATGGAGTCTTGCTCTGTTGCCCAGGCTGGAGTGCAGTGGCGCCATCTTGGCTCACTGCAAGCTCCGCCTCCCGGGTTCACGCAGTTCTCCTGCCTCAGCCTCCTGAGTAGCTGGGACTACAGGCCCCCGCCACCACGCCCGGCTAATTTTTTTGTATTTTTTTTTTTTTAATTATTATACTTTAAGTTCTAGGGTACATGTGTATAACATGCAGGTTTGTTACATATGTATACTTGTGCCATGTTAGTGTGCTGCACCCATCAACTCGTCAGCACCCATCAACTCATCATTTACATCAGGTATAACTCCCAATGCAATTTTTTTTTTTTGTATTTTTAGTAGAAGTGGGATTTCACCGTGTTAGCCAGGATGGTCTCTATCTCCTGACCTTGTGATCCTCCCACCTCAGCCTCCCAAAGTGCTGGGATTACAGGCTTGAGCCACCGCACCCGGCCAGGAAGCACCAATTTTTATTTTATTTTATTTTATTTTTGAGATGGAGTCTGACTCATCACCCATGCTGGAGTGCAATGGTGTGATCTCAGCTCACTGCAACCTCCACCTCCCAGGTTCAAGCAATTTTCCTGCCTCAGCCTCCTGAGTAGCTGGGATTACAGGCGCCCGCCACCATGGCCAGCTAATTTTTGTATTTTTAGTACAGGCGGGGTTTCACCATGTTAGCCAGGCTAGTCTCGAACTCCTTACCTCAGGTGATCTGCCTGCCTTGGCCTCCCAAAGTGCTGGGATGAGCCACCACACCGGGCCACAAATTTTTAATTTTGAGAAGAGGATATCTATTTTTATACATCTGTATTCTTGAAAAGGAGCTGGGAGAATTGGGTCCTGGTCTCAGTAAGAATCTCTTTTTCTCTGTGCAAATTATTGAACTAACCAGTGTGGCAGGGCTCTAGGAGGCTACAGATGACTACAGAATACATCCTGTGGCTTCCCAGGTTTGACTTTCTCAAACTTACCTTGTGTAAGGCACTCAGGTAGCTGTAAAGTGATACAGGCATGATGGCCCTTGCCTTTGAAGGGATTTAGGGTGTAGAAAATGGACATATGCACATTACTTGATGAATGGGCACACAGGATACTTGCAGAGTATGCAGAGCCCGAGGAATGGGCAGGCAGTAGCCAAGAGACTGGAGCTCAGAGAAGAAAGGATGTGCCGTGAGTGGCCAGAGTGCAGAAGGATCCACAGAGGGAAACCTTGAGGACTAGAGGGTGGGTAGGGAGATTCGTGAGCCAGGAGGAAGAAGGAGTTCCAGGTGAGGGCAGACAACCTTGTGAGGTCAGTGAAGCCACCAGGCACACTCCTTTTTCACTAGGGCTCGTTCATGTTTCTGCAAAACTCACTTAGGACTTCTAATTTTTTTAAGCAGCTAACCCTAGAGAAAAAGGACTCAGCCCAGGGCACTGAGGACGTACCTGATAACAGCAGCCGGGAGCTCCTAGCAGGTAAGGTTTTAGCTTTTCAAGTGAGCCCTGGACTGCAGCTGGGGAAGTAAAAAACGTGAGTTCAAACTTTCAAACTATTCCATTGTACCTTCTACTACAGCGGCGTCCTTCTGCAATTTAGTGAGCTATTGCTGCCACTGTGGGTCTTCAAGGCAGCAGCAGCAGTTATTCCCTCCCGAAGATGTTAGGACAGGACTAGAAATTTGTAATACAGTCTTGTGCAGTTACAGATAGCTGCACACGATGGGATGGGGGCAGGTAATACGCAGATTCAGTGCCCTGAATCCAGGTGGTTCCTTCACATCTTTTCTTGATCACTGGGGTTGACGCTGCAGCTCCCCTCATTTTGGTTACTATTATGATTTGGGATTTGGAGGCTGCTCCCAAGAGTAGGCACCACGTCACTCTTAATGTGTGTTATGGGGAAGTGTCAGTGCATGTGTTGTGATGGCAATTATACTGAAGTCCTTTCTCCATACATGTCTCTCGCAATACTTAAACAGCCTTCCCAGCCTGCAGCAGCAGGGGTACAGCAGCTCTCACGTTCAGTCACTAGCAGAGGTGCCAGGTACTATTCTGAGCTTTTAAAATGTACTAATGCTCTTAGTTCTCAAAACAATCCTAGGAGCTATAGGCACTGTTATTAACTCTCATTTTACATATGAGGAAATTGAGGCCCACAGATATCAATAAACTTACCCAAGGCTACACAGCCAGTAAATGACAGAGCCAGAATTCAAACCCAGGCAGCCTAGCTCTGCTGTCTCTGGAAGAGCTGAATTAGCAGGGATGCCCTCTGACAGATCCTGAGTCCTTCAGATAAAACAGTATCTGGGTCAAGGGAAGTTGGGGATTGTGACTTCAGCACCTATGCTTGGTTGGTAAATCCCTCTTTCTAGGGTCACAACTACAACACATACACGTTTATGCTTAGGCCTAAGATGTGTCCCTGAAATCACTGTCAGCTGAACCATGTTTTAAATGTTGTGGGGGCTGTTGCTACTGAAAAGAACCCTGCTGTGAACGCTTGTACAAAGCAAAGAATCTATTTTTATAAATTTAGATTTGGAGATTTTAAAAAATGCAAGTATGATACATACAATTCAGTATTTATGCAGTCAGAAGAGACAAAAGAATAAGTATCTTCCCATACAAGGAAAAAAATTAACATTTAATTCTGTGGACGCTGGAAAGATGCTGGGGTCTTCCACAGACCTTACCTCGTTTAGTCCTTACAGTGCCCTTCTGGGGGCGGGGGGAGGCATGGATCCTAACAAACCAGAGGACCCAGGCTCAGGTCAGGCAGAATGCTTAACAGGAGGTAATGACTTTCAGCTTGCCGCCTCCAAAGCCCGTGTTTTCTCCAGTGTGCAACCTGAGCTTTAAAATCTAGGTGTTTATAATCTGGTGGAACCCCTGGAGGATGGCTTGGGCTATTCTGCCCTACAGACCTGTGGCTCTCATCAGCATCCATTCTATGACTCACATGGGCAGCCCTGCTGAAGAAAATCGCCAAACTGTGGGTTGATGCCACCATCCATCCCTGGTCCACTCACTCAGGAGCCTTTGGTTTGTCAGTCCTTCCCCTTGCCTTTCTGGCCTTTGCCCCTCAGTGGCTACTCCATTCTTTAAAAAATCTACCCAGTCTCTGCCTCCTGCTTCCTACTTACTGATCTCTTTTCTCAGTAAACTCACCCAACTTGCACCCTCCCACTGCAGAACCTCATCAGTGTGGGATCACAGTGGGATCATCCTCCTGCTTTCTCGGGACCTGCTTGCATCAGTTATCACTGCTGCACCTTCAGCTCTCCTCTGAGTTCCTTTCCCTCAGCAGGTCAAGCTCTCATTTTGTCAGAAGAAAATCTCCCATGACCTTGAATTTCCTCCACCTCTTTCCATCAATCTCATCCAAGGGTCTCAAAACCACAAGCTGCATGCACCCTGTCTCCCTTTCTTCCTCTCATTCTCTCCATCACTTAGGGTACTTGTTTTCTGTGGCCTCTGAAACTTCTCCCCTTAGGGAAGGCCTCTTAATTACCAAATTTTGCATTTATCTTCATTGTATCTGAACTATGCGCAAAATTTGGCACTGTAAGACTATGACTCGCCTGGTTTTTCCCTCTGGGCTTTTCTCTTCACCTACTTTCTTCTGGTCATGCCTAAATAGTGCTTCTCCTGCTCTCCCACCCAGCTATCTTCCATCCCAGCTGCTGACCCCTGCCTCTGGGCTCAAGACTCTCAAATTGGTGTGACCAGCCAAGGCCTCTGCTGAGCACCAGTTGGGAGATTCATTTGCTCACTAGGCAGCTCCTCATGGAGGTTCCATTGGTACCTCAGTTTCCTCTCTCCTGACTAAAGAGACTTTGGTCTCTGTCATGATTAATAGCACACTGTCCAGTTTATCACATCTGAAATCTTGGATTAATTCAAGAGGACTCTCATTCTTTTTTTTTTTTTTTTGAGACAAAATCTCCCTCTGTTGCCCAGGCTGGAGTGCAGTGGCATGATCTCAGCTCACTGCAACCTCTGCCTCCCAGGTTCAAGTGATTCTCTTGCCTCAGCCTCTGAATAGCTAGGATTACAGGTGCCCACCACCATAACCAGCTAATTTTTGTATTTTTAGTAGAGTCGGGGTTTCACCATGTTGGCCAGGATGGTCTCGATCTCCTGACCTCGTGATCTGCCCACCTCGGCCCCCCAAAGTGCTGGGATTACAGGCGTGAGCCACTGCACCCAGCCAAGAGGCCTCTCCCACATCCAGGTGCTCACCAAGGCCTGTCACTTAGGCCTGATGAACACTTCTGATTCCTGGTGACGCCTCCATCCCCACTGTCTTCACTTTTGTCGAAGTGGGCTCTTAAGGTCTTCCTGTCTCTAGTTTGATCTAAGCCACACCTTTGAAAGAACAATCTTTCTGAAGTACAAAATTACCAATATATTTCACCAGTGCTTAAAACTCTTTATTGGCTTCCTGTCTCTTACAGATGAAAATCTGTTTCTAGCCTGGCATGGTGGTGTGTGCTTTTAGTCCCAGCTACTCGAGAGGATGAGGCCAGGAGTTCAAAGCTGCAGTGAGCTATGATCGTGCCACTGCACTCCAGCCTAGGTGACAGGCGAGACCCCATCTTTATAGAGTAAACATTTATGTAGGAGGTTGTTTTATGCCTTTGCATAAAGATTACTTGCGTAACTTTCAGCATGAAATTCCCTTTCTCTCCCTTGTCTGTCTGGCATATCACTATTCATACTTCAAAACCCAGCTCTGGGACAGGAGTGGTGGCTTATGCCTGTAATACTGTCACTTTGGGGAGCTAGGGTGGGAGGACAGCTTCAGACCACTCTGGCCAACACGGTGAGACCCCATCTCTACAAAAAGTAAAAAAATTAGCTGGTGTGGTGGCACGCCCCTGTGGTCCCTGGTACTCGGGAAGCTGAAGCTGAGACAGTAGGATCGCTTGAGCCCAAGAGGTCAGGCTGCAGTGAGCCAGGATTGCGCCACTGCACTCCAGCCTGGGCAACAGAGCAAGACCCTGTCTCAAAAAAACAAAAAAGCCCAGCTCAGGTTATCTCCTCAGGGAAACCTTTCTTCACATGCAGAAGTGGTCGGCTCCCTTCTCTGTTCTAACCCTGGGCTTTGTACACAGGTTTGCATCCCTCCTAGCATCTGTGAGCTTCTCTCAGGGAAAAGCTCATTGATCTACATCCCCAGGACCTGCTCCGGAAGAATCTATCCATCTAAACTCGCTTTGACAAATGAATCAGTTAAGAGTAGGAAAGCTGCCTATGGGCACCGCCCAATGCAACGTGAGCAACTAAGGGAGACAGAACTGAGGCCAGAGAGGTGATGGGGGGACAGGCTGGCAGGGAGGGGAGCTTGTCAGTGCAGACTCCAGGAAGAATCTGTGTGCAGAAGGCTACTGAGCGGCCCGAGTCCCCCAAGTGAGGGCTCGGGACAATCTCCTGCCCGGGTGAGAGAATAGGGAGGCCGTGAAACCTCTCTGAAGCCTCAGGTTGCTCCTGAAGCGCCCGGAGCTGCAGGGTTTTGGTGTGGATGAGACCTGCTGACAGGGATGCGGTGGGAAGAGCCCCTCGGCGCCCTTTCTCCCAGGCTTCCCCCCTACCCAAGGGTCTTCCTAACACAGGGCCATGAAAATAAGATGAAGGTGGCTTGTTTTCTCCTAGATACCAACGAGCAAGCAGAAAACAAGAGGCTCAAGAGGGGCAGCCTCCGCATGGAGGAGATGCGAGCTCTGCACTCCGCCAGGGCCCCGAGCCCGTCAGAGGCCGCCCCGCGCCGCCCGGAGGCCACCGCGGCCCCCCTCACTCCTAGCGGAAGGGCGGCCTTTAAGGCTCACGGCAGGGCCCTGGCGCCGGGCAGGGTGAGCCGTGGGAGCCGCCTGGAGGTAACTGAGCGAGCGCTGCGCAGGGAAGGGTGCGGCAGGAGGTGCGGGCCACAGGCCGCTGCCGAGGGGTCCTCACTCCGGGCCCCGTTGTTCCCGCAGGACGTGCTGTGGCTGCAGGAGGTCTCCAACCTGTCGGAGTGGCTGAGTCCCAGCCCTGGGCCCTGAGCCGGGTCCCTTTCCGCAAGTGCCCACCGATCCGGAGGCTGCGGGCAGCCGCTGCCCCGTGGTTTAATAAAGCTGCTCCGCGCTCACCGAGGCCGCTTCCGCGTCTGCTTCCGCGTCGGGCCCGGGTGGGGCGGGGCCTGGAGCCGCGCCGCAGCCTGACGTCACCCACACCTCCCTGGGACTGCGTCACTGGTGCGCGCCGCGGGTCAGGGCGCAATGGCGGCGCTGGGCGGGGATGGGCTGCGCCTGCTGTCGGTGTCGCGGCCGGAGCGGCCGCCCGAGTCGGCGGCGCTGGGCGGCCCGGGCCCCGGGCTGTGCTGCTGGGTGTCAGTGTTCTCCTGTCTCAGCCTCGCCTGCTCCTACGTGGGCAGCCTCTACGTCTGGAAGAGCGAACTGCCCAGGTGCGGGGGCTGCGCGCGGCCGGAACCCGCGCCCCTGCGAGGCGGGGTTGCGGGCGGAGCTTGGGCGAGCCGGGGGCGGGGCCGCGCTGATGGGCAGCCGCGGGCCCCTTGAACTTACTGTCCCCTCCGTAGGGACCATCCCGCCGTCATCAAGCGGCGCTTCACCAGCGTCCTGGTGGTGTCCAGTCTCTCACCCCTGTGCGTGCTGCTCTGGAGGGAACTCACAGGCATCCAGGTGCGAAGGAGGCGGGGCAAAGGGGGAGAGAACTCAGGGGTCTTTAGGGGAGGAAGCAAGACTGATGCCCCCTTTCCTGTGGCTCAGCCAGGCACATCCCTGCTCACCCTGATGGGCTTCAGGCTGGAGGGCATTTTCCCAGCGGCGCTGCTGCCCCTGTTGCTGACCATGGTGAGTGCTCCTTTTGTATTTTTTCTTCTGGTCTTTGTTATCAGCTTGATGCGCAGTGCTTTGGACTCCTCTTGATTGTATTCGGTTTTTGGCTGATGGGAGACAGGGCTTTTGAGATGGCCCCAGGGTTCTCCGGTATGCATGGTCTGGAAATCCTGGCTGAGAGGATTTCAAGCTTGGGGTCTCAGGGGCATGGGCAAGGGTCTGGGCAAAAGCGGTGGGTTGTGGTGAAAGTGTTTTCTTGCCCTCAGATTCTTTTCCTGGGCCCACTGATGCAGCTTTCTATGGATTGCCCTTGTGACCTGGCAGATGGGCTGAAGGTTGTCCTGGGTGAGTCTTAACGGCTGAAGGGAAAAGTAGGCACAGGCAGTCCAGGACAATGGGGCAGGGAGTCAGCGGGCCCAGGGTGTGATCTGGACACGTGAAATGTTCTCTGGGTGTGTTTTCTCATCAGTAAACTGGAAACAGAGCTAGATGGCCTCTAAGGGTTGATTCCCAACGTCCAAGGAGTTCCCTGGGAACCCCCAGCTGTATTTGGTGTGGACCAGAGAGCACTGTCCCCTGCTTCCCCAACCAGTGCTGGTCTTGGTTAAATTTTGGTGTCTCCAGAGTTTACTTCCAGGATGCCCTGCCTCATCTAATGCCTTCCCTTCAGGTCCTCTCAAGACATTGGGTTTATGTTGGGTCCACACCCCCGTCCTCAGGAGTATTGATGCCTAACCTGAGTTTGACCAGGGTGAAGTTGTGGGAGAGGAGCCCTTGGAGCCTCTGGGGTCTCATTGTCCGATAGCCTGTCACTCACAGCTTATCCTGAATTCCTTCTGCAGCCCCGCGCTCCTGGGCCCGCTGCCTCACAGACATGCGTTGGCTGCGGAACCAAGTGATCGCCCCCCTGACAGAGGAGCTGGTGTTCCGGGCCTGTATGCTGCCTATGTTGGCACCGTGCATGGGCTTGGGCCCTGCTGTGTTCACCTGCCCGCTCTTTTTTGGAGTTGGTGAGTCTGGCCAACTTGGTCCTGGTGTGTTCTCAGCATGAGAGCTGAGAAGGGGGCTTGAGGTGAGGGGCAGGCCTAGAATGGAGGTTGGGAGGAATGACTGTGATGTGATTGTCATCTTTTTCCCAGCCCATTTTCACCACATTATTGAGCAGCTGCGTTTCCGCCAGAGCAGCGTGGGGAACATCTTCTTGTCTGCTGGTGAGTCCTGGCTAGCTGGCCTGGGTTAGGGTGTGTGATGATGTCCCTAATGGCCAGTCTGGAGAAGGAATTGGGAACTGAGGGCTACAGTATTGGAGGGGCCACTGACCGTGGGAGTTGGGGTGCAGGACAGCTGTAGGTGGTGAGGCAGGCAGCCACTGCCCCGGGTGGAGGGGATGGTGGATCTTTGGCTGATGGGTGTGTAGTGCGGGGGCAGGAAGGGCGTGCAGGTGTGGTCACTCGCGGCCTCCCCGTCTCCAGCGTTCCAGTTCTCCTACACAGCCGTCTTCGGTGCCTACACTGCTTTCCTCTTCATCCGCACAGGTTGGTCCTCAGTCCCTCAAAGGTCCCTGGGGGCCCACAGGAGCGGGTGGGAGAATGGGAATACTGTTTGTTCTAGGAACAAGTTCTTCTATTCCAGTCCTTGAGACAGGCTGGTCTGAGAGGTGGAAAGGAGCAGAGGCCGTGGTGTGTGGGTGGATGGCTGGGGTAGTGGGATCTTGATCTCCTGTTTTAGGGGATGAGGGTCACTAGCCCTAGAAGGGCCAGAGGAGGTAGTAGGGCTGCTCCCTGAGTTGCTGTCTCTTTTCCCCAGGACACCTGATTGGGCCGGTTCTCTGCCATTCCTTCTGCAATTACATGGGTTTCCCGGCTGTTTGCGCGGCCTTGGAGCACCCGCAGAGGCGGCCCCTGCTGGCAGGCTATGCCTTGGGTGTGGGACTCTTCCTGCTTCTGCTCCAGCCCCTCACGGACCCTAAGCTCTACGGCAGCCTTCCCCTTTGTGTGCTTTTGGAGCGGGCAGGGGACTCAGAGGCTCCCCTGTGCTCCTGACCTACGCTCCTGGATACAACATGAACTCTCACCGGCTCCCCAGCCCTCCCCACCAAGGGGTACTGCAGGGGAGGGACTGGCTGGGGTCCCCGAGATCTCAGGAATTTTTGTAGGGGATTGAAGCCAGAGCTAGTTGAATCCCAGGGACCAAGAGAAAGGAGCAGATATCCAAAGGGTGCAGCCCCTTTCGAAAGGGGTGTTTACGAGCAGCTGTGAGTGAGGGGACAAGGGGCAGGTCCCAGGAGCCACACACTCCCTTCCTCACTTTGGACTGCTGCTTCTCTTAGCTCCTCTGCCTCTCAAAAGCTGCTCGGGGGTTTTTTTATTTATAAAACCTCTCCCCACCCCCACCCCCCAACTTCCTGGGTTTTCTCATTGTCTTTTTGCATCAGGACTTTGTATTGGGATATTAAAGAGATTTAACTTGGGTAACATGGCCTTGGACCTTTGGGAATCGGTCTATTTGGGATCTTGTGTGAGGATTCTAGGCAGCTCTTGGGAGTGTGCCCACACCTGTCCCAGCTACCTTCAACAGTGACATCTGGGCGGTGCATCCCAGCAGGTAGTTCCCTGGAGTACAGAATGGGCTGGGAGCTCTGGTTGCTGGGGGCCTGTGGCTTCCTCCTTCCTGAGCCATGCCCCAGAGTCCTAGTGTCGGTGGGTCTGAGACTGCAGGTAGCAGCTGTGAGCCCCACCCGTCCTGGGGCCTGTGGCTTGGCTGATGGGTCAGGGAGGGAACCATGGCCCTGGCCCTGACCTCAGCAATGGAGCCTCCGAGCTATCTCTTCTAAGGGGAGGAGGACTGGCCTCAAGCCTCTGCCGGGACCTCCAGTCTGCCCGCCTTGTTTTTCACAAGAGGAAATAAGTCCCAAATGGGAGAGAAACCTACTCCTGAATCACCAGAAGTAGAGGCTTTTCTGGTTCCCTCCACCTCGGACCTCTGCCCCAGAGGAACCCACAACACAGGCTGCAGCTCTGAGGGCGGCGGCGACTTTGCCAAGCAACACGGTGACTCCAGGGTCCTTCTCAGCACCTGCGCGTGTTCTGCCTGCTCTCCATCATTTTTGGAAGGGCTCTCATTTCCCTGCCTGTGCCCTTTTAAAATTAGATTCTCGAACCCGGGAGGCGGACATTGCAGTGAGCCAAGATCACGCCACTGTACTCCAGCCTGGGCGACAGAGCGAGACTCCGTCTTGGTGGTGGGCTGGGAGGGCGGGGGGGCAGGTAGGAAATGTTAGCCCTTTAGGTCCCATTCCAGGCTCAAGGAGGTTGTCCCAGGGTCCCTTCCCTGAGGCTGGCCGCTGCGGGAAAGAAAAGGGATGTGCAGTCACTGCCCCCACGATGCCTGCAGGCTGGCCGTGACGACATCCACCCGGATGGAAGGGGCAGCATCGCAGTCACTTGCCTCCTGGGGTACATCTGGGACCTGGCGGTCCAGAAAGGAAGAGGCTCAAGCCCACTGTGACTTGGCCATCCCAGAGGTTGGACTGGCACTGGGAGCACTGGGCAGAGGCCTGCTGGGCGCTTCCTACCCAGAGGCTGGTGTTTCCTGCATCAGCCTCCCCACCCCCGCCCCTCCATCTCAGGAACTGCCCAGCCTCCTGCTCCCTTCCCCATCCTCCCCCTACCTGTGGGCAGGAGGGCAGTGGTGCAGGCAGCGTTAGTGTCCCCGCTGCAGGAAAGGCAACTGAGCAGGGGTCTGGAGGGGTGGTCATGGGGAGTGGCAGGGTTAGAACCTGATACCCTGGACTCCCCCTCACCTCCTGCCATCATTCTCACATCCAGAGCACGCACAAGACTGCCAGATCACCATTCCCGAGGGTCTCACCCACTGCCCAGAAGGTGGTACCTGCTTGCATTTACCTGCTAACTGAGGTGGGACGCTGGCCTTGGGTTTTAGAAAATAAAGCAGCGGGGCTGGGAGACGAGTCTGCCAACGGCCTGGGTTTCATCTCTCTCTGTCTCTTACTACTTGTGGAGTCCTGGACAAATTATTTAATCTTCCTGTGACTTGATTTCTGTGTCCATAAGAGGATAAGGTTAATTCCCTGAGTTAATAGGTGTTAAATATTTAGAACAGGCCCCACCCCTCAAGTAAGTTCAGTACTACTAGTCCTGCTGGGGGAGTATACACAGTAAGCACCCAATAGTGACTTAAAACAGGGCCACAGTTGTCATCCTCACTACCCTCTGAAGAGGATGACACAACTGACCTGCCCACCCACTGCTGAGTGGTGTGGGCTGCACTAGGCCAGGGGGCTGCACAGCATCCAGCATGGAGGGCAGGGGAAAGCCAGTTTTATTGAGCAAACTTCCCAGGACCTGGGACATCTTAAATCTCCCCTTCCCCCAGGAGATAGGACCCCTAAACCTCCCCCGGGTCCTAGGACCACCTGACCCACCACTTGTAGTCTCCAGTGAGGAAGAGACCCTTATTTGGCAAGAGATGAACATGTGAGCAGCTGTCCGCCAGAGGAAAGGACGATGGCTGAAAGGAATGAGCCGCTGCAGGCAGGGTGTCTCCTGTCCAGCTCTGGACAGGACCTCCATGGCCCGACCTTGCTGGCCTCGGGCGCTGGCTGGCCTGGGCCTGCTGTGGCAGCACAGCTTCTGTTGAAGGCTTGGGGATGGCCAGGCTGCCAGTCTGGGGCAAGATCACTCGATCTCCAGGATGAGGTCGTCCCCTTCCAGTGTCATGTCCTTGGTCACATGAACCTTGCGGACAGTGCCCTCCATGGGCGAGGTCACCACAGTCTCCATCTTCATGGCACTGAGCACACACAGGGGCTGGCCCTTGGTCACCCTGGCCCCTGCCGCCACTTTGATGTCTATCACCTTCCCAGGCATGGGCGCCCCGATCTGGCCCTTCACGTCCTTCAGGGCCTTGGGGTGGAAGTGCATCTCCTAAAGACACAGGCCAGAGGGACATGAGATCCTGGGCCCAGACAGCCCCACCGCCCCGCTGGCCCTGGGGGAGACAATACCTTCATGGCCTGGGTATCCTTGACCAAGATGGACCGCAGCTGCCCATTGAGCTCAAAGAAGACCTGCCTCTGGCCAGCCCGGTTCAGGTCGCTCACGGCCAGGGCTTTGATGTGCAGCGTCTTGCCCCGCTCCAGCTCCACCTGCAGGAAGGGTGCGCAGACTCAGGGCTGGAGGCCAAGGTGGGAGGGCAGTCCCCCAGCCCTGGCCATAGGAAGTCCCCACACTGGGCCTTGGCTCCTCGTCCCTAAAGGCCTAGCTTCCGGTCTCAAGAGTCCTTTCTGCTCCCAAAGCTTGTGAGGCTGAGTGACAGCCGAGCTAAACTCCAGCGCTCTGGGGCAGGGGGGCCAGGGTGGAGTGTGGACAAGCAGCAGAGCCACTGACCTCAAACTCCTCTGCGATCCTGGGTCCCTGAAGGAAGAGGCGAGTATTCAGGCTATCCAGGGGGCCAAAGGTGGCAGTGAAGTCCTTGAAGTGGGCAAACACATCGGGGTACATAGCTGCTGAGAGCACATCTTCCGGGGTCACCTCCTCCCCATGCCGGTCTACCAGCTCCTTCTCCAGTGCCTGCAGATCCAGAGGAGGCAGGGAGGCTCCGGGCCGCCCCTCCACCCTCGGCAGGTCCTTCAGTACCTGGGGAACAAAGCGGAGTGTCAGTCCCAATTCCTGCATCCAGCCCCCACCCTCACATCATGCTGGGCCTTCCCTACCTTAGAGCGAAAGGGTTCGGGGAACCCCCCATGGGGGACACCGATGTAGCCCTGCAGGAACTCCACCACGGAGCGGGGGAAGGATAGCTCTTCTGCCTGAGCTTCAGCCTCTGCCCGGCTCAATCCATTCTGCACCATAAACTGGGCCAGGTCCCCCACGATCTTGGAGGAGGGCGTCACCTGAGAAGGCCCTGGAGGTTAGGGTGCCAGGCACCTCAAGGCAGCCAGCAGCAGGTGCATGCAGGGCTGGGTCAGGTAGGAGAGCGCTGGGCAGGGCTCACCTTGATGAGATCGCCCAGCATCTGGTTGGCCTCCACATAGGCCTTCTTGACCTCCTTGAACTTGGAGCCGAGCCCCATGCTGTGGGCCTGGAAGTGCAGGTTGGTGTACTGGCCCCCTGGGATCTCATTCTCATACACATCCGAGTTGCCAGACTTCATGGTGGCCGTGCAGTCGAAGGCCGCGTACAGTCCCCGAGCCCCCTCCCAGTACTCACTGTAGTCAAACACTCGCTCCATGGGCACCTCTGCAGGGAGGCCAGAGTCAGAGGAAGCCTTAGAAATGCATGACTCCTCCAGGACCCAGGGCTAGCTCAGGTCCCATGTCTGACTCAGGTGACAGAAGGCGGCAAGGCCAGAGCAGGGCATCTGGATCCTAGGCAGGTCCAACACTACTGGGACTGGTGGTGGCTGCGGATTGGAGAGGGGTGTGGCCACGGGCTACTGTTCTTCCTACCTGTGTCCAGGGGAGTCCCTCTGGTACAGGCCACCAGGGCCCCCATGCTGGGCTGTGACGTCATCCCAGACATGGAATCGGCTGCCACATCTACCACATCAGCTCCAGCCTGGGCACAAGCCAGCATGGCTGCCACGCCTGCCCCTGACGTGTCGTGGGTGTGGATGTGCAGTGGGAGGTCGGGGAAGCGGTCCCGGAGGGAGCTGACCAGCATGGTGCAGGCCGTGGGCTTCAGCAGCCCAGCCATATCCTGGAGGAAGTCGGGGAGAGAGATGGTAGAGGGGGCAGGACATGTGCCTGTGGGTGGGGGCATGGTCGGGACAGAGAGGGAGAGATGGACAAGTGGCCCAGGCACCTTGATGCACAGGATGTGGGTGCCAGCTCGCACCAGCTCTTCGGCCAAGCCCATGTAGTACTGCAGTGAGTACTTGGTGCGGCTGGGGTCGGACACGTCGCCGGTGTATGAGATGGCAGCCTCCACCACGCCTCCGGCACTTCCTGCCGCCTCCATGCCCAGCAGCATGTTGGGCAAGTAGTTGAGGGAGTCAAACACGCGGAAGACATCCATGCCATTCTCTTTGGCCACCTCACAGAACCTGCGAGGGTGAGAGCGCCCAGGGCTGAGCCCCACCCCACCTCCCTCTGAACAGTCTTCCCCGGCTCCTTCCTGACCCACTCTACTGCCCTGGGGAATGAGATCTGAGGATCTGGCCTGGCATGGGGTGTGGTATCCACAGGTCGTTGGCGGGGGGCACCCAAGTGTGGACCAGGCCCTGGAGGATCAGCTAGGCCAGTGGCAGCCTGCGGAAGAGGGCACTGAGCAAGGAGTCCTGAGGCCTGGGTTCCAGTCCCAGCCCTGTACCGAGTGACCCGGGCAAGTCTCAGGCCTTCCACTGCCCCAGGAGTGAGGGGGTAATTTAGAATCCTGTTCAGTTCTGCAACTCCAATTCTACACTTCTCGATTATTTCCCAACAGCAGCCCGTGCTGCGTGTGGCCACAGAGAGACTTGGTGTCAGGCCCACTGTGGGGAACAGAGGCCACGACGACGTGGCTCGGTACTCTCTGGGCCACAACAGGTAGTATCTGCCCACCCCACCCCAGGCTCACTTGAAGACCACGTTGTCTGGGTAATTGGTGTAGCCCACAGCGTTGGCCCCCCGCAGCAGCATCTGGAAAGGGATGTTGGGGATGAGCTCCCGGAGCTCCTGCAGCCGCCGCCAGGGGCACTCATACAGGAAGCGCATGGCGACATCAAACGTGGCTCCTGCACAGGAACCAAGAGGCCCAGATCAGCTCTGCGTGTCTGGGGAACTCCGCCAGGCCTTGCAGCCAGCTCTGCAGCCCAAGCCTCTGGCCCCAATACCAGGTCCTGCTCATCTCCGCCGTCCCTGTGTTCCCTGCTCCAACCCCCACAAATTTTTCCCTTGGCTGATCTCTCGGGGGAGACCAGGCTCATTTGTGTCCCTTCTATGCCCCCTTTATAATCCCACCTTCTGTGCATCTCTGTGCTATAATTAACTAACAGGCAAGTGTCTCCTCCTGACCCTGGGCCTCCCAGGATGCACCTGGTTTCAGCTCTGCAACCTCGTGCCAGCACCAGGCCTGGCCAGAGAGGGGGCTGGGCCTTCTTCAGTTCTTCCTCTTTGGTGTTCTTGGTTTTAACGTCTCTAGCTTGTCCCCAGTGGCCTAAGCCTTTGGGATTGGCCACACAGTGGGCACCCAATTCCTGCCAGGTGCTGCGCAGCATGCCAGCCTACCTCCCCAGTTCTCCATGCTGAAGAGCTTGCTGAAGTTGTGGGCAACATAGGGGGCGATCTTTTTGAGATCGTGGGTGCGCACACGAGTGGCCAACAGTGACTGGTGGGCGTCCCTGAAGGTCGTGTCCATCAGCAGCAGCCCCTCGTGGTTCCGCACAGCTCGAGCAAAGCCCTCGGGCCCCTCTCGCAGCAGAATGTCTCTGAAACCAGCCGGGGGCGGGCCTAGGGTAGACAGGGGCATTGGTGCCCGTCCTGCAGGTGGCAACCTCTTATCTCCCCCATGAGTTGACAGAATGGATCTCACCTACCTATGGGCACTGCAGGGACAATGGGGTCCGTGGGGCTGGGGCTGGCCTTGACGGGAATCGGGGTGGTTGGGCCGTTTACCATGACATGGCCTGGGGAGAGAGTGGGCAGTGGGTCAGGGTGGGCTGGGCAGAGGCTGAGTAGAGGGCAGCAGTGAGAGTGGCTGGGCTCAGGGACAGGGACACATCCCTCCAGGATCCCCGGGCTTCCAGCTGGCCCCTGTCTTCTCCAAAGCCAGCGCCTCCTGGGACCAGGCACTGGGGACCTCTTGAGGGCCACGTGGATGGAAAAGTGGGGTCTCTCAGATCAGGAGCAAGGAGAGTGGTGAATGGGAGGGTGCAGGACAAGAGGACGCAGGGCCAGAATGAGGGCAGGGGTGAGGGGCAGAGGGCACTAGGAAGTTCTTTGGTCATGGGGAGTGGCAAAGAGGTAGGAGCAAGGGATTGGGAAAGGGAGGAGAAGGGTGGGGAGGGAAGGGCAGGGCAGGGCAGGGCAGTCTCGGGCCAGACCAAGGTAGTGCAACAGCTTTTGGGCCCGGTTCTGCGCAGGCCGCAGCTGGAACAGCTCTGGGTTCTCGTCGATGAACTGGGTGTCCACGGTGCCTGCCAGGAACTGCTGGTTGTTGAGCACATTCTGCAGGAAGGGGATGTTGGTCTGCAGGACAGAGGTGGGTAGGAGGGCGTCACCATGCAGCACAGACAGGGAAGGGAGAGGAGAAAAGGCTGAAGGTGCCACCCCAGGCCAGCACAGCTTCTGGGCCTCACTGCAGAGGGCCACTTCCCCATCCCTCAGCCCTCCCCTTACTCCGGCAGAGTCCCCTAAGCTGTCAGGGGGTGGGCCTGCTCCCTCCATACTTGCTTACCCCGAAGCATGTGCTGAAGGCCACCCCTCCTGCCTCCCGGCAGCCTAGAACAGGCTCAGCCTTTCTTCCAGCAGCGTGGCCCACAGCAGTCACCCTCAACCCCCTGCCCACGCTTCCCGAAAGAGGGCTCTGCCCGCAACAGACCACACTCTGGCACTCTCACTCAGTCACTCCCCCTAGCTGAGTCCAGCGGGCGCGCTTCCGCCTTGCTGCTCGTTCCCTGGGCTTCCAAGCCATCTTGCTCTCCTGTCCTCTTCTTCCCCGGCTCCTCACACATCACAAGCTCCCAGAAGGCCCCGTCCCGGGGCTGCAGCACCAGTGACAGGCTCTGCCTCCAGGGCAAGACCCAGAGGTGCAACTGCCTCCCGGGCCCTTCCTTGTTCACCCATCACATAAGTTCAGCAAGTCCACGGCCAGGCTCCTGCCTGTGCACCCGTCCTCCTGTGCCCAGTGGGTGCCCCACTGTCCCCCCAGTTACCAAAACCTGCATCCCCTCACCCTCACCACCCGCTCCTCCATGCCACTGGTCAACCCAGAGGATTCGACCACAGCCATTTCGGGACCCTGTGACCTCTTCTCCATCTCCAGGCCACACCCTCCACCGCCTTTCTCATCATGGCCACCTCCAGCCACATCACACTTGCCTCGCGCTCCACGCCTTTGCACCTGCCTGGGAAGCTCTCCTTGAACTTCTGAACTCAAAGGCCTTCGTCCTGGCCTCACACCTCGGCAGAGCTGATGCTCACCTTTCCAGCAGGCCCCTGAGGAACGCCCGTGGGCAAGCACACCCTTCGGCTTCACCTGCTCGTCTGCCCGGGAACCCCTTGGGGGCAGGGTGCTGCCTGGGGCATGTGTCAGTGTGCTTTGTGCACAGGGGCCCTCGGTGCCACTCATTAAATGGCTGGGTGACAACATGAGGCTGGGCCAGGGTGAGTATGACTTAAACGGCCACATGGGGACATGGGGGCCAGCACTGTGAGAGGTGCTCCAAGGCCTGTGAAAGCATGGCCTGTGGCCGTGTAGCGACAGCCCTGGCTTCCACCTCAGAGAAAACATCTCCATGCGTCACTTATTCATGATCCCTGTTGGCACCTTCGACAGGGACTCAAGGCCACCTGGACCTCTCTGAGCTCGCCCTCTCCTCTTGGGCTCCCATCACCTGGAGGCCTGTAGGAAAGGTGCCTCCCCCCAGCATGTCAGGTGCCCAACACAGAGTGGGGCCCTGCCAGCAGTGCCGCACCTGTCTGCCCTTGAGCCTTGCCCCTGCCTCTCCTGAAGAGATGCTGACATTTCAGCTGGGCCAAGGCATGGCACTGGAGAAGGGAGGCAGCTAATGAAACCATCCAAAGAGCCCAGATTGCACATGGTGAGAAGGACCCTTGGAGGCCTCCCTTTCCCACACTGCGTCTCCCTTTTGTAGACGTCTCCCCTTTGTGACTGGCGGGCTGCCCATCCTCTCCTCTGTTCTGTAAGCTCTATGGGGGCAGGAACCAGGCCCATCCGGTTCCTGATCAGCTCAGCTCCCAGCACTGGGCGGCCATGGTGGATGCTGGTAAACATCTATATTTAGAGTGAATTAAAACTTTTTTTTTTTTTGAGACACAGTGTGTCGCCTAGGCTGGAGTGCAGTGGTGCAATCTCAGCTCACTGCAACCTCTGGCTCCCTGGTCCATGCGATTATCGTGCCTCATCCTAACAGACGTGCACTACCACGCCCAACTAATTTTTGTATTTTTAATATAGACGGGTTTTGCCATGTTGGCCAGGCTGGTCTCGAACTCCAGGCCTCAAGTGATCCACCCGCCTCGGCCTCCCAAAGTGCTGGGATTACAGGCATGAGCTACTGCGCCCGGTGGAAAACATTTTTGATGGGGAGAAGAGGAACAAAGCCATACCTGGTGCCACTGCACATCAGAGTTGACCTGCACCACGACTGAATCCCCCTCATTTTACAAATGCCACAGCCGAGACCCAGTGAGTGGTGACAGTGAGAATGGCTTCCGGCTGCCCATAAGCCCCTCACAAGCTGCAGCTGTCCTCCCCTCTCGCCCCTAGGAAATGCTTAAAGTATGTACCATCCATCTCTCCTGACCTACAGGAGGAACTTGTTTTCAGTGGTCGGGTAACGTGCCCAGGACTACACTGCTGTGCCGGCGGGATCAGAATTCCAATCTTGGGTTTCCCCGAGTTTCCTGCCACCTGGTCCATGGGGATCAGGGCTGGAGGGAGGAGAACGAGGATGGCTGAGGTTTAGGTGGCCTAAGGACCAGGAGACACGGGGAGGTGGTGACTTCCCCTGTTTCCCAACTGGCCAGACCGCTGGTGGTGGCGGGCAGCTGGAAGGAGACCAGGCTCGCCGAGCCACCCAAGCCCCCCAAGCCCCAGCTTTCTCCACCAGGAAGCAAGGAACCTCCCCCACCTCACGCCGGGAGCCCTTTCTCTGAGCCGAGCTGGTTCCGAGCCGCTCTTCCAGGAAAATGGCCCGGCGGGGACAGAGCGGGAAGGAGGGGCTGAAGGCGCTGCGAGGACGCACAGCTTCCCACTGCGTGCCCCCGGCCGTTGCGAAGCCGCGCCGCGCAGACCAATCCGGCCCGAGGCGGAGGCCGGTTGGCTCGGAACGCCTGGCCGGCGGGGCGGGCGGGGCAGCTGGGGAGGGAGGGAGAGGCAGCAGAGACAGGGCGGGGCGGCGGGGGCGGGGCGCCTGCCCAGAGGCCGAGCCCTCTCGGCCCCACCCCGCAGCAGCCTTGCCAGTGGGGCCGCCCCAGCCCCCCCACGGCCGAACCCCGTGCCGGTTGGGGACCCTCCACGTGACTCGGTGATGCAGAACGGTTATGACCTTCAGCGTGTGTCTGTGAACGCGAGGGTCCCAGCAACAGTGCGGGTTTGCGCTCGGCCCTGCCCGTGGGTGCAGGGACGTGTGGGTGTGTGGGCATGTGTGGGTGTGCTGGGGAGGGTGCCCAGCGACATGTGACAAAGACTCCCGTCTTCGGGAGATGGTGAAGGGGTCCGCGAGCAGGCGCTTTGTCTGGCTGGCTGCAGAGTGAGGTTCGCGCCGCGGCGGCGGGCGCCCGTGCGGTGCAGGATGCCGGGGCGCCAGGGTGGCCGGGGGCGCGCGCGCCTGTGCCAGGGTGAGTGCGCTGCGGCAGCGCCGGGGGGCAGCGCGGCGGGCCCGCGCCGGCCTGGGCCTCGGGCGTGACTGGGTGCCACCCGTGGGCGCTGCAGCAGCCGCGTGTCCCCGTGACCTCAGGAGCCGGCCCGGGCCCGGGTGGATCCCCGCGCGCCCCTCCCCGTCCGCCCTCCACGTGCGTGTCCACGGCGCGCGCGCCCGCCGGCGCGCACCCGCTCGCCTGTCGCCGCCGCCACCGCGAACCGCGCTGGGAAAAGGTGCCGGGAACCGAGCGAGCCGGGGCCGCGGGCCCGAGCGCCATGGGCCCGAGGGTGGGCGGCGGGCGGCCGGTCATCCCCGGGCCTCGCCCCCGCGGGAGAGCGGCCAGGAGTCGGCGGGGGCCGGCCGGGCTCGCAGGGAGGCCGGCCCGCGCCCCCTGAGCGACGGACACCAGGTGAGGGGGCCGCCGGGCGCAGCGCGGGGGCCGGCCTGGGTGGGGACACGGACTCCACGGGAGGTTCGGGGGGCGCCTTCTCTGGCGGGGGAGGGGATGGCGCGGAGGGGGGAGGGGACTGGCGATTCCTGGGAACGCCTGGGAAAGGAAGTTCCGGGACCCTCCCTGCTCTCCGTCCTCCTCCGCTTCCTGCCTCATGTCTCACCTTGTGCCCAGCCCCTGGACTCCCCCTTAACTGCTTGGGAAATGTGACCTTTGCTCTGGGGGGCCTGGCCCTGCAGGCCCCAACCTTCCCTCATCCCTGGCGGCCCTCTTGGGCCTCTGACCCAGCCCCTCCCCGGGCCAGGCTCACAGAAGCTGGCTTCTGGGACTGTCCTGGGCCCAAGTGGGCACCTGCGCCAGCCCCACCTGTGCCCGGGCTGTGGCCCTTCCCTACAGGGCACTCACCATGGCCCCGCCGCTCCTGCTGCTGCTGCTGGCCAGTGGAGCGGCCGCCTGCCCGCTGCCCTGCGTCTGCCAGAACCTGTCCGAGTCGCTCAGCACCCTTTGTGCCCACCGAGGCCTGCTGTTTGTGCCGCCCAACGTGGACCGGCGCACAGTGGAGCTGCGACTGGCTGACAACTTTATCCAGGCCCTGGGGCCCCCTGACTTCCGCAACATGACAGGGCTGGTGGACCTGACGTTGTCGCGTAATGCCATCACCCGCATTGGGGCCCGCGCCTTTGGGGACCTCGAGAGCCTTCGTTCCCTGCACCTGGATGGCAACAGGCTGGTGGAGCTGGGTACAGGCAGCCTTCGGGGCCCCGTCAACCTGCAGCACCTCATCCTCAGCGGCAACCAGCTGGGACGCATCGCGCCAGGAGCCTTTGACGACTTCCTCGAGAGCCTGGAGGACCTGGACCTGTCCTACAACAACCTCCGGCAGGTGCCCTGGGCCGGCATCGGCGCCATGCCTGCCCTGCACACCCTCAACCTGGACCATAACCTCATTGATGCACTGCCCCCAGGCGCCTTCGCCCAGCTCGGTCAGCTCTCCCGCCTGGACCTCACCTCCAACCGCCTGGCCACGCTGGCTCCGGATCCGCTCTTCTCTCGTGGGCGTGAGGCAGAGGCCTCTCCCGCCCCCCTGGTGCTGAGCTTCAGCGGGAACCCCCTGCACTGCAACTGTGAGCTGCTGTGGCTGCGGCGGCTGGCGCGGCCGGACGACCTGGAGACCTGCGCCTCCCCGCCCGGCCTGGCCGGCCGCTACTTCTGGGCAGTGCCTGAGGGCGAGTTCTCCTGCGAGCCGCCCCTCATTGCCCGCCACACGCAGCGCCTCTGGGTGCTGGAAGGCCAGCGGGCCACACTGCGGTGCCGGGCCCTGGGTGACCCCGCGCCCACCATGCACTGGGTTGGTCCTGATGACCGGTTGGTTGGCAACTCCTCCCGAGCCCGGGCTTTCCCCAACGGGACCTTAGAGATTGGGGTGACTGGCGCTGGGGATGCTGGGGGCTACACCTGCATCGCCACCAACCCTGCTGGTGAGGCCACGGCCCGAGTAGAACTGCGGGTCCTGGCCTTGCCCCACGGTGGGAACACCAGCGCTGAGGGGGGCCGCCCCGGGCCCTCGGACATCGCCGCCTCGGCTCGCACTGCTGCCGAGGGTGAGGGGACGCTGGAGTCTGAGCCAGCCGTGCAGGTGACGGAGGTGACCGCCACGTCAGGGTTGGTGAGCTGGGGTCCTGGGCGGCCAGCAGACCCAGTGTGGATGTTCCAAATCCAGTACAACAGCAGCGAGGATGAGACGCTCATCTACCGGTGAGAACATGCGCCCCACACCCGGCTGCACTCCTGGTGCCCTCCCTCCGCCCTCTGCTCCCCACAAGGCTTTGCTTTCGCTCCTCCTCTCTCTGGGGCTGAAAACCCCTCCCGGACCATGGCTGCTGGACTCTTGGAGGAGCAGTGGCCTGGCCTGGCTGCCTGAGGGGCTGGAGCTCAAGGGGTGGCAGGAGGACCCCACCCCATGAGATGTCCCAGGTGTCACTGAGCTGTGCAGGCCTCCTCCGGCAGCAGGTGGCGGTTGGGTCTGTTTGAAGCACATGGCCCGCGCCCGCACGCGTTATTTCTGCCCTGCTGGTGCCATCCCCCCACCCCATCCCCCTCGCTTGCCTGGGTCCTGTGCCAGTGCACACACCCATCTCCTGGCCACACTCTTGAGCCTGTTTGCCTTCCTGAGTAAATGCAAGAGCCCGAGTGGCCCCCGGGGGAGGGGTGTTTGAAGCTGGGAGCACGGGAGCGGGGAGGTGAGGATGGGGCTAGACCCCAGCCCCCAGCTCTGACCACCTGCCCTTGCCTGCAGGATAGTCCCAGCCTCCAGCCACCACTTCCTGCTGAAGCACCTGGTCCCCGGCGCTGACTATGACCTCTGCCTGCTGGCCTTGTCACCGGCCGCTGGGCCCTCCGACCTCACGGCCACCAGGCTGCTGGGCTGTGCCCATTTCTCCACGCTGCCAGCCTCACCCCTGTGCCACGCCCTGCAGGCCCACGTGCTGGGCGGGACCCTGACTGTGGCCGTGGGGGGTGTGCTGGTGGCTGCCTTACTGGTCTTCACTGTGGCCTTGCTGGTTCGGGGCCGGGGGGCTGGGAATGGCCGCCTCCCCCTCAAGCTCAGCCACGTCCAGTCCCAGACCAATGGAGGCCCCAGCCCCACACCCAAGGCCCACCCGCCACGGAGCCCCCCGCCCCGGCCGCAGCGCAGCTGCTCTCTGGACCTGGGAGACGCCGGGTGCTACGGTTACGCCAGGCGCCTGGGGGGAGCCTGGGCCCGACGGAGCCACTCTGTGCACGGAGGGCTGCTCGGGGCAGGGTGCCGGGGGGTAGGAGGCAGCGCCGAGCGGCTGGAAGAGAGTGTGGTGTGATGCACGGGCAGCTTCCTGTGTGCTCCAAGGGATGAGCCTCGTGGGGCAGAGGGCCCAGGGCGGCCACCTGGCCTGGGAGTCCCTCCCTGGTTTTTACTCTCGGTACCTCAGGCTCCCCTGTGTGCTTGGCGGGGCAGGGAGCCCTTTCCTCGGTTCTGGCCTCCAGACCAGAGTAAGGGGCAGGTCCCTCCAACAGGTGCTCACAGCCACCAAGGCAGGGGCTGCAGCCACCAATTGGGAGTCTTGTTTTTATTTATAATAAAATTGTTGGGGACACCTCAATGCTAGTCTCTGGTCTTGTCTGGCTAGGTCCCCCAAGACGGGAAGATGGGACACAGGCCAGTGGTAGCACACAGACAAGGGAGGGGCTACCGGGCCCTGTGGGGGCAGCCACAGCAGCCTCGGGCCTCCCGGCTTCCTGTCCATGGGGGCGGCCCAGGGCTGTGCCTGGTGCCTCTGGCCTGCAGGAGCATGGGCTTGGGCAGGCGGTCTCCCCTCGCCTGTGAGTGCAAAGAACACCCCTTCCTGCCAGGTGGGGCCAGGACGTGGTGTCCAGTGTAGAGCCTGGGGAGCACACGTGAGCGCCTTCCCCATGGCGCTTCAGGGGCTGCAGGACAGACACAGGACTGGACTAAGCAGCAGAAGGAGGTGGGGGACAGTGCAGCCCTTCTGGGAGAAGGGACCTGGGCTGAGCGTACAGTGAAAAGTTCTCATGGCTCCCAGTGCTGACAGCTGTGTCTGCCGCCTCCCAGGGCATCTTGAGGACTGGCAAAACGCCATCCCAAAGGAAGAGCAGGGAACCCACTGCCCTGCCATCAGCCCACGATCCTCTGGAAGGTTCCTGTCAGAACTGTGGGTCCGAGTGGGACGGCAGCTCCCAGCTCAGATGTGATCTGGGCCTTCCAGGGAAGGCGGCCTTTGCCCTCCCTCGCTGCAGGGAGGCAGCCAGATGGGCACACAAGCCCTGCTCTGCTTCCTCTGCTGGGACCCCTGGCCAGGCCCGGGCAGCCTCTGACCTGGCCCAGCCCCTGCAGCCTCCTGAACGATTTGCTTCTAGGCACTGGCTAGGGGGCATGGGCAGACGTGGCCCTCAGCCCTGCAGAGCGTCAGGCTCCCCCAGGTGCTGTATGAGAACTCAGAAGGCAGCCCTGGCACCCCAGGCCACAGCGAACACGCTGCACAGACTCCCTGGTGTTTTCTGTGTGAGGGCCAAGGCACTACCGCCGGGCAGCCAAGGTGAGGCAGGTGCTGTAAGGCGTACATGTGTGTTCATGTGTGCACGGACCTGGCTCACATGCGTGTGCCTGCCTTCCCAGCCCCAGAACACGCAGCTAGAGGTGGGCTTCGAGAGCCTGGTTTAGATGAATGGGAGCAAGGTCCTCGACAGAGAAGGGTGTGGGGCGCGAACGCCATGGAGGAGTGGGCGGGGGCACGGGACAGCGTGGGTGGGCATGGACGGCAAAGGGACAGGAGGGCCAGGGCTGCCATGCTAGGCACTAGCATGAGGCTCAGGGGGCGGCTACAGCCAGCGGCCTGGTCTCAGTGCACGTTTGGGGAGGACTTAGCACCCCCAGACACCAGAGACACTTATCCTGCTGCTGGCCCCGTGGTCACAGGCTCTAGTGCCCTTTTCTCCACCTGGGGGGCGGAGGACGGTCTGAGGAGGAGGATCTTTCCAGGCCCTCCAGGGTGCAGTGCAGGCACAAGGTCCTATGGCCCAGGGACCATTTTGGCACGTGGGGAGCTGCTGAGGGTGAGAAGGGAGCAGAGGAACTGGGGCACAACCCTGGGAGCCAGCCAGGACCATCAGAGCAACGGGCAGGGGCAGGCGAGGGGGATGGCCTGGGTCACCCCTGCGCATGACCATAGATCCCCTCAACACTGAAGCAGCTGCAGGACATCCCCACCAGGACACCAGGAGCCGCAGCAAAGTGCAGGGGGAGCGCGTGATGTCAGCAGCTGATGTTGCAACACACCTCTGCCTGTGTGCACGACAGGGACCCGCAACAGGGAGGCTGAGAGGCTCCCCACGGAAGGGTAACACTCCCTGGTCTCTAGGAAGCGCGCTGCTTCCTCTCAGGCTGGGAGACAGGCTGGCCACACACAGGCATGGGCCCAGAAGCCTCCAGGGGCTCTTGTGACCAACCAGCCATGTGGACGTGTAAGGAGCGACCGCAGGACCCTGAAGGGACAGCACGGCCCACATGCCCCCCGACCTGCCCACCAGCTGCGCCTCAACAACAGGAAGGGCTGGAAGAAGCTGCAAGGAGGACGCGAGGCCAAAGCAGAGGGGCTGGTGCCAGTGCCCAGGACAGTCCACCCTGTGGGGACCCCCAAGAAGATGGGGTGGTAACTCCCACAGGGGCTGAGGGCCAGAGCCCCTGTCCTCCGGCTCTTCTTGCCGTGACACTGACGGTAGCACCCACGGGACACGTGCTGGCTTCAAAGGCCGAGGCAGCATTTGTTGGCTGTGGATTCCTCTCTAGCTACAGATACCAGTAACAGAGCCCAGCAAAGGGCTCTTTGGATCCTAAATACCCATTTAGGGTCCTCATGCCAGGCAGGGTACCCACCAAGGCCACCCAAAGCTAAGCTGAGCTGCCAGCCCACCAAGGGCTGGGTGCTTTGCCTCCTAAGCCTCCTGCTCATGTCTCTGGCTGCGCCCCTGCCCTCAGCTGCCCCGACGCACCCAACACTGTGTGCACCAGGCCAGGTGAGGAGAGCAGGGGGCTGGCGGGGGCCTGACTCGGCGCAAAGTGACCATTTCTACACGGCTTGAGCTCTTGCCCGGGGTGGGGATCCACATTTTCCAGAAATTAAGAATTATCTGGGAGGCCAGGCACAGTGGCTTACACCTGTAATCTCAGCACTTTGGGAGGTCGAGGCGGGCGGAACATCTGAGATCAGGTGTTTGAGACCAGCCTGGCCAACGTGATAAAACCCTGTCTCTACTAAAAATACAAAAATTAGCTAGGCATGGCGGTGGGTGCCTGTATTCCCAGCTACTTGGGAGGCTGAGGCAGGAGAATTGCTTGAACCCAGGAGGCAGAGGTTGCAGTGAGCCAAGATCACGCCACTGCATTCTAGCTTGGGTGACAGAGCGAGACTCCATTTCAAAAAAAAAAAAATTATTATCTGGGGAACTTGTTCAAAACACAGGTTCTGGGGCCTTTACCCAAACCTGTGGGATCAGGATTTCCAGAAGGGAGGCCTGATGATATTTAACACACATTCCAGGTGATTCTCACCCCAGAGGGGCAGGAAGCAGTGTGGGTCTTCCTGGAACAAGGTTAGACAGGAGGTGTGTGAGGAAGAGCTCCGGCCAGGCCACTCGCAGGGACTCCTGCAGTGGGGTGCCCAGGTGCCCGCAGAGTCTGCAAACAGCTGGAGTCTGGCATGCAGCTGCAGCTGGGGAGAGCCACTGACCTCGACCCATCAGTCAGGGGCAAGGCTGAGGTGAGACCATGTGCCGGGCCCTTGGTGGGGAGGTGAACGGCTAGGGGACCCTCCAAGGGCTGGGAGCAAAGGCAGGCAGGGGCTGCAGCTCTCACCTTCACACCTCGGACGCGGAACTCCGCAAGGGCTCTGCTCATCTTGGTGGCGGCTGTGGGGTGGTCTTTGCCGTGGGCGATGACTTTGACCAGCAGGGAGTCATAGTGGGGCGAGATGATGGCTCCTTGGAAGGCGGAAGCATTATCCAGGCGGATGCCCATGCCCTCTCCACTCCGGAACACCTGTGGGAAGGGTGAGGCGTGAGGGCCTGCGCCAGAAACTGCAATCGAAAAGGCCCCACCCATCCCGAGGCTGGCCAGGTGTGCGCCTGGCAGCTGCTGAGAGCTGAGCGTGCAGTGTCCACAGGTGAACCCCAGCTCTGGCTGGTCAGGTTTTGCTCTGTTTCTGCCACCAAACCCAGGAGTGCGCCTCTTCTCTATGTGCCACAGTCACTGCTGCTGGCTCCCTGTGAGGAGCTGGGAGGGGGCAGAGGAGGAAGGGAATGCCTGCCGGGGAGCGGAAGAGGGGCCTGGGCAGGCAGGGGCCGGCCCTGCCTCTATTCCCATGGACCTGCTGCACCTGCCTGAGCAACCTTCTGGCCTTTCAGACTCATCCACGTGTCCATGTGTTTGTTCCACAGCACGGATCGAGGTCTGCTGACCCAGACACTAAAGGGCCTCACCATGGACTCCCAGACAGCAAGGGGACGCGCAAGCCGGCAACAGGGCCCCCGGAGGACAACGTGTGAGGCAAGAGGTGAGGCGGACCAGGGGGTTTGTTTTTGTTTCTAACAGGGTGGTGGGGAAGGCCTCAACATCCACCCACGCTCCCTTCCTTTCCTTTCCTTCCAGAAGGGAGGATGGGAGGAAGGGAGGGAGAGGAGGCAACGAGGAGGAAGTGGGAGAGGAAACGAAGGGAAAGTGCCAGAGGCAGGAGAGCGCCTGCCCAAGGGTCCACACCCAGCAGGGAAGCAATCCAAGGGCGAGGAGAGGGCAGCGGGGCAGCAGGACAGGGCCAGGGCCAGGGCCAGGGCCAGACAGCGACGGGAGGGGCAGCGGAGAGCAGGAGACAGAGGCGCCAACACTCACACACACAGGTGGCTCGAGCCGCCTGAATGACTCCTGCAGAGAAAGGCTCCCCAGAGTTGGGGGACCCGTCAGGCCCAGGTAAGGAAGAAGGGAAGTAGGGGGACCACCCAGAGGGACTCGGGACACCCACTGCCCATTTCCGCTTCTCAGGGGTAGAGGCCTGTGTTCAATAAAAAGGAACTTAATAAAATATTTAAGGGTGAACACTCAGCTGAGAGCAGGAACTGTCGGCTAAAAATATTCTGTGGTGAGGCAGGCTCTGAAGAGCCAGGCCTTGGAAGTGGGGATGGAGGGAGGCAGAGAAGTCAGGGGCTGCCGGACAGTACTCAGCCTGGGGCTGCCCCCGCCTACAGATTCCTCCAGAAACAGAATGCAGGCGGCCAGCTCCCTGCTGAAGCCACAAGCTCTGCTGCTTCCAGAATCCAGAGAGCTCTGGTTCCTACCCCCAGCCTCCCCAGCCTCCCCTGTCTCAGAAGCCCAGAGCCTGGCCCATATTCATCCTTGCTCCCCTCACCGCCCCTACACAAGCCCGGGGGCCTCTGCCCTGGACTCTTGAGCAGAGCTGGAGCTCCATCAGTGTCTTGCCTCCTTTGGGGCTCAGGCCCCTGGATAGGGAGCAAGTCCCCAGCACAGCTGGCAAGGTGCTGGTAGCACGTGCAGGGCTGGGAACAGGCACTGAGTAGGCCACAGGGCTCCTGCCCACAGCTGGACCAGAGGCTGGGGAGATGGGATTCGGAGGTCAATGACTGGGTCCCAGTGCTGAGAGGAGGGAAGGTACAGGGAGCCCTCCTGGAGAAGGCACCAGTCTTGTTGTGCTGAGGAGCCTGCCCCGGGCTGCCTCAGCGCCCCTGACACCAGCTCTCTCCCGCCACCAAGGCCGCCGTCTCACAGCCCCGAATCCGCCTCTTCGCCTCCCTCCTGTGCCGCCATCTCCGACTCCCTCACCCATCCTTGATGGGCCCCTGAGCTCGGCTAAGACTCCATTGGGACCTCTGGGCCCAGTCCTTTGCTGCCCCCACCCCCAGGTCCTGCCTTGCAGGCCCCTCCCTCAGATGGGAGATGGAGCTTGGGCAGCAAGGCGTGGGGCTCCTGTGGGAGCTGGAGGGTCAGGGGCTGGCTTTGTGTCTGGGTCCCTGCGTTTTGCTCCAGCAAGCTGGCCTGCTCCGCGCTCCCGCCCTCATGACTTCCCCCTGGCCTGGATGCCCGGTGGTCTCTTCCCCTGGGAGGCACCGCCCCTCCTCCAGGCACTGCCTGCCTCCGTGTACTCTACGCCCAATTCAGAGCCCACATGCGGGTCCTCCCTAACTGCCGGGCTGTGGCAACTTGGCGCCGCAGCCCCAGGCACCGGGCAGAACCTGTGCACAGGGGAGCTGGCATCTCCCTCTGCTCGAGCGCTGCCCACCTCAATGCGGCCAGTGTCCGGCTGGAAGCTGCGCGCGGGGTCCTCGGTGGTGACCCGGCACTGGATGGCACAGCCGTTGATGCGGATGTTCTCCTGCCGCAGGCCCAGGTCGGGTAGGCTCCTGCCTTCAGCCACGTGGATCTGAGCATGGACCAGGTCTACACTGTGGGGCATGGGGAGGAGCGAGGAGAGGACAGGAGAAGAAGGGGAACATGAGGCGGGGGATGGATGAGGGGCACTGCAGCTAGGGGGGCGTCCACACACAGTGCGACCCCTGCCCATAGCTCTGGGCCAGCCTGAACAACCAGCTCCTCCCAGCCAGTGGCTCCACAGCCCCCTGCCCTGCTCCCACCAGGAGCAGACTAAACTACACTGTGCCTGGCAGCTGGAGAGGGCCCGCTGAAATACCAGGACCACCTGCTCCCGCACCCCTGACTCAAGACGCCGTCCACGCAGCTCCTCCCAGTACTCTGCCTCCTTCTTCCTTAAGGTCTGTTTTCCCTACTCCCCTAAACACCCCTTTGGTAAAGCCTAGATGTGAAGCCTCAGCAGATCTCCAGGTCAGAGGGCCAGGATAGCTCCTTCTTGGGGCCATATGTGCTGTGCTGTGTGGGTGGCTGTGAGGGGGGCAGTGTGCAAGAGAACAGGTGCTGTGAAGGCTGGGCTCCTCGAAACGGCAACCACAGCTGTGAGAGGGCTGCACAGTGGGTGCTGGGTCAGGACCTGTCTTTCTGGGGCCTGTTTTCCCGCTGGGCTTGTGCCCAAAACCCCCTAGAGATGCTTGGAGAGTGCAAGCTTCCCCAGCGCTGCAGGGTTTTCCAAGCTCAGCCTTACTGCTCCTAAGGGCAGTCACAAGTCCAAGTGGAACAGCTGTTTAAAAAAACAAACAAACAAAAAAAACAGACCAGGCACCACGGCTCATGCCTGTAATCCCAGCACTTTGGGAGGCCAAGGTGGGTGGATCACACGAGGCCAGGCCTTCAAGACCTTCCTGGCCAACATGGTGAAACCCTGTCTCTACTAAAAATACAAAAATTAGGCCTGGTGGTGCACGCTGTAATCCCAGCCACTTGGGAGGCTGAGGCAGGAGAATCACTTGAACCCAGGAGGCAGAGGTTGCAGTGAGCTGAGATGGCACCACTGCACTCCAGCCTGGGCAACAGAGAGAAAAAAAAACACTCAAGGTTTTACATGTATTGCCACTGAGGCTTGTGGTGCAGGCGACCTGGAACCTACGCTGGCAGGATTTCCCCGTGGTCCTGCTGCCTGCCGGACCACTTCGCAGCAGAGATAGCTCCCACTCAGTGCCATGGGCCAGGCTGCGCTCCTCCCATGCTTCATCTCCACCACAGTGCGCCGAGAGCCCTGTCATTCCCACCAGAGGAGGAGCTCGAGGGTCAGAGAGGCTGGAGCTCACCCAAGCTCCATGTGGCTCAGGACCTGAGAGCACCTGAGCCCCAATCTGCCTGACACAAAGCCGTGCTCCAGAGCAGACAGACTCCCATTCCTAATAGGATGCTCTAGACAGACCCAAGACCAACGAGTTCACAGCCGCTTGAGGGGGAAAAGTCTCACTGGGCTAAAGTGTTGGCCTTGTCTCTAAGCTTCTAAGGAGAGGGAGGGGCCTCCATGCCCCTGGCAGGCCACAGCAGCCAGTCCAGCAGCATCCGCAGTCTCAGGTGGGGTCGGGACTGGGGGCAGAACTGGGGTCAGAGACGCTCCACAGTGAGATGGGCTGGCCCAAAGCCAGCATCAACAAATTACATGGCTCAAAATAGAGATCTTGAAGGGGCGAGGGCCATCGTGACTGTCATTTAGAAACCAGGCACATTTTTAAAATGTCATCCGCAGTGCCTGCAGGGGGCATGGTAGTGCCACCTCTCTAGAGGGCTGTTCCGAGGGATGCTGCCTATCCTTCAATCAGATAATCCTGTTGAAGGGTTTACCCTCAGAACTCTTCAGAGCTGAAGCCAGACATTCGGGCACACATGATAACTGACACGCTTAATAACCACCAGAGCCAGACACAACCTAATTGCCTAACAATCGAGGACTATGTAAGTTAAGAAATATACGCAAGACGGAATAGTACGCAGCCACTAAAAGTATTCAGAGAGAATTATGGCCTGGGGAAATGCCTTCAACAAATATTAAATTTGAAAAGTAGAATAAAAATTCTATATAAAACATCTCAATTGCATTAAACTATGTCTCTAGTAAAGCAAGTAAACCGGGAAAGCAGCAAACCAAAGACAACCGGAGAGGCCTGGGTTCCAGCGCCAGCTGTGTGAGCCCGAGCAGCTCTCCAAATGTCTCTGAGCCTTGCTTTCCTCCTGACAGATGGGAGCACCTGGGCCTGAGCAATCGGCAGCGTCCTGACAGACAGGAGGGCGGTCAGTCATTTTTATTTGCTCCTTTGTGCTGATCTTTATAATAACCATGTAATGCTTTTAGAATAATGACTTTTAAAACACTAAGTACCTGGATCCCCATTGCTCTCCACCCATGTGGGGAGTGAGTGAGCCCCTGGCTGCCCCCAGGAGCCACTTCGCCTGCACTTTATGCAAAACCTAGAGGCCGCGCGTCCTGCCCCGCCCACCCGCCTGCCCGCACTCACTCGGTGATCTCCTCCGTGACCGTGTGCTCCACCTGCAGGCGGGAATTGACCTCGATGAAGTAGTGCTTGCCATGCCTGTCCACCAGGAACTCCACGGTGCCCGCGTTCTCGTAGCCCACCTGTGGGGGCAGCTGCGTGAGCAGGGGGCGCACAGGCAGGACCTGGGCGAAGTGACTGGACCCAGGACAGGGATTCCATCCCACCCACTGGGTTGGCTCCGTAAAAGAACGGACTGCGGCAAACCCTGCCCCCAAAGATGGCAGGCAGACCCCAGGGCTCGGGCCTGGACACGTCCCCCAAGTAGTCCACTGGGTTCCAGGGTTCCCGGAGCCACAGATGGCTACACCCAGCTCATCTGGGAAGAGACATGGGCAGAAGCCTCCGCCCACCCCAGTCTCGGCACCTTGCCCTGCTGCCTCCAGGGCTTGCCCGCCAAGGCTGTGTCATCCACTCAGACCCGGAGACCCAGGCTTCTCCCAGCACCTGCTTCTGCTTGGAGGTATTTTCAGAAAGTCCCCTTCTAGTCTACTGCGCAGTCACCTCTGGCCACCACCACCCAAAGAAATTCATTTGAGAGGTACCAACAGATAATGACTCTAACTCAAGTTTCAGCCCTAATTCCAGTTTCACTTTTGGCCCCATCAAAACCACAAACCAGATTGAATCACCTCCCTCAAACCTGTTATGGAATGTGAAATAGTATAAGCCAGTGAATAAGACCTGATTCCTGAGGTAAACCAAACCTCAGCTCTAAACGTGACCCTGGTCAATGCCTCGCGTTAGCTGTGGCTGAGGCCTTGCTGCAGAGCGCACATCCCGGCCTTCAGCCTGGGGAGGTGACAGCATCCTCCGCTGCCTATAGGCCGGGCAAGAAGAGTGGGCAGGACCCCGCTGCATGCCTGGCCACAGCAGATGCTCTCCAGGCCAGGCCTAGGGCAGGTTGCTGTGGGAGATAGCTTACCTCAGCCTCCTCCACAGCCCAGGACCCCCCGACCAAAGCTCCCAGAAGAGCAGAGATGGGCAGAGGGTGCACAGCAAGGAAACAGATCATAATACACACGATGTAGGAGACCGAAGCACGTGAGGGAGGACTGCCTTTATAATGGCCCTCAATCTTGACAGAATCCACGGAATCTCATTCTCCTGATGACAGGGACGAGCCGGTGCCACAGAGAAGCCAGCTCTGTGTAGCAGCAGGGCTGAGGAGGCGGCTGGGGCTCCTTCCCTCCCTCTTCTCAGCCATCCTGGACTCTAAGCTTGGCCTCTGGGCCAGGTGCCTCAAATGCACATGGAAAGGATGCCATGGACACATTTCTGGCCCCTGAGAGAGTCCTTCACCCTCTTCTCCCCTTCCCCCACCAACGCCCCACTGAGAGGCCTGCCGGCCTGTGAGCACAGGCTCCTGTCCCCACGGGAAGCCCACCCTTCACCTGCTTAGCGAGTTTCACAGAGTCGCTGGTGAGCCGAGTCCGAAGCTGCGGGTCCAGGTGGGCGGCGGGGGCAATCTCGACCACCTTCTGGTGCCGCCGCTGGATGGAGCAATCTCGCTCGTACAGGTGCAGGATGTTCCCATACTGGTCCCCTGGGGAGGGAGGTAAACTGGGCTCAGCTTTTCCTGGAATCTACACGCCTCCTAAATGCCCCTACCAACCCCACATAACCACTGTGGCCAGTCAGTGCTGGCTGCCAGCAGTACAGAGGCTGCCAGGAGAGACACCAGCACCACCAAGGCTGCAAGGACCAGCTGCCAGCTCGGCCCCTAGAGCCCACTTTCCAGAGTCCTCTGTCCTCAAGGCCAGCCGCTGTGACCCCACCAGGACTGGACCTCTCAGCTCCTGCCTCCAGCTGCCCCAGGCGGGGCGTCAGGACCACTCACCCAAGATCTGCACCTCGATGTGGCGCGGTTTCTCGATGAACTTCTCCACGAACAGCGCCCCGTTCCCAAAGGCGGCCAGAGCCTCTGAGTAGGCCCGGGTGTAATTCTCCTCCAGCTCCTGTGAGGGCGGGCGGGAGCCAGGCAGACATGGGACCCCACGGCACTACCTCTCCCCTGCCACGAACCCCACCCACTTTCCAGATCCCTGAGTGGTCCACCCCTGCCCCCACAGCAGGCTGCCCTGCCCTGCTCCCAGCCCTGGGCATCTTCACTCACCTCATAGCTGTGCACGACCCTCATGCCACGGCCTCCACCCCCATAGGCCGCCTTAAAGATAATGGGGAAGCCGTAGGTGTTGGAGAACTCGTGGGCCTCATGCAGGGACGTGATGGGGGCGTCTGTGCCAGGGACGACAGGGACACCTGTTGGGGGAGAGGTGTGGGGGAATCTCTGTAACGGGCAGGAATCCCTGCCACCTCTCCCTGCTGGACCCTCTCCAGGAGCTGCGTGGCCACCCCTTGCTTGCCCATTATATTCACCCGCAGCGATGGCGATGGCCCGGGCCTCCACCTTGTCTCCCATCTTGCGGACCACTTCTGGGCTCGGCCCAATAAACCGGACCCCTGCATCCTGGCAGGCCTGGGCGAAGTCCGCTCGCTCAGAGAGGAACCCGTAGCCAGGGTGCACTGCATCCACGTTGTTCTCCTGCGGGTGGGAGTCAGGGAGAGGACGGTACCCTTCAGTCCCTTCCAAGGCCTCAGCCAGCCTCTTCCCCTGCCTCACCTGCTGAGCTCCATCCATTTACCCACCCATGCCCAGAGACGCTGAGCACACCAGCCTCAAGAGACCCCCGCGGCAACTAAGACTCGCTGGTCCCTGCTGTCCAGGCCCAGCCAGGCCGCTGGGCTCACCTTGGCCACCTTGATGATGTCTGGGATGTGCAGGTAGGCCTGCACGGGGGCCAGGCCGCGGCCGATGAGATAGGCTTCATCTGCTTTCTGCCGGTGCATCTGGCCCGTGTCCTGCTCAGAATAGATGGCTACGGTGCGGATGCCCAGCTCCGTGCAGGCCCGGAACACACGGATGGCAATCTCACCTAGAGGGCAAAGAAATGAGAAGTTAGATTCCTAGGTCCTAGGAGAAGCAGAAAGGGGATTGGGGAGCCAGGGCCTGGAGCAGAGTGGGAGAGGAACGCCAAGGCTGGGGCCAGCCACGAGGCTCCTCTCACCGGCCCCACTGGTGCTCACCTCTGTTGGCCACCATGACTTTCTTGATGGGCTTATACTCCAGGCGCCGGACATTTGGAGAGGCAGCGGGGGCGGTGGAGGTTCGGCGGATTCCCAGGAGCCTCAGGCCCCCATGGACTGTTCGGAACTTCAGCATCTGGGGAGCGAAGTCAGAGCCCAGGTTAGTGCAGCCTCAGCACTGAGGTTCCCCAGAATGAGTGAGGGCCCTCCCCAACCCCACAGTGACCCCACAGAAAGGCCAGCACCATCTACCTCCTGGATGCCTGGCCAAGCCCAACATTTCCTGGCTCTAGAGAAGGGAGCAAATCCAAACCGAAATGGAGCCCCCGGCTCACCCTGATGTTCTAACTGTGACCTTCTTGTTGTAGAGACAGGGTCTCCCTATGTTGCCTAGGCTGCTGGCAAATGATCCTCCCGCCCCAGCCTCCTGAGGCAGTGTTTTTGTCCATTCTGCGAATGGACATTTGGGAGCTCATTGAGGTCAATGGTGAAAAAGCAAGTATCCCAGGATAAAAACTAGAAGGAAGCTATCTGAGACACAGCTTTGTGATGTGTGCATTCATCTCGCAGAATTAAGCCTCTCTTTTCATTCAGCAGTTTGGAAACACTGTTTTTGTAGAATCTGCAAAGGGATATTTGGGAGTGCATTGTAGTTAAAACTACAGGTGTGAGCCACCGTGCCCAGCATAAAATGCACTATAACTTTTTTTTTTTTTTTTTTTTTTTTTGAGAAGGAGTCTTGCTGTGTCACCCAGGCTGGAGTGCAATGGCCAGATCTCGGCTCACTGCAAGCTCCGCCTCCCGGGTTCACGCCATTCTCCTGCCTCAGCCTCCCGAGTAGCTGGGACTACAGGCGCCCGCCACCTCGCCCGGCTAGTTTTTTTTTTTTTTGTATTTTTTATTAGAGACGGGGTTTCACCGTGTTAGCCAGGATGGTCTCGATCTCCTGACCTCGTGATCCGCCCGTCTCGGCCTCCCAAAGTGCTGGGATTACAGGCTTGAGCCACCGCGCCCGGCCCAAATGCACTATAACTTTTAAAAGTATCAGGTCGGCCCATCCTGGCTAACACAGTGAAACCCCATCTCTACTAAAACAAAACAAAAGAAAACAAAAAAAAAAACCAAATTAGCCAGTCATGGTGGCTGGCGCCTGTAGTCCCAGCTACTCGGGAGGCTGAGGCAGAAGAATGGTGTGAACCAAGGAGGCAGAGCTTGCAGTGAGGTGAGATTGCACCACTGCACTCCAGCCTGGGTGACAGAGCGAGACTCCGTCTCAAAAAGAAAAAAGTATCAGGTCGGGTGTGGTGGCTCACGCCTGTAATCCCAGCACTTTGGGAGGCCGAAGTGGGAGGAGCACCTGAAGTCAGGAGTTCAAGACTAGCCTGGCCAACATGGTGAAACCCTGTCTCTACTAAAAATACAAAAATTAGCCAGGCATGGTGGCACATGCCTGTAATTCTAGCTACTCGGGAGGCTGAGGCACGAGAATCGCTTGAACCTAGAAGACAGAGGTTGCAATGAGCTGAGATTGCACCACTGCCCTCCAGCCTGGGTGACATCAAGACTCTTTCTCAAACAAAAAAAAGTATAATACTTCAGGTTGGGCACGGTGGCTCACACCTGTAAACCCAGCACTTTGGGAAGCCAAGGCAGGTTTGTTTGAGCTTAAGAGTTTGAAACCCATCTGGGCAACATGGCGAACCCTGTCTCTACAGAAAATACAAAATTTAGCCAGGCGTGGTGGCACACGCCTGTAATCCCAGCTACTTGGGAGGGTGAGGCAGGAGAATCACTTGACCCTGGGAGTTGGAGGTTGCAGTGAGCCAAGATTGCACCACTGTACCAGTCTGGGTGACAGAGCAAGACTCCATCTTAAAAAAAAAAAAAAAATATATATATATATATATATATACACACACATATTTACATCAACTGATGACAACTTATATCCCTGAATGCAGAGAGGCTTCAGAGGTTGGCCAGTGCTTCATTTGTAAAATGAAGGAAACCAAGGTGCAGTGGAGACTAAAAAGACAGCTGCCCAGCGCAGAGCCCAAGCCAAACCAGATGCAGTCTTTTCACCCCTACATTTGGGCCTCATCAACCATCTGATTCATTTCTTTTCTTTTCACCCCTGCATCTGGGCCTCATCAACCATCTGATTCATTTCTTTTCTTTTCACCCCTGCATCTGGGCCTCATCTAACCATCTGATTCATTTCTTTTTTTTGAGACAGAGTCTCGCTCTTGTTGCCCAGGCTGGAGTGCAATGGCATGATCTCCACTCACTGCAACCTCCGCCTCCCGGGTTCAGGCAATTCTCCTGCCTCAGCCTCCCAACTAGCTGGGATTAGAGGCGTGCACCACCATGCCCAGCTAATTTTGCTTTTGTTTTGTTTCTTTTCTTTTCTCTTTTTTTTTTCTTGAGACAGAGTCTTGCTGTGCCAACAGGTTGGAGTACAATGGCGTGATCTTGGCTCACTGCAACCTCCGCCTCCTGGGTTAAAGTGATTCTCCTGCCTCAGCCTCCCGAGTAGCTGGAATTACAGGCACCTGCCACCACACCCAGCTAATTTTTGTATTTTTAGTAGAGATGGGGTTTCACCATGTTGGCCAGGCTGGTCTCGAACTCCTGACCTCAGGTGATCCATCTGCCGTGGCCTCCCAAAGTGCTGGGATACAGGTGTGAGCCACCACGCCTGGCTGTATTTTTAATAAAGATGGGGTTTCACCATGTTGGCCAGGCTGGTCTTGAACTCCTGACCTCAAGTGGTCCACCTGCCTCAGCCTCACAAAGTGCTAGGATTACAGGCGTGAGCCACCACACCCAGCCCATCTGATTCATTTCTTAGAAAAAGTTTAAAACACTTAGCCATTTTGTTTTAAATAAGGAACACAAAAACGTACTCAAGAAATGAAACAAATATTGCAAAAACCGGCCAGATGCGGTGGCTCACGCCTGTAATCCCAGCACTTTGGGAGGCCGAGACGGGCGGATCACGAGGTCACAAGATCAAGACCATCCTAGCTAACATGGTGAAACCCCGTCTCTACTAAAAAAAGACAAACAACTAGCTGGGCAAGGTGGCGGGCGCCTATAGTCCCAGCTACTGGGGAGGCTGAGGCAGAAGAATGGCGTGAACCCGGGAGGCGGAGCTTGCTGTGAGCTGAGATCTGGCCACTGCACTCCAGCCTGGGCGACAGAGCGAGACTCCGTCTCAAAAAAAAAAAAAAAAAATAAATAAATAAATAAATAAATAAATTAGCTAGGCGTGGTGGCGGGTGCCTCTAGTCCCAGCTACTTGGGAGACTTAGGCAGGAGAATGGTGTGAACCTGGGAGGCGGAGCTTGCAGTGAGCCGAGATCAGGTCACTGCACTCCAGCCTGGGCGACAGAGTGAGACTCCGTCTCAAAAAAAAAAAAACCTTGCAAAAACCTTAGTGCCATATTATAGCGAACAACATGCAAAAAGGGAAATAAAGACAGAAGAAAAAAAAGAGAAGAAATAAGGAAGTAAGTAGAAGAAAAAGAAGAGGAGGAGGAGGAAAGACCCACAGCCAGGGGAGAGAAACAGAAAACCCCAATGGGGACAGACCCTATGCCAGGCACAGTCTAGGCCTCAGGAGTCGAGAATACAACAGTGAAGGGTTCTGCTCATGGAATATAAATGGCAGTGAAAGGAGCAAAGCAAAGAAAAACAAGACACAAATAAGAACATTTCAGATCACAAGAGCCTGGAAGATAAGAAACAGGTGACATTTCGCGAATTATCTGGGGCGGGTGCAGGGGTTTGGGGGCTGGATATTAGAAAAGGCCTCTCGGAGGCGGGGACACAGAAGCTGGGACCTGGATGGGGAGAAGAAGTTGGCCATGCACAGATCCGCAGAGAAAGCTCCAGGAAGAAGGGATAGCGACTGCGAAGTTCTCAGGAAGAACAGGCTTGGTGCTGTCCCGAGAGAGGGAAGTGTGAGCCCGTGGCCTGAGGTGGGGCTGCAGCCATGGACAGGGCCCAATGGTCAAGGCCTCCTTTGAGTCACAGACAGGACAGGAGGGACGTGATCAATGCACAGTGGAAAGGCTCTCTCTGGACTGGCGAGCAGCGGGGGCTGGCAGATGACACGTGTCTGGGGCAATTCGGAGCCTGAGCAGAGAGACACGGAGCCTCTGACAGGGGGAAGCCATGGGCGGGGCTGGGGAAATGTCTGGGGTATGACAGACAAGATTTGTCGAGAGACCCACCATAGAAAGCAAGGTAGAGGAAGAAATCCTGCCCTGCATGGGTGCATGGAGATGACTTTTCCGGCTATAAGAAGGGCAAGACAGAACAGGCGGGGCTGGGAGTGAGGCAAGCTCACAGAGGGGGAAGAGCAGGGCCAAGATCCTGGGCGGTATCACAGGCGCGGTGGTGTCTGAAGCCAGGGAGCGAACAACCTGGGAGAAGTGGGTCAGGCCTGTGCCTTCGGGCCCACTGGAGTTGAGAGTCTGGTCGAAGAGCCAAGAAGGAACCCAGGGGGGATGCCTGGAGGAGAGGGACGCACAGGTCGCTGGGCAGAAGCAAGCAGCTCCAGGAGGATGGGGTACGAGCTGGGCGGAGCATGACTCCCAGAGGCAGGGTAAGATGGGGGCTGGGAAGGGGCCACTGCGGTGACCAGGAGGCACCCAGGTCACACCCGGTTATGGTGAACGTGGGTAGAGTAACCTTGCTGGGCTCTGGGCTCCTCTTTCTAAAATATACCGTGTCCTTATTAATTGCACAGTGGAGAAACCTGGCGGACACCACGGTGGTCGAGAGATGAAGGTTAACCTCACTAGCACCGAAGAGACACCACGCACCTCCTGATGGGGCTCCTGCCACCGTGCACAGCCCGAATTTAATCACGAGAAAGCAAGGGGCAAACTCAAATTCAGGGAAATTCCACAGAATAACTGGCTTGGACTCTTCAAACATGTCAAAGGTCGTGAGAGACAAAGACACAAGAACGGTTTCAGATGAAAGGAGACCACAGCAACAATGGTGAGAGCCACACACAATCCTGGATTGGATCTGGGTTTCTGTTGCTAAAAGGACATCAGGGGACAACAATACAATAAGGTCTGCAAGTGAAAGAGGATTGTGTTGATGTCAATTTCCTGATCTTGATCACTGGACTGTGGTTATGTTAGAGAACATCCTCATTCTTAGGGAAAAACACTGAGGAACTCAAGGGTCCAGGAGCACCACGCCTGCAATTTACACCCACTCACGTGGTTCAGGGAAAAAACGAGAACAATGAAGCAAATGCTAGTATTGGGGGAACTGGGGTCAGGGGTATGAGAATTCTTTTGTCTTACTCTTGCAAATTTACTGGAAGTCTGAAATCATTTCAAATTGACAAGTGAAAAAAACCAAACCCACCGCTAATACTGCTGGAGGAGATAACCTTAGGGAGTGCATGGCCCAGCACCTGCTGCTCAAGAGGTGCTGGAAGCACCAGTGAGGAACTCAGGTGTGGAGACACACCCTGCTCAGAGCAGGATGGACGACAGACGTTATCACCCTGCTATCTCCCAAAGGCAGATCTACAATCCTCTAAGCCCTGCTCCAGGTGGGTTATCAGATGCCGCCCACGAGGAGGACAGGTCTTTCCCAGCTGGGAGCAGGCGGCACTGGCATCAGAGAGCAGGCGTGGGGTGTAAATCTCACCCTCCTCCTGGGCACCAAATGTGTACTCTGCTCAGCGCTGGGAAAGGCCGTGTCAAAAGAGCTCAAGTTACCACACAGGGCAAAGGCAGGAAGAGGCGAGGGGAGCCTTTGGGACAAGCACAGCAACAAAACAGCAAACACAAGTGGCTCCTGAACCCATGAGAAAGCAAGAGATTCAGAATACAGCAATGAGGTGCCACTCCCTCTACAAAGCCTGGGAAATTTGAAATGCAGTGCTGAGCGCTGGGAAGGCCTTCAGGAGGCGGCCCACAGGCACTGCCGAGCATCAGGGCAGCTTCTCTGGGAAGCTCTTTGCAAAACTTATCAACATCCTTTAAGACATTTATGCCCAGCCAGGCAAAGTGGCTCACGCCTATAATCCCAGCACTTTGTAGGGCTGAGACAGGCAGATCATTTGATGTCAGAAGTTCAAAACCACCCCGGCCAACATGCTGAAACCCTGTCTCTACTAAAAGTACAAAAATTAGCCTGGCATGGTAGTGGGCACCTGTAGTCCCAGCTACTTGGGAGGCTGAGGCAGGAGAGTTGCCTAAGCGTGGGAGGCGGAGGTTGCAGTGAGCCGAGATCATGCCATTGCATTCCAGCCTGGGTGACAGAGCGAGACTCCATCTCAAAAAAAAAAAAAAAAAAAAAAAAAAAAGCCGGGCGCGGTAGCTCACGCCTGTAATGCCAACACTTTGGGAGACTAAGGGGTGGATCACGAGGTCAGGAGATCAAGACCATTCTGGCTAACACGGTGAAACCCCATCTCTACTAAAAAATACAAAAAAGTTAGCCGGCTGTGGTGGTGGGTGCCTGTAGTCCCAGCTACTCAGGAGGCTGAGGCAGGAGAATGGCGTGAACCCGGGAGGTGAAGCTTGCAGTGAGCCACGACTGTGCCACTGCACTCCAGCCTGGGTGACAGAGCAAGACTCCATCTCAAAAAAAAAAAAAAAAAAAAAGATATTTATGCCCCTGGGCCCAGTCATTACTATTCCAGAAATCCAACCCCAGGAAATATTCCAAAATGGCAACGAAGATATACACAGAAAGATGTTCAAAACAGCATTATTTACAACAGCAAATCATGAGAAGCGATTTAAAGATTTCACACCCTGGCTCCCACAGACATTATGTAACCATTAACAATAACGTGTTTGCACAGGTTTTGATGACATGGGAAATGCCTGTGATGTAATGTGAAGCCAAGAAGATTTAATGGTAAACAACATGATCTCACGAAGTTTTTTTAAAGCAATGGCAACAACTGTAGGACTGTTCGCATGCCACCCTCCTCACTCCCACGTGTTATGGGATTGCTGTAGAGTTGTGTTTTCCTCCTTCTTTATGCTTTTCTATATTTCCATATGGAAAATTTCCATATTTTCTCCATTGGGGATGCATTATTTATAATTAGAAAAAAAAAAGAAATATACAGAAGGGACAGGAAGAGCTCCGCAGGAAAAGGCAAAGGGAGCTCCCGCTACACCAACTCTTCGGGTGGGAGGACTTGGCAATGTGTCTCCCGGGAGCCTAGCACCCTCTCCCTCCTCACCTGCTGGCCTGCCTATAGGTGAGCAGCCTCACAGCTGGCAGCAGCCCACTGGCACTGAGATTCTCAAACCTCCAGGGCAGTTTCAAGCTTTTTCTGGGGGGCCCCAGTTCTTTGCTCCCACCTGGGTGGGTTTACCCTGCAACCACAGGGGCACTCACCCATGGTTTGTGGATAAACAGGTCATTTTTATTGCTCTCCTCCCCTCTCCCCACCACACTCGCTCCCCACTGCCTTTTCCAGGCAAAGAAAGAGATTTCCTCAGAAGATATGCCAAAGGCCGGTCACCTCCAGAGCCTCTGGAAGGCTGCACCCTGCCTCACAGCGTGGCCACCAAGTGTCTCTTGAGCTCAGGCAGGAAAATGATGGAGTGCTGACACATCACCGGCCGCCTCGGCGGCCCCTCTCACGCACATTCTTGCATTGGATCCTCATTTTTTCGTGGTGGGTAAAGGATTCCTTAGCAGTCCCACTCCACCAAGAGCCGGAGGCTGTGGGCAGTGGGGGACACAGAAATGCCTCTGTGAGTCCTTGTGTCCCTCAGAGGGAAGCAAAAGCAGGCCTAGACTTGAGGCCAAGAGGACTGTCCCCGGGTACGGGAGCTCTTCGGGTGGCAGCGTGCCAGGCAGATGTTTATGGAAGGGAAAAGGTCAGGGCTCTCTGGCTGAAGTCAGAGCAGGGAAAAGTGGAGCAGAGAGCAGCCTCCTGTGGGGCACAGCCCAGGGCAGGCCCGCAGTCCACTGGCTGGGGGCTCCCCCGCTCCATGGTCTGGGCACCTCTGAGGCCGCAGCTTTCATATCCGTAAAACGGGGTTCAGCCGCCCCACCCTAAGCAGGTCATCCTGGGTGTCGACTGAGACAGTGCAGCCGAACGAAGCGCCATGCCTGGGTGATAAACTTCAGCTGCTGTCACTATCTTCCCAACTCCCTCCCCTCCCAGATGAACGGAGGGCCAGGGAGGAAGCGCCCGGCCCCACACAGCTGGAAGGCCCACACACTCGCGCCCTCCCACTCGCACCACGACGCAGCTCCATGCTGACCTCCCCACAGGCACCTGTGCCAGGCCGTCCTGGTCTGAAGGCAGCACGGGGAGCCCACCCACCAAGCCAGGCTGACCACACACCCAATGCTTAGCAGAGTTCACTGAATAGGGGAGCCAGCGGGTGCGATGCCCACACACACTCGGAGCAAACACACAGGCCCGAGGACACCGCATGCTTTTGCCAGTGCAGAAACCTGCCCCCAACATTCCTCTGCAAAGGAAGACCCACCCCAGACAAAAGTAGTTAGGAGTGTCAGGTATTGCAGAGATGGGGGCACCTGTCCCAGAGCACTCACCCTGCACCGGCCTTCAGTGCGCAGAGGAGGGTGTCTGAGGAGCTACGGCCAGCTGCTCTTCTGCCTGAGGCCACTGGCCCAGAATACAAAGTTTCTCAACATGAGGCTGCTTGAGGCCTGGGCTGCTATCAGGGGAAGGGGCACCAGTGAGCCTAGCGGCAGTGAACCTGAGGTCTAGAGGCTGGCATGGGCCACCGGCTGCAGGGAGGCGAGAGGTCGGGTCATGCAGAGAGGAGCTGATCCACAGCCCACAGCCTGCTCCCTCGGTCCCCCAGAGACCCGGCAAGATGATGAGGGAGGAGGTCTGAGGCAGGAGGCAGCCGGAGAGGGGAGGGCAGGTTTCTGTGGTGGACTTGGGATGTGCTGCCGAGTGAGGCGACAGACATGGAAATGGTGGCCAGCAGGCAGCGTGGGGCCGGGAAAGGCTGTCAGGAGCTGCTTGTGAATGACGGAGGGTGAGGGCTGCTCTGCTCCTCAGAACCTAGGCATGGCCCTGGAGCTGAGCTCACCGCTGTGGTCACACAAGACCCCTGCCACCAACCTGTCTCTCCCTGACCCTCACACAATGCCAGGTACGGATGGGGCCCCACAGACACGGATGTCTGTTGATGAACTGAACCACCACTGCATTCCCAGGGTGCCTGCACCCTTCCTAGAACTTGGTTAACCCAGTTTTTCCAAATGGCACTGCCTTCCCAGCTCTGAAACCCAGGCCTTTCCAGAATCAGCAATGGCTGGGAGAAACTGCACTGTAAGATGGGCATGGCCACCTCACACTGTCCTCTCTCCGGGAAGCAGGGTCTTCAAGATTGTGGTGGAATAAGCTGACTCTGGGTGTGCTGAGTTTGAGGGGTCTGGGATGGTTCAAAGGGAGGAGCTGGGTGGGCAGACTCCCCCTGCTCCCCAATACCAGACCATTCCCCAAAGCTGAAGGGAGCAGGGGCCTCTGCACAGCACTTGGGGTATAGAGGAAGGAACCCCTGCAGTTGGAGATACCTATGGAGACTCAAGGAAGTGGCAGCAGAGGGTGGGAGACGACCTTCCTGAGAGCCCCCAGAAGCCTTGCCTCTGCCATTAATGACACTCCCGGTCCTCAGGCTGTACGAAACCAAGCCCAGACACTCTGGAGTATGCCAACCTCTCACCTCACCAGCCTGCAGCCCTTCTGGCTGGCACTATTCCAGGCACTTCCTGCCATCTTCACAGCAGGGCACAGAATAGGTGATGGCCAGGCACAGGGAGCAGGGAGCAGCAACGGCTGGAGCCAGGCTCCCTCTGCGGTCCCATGCTGTGCCCTGCTTTTGGGTATTTGGTTGGTGGATGGCAATCAAGAAGTCCTCAAGGTTGTCAAGTTTGGCAGAGAAGCTTCCCTGGAAATGCAGAGGGCTTTACTAACAACCCACAGAGCCATTTCCTGCTCCCTAGAGCTGAGCCGCAACTCTTCAAGGGAGGCTGCTAGAGCCCCAGGTGTGAGGGGCATTCTGGGATGCTGCCAGGGCCAGCAACCAGCTCAGGTTACAGTTACACGCCTCAGGGGATGCCACTGTCTTGCTTGCTGCTGGTGATACACACAAGCAAAGCTCTCCCTTTCTGACCTCAGAAACGGGGAAACAGTAGTGAGTGAGTGAGAGCAAACCAACCACCATCACCCAAAGATCCTTCACCCTGCTTTCCTCTCCCGAGAGCTGACAGCCCAGGGACCCATTTGCTATTTTCTGCAAATGCCAGCTGACAGATCCCTTTTCTTGGCCTCGGGTTGTGCATAAGAGACCAGGAAAGAAGACAGCTTTGACTGTCACTTGGGACGTGTAAATAACTCCTTGCAAGCAAGAATGAGCCACAGTGAAGCCAGTAGTGTGTGGGGCACCTGCTTCCTCCCCTGCTGCCTCTCGGGTGACTCCACAGCTTCCATTTCCCTCCCAGCTTCAGCTTCAGATCAATAACTCAGCATTCCTCTTCCAGAAGGGGGTCAGGAAGGCACCTACGACAACCTGCAGGCTGAGGCAGGGCAAGGGCCTGGCTGTCACCTGCCCCGCTCCTGATAAGAGCTGCCGCTTCCACAGCACACAACACGTACACACCGAGCTCTACCTGCGTGCCCGGCTGGTGCCAGCGGAGGGGGGCACAGTGGTGGGCAGTGACCCCAGCAGAGCCTTGCTCCTTGCCAGGCATGAGCCACTGTGGCTCTTCACGCAGACTCACTCAGTAACCCTCACAGCCCCTGATCACCTCCCTGTACAGGTAAGGAACCAGGTGCAGTGGGATTAAGTGACACACCCAGGCCACCAGCAGAGCTGGCCTGGAGCCTGCTTCGTATGACCCCTCCAGAGCAGGAGCTCGGACCACAGAGTGGGCTTACGGACTCTTCACCCAACTAAAGGAGTAAGCCACAGCGTTCATCAAGAATACAGTGTGACAGGCACTTGGAAACCAAAATACCAAAACCAAAAACCCCACTTCTGATAAAACTGTCTGTCACTGGCCTGGCCTTCAGCGGGGCCACCAGTGGCACTCAGAGTTTCCCACCGAGAGCCGACGAACAATGCCGGCAGTCACATGTCCCAGATAAGCCAAAGCAGTTTCAATTTGTCTAATAAATCATCAAAATGTCCCTGAAATCCCACTACTTCAGACCTGAACTACATCTCCCAGGATGCCTCTTGCAACCAGAAGGAGCACAGAATCCTGCTGTCAGGCTGTCATCGCCCAAGTTTTGCTCCAGACAATGTGGCCCCAGTGCTGAGCAGCCTTGCTGGGGACCAGGGCAGGGCACCACCTAACAGCTGCTGCAGCTGAGGCCCCGCATCGCTTCATCCTACATATTCCTGTCCTCACAGCGTCTCCCGCAGCCTCAGAGGGCAGCAGTAGGCGAGAGGCCGCAGAGGAAGGGAAAGGCCAGGCCCTGCTTCAGGGGCGGGTGGCCGGCAAGTTGGTTCTGAAAGCCCAACAGAGCGCCTGGGTCCCTCAGCAAATCCTCAGAGGTGTGCTGGAGAGCAGCGGAGAGGAGAGAAGAAAGGAGTGTGGTTCAGAAAGAGGACCCAGGAACCTCCAAACCAACAAAGCTCCACACATCTACTTCCTATGGGCCCAGCTGCCCCCAGCACCAGCACCCGCACCAGGCTGTGCCCCCACCCCCAGCCGGGCTCTGCAGCTGCCAGCGAAAGCAGGTCAGAACCAGAAAGAACGAGCTCTTGGCAGAGCACTCGGGGCTGCGGCGGTGGCAGCTCTGACGGATGGGGCCGCTCTCCCCAGGCGGCTCTGCTCTAAATGTGTCCGATGGGGCCCAGGGCTGGCAGCCAAGAGGGACAGATGAAAGGACAACTCCACCTGGCTCTCAGGGCTGCCACAGCCGATATCAAAGCACCCAAGAGAGGACAGACTAAGGCTGCGATTTCTGGGCAGGGGGCGGAAGGGAGGACGCTGGAAACAATGCATGTGACAGACACAGAGGACAGGAGAGACACAACACCAAAGACAGAAACACACAGCACGGGCACTCGCTGAGGCTCAGCTGGCCGGGCTCTGGGCCCCCAGGAGCACCGGCTGCTCCGAGTGGCACTGCCGCGATGAACAGCTGTGAACAGCGCCAGCAGGGCTCCTCATCGCCCTGGCAACCCTCTATTCAAAGGAGCAGCTGAGGGGGAAAGGGTGGCACCGAGGCGACTGGCGCCATGGTCTCGGGACTTGTGGACTGGGGGACAAAGGGGGCCTCAGAGAAAGCAGAGTGAGGGGGTCCCGAGGGCCTGCCGAGGGCCTGCGGTGAGGTGGCTGCTCCATTCCAGCCTCATTGGAAAGCAGTGAGAATTTCAGGGCCAACACTGCCCCCTGGCGCACGAGGAGCCAGCTTCCCGCCGACCCCGCAGCACGGGGCGTGGGCAGAGCTCACATGGGAAGGTCACTTGTCCCCATTCCTCCACATCCTGTACGAGTAGCCTCAGGAATGCCTTCCCCATATTCCCCGGGCAGCCACCTCCCTCAGCTCGGTCCTTGTCCGTGCCCCACCCATTGTCCTGCTCAGGGGGGCTCTCCATGAGGTCTCCATGATGTCTGTGTCCTCAGCAAAGAGCATTTAATGTTATAAAGATTTGTTGACCCATCTTGTCTCCCTCAATAGACACTGTGAGGGCCCTGGGCACAGGATCCCTGGTCTCTTTTGTCCCCACATCTCCCTAGCACTCTGCACAGTGCCTAAGACCAGAATTAAATAAAAGTTTGCGGGAATGGATCAGTGAACAAATACTTCAGGTTACGATGAGGTTGCAGTGTGGCATGAGGCTGCTAAGATTCACCATGAGGTGTGGTGGCTCATGCCTATAATCTCAGCATTCTGAGAGGCCAAGGCGGGGGTATCACTTGAGTCCAGGAGTTGAAGACCAGCTTGGGCAATATATTGAGATCCTGTCTCTGCAAACTATTTAAAAAAAAATTTTTTTTTTAATTAGCTGGGTGTGGCCTGGCACGTGGCTCACGCTTGTAATCCCAGCACTTTGGGAGGCCGAGACGGGCGGATCACGAGGTCAGGAGATCAAGACCATCCTGGCTAACCCGGTGAAACTCCGTCTCTACTAAAAAAAATACAAAAGAACCCAGAAAGTTGAGGATGCAGTGAGCCATGATGGTGCCAGTGCACTCCAGCCTGTGCAACAGAGCAAGACCCTGTCTCAAAAAATAATTAATTAGTTTTAAAAAATATTTACCTAGAAATATTACGGAGCATTTAGACAAAGATTAGTAAGGCTTGGCCCCTCCTGGGAACAGTACACACATGCTAGTGGGACACACAAGTGTCCATACATATCGATTAGAGCCCAGAGTGCTGTTGACAGGACAGAGAGAAGGTCCGAAGGACAAGGTCAGCAAAAAGCACCTCCCAGACCGCTGCAGAGCACGTCTGTGCCCCCCACAGCTATATGAGGAAACCTTGATCATGGACTTCCAGCTTCCATAACTGTGATAAATGAATGTCTGTTGTTTAAAAGCCACCCAGCCTGTGGTATTTTGTCACTGCAGCCCAAAAGCACTCAAGACGCAGCCTGGGAATGGGAACCAGGGAAGCTGAGTTTCAGGGCTGAGAGGGGTGACAGAGGCTAGGGGCACCAAAGACTCAATTCTAAACAGGACTGGACAATCTTTGCAGGGAGGAAGATGCCAGGACCCAGCAGACACTTGCAGGTGGCCCAGGACGTTTCCTGACCCTCTTCAGGCCACCTCACCCCGCTGGAGAGCTACACAGGACCTGCTCCCCACTCAATCCCCCTCGTTCCAAGATGACAGGACACGAATGCTGGCCAGATTAGAGAGGGCCTCCTGGAGGCCTCGGGGACTTCGGGACCTGTCAAGCTCAGGACAAGCGGGTGTCAAGCTCAGGACAAGCTCAGGACAAGCGGGTGTCCTGAGCGGCTGGCCTTAGAGGTCGAATTGTGTCCCCCACCAAAAAAGATACATTGAAGTCCTAACGCTTAGCACCTAAGTCAGAATGTGACCTTATTTGGACCAGGCGCAGTGGCTCACGCCTGTAATCCCAGCACTTTGGGAGGCCGAGGTGGGCTGATCACCTGAGGTCAGGAGTTCAAGACTAGCCTGGCCAACATGGTGAAACCCATCTCTACCAAAAATTACAAAAAATTAACCAGGTGTAGTGGTGGGTGCCTATAATCCCAGCGACTTGGGAAGCTGAGGCAGGAGAATTGCTTGAACCCGGGAGGCAGAGATTGCAGTGAGCCAAAATAGCGCCATTGCATTCCAGCCTGGGCAACAGTGAGTCTCTGTCCAAAAAAAAAAAAAAAGTGACGTGACCTTATTTGGAAATAGGGTTCTTTACCAGGGTAATCAAGTGAAAATAAAGTCATTAGGGTGGCCTTAATCCAATATGCTTGGTGTCCTTATAAAAAGGGGGAAATTTGGACACAGACACACACAGAAGGAAAATGTGAAGACACAGGAGATGATGGCCACGTGACTGGAGTGAGGCATCTACAAGCCAGGGAAGGCCAAGGACTGCCGACAAACACCAGAAGCTGGCAGTGGCCAGGCAGGACCCTGCCATCCGAGAGAGCACAGCCCTGCTCACACCTTGATTTGGGGCTCTTGGCCTCCAGATATGAGACAACAAGTGTCCGTTGTTTTCACCCAGCTTTTGGCACTCTGTGATGGCAGCTGTAGGAATCTAATACCCTAATGCCAGGGGCTGGAGAAGTGCAATGATGGTAAAAAACACCCCCTTCTCTCATCCACTCATCCTGATGCAGGCCACGGCACTGGTTTTCAGAGCATGTCGCTATTTGGGACTGTGATCAGCTGGCTGGGGCAGGCTGACTGAGAGGCAGCAGAGATGAGAAGTGAAAGGTGATAAGGCGAACCATGCCTGTGTGGAGAGCCGGGCAGTTAGCAGGACAGCCTGAAGGAAAGACTCCAGAGGGAAAAGAGGGGAGGGAGGGCGGCAGGTGGAGGAGGGGAGGAGGTCCAGGTGCTGGGGCGGCTGGAGCAAAGGCAGATAAGGCAGGAAGCAAACAGCCTGGTGTGTCCCGCTGAGGCAGGGAGTGCATGCAGGGAGAGGAGCCCAAGGGCGGCGCCCGAGACTCAGTCCAGAGCTAGTGAGCCCCACCAGCAGCTTGGGCGGTGTCCTCAATGTTGGGATGCTATGGAAATACCAGGCAGCAGGGAGACGGATTTGCAACTGAGGGGACCACTCTGGCAGCTCTGGGGAAGCTGGATTTGAGAAGACGAGAAGTAGAAGACGTTCTACTAGACGCTAGGAAGACGTTCTGATGTGGGCAAGAGACAATGAGGACCTGAACCAGGGTGGTGGGAGTAGGAAGGAAGAGGGGACTGTGACAGGAAATACTTAGGAGGTGGCATCAACAGCACCCATTAGACAGGAGGCAGAGAGGCAGCAAGGAAGGGTGACCCTGGGTTTTAAGGTGAACGATGGCAACACTGAATTAAAGAATGTGAAGCCAGTGTGGGTAGAAACAGTGACTCAGCTTTGAACCTGAAGCGTATCCGGCTGGAAAGGACAGACAGCTAGACAGTGAGTCTCCTGTGTAAAGAGTTCTGAGCTGCAGAAACCTGGGAGTCATCCCAGCCCGCTCCCGAGACGAAGGCAGGAAGGCACGCTGCTAAGATGTGTTGGTGCCACAGTGCACACCCCTGGCTTCAGAACCTAGGGTCCCACCTTTGACCACTGTGCCACAGCGCCTTTCCCAAGATGCAAAGCTCCAGCCCCAGCCATCAGGGCTGGCCCAGGTAGCAATGTCACATGGCTCTCGGGGAATGAGTGGCAGGTCCTCTCGGCTCCACAGAGTGCTTACTGGGCTCTTTTCCAGGCAGCGAACTGGAAGCTTCCTTTCCAGGAAACCAGAAGTCCTGCAGCTACTGGCATGCAGTGGGCTCCCCAGGGAGCCCGGTCTCATCTCCCAGCGAGAGGATCAGGAGCCACCAAGCTCCACCCCAACCCAGACTTGCCAATGGGTGTTGGTGTCTCATTTTTCAATGTGAACGGTCAGTGAACCACCACCAGATATTTGAGGAAATGACCAAAAAATTCACCAAAACAAATCCGGATTTTTTTAAAAACAGGAACGCTGAGGAGAAAAGTAATATAGAGAATAGATACTCAGAAAAACTATAATTAATCTCCTCAGAGAAACAAGAAAAGCCATTGCATCCATTAAGTAAGAGGCGGCAGCTATTTTGAAAAGGCAACAAGAAAGAGCTCTAGGAATTAAAAATAGAGTTGCAAAATTTTTAAACATAATAAATAGAAGAATTAGAAGACAGTTTGGGACATTACCCAGAAAGACTAACATATGGAAAATAGGAGAAAAGATAAGAAAATAAGAGACTCAGTCCAGCGAGTCCAGCATCCAGCTGCCTGGGACTCCGGAAGGGGAGATGAGAGAGCCAGGGGCGGGGGATCCTGCTGGAAAGTCTCCTGGGACTGAAGGATGCGCATCCACGTGGAGGTCTCGGAGCGCCTGGAGTGATGCCAGAAGTCCCGGCCCGAAAAAAAGGTCAGAGGGGTCTCACAACCTTCTTGTATTAGTTCCCTGTGGCTACGGTAACGAATTACCACAAACCTGGTGGCTTAAGACAACAGAAACATATCCTCTTTCAGTTTGGGAGGCCAGAAATCCACCATCAGTTTCACGAGCTAAACCCAAGTGGGGGCAGGGCTGCATCCCTCCGAGGGCCTCGGAGGAATCCCTCCTGAGCCTTTTCCGGCCTCTGTGGCTGCGGGGCTCCTTTGCTTGTGGCCACATCACTCCCCTCTCTGGCTCTATCTCCATATCACCTTCTCCTCAGCATAGGTCTCTGTCCTCTAAGGACACTTGTGATGGCATTCAGGGCCCACCTGGGTGATCCGGGGTCACCTCCCCAGGTCAGAATCCTTCATCACATCTGCAAAAGCCCTTTGTCCTTCTAAGGTAACAACTAGGATTAGGACCTGGGTACCTCTGGGGGCCATCTCCAGCCTACCACACTTCTGAAGACCAAGGGTCACACACAACTGTCTTCAGCAGTGGCATGGAGCCAGAAGCTTCTGGAGTAACGTCCTCCAATTTTGGAGGGAAAACGCTTCCCAAGTTGCAGTCCTCTATCCAGTTAGACTACTAATCCAGTGGGGGTGAAATACCACTCTTTTGAGACATGCCAGGCCTTGGGAGCTGTGCCACCTACGTGCCTGTTTGCCCAAGAAGCTCAGGGATGGGCACTAACAAAACAAAGGAGTAAATAAACCAAGAACAAGGAACGCAAGGGATCCAGGCACCTGGGCAGCCAGCACAGAGGAGGCAAACGGAACTCCCAGGGTGACGGGGAGGGAGGCCCAGGTCGCTTGCTGTCCGCAGGCGTGGAGACCCCCCAGGCACCTGGGCAGCAGCTCCTGGGGATGTGGCCTTAAATAAACAAACAAAAAGGCAGATTACCCGGTGTTTCTGAAAGAATGAAGAGGAGATGGCAATGTACAACTTGTCTAGGGATGAACATCAACTCCAGGAAAATGAAAAGTTAATGCTACCATAGTAGACACTCTGTATTTTCAGATGTGAATATTAACTTAATGCTAACAATGTAAAATCTTGGCCGGGCATGGTGGCTCACGTCTGTAATCCCAGCAGTCTGGGAGGCCGAGGTGGGCATATCACCTGAGGTCAGGAGTTCGAGACCAGCCTGACCAACATGGTGAAACCCGTCTCTACTAAAAATACAAAAATTAGCTGGGCGTGGGGGTGCATGCCTGTAATCCCAGCTACTCAGGACGCTGAGGCAGGAGAATCGCTTGAACCCAGGAGGCGGAGGTTGCTGTGAGCCAAGATCGCGACACCGCATTCCAGCCTGGGCGACAAGAGTGAGACTCCGTCTCGAAAAACAAAACAAAACAAAAATGCAAAATCTGAAAATGTACTTAAAAGTGGTTCTATATAACCATGCAGGGTGAAGGGAGGGAAAGCGGGTACATGTGTGGGGCAGGGTTTGAGGTGGGGAGGGCAGTAAAAGTGAGCTCAACCTTTCATCAAAGGAGACCACTAAACAGAGTGATGACGTTGGGAACAGGAGTCACAGGGCAGCCTCTGGGAGGCACTCATGGGGAGGGCAGTGGGACGGGGTGGCAGGAGCAAATGAGCCTCAGGGCACAATCTGACTTTCAGAAGTGTCCACATGTATTATTATTATTATTATTATTTTTTTTTTTTTTTTTTTTTTTTTTGAGAGAGTCTCACTCTGTCACCCAGGCTGGAGTGCAGTAGCGTGATCTCAGCTCACTGCAATCTCCGCCTCCCAGGTTCAAGCAAATCTCCCGCCTCAGCCTCCCAAGCAGCTGGGATTACAGGTACCTGCCACCGCGTTCGGCTAGTATTTTTGTATTTTTAGTAGAGATGGGGGTTTCACTATGTTGGCGAGGTTGGTCTCCAACTCCTGACCTCAAGTGATCTGCCTACCTTGGCCTCCCAAAGTGCTAGGATTACAGGCATGAGCTATCGTGCCCAGCCTCACATGTATTATTTTGATAAAAATAAAAGTTAACAAAACAGAAAACCACACTCTGCAAACAGCTACAGTTCCTTTGTGGTTCTTCCTAATCCCATTCCGGGTCCTTTTCTCCTTTTCTCCCAGGGGGCCCACAATGCAGACTTACTGCTTCCCCTTTGTTAATTTCACCTGCGTATTTGTGGGCCCATAACCATATGTTTTAATTTCTTTCATAAATGATACAATCATTTTAACTTGCTTTTTTTACCCAATATATATTTGAAATCTCTCCAAGTTGATACAATAGACCTACCTCACGCATGACTACACAATGTTGTATTAGACATATCGTAATTTGTCCATGCCGAATGAGGGACTGCTACTGCCTGAATGGTTGTGTCCCCACGAAACTCCTATGTTGAAACCCTAACCAATGTGGCAGTGTCAGAAGGTGGGGCCTCAGGGAGAAGATTAGGGGCTGGGCGCAGAGCCTTCCTGTATGGGATTAGAACCCTCACAGAAGAGATCAGACAACTCTGTTTCCCCTTCGCCCATGAGAACACAGGGATCTATGAACCGGGCAGTGGGCTCTCACCAGACACCGAATCTGCTGACACTTGATATTGTACTTGCCGATCTTTGGAACTGTGATAAATGCATTTCTGCTGTTTAACGAACCTATGGTATTGTGTTACAGCAGCCCAGACTAAGGCAGCGACAAATAGATTGTTTCCATTTTTTTGTTTGTTTTGTTTTTTTTTTTCTTGAGATGGAGTTTCGCTCTTGTTGCCCAGGCTGGAGTGCAATGGCGCGATCTCGGCTCACTGCAACCTCTGCCTCCTGGGCTCAAGTGATTCTCCTGCCTCAGCCTCCCGAGTAGCTGGGATTACAGGCGTGCACCATCACACCCAGCTAATTTTGTATTTTGGTAGAGATGGGGTTTCTCCATGTTGGTCAGGCTGATCTCGAACTCCACTCCCAACCTCAGGTGATCCACCTGCCTCAGTCTCCCAAAGTGCTGGGATTACAGGCATGAGTCACCTCCCCCGGCAGTTGTTTCCAATTTTTAGCAATTAAGAACTGTATTGTACAGGCTGGCAAAATGATCATTGTTGAAGTTGGGCGACAGGTACATGGAGTTCATTATACTATTTGCTCTATTTTTGTGTATATTTAAAAGCAGTCAGTCAATTAAAAGTGTTACCCCATATAGAAAATGTGCAAAAATTTCTCTAGGACATATACCTAGAATTGGAATTGCTGCATCAGACAATAGGCACGGGTTTTTGTTTGTTTGTTTGTTGTTTGTTTTTGTTTTCGGAGTCTCGCTCTGTCACCCAAGCTTGAGCACAGTGGCGCAATCTCGGCTCACTGCAACCTCGCCTCCCGGGTTCAAGTGATTCTCCTGCCTAGCCTCCTGAGTAGCTGGGATTACAGGCATGGACCACCATGCCCGGCTAATTTTTTTTTGTATTTTTAGTACAGACAGGGTTTCACCATGTTGGCCAGGCTGGTCTTGACCTCCTGACTTCAGGTGATCTGCCCACCTCGGCCTTCCAAAGTGCTGGGATTATAGGCATGAGCCACTGCGCAAGTTTGTTTTTTTGTTTTGTTTTGTTTTGTTTTGTTTTGTTTTGTTGCCCAGGCTGGAGTGCAATGGTGCGATCTCAGCTCACCACAACCTCCGCCTCCCGGGTTCAAGCCATTCTCCAGACTCAGCCTCCCAAGTAGCTGGGATTACAGGCATGCGCCACCACGCCTGGCGACTTTTGTATTTTTAGTAGAGACGGGGTTTCACCATGTTGGTCAGGCTGTTGGCAAACTTCCAACCTCAAGTGATCTGCCCACCTCGGCCTCCCAAAGTGCTGGGATTATAGGCGTGAGCCACCGCACCTGGCCAATAGGCAAGTTTTTAATATCAATATTGCCAAATAAGTCTCCAAGGTAGTTATCCTAATAATTTACACAGCCACTAGAAATACAACAGAATGTCTATTTCCCCACATCTGTACCAACTCTTATATTGTTAGACTTTGATTTCTGTCAACCTTGTAAGTATAAAATGGTATCATTTTAATTTTCAGTTCCCTGATTATTCCTGAAGTTGGCTATTTTCTTATGATTGTGGACATATTTTTAGGTTTTTCCTTTTGTGAATTGCCTGTTCACATCATTTGCCCACTTTTCTGCTGGAATAAATCTTTATGTATTCTAGGCACAAATCCATTCTCTATTATACCCATGGCAGACACCTGGGAGGATGTTTAGCAAGTTATAGGAAGAGGAAGGGGAAGGAGTTGAGAGGGAATGACAACTTGAAAAAGGAAGGGTGAGAATAAAAGGTGGGGTGAGTCCGGGAACAAGGCTGTGAGGCTCAGGTGAAAGACTGGCCTTGAACTAGAGGAATAACACTTCCTCTCAGAACAGAGAGACTAGGAGTTCCGGGACAGTCTCAGTTGTAAAACAGCCAGTGCTTGGCCACAGGTGTCACCCAATGCACTGACTCAGCCAGGGCCTGGGATGACTAAGAGCTTTTTCACTGTAACTCATCGAGGCTGACAAGCACAGACATCACATTCCAGAAGGCACAACCAAAAGGGCAAAGCAACAGTCCAGGCAGGTCAGCCTGTATAGACAAGACTTCCTACTGACATCCAAAGTACTCATTTGCCACAGCTGCTCTGAGGATGGGAATAATGAGTGCAAGCTGCACCAGGGATGAGAGAGATTGAAATTTAAGAAGAATGTCTGACCAGCCTGATCAGCAAAAGATACGGATAAGAAAAAGCAGTGCCATTTCCCTCTGAGGGAGTTGTATAAGAATTCAGTCTTCTGAATCAAGAGATTCTTCTGGAATGGCAACATGTTAGACTGAGTCTATAAGAGATTTCATGAATTTCTGCTGTGATTAGCTAACCTTGGAGAAGAGACACGCAGCAGTTTTCAGTCTGTATTTTGGCATGTTCCTACATAACGCTCTTCTAACATTCTTTCTTTAGAGGAAAAAAGCAAAAGTTAGAAACATTTGGGGTTTAGATATTAAGGATGTTTTTATTTAAAATATACCATGAATCAGAGATTTTGAGCCCTCAGGGGGCCTGGCCAGGGAAAAAAGAGCAGCAAGGGTATTGCTTCAACCTCCTCCCATCCCCCTGACTCTTCCCAAGTAAGACAAGGCTATGGGGCCAAGCGCTGAGAGATGAACAAATTTACTTTTTTTTTTTTTTTTGGAGACAGGGTCTTGCTCTGTCGCCCAGGCTAGATTGCAGTGGCATGATCAGAGCTCACTGCAGCCTCGACCTCCCAGGCTCAAGTGATCCTCCCACCTCAGCCTCTCTAGTAGCTCAGCTAATTTTTTAATTTTTTTGTAGAGATGGGGATCTCACTATGTTGTCCAGGCTTGTCTCAAACTCTGGGCTCAAGTGTTCCTCCTGCCTCAGCCTCCCAAAGTGCTGGGATTGCAAGCATGAGCCCCCACACTTGCCAGACTTAGCAAATTAACACGCAAAGCACTCAGTTAAAATCTGAATTTCAGATAAACAGCAAAAAAGTTTAAGTATATCCCATACAACATTCGGGGCATACTTCTAGTACAAAATTATCTGTTGCTTATTTGAAATTGCAATTGAACTGGCATCCTGTATTTCATCTGGTGACCCTAAGGAGCCAGCAGCATTGAGGCCCTGACTGGGCCTTAGGAGAAAAGAAACATGAAGAGAATCCCAGACGTTGCTGTAACAGGGCAGGGGAAATGGCTGCGCCCCAGGGCCCAAACTTCCTGGGTTCACATCAGGCTTCCACCGACTCTGGGTAAGTCGCTTAACCTTTGGGCTTCAATTTCCTCAGCAAAATCAGAGATAACCAGCCGGGCATGGTGGCTTATGTCTGTAATCCCAGCACTTTGGGAGGCCAAGGTGGGAGGATTGCTTGATGCCAGGAGTTCAAGAACAGCCTGGATAACACAGTGAGACCCCATTTCTACAAAAAGTTTAAAAATTATCCAGGCATGATGGTGCATGCCTGTGTAACACCTACTATAACAGCTACTCGGGTGTTGAGGTGGGAGCATCGTTTGAGTCCAGGAGGTCGAGGCTACAGTGAACTATGATCACGCCACTGTATCCATCCTGGGTAATAGAACGAGACCTTATCTCAAAAATAAAATAAAATCAGAGATAACAAAAATAATTGCCTCATAGGGTTATTACAAAGATAAAATGAGTTGATGCATGTGAAGTTCTTAGAATAGTGCCTCACACATAAGCAGCCTTTATTATAAATGTTGGCTTTGGTCGGGCACAGTGGCTCATGCCTGTAGTCCCAGCACTTTGGGAGGCCAAGGTGGGTGGATCATGAGGTCAGGAGTTTGAGACTAGCCTGGCTAAGATGGTGAAACCCCGTCTCTACTAAAAATACAAAAACATTAGCCGGGCACTCGCCTATAATCCCAGCTACTCAGGAGGCTGAGGCAGGAGAATCGCTTGAACCCGGGAGGCAGAGGTTGCAGTGAGCCAAGATGACACCACTGCATTCTAGCCTGGGTGACAGAGCAAGACTCCATCTAAAAAAAAAAAAAGAAGTTAGCTTTTAGTATTAACTGTGAGTGTTTAGTATTTATGTTGGATCTGCTGATGATGATGTGGGGGTGTGTGGAGGGGAGGCAGAGAAGGAAGAATTAGAAGGCAACAGAAGCCCAGGTTGAAGGGCTGGGGCTGCTGCAATGGAGATACCTTGTTTGCTAAGATGCTACTTGGCAGCACAACTCAACCCTGACAGACCCTTAGAACAAGTCAGACGACCTGAAAGATGAGGTTCTGCTGTCCAGCCGCACCATGTCAGCGAGAACCCAGACTGTGACCCCAGGGCATGGCTCACCTCCACGGGCTTGCCTGACTCCAGCTCTGTGCTGTGACATCACGTTGGTAGCCCAACACGGGCCACAGTGGGCATATTTATGCCACAGAAATTGGTAAACACTACAATCGAGGCCCTTTCCTCACTTCCCTAAGAACCACCCCTGACAGAGCAGCAGGTGGCACGCATATCCCAGAAGGGACCGGAGACAGGGAGTGAGGGGAGCAAAGTAGACGGAGTCCCTTCTCCACTCTCCCTTTTGCCTACGGAACCCAAATAAATAAGCCTTTTTTCTTTTTTATGGGCCTGGTGTCAAGTGCTAAATTTGATTGAAACATGAGGATGAGCTAAGGAAGACAGAGAACAGGCACTCGATCAGTGTCCTAAGGTAGTTCCAATGGCATTCTGCAACATGAATTAATCCATGAGGGTATCAACATACAACTTCTTTTGAGAATCTCATTTAACAACTGGAAAATTATTCTTTTGTCTTCTAAGGGACTGATTTCCTTACTCCTGCTCTCAACACCTTCTTTCTCTCTCTCCATCAACACAGGCACTTGGAGGTTGAGGCGTGGGGGTGTAAAATCATGCTTTTTGGTGGACACGGCAAATGCCTATTCTACAGCAGAACTTAGCCCCCGCCTCCACCTCCTCACTCCCCCTCCCAAACTGCACATATACACCAAACCCAACCAGACACCTCCTCCTTCCTTCCTCACTACCCTCTCCCTGGTCACTAAGGGTTAAGCTTAGGGTCATCTTTAGCTCTTCCCCTCCCTCACCTACCTGGTCAAGACGTCTGGCCAGTTTTACCTCTTTGTTCCCTCACATCCTTCCCTCTTTTCATTTCTAATCAGAGGACCCTGAAATGTCCTCTTCTTACTATTTAACTATTGTAAAAACCTCCTACTCATTACCACAGCTCTAGCTACTAACCCACACCAGGTACTAGGGATAGCTAGCATCCCCAAATACAGGCACGACGGCACTCTTCCTGAAAACTGGGGTAATTCTCTGACTCCCCACTGTCTGCAGGTGGGAAACTCAAGTCTCCTTGGGGACCTTCCCCAAAATTAGTGCACCCTGCCTGTTCAGCCTTATCCCCCCATGCCCCAGCCTCCCGGATCCTCCAGGGGCAGCCCAGCTGCCTCCTCTTTGTTCTCAGAAATCCTAGCACCTGCCCCTCTCCCTCAGAGTACTCCCTCTACCATGAGAACACCCCTCCCGTGCCAGATTTTGCCCATGCAAGTCCTGCTCCTGTCTCAGGTATGCATCTAATTTTTCTCACTCCCTTATGAAATCCCACTAAGACTTCAGCAAATAGATTTTTTTTTTTTTAAGCTATGAACCCCCAAGGGCAGAACAGGAGAGAAGACAACAGCAACATGATTGCAGAAGCTGGCACATAGCTCGGGTCAGCTGACCTCACAGCCTGGGTCTGGAGCAGGCTGAGAACACCTGGGTTCCCACCATCCACCAGGAATCCCCCAAAGGCCAGGGAACTGCAGCTCCAGGTCCTCCCACCCCCACAATGGGCTGAACGAGCTGACAGCTGACGTGTATGAAGAGGGCAGGCTGAAAGCTTTCAAAAAGCAGTCAGGGCTGGGCGCAGTGGCTCACGTCTGTAATCCCAACACTTTGGGAGGCCGAGGTGGGTGGATCACCTGAGGTCAGGAGTTTGAGACCAGCCTGGCCAACAGGGTGAAATGCAGTCTTTACTAAAAATACAAAAATTAGCCGGGTGTGGTGGCATGCACCTGTAATCCCAGCTACTCAGGACGCTGAGGCAGAAGAATCACTTGAACCCGGGAAGCAGAGGTTGCAGTGAGCCGAGATCGTGCCATTGCACTCTAGCCTGGGCGACAAGAGTTACAACTCTGTCTCAGGTGAAAAAAAAAAAAAGCAGTCAGACCCCTACCTCCCCCATTTCATGCCAGAGACCTCCCCTCTCCAGCCCTGGAAGAACAGAGGTTTACTTTCTGGGGGAGGGGGGGAAAGTGTGGGGTCTCTCGACTGGGAAATTCAAGGCACAGTTGAGGGCCTGGAGACCTTGCCAAAAATGGGGGTGGCAGGTTAAGTGACTCTTTGCATGCTATCCCCTTCCCCAGCTGAGCTCCCAGATGTTGACACTGAGGTTCCCCAACAAACGGCCTGCCCAGATTACCTACTGGTACACTCAGAACTGGACCCCCACCTGCTCCAGCTCCCAGGCAGCATTTTAGACCCCTCCTAATAATTATGAGCAGGTAACCAAAGGTCCCTGGGCATATTCATTCAAAGAAGATGAAGACCAGAAGAAGGAGCAGAGAAAAGCAATTTGGAGGAAACTATGCAGGGAGAAGAAAACTTAAAGAAACAAACATGGCATTCACATCCTTACAGAAATAAGAAAAGATTGCATCAGTGAAAACACAGGATGCTACACACATTTTTAAAGAACCATTTGGGGAGCAAAAAAACTCTTGGAAATTAAAAAGTATAACAAGACAAAGCAATAGAAGGGTTGAAAGATGAAAGGAAATCTTCTAGAAACTGAAGAAAAGAGACAAAGAGATGGAAAATAGGCAAGAAAGGGAAAAAAATTAGAGGACCAGTCCAAGAGATCCAAAAACTAAATAGGAGTTTCAAAAAGACAGAACAGTAAAAAACAAACAGCAAGAAAAGAAATATTTCAAGAAACTCCCAGCACAGGACACGAGTTTCCACACTGGAAGGACTCGCTGAGAGCCTGACGAAACAGATGAACACGGGCTGACACCAAGCCACCGTGTCAAATTTCAGATCCTGTAAGCTTTCCCAAGGGAGGGTAAGAAGAAAAAAAAGACAAAAGAATCAGAAATCAGAAAGGTTTTGGACTTCTCAGCAGTTCCAGAAGTTAGAAAAGTGCAAAGCAATCCTTCAAACTTGTCAAGGAAAAATTATTTCCAACCTGAAATTCTCTCTCTCTTTTTTTTTTTTTTTTTTCTTTCCAGAGACAGAGTCTGGCTCTGTCACCCAGTCTGGAGTGCAGTGGCGCAATCTTAGCTCACTGCAACCTCCACCTCCTGGGTTCAAGCAATCCTTCTGCCTCAGCCTTCCGAGTAGCTGGGATTACAGACACACGCCACCACGCCCAGCTAATTTTTGTATTTTCAGTAGGGATGGGGCTTCACCATGTTGGCCAAGATGGTCTGGAACTCCTGGCCTCAAGTGATCCACCTGCCTCAGCCTCCCAAAGTGCTGGGCTTACAGGCATGAGCCATCGCGCCTGGCCCCAACCTGAAATTCTCTATCCAGCTAAACTATCAACGATGTATGAAAGTAAAATAAAGAGAAAAGGCAAAGGTCTTTGTCAGGAAGCTGCTGTCAACATGCTGCACCCAAACAAGGGAGCGAGCAAACAAGAAAGAGGAAGTGGGAACGAAGAAGAAAGACAGAGGGAATCCCTGTGAGAGGGCATGCCAAAGTAGCAGAGGGGCAAAGAGGATGGACAGCGCCACCCACTCCCTTCAAGGGGAACTAAAGGAAAATGAAGCCTCTCTTACTGATGAGAGGGCCTATGGCCAAACCTGACCGCAAGACAGGAAAGCAGCATGAACATAACACCTGGAGCCTGACCCACACCTTAGCAGGAGGCCCCGATCCCCACGGACCACGATGTGGAGGCTGTGAAAATCTGCCTAGATGAGAAGCATCCACCTATATATATGCACATACACTCATAAACGTGGAGTACTTCTAGAATGACACTTCAGGAGCTGGTAACAGTGGCTGCCTCTGGGAAAGGTTTCTCCTTCACTGCTGATCCTTTTTTTTTTTTTTTTGAGATGGAGCCTCACCACTGTCGCTCAGGCTGGAGTGCAATGGCGCAATCTTGGCTCACTGCAACCTCTGTCCCCGGGGTTCAAGTGATTCTCATGCCTCAGCCTCTAGAGTAGCTGGGATAACAGGCGTGCACCACCATGCCCGGCTGATTTTTTTTTGTATTTTTAGTAGAGACGGGGTTTCACCATGTTGGCCAGGCTGGTCTTGAGCTCCTGACCTCGGGTGATCCACCTGCCTAGGCATCCCAAAGTGCTGGAATTACAGGCATGAGCCACCACACCCAGCCTTGATCCTTTTGCATTTGTACCATGTACTTGATTATCTATTCAAGAAGTGACTAAGTTGGGGTGCAGTGGCTCACGCCTATAAACTTAGCACTTTGGGAGGCCGAGGCAGGCAGATTACCTGAGGCCAGGAGTTCATCACCAGCCTGGCCAACATGGCAAAACCCCATTTTTACTAAAAATATAGTAATTATCTGGATGTGGTGGTGTGCACCTGTAGTCCCAGTGACTCGGGAGGCTGAAGCAGGATAATTGCTTGAACCCGGGAGGCAGAGGTTGCAGTAAGCAGAGATGCCACTGCACTCCATCCTGAGTGACAGAGAGAGACCCTGTCTCCAAAAAATAAATAAACAAAAAGCGAATAAAATACAACATGCGAAAAGCTATCCTCCTTCAAAGCCCCTCTTCATTGCCCCCTCCCTGAGGAAGCCTTCCCTGGTTCCCAACCCAGGACCAAAGTAAGACAGGGACCCTCTTCCTGGCCTGCTTCTCCCCAGGCCCTGGTTAGTGAGTGCGGGTCATGCATCCAGCCTTGAGCTCTATGAGGGCAGACATAACTAACTCACCTTTATGTCAACTTGGTAGAGATAACTTGCTCCAGGAGAGCTGGAAAGAAACTTTCATTTTCTGCCTACGATATTCCAGGCATCTTCCTTCCAGCCCACTAAATTGTCACCACAATCTCATGGGGTATTATCAACCCTTATTTTCCTGATAAGAAAACTGAGGCTGGGAAGGACCCACAGGAAGTAGCAAACTCAAGAATAATCAAGGCTGTCCAGCTCCAGGGCGCCTGTTTTTTCATGAGAGCAGCTAGCCTGGTGCCTAGCTCACAGTACAGTTCCAAAAATGTTTCACTCAACCAAATTAAATTGGAATTAAGATTTAACTAGAATTAAGATTTTCTAAGATTTTCTTCTGGAGCTGGGGCCTTCCCATGTTCTGAGATCCTGAAAAAGCGGCTGAGGACCCTCGGTGGCAGACGGCACCCCCACCCGGCCAAAGGGAGCCAGGGCCAGCGGTCGCAGCCCAGTGGGAAGTTTCCTCATCAAACCACAGTCTTTTAGCCTACTGCGCTGCCCTCCGGGGCCAGGGTTTTGTTTTTAACAGCTTTATTGAGATACAATTCACATACCATATAGATGATACATGTAAAGTGCAATTCAATGGCCAGGCATAATGGCTCGCACCTATAATCCCAGAAGGCTGAGGTGGGCAGATCACCTTGAGGTCAGGAGTCTAAGATCAGCCTGGCCAACATGGCAAAAGCCCATCTCTACTAAAAACACAAAAATTAGCCAGGCGTGGTGGCGGGCACCTGTAATCCCAGATACTCGAGAGGCTGAGACAGGAGAATCACTTGAACACAGGAGGCGGAGGTCGCAGTGAGCCAAGATTGCGCCACTGCACTCCAGCCTGGGCAACACAGCAAGACTCCATCTCAAGAAACAAATAAAGTGCAATTCAATGGCTTTTTAAATATATTCACAGATATGTGCAACTACGACCACAATCCACTTTTAGAACATTTCATATCCCTTAGCTGTCATGCCTCAAACCCCTTAGCTCCCTCAGCCCTTGGCAACCACTAATCTACTCTCAGTCTCTATGGATTTGCCTATTCTAGACATTTCTTTTCTTTTCTTTTTTTTTTTTTTTTTGAGATGGAGTTTTGCTCTTGTTGCCCAGGCTGGAGTGCAATGGCACGATCTCGGCTCACCACAACCTCCGCCTCCCGGGTTCAAGCGATTCTCCTGCCTCAGCCTCCCGAGTAGCTGGGATTACAGGCATGCGCCACCACGCCTGGCTAATTTTGTATTTTTAGTAGAGATGGGCTTTCTCCATATTGGTCAGGCTGGTCTTGAACTCCCGACCTCAGGGGATCCACCTGCCTCGGCCTCCCAAAGTACTGGGATTACATACGTGAGCCACCATGCCCAGACAATTCTGGACATTTCATATCAACAGAATCATAAATTATGTGGGTTTTGGGTCTGGTTTCTTAGCATATTGCTCTCAAGGTTCATCTGTGTTGTGGCGTGTGCTAGTACTTCACTTCTTTGTATGGCTAAATAATATCCCATCATATGACTACAGGTATGCGCCACACAATGATGTTGCAGTCAATGATTAAATGCATATATGATGGTGGTCCCATAATATTATTGATTTTACTTGACAGACAGTCTCACTCTGTCGCCCAGGCTGGAGTGCAGTGGCGCGACCATAGTGCACTATAGCCTCGAACTCCTGGGTTCCTGAAGCCATCCTCCTGCTTCAGCCTCCCAAGTAGCTAATTTTCTGTTTCCTTTTTTTTTTGCAGAGACGGGGTCTTGTGACATTGCCCAGGTTGGTCTTGAACTCCCAGCCTCAAGTCATCCTCCCACTATGGCCTCCCATGTGAGCCACTGTACCCAGCTAAGAGTTCTTGATGTAGTCTAGATATAAGTTCCTGGTTACATAGATGATTTCCAAAATGTTCTCTCACTTTGTGGGTTGTCTATTCCCTTTCTTGATAGTGTCCTTTAATGTAGAAAAGTTGATTCCGATGACGTACAGTTCATTTTCTTTTATTGCTTGTGCTTTGGCGTCGTATCTAAAAAATCATTGCCCAACCTAAGGTCAGAAAGAATTACACTTATTTTTCTTCTTTTTTTTTTTTTTTTTTTTTTTTTGAGACGGACTCTCGCTCTGTCGCCCAGGCTGGAGTGCTGTGGCCGGATCTCGGCTCACTGCAAGCTCCGCCTCCCGGGTTCCCGCCATTCTCCTGCCTCAGCCTCCCGAGTAGCTGGGACTACAGGCGCCCGCCACCTCGCCCGGCTATATTTTTCTTCTTATAGCTCTTCTTACATTTAGGTCTTTGGTCCATTTTGAATTAATTTTTGTATGTGGTATGAGGTCGGGTCCAGTTCATTCTTGTGCATGCGGATATACAGTTGTTTTAGCGCCACTTGTTAAAAAGACTGTTCTTTCCCCTATTAAATTGTCTTGGCGTTCTTATTGAAAATCAATTAACTGTTAATGTGAGGGTTTACTTCTGGGCTCTCAGTTCGATTCCATCGATCTGTGTGTCTATCCTTACCCCGGTACCACACTGCAGTTAAATTCTGAAATCAGGAAGTGTGAGTCCTCCAACGTTGTTCTTTTTTAAGATTCTTTTGGTTGTTCTGGTTCCCTTGCATTTCTCTGTGAATTTTAGGACTGTCTTGTCAATTTCCGCTAATGAAGGCATCTTGGATTGTGATAGGGATTGCAGATCAATTCACGGAATGTTGCCATCTTAACAATACTAAGTCTCTGATCCATGATCATGGGGTATCTTTCCATTTATTTGGATCTTCTTTAATTGTTTTCAACAATGTTTTATAGTTTTCAGAGTATAAGTCTTGTACTTTTATTAAATTTATTCCCAAATATTTTATCTTGATGCTATCTTAAATGGAATTGTTTTCTTCATTTTTTCAATTTGCCCACTGCTCCTGAAATACAATTGATTTTGGCATACTGATCTTATGTCCTGCAACCTTGCTGAACTCACTTAATTCAAATAGATTTTTAATGGATTCCTTAGGTTTTTCTATACAAGATCATGTCAGCTGAAAAGAAAAATACTTTTACTCTTGCTTTCCAATCTGGATGCTCTTTATTTCATTATCTTTCCTAATTGCCCTTTATGATCAAATTTTGAACTAGCAACTAGTTATGATTTGGCAGCCCCTTCCCAAAAAGCAGCAGCAGCAGCCGCTCTGACCCTAGGATGCCAGAGCTCTCATCCCCGCTGCTTTCCACACCTGCTGAGTGGATGCCTCCTCCGGGGCTTCACCTTTTGGGGAGAGGCTGCCTGGCTGGGGGCTCTGGCTTGCCTCCCTGTATGCCCTTCTCTGGACCCAGGGAGGCTGAGCCCTGTGGGTGGAGGCACCTGGGCTCCCTTGCTGGCTGGTTTCCTGTGGGTCCAGCCGATGAGAGGCACAGGCAGGAGACAAGGGCAGGTAGGAGGTGGAGAGAGAATGTGGGGTGTGTCTTTCTCACTCTCTACTAGCTTTGATTGTCCTGACCCAGGCTGTGTCTTGTCGCTATGACAGTCCCTGCTGGCATCCCAGTGTCCACTATTCAGCCCTCACTGGTATTTGCAGGAAACACTATATATATATATAAATTTTTTTTTTTTTTTTTTTTTTTTTTTTTTTTTTTTTTTTTTGAGACAGAGTCCCACTCTGTCACCCAGGCTGCAGTACAATGGTGAATCTTGGCTCACTGCAACCTCTGCCTCCTGGGTTCAAGCAATTCTCCTGCCTCAGCCTCTGGAGTAGCTGGGATTACAAGCACCTGCCACCACGCCTGGCTAATGTTTTTGCATTTTTAGTAGAGATAGGGTTTTGCCATGTTGGTCAGGCTGGTCTTGAACTCCTGACTTCAGGTGATTCGCCCGCCTCAGCCTTCCAAAGTGCTGGGATTACAGGCGTGAGCCACCACGCCCGGCCGGGAAACGCTATTTCTTCTCCTGACCCCTTCAAGTCTAGTGGTGGTAATGACTTTCCACTGTCACTTGGTGCCTCAACTTCCCTTGTTGGGTGTCTGACTTTTCTTTGCTCATTAATTCCGTTTATTAGAAATAGTGTGCAACCCTCAACCATTCCTGGGTAGTCTTGACGGCTATTCTGCTAGATGACACACCCCGACATCCTGTGGAGGAAGGCACTGTGGAACCTAGGTCAAGGTGAAAGCTTGGTTCTCTGGGCAAACTGATTACCAAAGTACTCAGTCCAAGAGCCAAGGAGATAGTAAAGAAATCCAATGGCAAACAGCTTCGGTTCCTGGAAGAGGAAAGTAAACAGCAACCCAGGGAGGACATGACCTTGGCTGTAGTTGCTGCTGTTTTCTCTCCCTATTCTCGACTCCTAGGAGAACATACCTTCGTAGCCCCATGATCTGACCTTTCATCCTATGCTTTGGAGTTTGAGCACAAACACTGACTGGCTCAGAGGCTTCCCGGAGATGGAGTTCTGGGCATCCACTATTGCTGAGTTTATTGTGACGGCCACGTGGCAAGTGTCGGAATCGCTGATCGTTTGTGTGAGCTACTGCTGAGTGCCAGCCACTGCACTGAGTGACTTCTACGATCTCAATCATCAGAGGACTTGTAAGAGGAACATTACTGTAAGCATGGAAACAGACACCCAGATGAACAGCTTGCCTATGGCCTCAGAGCTCAAAGCCACGTAGACCCCTGTCTGCCCGTCATGCCCAGCTGTGCCTCAGGTCCTGCCCTGCCACCCAGGAGTCTCTTGTAGACAGACTGTCAAGATTGATCATGCTAGTGATTAGTAGTTACCAATCTCTCCTCCCTGCCTCCTCCACCATCACTCTTGCCCTGGCCACTCCCGGGCCTGTGATCACACCCTCCTCCTCCTCCAGCTGTATCACATCACAGTCACATCTGTGTGTCCCTCAAACTCTGACCACAGCCCTTCCCCCAGGCTTTCTGTGTAACCACAGTCGTGCTGCCCAGCCAACCCCCAGCTGAGTGGACATTTTGTTTTGTTGTTTTGGAGTTCTGCAAACAGCAAGAGCTCCCAGTTCGCCTTTACTCTCAAATGCACACCCCAGGGACGGGAGGGAAGCACAGCGGCTGTGGCAGGCCAGGCTGTCAGGAGCCTAGCCACTATACCACCGCAGCCCACCCACCTGCTGAGCAGCTGCGGACTCGCCAGGACTTACTTTTCAGCTCCACATTAGCAGGGGGGTGTTCATCCAAATACAACAGTTCCTCCTCAAGGATGAAATTAGATTGCTGAACACCCCCATGGGGAGGAAGGAGATATACAGGGTCCGGGGACCTGCGGTGAGTGGATCTACGAAAGCCCTGGGGCCACATTGCCTTTCCCATCTTCTTAATCCCAATCCAAAACGGATGCAGTCTCAGCACTGCCAACTCCTTTCCCCAATCTGAAGGAAGGGGTCATGTCTTATAATCATTATGAAAACAAGAATAATTCATAGTAGCTGGAGTGCCACACCCTGGGTGAGGCACCATCCTGACTGTCTCCTCAATACTCACAAGGCCAGTACGACTCTATCCAACCACGTTGTTGAGTTCGTCCCTACAGACTATAATTATTATTATTTTAAAAAATATATTTTTTGGCTGGGCACAGTGGCTCACACCTGTAATCCCTGCACTTTGGGAGGCCGAGGCAGGCGGATCACCTGAGGTCAGGAGTTCAAAACCAGCCTGGCCAACATGGAGAAACCCCATCTCTACTAAAAATACAAAAAAAAAAAAAATTAGCCAGGCGTGGTGGCAGGTACCTGTAATCCCAGCTACTGGGGAGGCTGAGGCAGGAGAATCACTTGAACCCAGGAGGTGGAGGTTGCAGTGAGCCGAGATGGTGCCACTGCACTCCAGCCTGGACAGCAGAGTGAGAGACTCCATCTCAGAAATAAATAAATAAATACATTAATAAATTAATTAATTAATAAATATTTAGAGACAGAGTCTCATTTCATCACCCAGGCTGGAGTGCAATGGCGTGATCTCAGCTCCCTGCAACCTCCGCCTCCTAGGCTCAAGCGATTCTCCTGCCTCAGCCTCCCAGGTAGCTGGGATTATAGACACCCACCACCATGCCCAGCTACAGACTATAATTATATTTAACAACCACATTGCTAGCGCTCTGCAGTTTAGAAGGCACTTCAGCAGACACTCTCACTTGCTACTAAGAGTAACCTCGCCTACTAGGCAGGACAAGCACCATCTTCATTTGACAGAAGCTTTTACACAGAGCATGAGACTTTCTGGCCTGTCTCCCACCCCTAATGTCCCACACCAGTTCCTGATCTCCTGCCCCACCTCTCCTGCACCCTGCCCCTCAGGTGACTCACTGTGTCAACATCCTTGAGGAAATGATTTCTGGTTCATGGCCCCAGAGCTGGAGCTTTGGAAGGATAAAGGGAAAAGCAGCCAGGGTCTCTGCCCTCAAGAGACAGGCATTCTAAGGCTGGGCGCGGTGGCTCATGTCTGTAATCTCAGCACTTTGGTAGGCCGAAGCAGGCAGATCACCTGAGCCCAGGAGTTTGAGACCAGCCTGGGCAATGTGGCAAAACTCCGTCTCTACAAAAATACAAAAATTGCCCTTGCATGGTGGCACATGCCTGTAGTCCCAGCTACTCAGGAGGCTAAGGTGGGAGAATCACCTGAGCCTGGGAGGTCAAGGCTGCAGTGGGCTGTGATCGCACCACTGCACTCCAGCGTGGGTGACACAGCGAGACCCTGTCTCAAAAAACACACACACAAAGACACAAATTCTAATGAAAGAGAAAGGACAAACACAAATAAGGAACTGTATAACTAAGTGGGAAGGAAGGCCTGGCAGGGGCCACCTGGCCAAGTCTGGACCACAGACTGCTGCGATTCTGTGGGAGGGGAACGGCATTTAGAGTTAAACCTTGGATTCAAGTTCTGGCTTTGCTACCACCCATCAAATGACCTTGGAGAATTCACTCTACCTCTCTGGACCTGTTAGTCCATCTACAAAACAGATTTATCCCTCTCAGCGCAGAGGGCTGACAATTAAGGGATCTGTTTTATGGGAAACTTCAAATTGTCTCTTCGGTTTCATAAACTGTAAACCGCAATACACATGCAAAGGACTGTGATTAGATTTCACCTCATCAGAGGCATCAAGTATTTACTGAGCAGCGAACTGCCTGTAATGCACACTTGAGGGATGGAGGATCATATAAAACATGGCCTCTGCCTTTAAGAAAATCACTATCTGCTGATGAGGCAAGACAGGCACAGCCAACATATAACAAACACATAGTGTGTGCAAAGGCACTGCTGCGAGAGAAAAGGGAGAGGAGGCAGGCCGAGCAGCTTAGGAGAGCTAAGTGAAGGCTCACAGAGGAGACACTTGGTCTGGCCCTCAGGAAGGGCGCCAGCGCCTGCTGTGTGAGTGCACTGGGGTGAAAGGGAGAAACAGGGCCAACTGTCCTCATCTCCACGTGTGGACTCCAAGCTGACTCTGTTCAGGGTCAGGGGCCAGTGGAGCCGGTTCAAATCCTGATCACAACCCCCTAATGCTAATTAATCTGGTTACCTAGAGGAACTAACTTTTCTGAGACTCTGTAAAATAAGAATAATTATTTGACTTTGTATGTTCATTGGGAGGATTAAATATGAGAATGCATGTGAACTGGTCTGTATTAGGGATGTAATACATGCTACAAATTAATAATCATCAACATCAAATAAGGTCTGACCGCCAGGGTGAGATCAGATTTTGGAAGGTCAGAAAGCCCAATAAAGAAATGTAGAAACAATGATTTGGGGGTGATCAGCATAGAAGTGACAGCCAAAGCCATGAGAAAGAGCTTGGCCTCAGCAAGGTGGGGAGGGCTGCTGCCCACAAGCCCAGCTCTGGCCACCAGCGTGCTCCCTCCCCACCAGAACCACGGGTGCCTGGGCTGCCCAAGCCCTGGAAAGCTCAGCCCAGGGCGTCACCACTCGCCCGTTTTCCTGAGAAGAGCACAGGAGCAGAGGTGGAACAGCAGAAATGTGAGGAGGAGAAACTGAGGCAGGAATGAAATGGAAGGGATGGTCTTAAGAGGGGCAAACAAATACTGCTAGTATGTCACAGCATAGGAGCCCAAAAGAGAAGTTTCAGGCAGAGGTGGTACCACAAACTCTCAAAGTTGTGGGGAAGGGCAGCACCAAGCAGACGATGACCAGGTGAGAGGCTGACACGGAAACAACGGAAGATGAAGCAGGAAGTTTAAGGGAACAATATGCAGCCCCCACAAAAAGTATGCACTCATTCATTCAATCACTTCTGAATGAGCCTTTACAACATGCCAGGTACTGTTGGTCATCAGAGAGAAAGTTGCGCAAGAGAGAACAGTTCCCTGTCCTCATGAAACTGACATTTCATGCCAGCCAGGAAACCGAGCACACAAACAAGACCATTCCAGATCCATCCTGATTGGTAAGTACTGTCTTCTGGCCTCAGACCCCCTCCTGATGGCAGGTCTCCCTCGGTGTCACAGAGAAAGGTACCACCTGACAGAGAACAAAGCCACAGAGCTCAACCCCTCCATCCCTGGCCTAGAACTCCCGGGGATGGAATGAGGGGAAAGGCACGTTCTTAACAATTGCTAGTCCCGGCCGGGCGCGGTGGCTCAAGCCTGTAATCCCAGCACTTTGGGAGGCCGAGACGGGCGGATCACAAGGTCAGGAGATCGAGACCATCCTGGTTAACACGATGAAACCCCGTCTTTACTAAAAAATACAAAAAACTAGCCGGGCGAGGTGGCGGGCCCCTGTAGTCCCAGCTACTCGGGAGGCTGAGGCAGGAGAATGGCGTAAACCTGGGAGGCGGAGCTTGCAGTGAGCTGAGATCCGGCCACTGCACTCCAGCCTGGGCCACAGAGCGAGACTCCGTCTCAAAACAACAACAACAACAACAACAACAATTGCTAGTCCCAAGCAGTTTGAGACTAAGCAGAGGGAAACATAGCTGAAGCATACATAGATGTCCACGTCACCTCTATCCCCCCAGCCTTTCCTCCCACAAGCATGTGCATGTATACACACATGCACACTGGCTCTCTCCCCTCTCCTTGGATTGTTATCCCATGACCTGGCAGGGAGCCTGGCCTGTTTGCAGTTAAAGAACCAGAGGCCATTTGGAACCTGATCAGTTTCTCCTCCTCCTGAACTGAGGAAAAGGTTTTCTTCAAAATGGGAGATGTTCCCTCCCCTTAAATGTGAGCAGTGAGTCCTACTCAAACGCCAGAGGTCTGGTCTCCCAAAATACAGGTAGTAACATGTTTTTCCTTTGCTGCTGTCTAGGAGCCCTCACATGTTGAACAGAGCATGACCTCACCCCTCCAATTTCCCAGATTCCTAAAGGAAAGCTGAGCCTTTCTGTTCTGTAACTCCAGGGCATTTTGTGAAGGACTGAGCTGGCTGGGGAGCTGGAGCATAGCACATGAGGGGCCGGCCGGTGCTGAACTAAGAGCAGGGCCTCCCCATGACCACTGGCAGCCACGCCATTTACACAGGGAACCATGTGGCCTTTCCCCCAACTGTCACCATCATGCAAGGGCATTCTGGCCCAGAGCTCTCGGATCCATGGCCAAGGTCTTCTGTCCATGGTCTCAGGCAGAATCTGTTCTCAGCCAGGAACGGTGGCTCACGCCTGTAATCCCAGCACTTTGGGAGGCCGAGGCGGGCAGATCACCTGAGGTCAGGAGTTCAAGACCATCCTGGCCAGCATGGTGAAACCCTATCTCTACTAAAAATACAAAATTAGCGGCCGGGCGCGGTGGCTCAAGCCTGTAATCCCAGCACTTTGAGAGGCCGAGACGGGCGGATCACGAGGTCAGGAGATCGAGACCATCCTGGCTAACACGGTGAAACCCCGTCTCTACTAAAAAAAATACAAAAAAAAAAACTAGCCGGGCGAGGTGGCGGGCGCCTGTAGTCCCAGCTACTCGGGAGACTGAGGCAGGAGAATGGCATAAACCTGGGAGGCGGAGCTTGCAGTGAGCTGAGATCCGGCCACTGTACTCCAACCTGGGCGGCAGAGCGAGACTCCGTCTCAAAAAAAAAAAAAAAAAAAAAAACAAAATTAGCCAGGTGTGATGGCGCACACCTGTAATCCCAGCTACTCGAGAGGCTAAGGCAGAAGAATCGCTTGAACCCAGGAGGCAGGGGTTGCAGTGAGTTGAGATCATACCACTGCACTCCAGCCTGGGTGACAGAGCAAGACTCAAAAACAAACAAACAAACAAACAAACAAACAACAACAACAAAATCTGTTCTTAGGTGAAGTAGGGTTTGCCTACCTCCTGCCCCCCCCAGCTTGCCCATGCCTGACCAGAATGGTCCCCAGAGCCCTTGATAAACGATCTGGTCCAACCCTCCCTTGGATTCCTGTTCTCTAAGGACTGTTGCCATCCTTCTACCCTCTGCTCTTCCCAGAGCTAGAAGGCTGCCAAGTTCCAGAGGGAAGAGCAACAATGGCCACGATGTGTGGGCACCTCTACCCAGGACAGAGTGCCTAGAGGCCTCTGAAAGTCGGTCCTCTTACCATGGCAGTTGGTCTGCAGAGTTCCAGGGAGGCCACAAGTCTGGAACACTCAAGTCTGGGCCCGAGGCCTGCTGCCTGTTTATAATTGATGTTCTAGGTTAATCCCCTGTCAATGACTTTCCAGAACTGTCCCCTCCTTTACCGCTCCCAGGAGAGAGAGGCTGCTTGGGAGCCAATCTCTGGCTTAGGGGTGGGCCTTGAGTAGACTGAGGAAAGGATAAAAAAACAAACACCAGGTCAGGGGTGAGCTGGAAGAGCGGCGGTCAAAAGCCACTGCTCACAAGTTCTGGTGGAAAGATGAAAGGGCAGTGGTGTTTGAGTTTCACAAAGAAGGGAGGGCCAGGGCCAGGGCTGGGAAAGCCAGCCAGGAGAGAGATACGGCATCTGGCCTAAGGAAAGGAGCAGAAGATTCAATGGGGAGAAGAAAAAAGAAGGAGTCTAATGTCTTCCTCCTTCCTGCCAAGACCTCACTATACCTTGGGTTGTCTACCTGGGAACTGGTGACATCATGGGCCTGTCTCCCCACAGGGCCAGAAGACTGGATCCCTCACCAAGGCACATGTTACCTGGTGATTAGTGTGAGCTGGTGGCCCAGTACGATTTATCAGCAAGCAGATGTTCACATGCGTGAACATACTACGAAACCACCCAGCTCAGGTCATTTAACAGTGTTATCCTAAAGGCCACTCCAGTCAGAAGCCAGAGCAGAGTTCCCATCTACTGGGCACCACCCCACCATCGCAAGAAAGCAAAACACCAGGCTGGGCTCTGACGAGCTCCTTGGAAGGAGGCACAGTCAATAGCTCACTGTTAGATCTTTTGCCTGGGCTCCTGAACCCAAGGCTAATTGGTCAGAGGTCTTGCATGGTTCGGCACGCTCAGTGTATGACAGGAGACGGCATCTGAAGAGAGCGGGTGGGCTGAGCCTGCTACGGGAATGTAAGTGCACCCTGATCCAAGCCAGGCAGAGAGGTCTGAACACCCTGATGTCCCCAAGAACATGCGTTAACTGAAAAGTCAGGATGGAGGGATCCTGCACATTCCTTCAGGTCCAGGATCCTGACCAGCACCAACACCTCTGTTTCTGCCTCTTCTCCATCTTTTCCCAAGATGACAACAAGCAGCTTTCTGCTTCCCTTCCAGCCCCCAAAGGAAGGGGGCAGCTACCCGGAAAGTGAGCCCGGAATGACACTCAAACCAGGGGCCCTGCCTGGGAATAAAGAGTAGAGGATCAGCTGGAACGGCAAAGTGGGAAATGGTGGAAAGTCCCCATGTCCAGTGCCACAGCTGCTAGTTGTGACAATTCTTGTCCTTATCCTAGCACCAGGATAGGCACTGGGTGCCTCTTCCCCAGCTGGAGGCAAAGAGGTGCCACCAACTCCCACACTCGCCTTGAGATTTGCCATCTAGCTGGTGAGCTGCTGGGGGCGGGGGGCGGAGCTGGAGGAAGTATCTGCATGGAGCCTGCATGGACCCGGCCTAAGCCTCATCCAGGAGTGCCATTCCCAGTGACTTGCCCAGCGTCATACTGGTCATGGGCCCCGGCCATCTCCACTTGTGCTTCATTCCTCAGCACACAGAGGTCATGCAGGACGTGATCTTCGGAACAGGCGTCCCTGCCGCTCCCCACAGAGGAGAAGCTGCCTGAGAGTTGGGTCACAGCTTACTCAGCTCTACCTGCAGTGAGCATTTCACAGGCTACTACTGGATTGGACCAAAAATGTAATCACCGCCACATGTCCTATTCGGTTCAGTGCAGCCTGCCTGGGTCTCCACCAGCACTGGGGAGCCAGAGCTGACAAGACACAGTCCCTGCCCTCCAGGAGCTCACATCAGGGAAGGCACTAGACACACAAACAAAGAAGAGAAACCAAGTATGGTGGGGGCCAAAGGAAGCAAGCACCGGCGCTGAACTAGTGGTGGGAGGAGGGGACTCAGGTATTAGGAAACCGTGGGAGTTGAGACTCACAGACAAGGTGAATGACAGAGGACTGGCCGGAAGGGAAAAGGGAAGAGAGTGGTGTGGCCAGGACACTGGCCATTGTGTGGTCACAAACCATGCAGTTTGGCATGGCTGGAACATGGGGTATGAGCAGAAGGGGACGCAGGGGCCTGAGCACTCACTGCAGCGGAGCAACACAGCATGATCCATGCTGTCTTCAATTTACACAGAAAGCCCGGTGTCGAAAAATTCAACAATTAACCTTCTATGCAATTGTAAAATACGCTGCAACCAACAATTACTACGACTTTGTAAGGGTTTCTTCATCTGAGAAAAACACAAGCCGGGGGAGTAAGTGTCTGGCTTAGTTAAACGGTAGCAAGGTTATGCGCTGCTGCCCTGGCAAATGAGTCGCTCACATGCTCAACAGCACTGTTAGTCCTGGGTGACAAACAGAAGCAGGCTTCCAGCTGGAGGTTCCAGGTGGAGAACACGCTAGTCTGTGCTCAGCTCTGGGTAGTGCTTGCATCTGTCCCGTCCTTGTCTTGGCTCATGGTGCATCCTGCAGAAAGCTCCTTGTGCCATCAGGGCAGCTGGATGGACCCTTCTAACAGCCTTGGTCCCCCATTCTCCTCGGCCACCCCAAATCTAGCCACACATGCACTGATGTCGTATGACTTCTATGGCGCAAAGCAAACAAGTAGAGTTTCTTTCATTTATTCAGAAAGCCTGTAAGGACTGTCCACCAAGTAACAGAAAAGAGGCTAGGTGCTATGGGGAAGCAGAGAGGGTGATGGACCCACACTTTAAGAACTCACCATGCGGCCGGTGGAGGCAAGATCTGCATGTGGCAAATTAGCATCCACCCCCAGAGTTAACTGCCAAAGAATAAGGCTGCAGGGCAGGGGATCACAGGGGCTAAGGTTTCCAGGCCTCTACTGTCCATGACCCCTAGAAAGATGCAACAAACTGGCCAGGCGCAGTGGCTCACGCCTGTAATCCCAGCACTTTGGGAGGCCGAGGCGGGCGGATCACGAGGTCAGGAGATCGAGACCATCCTGGCTAACTCGGTGAAACCCTGTCTTTACTAAAAATACAAAGCCGGGCGAGGTGGCGGGCGCCTGTAGTCCCAGCTACTCAGGAGGCTGAGGCAGGAGAATGGCGTGAACCCGGGAGGCGGAGCTTGCAGTGAGCCAAGATCGCGCCAGTGCACTCCAGCCTGGGCAACAGAGCAAGACTCTGTCTCAAAACAAACAAACAAACAAACAAACAAAATGCAAAAAACCAACTACTTTGTGATATCGGCTCCAGGCCAGAGAGCAAAGGCTCTGGACTGATCCAACCCAACCCTGGTGTTGACAGTCTTACAGTGCCGCAGAATGCCCGGTGTCCTTCCTCCTCCACACAAGTCACATAAACCCACTGTTCTCCTCTCCCAGCACTGCAGTTTGAGCTCTGGGAACTGTGTTTAACTGCAACTCCAACACTTAAGTCACTCTTCAACTTGGGAATTTACGTCACCTTCTGAACTTTAGTTTCCTGATCTATAAAATGCAGAATGATCTGAGTCATCTTGTGGAGCTGCTATGAGAACCCAATGAGGTAACGTAGTTTTGAAATACCTAAGAGAGTCTAGCACAGTAGAGATGTCCCAAAAAATGACCCCAATGGTCAGCCCTTGTGATAATAGCCTTAGTCCTTCTCTCTTCCATCATGCCCTAGGGCCTCAATATAAGACAGGAAGAGACCTAGACACAAGCCCAGGGAGGCTAAGAACAGAATGTCAGTCCCTTGTAGGATGGTGACTAGAAGGAGCTGCGAGCTGTGAATCAGACAGTCATGGCCCTATCTCTGCTACTGTTACCAGTGCTGTGCCAAGAGGCAAGTCATCCCGCCATCCTGGGATTCAGTTTCCTCCCCCACTAGACAGGGATAATAATTACCAGCCTCCTTCACAGGAGCAGCTTGGACAAAAAAAAGAAAAAATCATAACACAGGTGCAATGGCAGATGCCTGTGGTCCCAGCTACTCTGGACGCTAAGGCAGGAGTTCGAGGCTGTAGTGAGTTATGATCACACTTGTAAACAGTCACCGTACTACAGCCTGGGCAACACAGCCAGAGCTTGTCTCTCTCTTTTTTTTTTTTTGAGATGGAGTTTCACTCTTGTTGCCCAGGCTGGAGTACAATGGCACGATCTCGGCTCACTGCAACCTTCACTTCCTGGGTTCAAGACATTCTCCTGCCTCAGTTTCCCAAGTAGCTAGAATTATAGGCATCCACCACAATGCCTAGCTAATTTTTTGTATTTTTAGTGGAGACAGGGTTTCACCATGTTGGCCAGGCTGGTCTCGAACTCCTGACCTCAAGTGATCTACCCACCTCGGCCTCCCAGAGTGCTGAGATTACAGGCGTGAGCCACTATGCCCGGTCCAGAGCTTCTCTCTTTAAAAAAAATAACAATAAATAAGACACATCCCTGTCTTCAGTCTAGTTAAGAAGGAAGGCATAAAGAGGAAGAGATTAAACAACATAAAGTTAAATTAATAGAAGGACAAGCATTGAAAAGAATACAAACTCAGGAATAAATTTAATGAAAGAAATGCAAACCTTAGGCCGGGCACATGCCTGTAATCCCAGCTACTTGGGAGGCTGAGGCATGAGAATCACTTGAACCTGGGAGGCGGAGGTTGTGGTGAGCCAAGATCATGCCACTGCACTCCAGCCTGGGCAATACAGTGAGACTCCATCAAAAAAAAAAAAAAAAAAAAAACAAAGAAGAGAAGAGGAAGAGAAAAGAAGAGAAGAGCAAACCTTATACACTGAAAACTGTAAAAGACCCTCAAAAGAAACTAGAAACCGAAAGGAAAGGAAAGATACCACATGTTCACGGGTCAGAGACTGCATGTTGCTAAGATGGGAATACTCCCCACACTGACCTACAGTCCCCATCGCAGTCCTAGATGTCCCAACAGTTTTGCCCACCACTGCCTTTGCACCATTGGTGCCAATGTCAACACACAGGAAAAGGCAAAGAACCTCTTGGTATTATTATGGAAATCCTTTTGACTCACAGACCCCCCTGGAATGGTCTTGAGGAGGGGCCTGGGGACCTCACTTTGAGAACCACCAGTCTAGGAAGACACTCCCTGCTGGCCTGGGAGAAGGTAATGCCAATTTTGGAATAAAACAAACAACCTTTTTCACCTTGGGACACAAGAAGAGGCAGGGAGGTAAGCGGCGTGATTCCTGCACTGAGTAGGTGGGAGGGCTGACCTCAGCGCTGAGTGACTGACAGCCGTAAAAGGTAGAGTTCAGCTGAGCAGCCACTTCCTGTGGGAACTTCCAAATCTAACAACCTGCTCTCCGCTGGTTTCCTCTCCACCCTTTCCATTCCTTTGACCTCAACATAAAATAGGCAGCTTTGATTCATGGGATCCTTTTCCTGCTTCCCCACTAGAGTGGGCCAAGAGGGAATGGGGATGGTTGAGGAAGGAGGGCAAGAAGCAGGAAGGGAAGAGGACGGCAAATACTATCAGCTCCTGCCTCTGTCCAGCTGCCCCCAGCCTCAGTTCACCCTGGGGTGGGGAGGGGTCTCCCAGCAATTCCCACCACACTCCCTTCCTGCCAATTAGCCCCCTAGTTCAGCATTAACGAAGGGCTTCCTCCTGCCACAGCTGAGGTCACTGGGTAGGGAAGGCTCCTTCTCTCATCACCGCAGTTGTAAGCCCCCACCCAGCAACCCACACAAGACCTCAGGTTGGCTCAAAGCCCAGTCTTCACAGGATATTCAGTAAAACAACGTGCAATCCGGGTGGGAACGAATTTCTCATTGGAGAGGAGAATGTTAGAACTGCAGCAGCAGTAGTAAAGCCGCTTGGCCTGTGGCACCAAAGGCAGAAAACAAAGTGACATTCAGGCCCCAGGGACACACAATAGGCCCTTATGCTCTTTTCTGGTTCGGGCCCAGAGCTGCTAAGCTGAGCTAGAGGGCCCAATGGGTGGCCCCTGGGCAGGGTTGACTCTAGGATGCATGGGGCCCCAGACAAATACATTTTGGGGACCCATCTATATAAAAACTTGAGTCACTCAAAATTAGTGCATCGGCACCATTCTGGCAGCCCAATCTCACGATTCCCACTAAAGAAATACTTCAGGCTGGGCACAGTGGCTCACACTTGTAATCCCAGCACTTTGGGAGGCCAAGGTGGGTGGAACACGAGGTCAGGAGTTTGAGACCAGCCTGACCAACATCTCTACTAAAAAAAAATACAAAAATTAGCCGGGCGGGCCTGTAATCCCAGATACTCGGGAGGCTGAGGCGGGAGAATCTCTTGAATCCGGGAGGCGGAGGTTGCAGTAAGCCGAGGTCGCGCCGCTGCACTTCAGCCTGGGCAACAAGACAGACTCCGTCGGGAAGGGAAGGGAAGGGAGGGGAGGGGAGGGGAGGGGCTGCAGCCATCTCCTGGAACTGGGCCCCAGGACAACTCCACAGAACAGGTGTTGTCCCTGTGCAAGGTAGAGGGATGGAGAGTACCCCAAAGGATCCCAGGGTGGGTTTGCAACACCCGGTCAGAATGGTACTGGGGGGCCCAGCAGGCCCCAGGCACTGGAGGAGGACCTGGAAAATTTGGAGGAAGGTACCCCTCAGGTGTAGAGTCTGAACAGGGGCCACATGTGCCCAGGCCTAAGGCTGGTACTGACCTGAGGACACACAGCCACAAAGATGGGTTTGAAGGATTAAGAACATTGCCCTCAAAAAAGAAATCTAGGAACTGAAAGCCAAGGTACGTCTCATTTCCGCCTCTCTGGGGTTATCAAGCTACCTGGGCAATCCAGACACTTCGGTCAGTCAGCAGGTCTTTCTCTTTCTCCCTACTGGATAAAACAGGGTGGTCTGTTTTGATTTTTATACCATATTCCTGCCCAATCTCTCTCTGTAAGGTCAACAGGTAAGAAGCCAGGAAAAAAGAAAGCTTTGCAGCTGGGTGTGGTGGCTCACGTCTGTAATCCCAGCACTTTTGGGAGGCCGAGGTGGGCAGATCACCTGAGGTCAGGAGTTCATGACCAGTCTGGCCAATATGGTGAAACCCCGTCTCTACTAAAAATACAAAAATTACCTGGGCATGGTGGTGGGTACCTGTAATGCCAGCTACTAGGGATGCTGAGGCAGGAGAATCGCTTGAACCTGGGAGGCGGAGTTTGCAGTGAGCCAAGATGGCGCCATTGCACTCCAGCCCAGGCAACAAGGGTGAAACTCTGTCTCAAAAAAAAAAAAAGACAGACAGACTTTGCTGGGATCCCTTTGAGGGAAAGACTGAGTCTGGCCCATAGTAAATGCTCAAAAAATATGAGTAAAGAACACAGATAATCTACAAAATGATAATTCACTGCCAGGCAAGGAGGCATTTAATTCAACTCCAAACAGGCCCTGTCCCCTCGAGGCATTTCTGCCATCGCCTCCAATTACACTACCAGGGACTGTTTAGTAGTAGTGCCAGGCAGGTTGTGGTGGCTCACACCTGTAATCCTAGCACTCAGGGAGGCCAAAGTGGGAGGATGGCTTGAGTCCAGGAGTTCAAGACCAGCCTGGGCAACACAGCGAGACGCCACGTCTAGAAAAAATAAAAAATTAGCCGGGTGTGGTGGTGCGTGCCTATGATCCCAGCTACTCCAGGGGCTGAGGTGGGAAAGTCACTTGAGCCTGGGGGAGTTCGAAGCTGCAGTGAGCTATGATGGTGCCACTGCACTCCAGCCTGGGTGACAGAGCAAGACCCTGTCTCAAAAAAAAAAACAAACCCTAGTGTCAGCAGGGTCCTAGGGTGCGCCAATGGGGAGGGCTCACAAGGTAAACAGACAGCTCCAGCAACCAGGCTCCAGCCAGGGAGGCAGGGAGGGTGCTGCTGCCATAAGCTCCTCCCGCCCTCCATTCCATTTCAGAGACAGAGCATGGTGGATCTCTGAAACCTGCCTAAGGTTCCCCACGTTCTGCCAAGCTCCATAGCCAGGCGCTGCCTGCTGCGGGCGGCAGATAACCACAGTAGGAGGCCGGCTTCCCCTGATGGGCCAGCAGGGTTAGGGCGCTCACATTACCCACTGCCTATGCAGCAGTGATCACAGCTGCAATCAAACAGGGAATGGCCTTCTGCCAGTCCCCCCTGATGACAGGAGATGGCTGGGGCCTTCTCCCTGCTGTGTCTCCAGCATGGAGCACACGGCCTAGAACACAGTCCTGCTCGGTAAACAGTTATAGAGCAAAGGCAAGTCTCCCTAAACCACACGGCAGCCCCCGGAGCTGAGGGCCAGCTGCGGACCACTCCGTGCCTGTGATCCTGCACGTAGCAAGGGCTCCAGCGGTGATTCTGCTCCCTCCATGGAGGGCTGTACCAGGGCCCTGCCCTCAGGGGGAGCTACCAGGGGAGGGACGACAGGCCTCAGAGGTGGCATGCCAGGTTCAGAGACTTCCTCGATTTATCCTAAAGTCTCACGCTAACATAACAGAGAAGGCAGTCAGGCAAAAAATCCTGGCCCTGACAAGCACACACTGTTGGGGGAAGCCTGGTCCCAATCCTCTGAGGCCCCAGATTTGGTTCTGTCTCCCTTCTTTCTTCGTCCTTTACAGGCAACAGCCACTGCCTCTTTCAGCACTTTGAGATCAGTACTAACTACCCCTCCCATAGTCTCAGTCTTTCCTACAACGCTCTTTACAGCCTCTGCTCCCTCTGCTTTGGTCCTTCCTCCTCCTTACCCTCCAAAACAAACACACCAACTGCGTTTCTTTCAGCCACTGCTTCTGCTGGAACTCACCTATTGCCCGAGGGGCTCAGAGGAACAAATGCCCTCTGTGCAGGGCCACGTGTCTTCCCCAGCTCTCACTCACCACACTTGGCCCAGCCCCTGTGGTCTTCCCCTTAGCGTAGGTCAGGTCAGGCCCACAGCTGTAGACAGCACGCCTGTCCTGCTCGTTGCCAAGCAGTTTTACTATTATTATTATTTTGTAGAGATGAGTTCTTACTGTGTTGCCAGGCGGGTCTTCACCTCCTGGGTACAGGTAATCCTCCAACTTTGGCCCCCCACAGTGCTGGGATTACAGGCATGAACCACCATGCCTGACCTGCCAAGCAGTTTTGTATGTGCAGTTCGTACTCTGAACAGGGTTAAGGAGGACCTCACCGTCTAAGCAGAGCACTGGGCTTACAGGCAGCAAGTTACTCACTTCAATTTCTGGGGGCCCTGAGTTCTTAGGAGCTGCCAGTCCTGAGACCACGGCTTAGTAACCTTAGTCTCCTCAAAGGCTAACAGAGCAGTGATCCACGAAGGTACTGGGTAAATATAGGGAACCAATAAACCTGGAAGGGAGAAAAGCATGACACTGCAGAAAGTACACAAAATTTGGGAGCAGAAAGGCCAGGCGCGGTGGCTCACGCCTGTAATCCCAGCACTTCGGGAGGACGAAGCAGGTGGATCACGAGGTCAGGAGATCGAGACCATCTTGGCTAACACAGTGAAATCCCGTCTCTACTAAAAATACAAAAAATTAGCCGGGCGTGGTGGTGGGTACCTGTAGTCCCAGCTACTCGGGAGGCTGAGGCAGGAGAATGGTGTGAACCCGGGAGGTGGAGCTTGCAGTGAGCTGAGATCGTGCCACTGCACTCCAGCCTGGGCGGCAGAGCAAGACTCTGTCTCAAAAAAAAAAAAAAAGATTTGGGAGCAGAAAACCTAGATTCCAGCCCTAGTTCATCATGACCCTGAGCAAATCATCTACAAACCAAGAGCCCTCACCCCACGCAGAAATGTTTTTGTTTTGCTCTTTTGAGACAGAGTCTTGCTCTCTCACCCAGGCTGGAGTGAGTGGTACAATCTCAGCTCACTGCAAGCTCTGCCTCACAGGTTCAAGGGATTCTCCTGCCTCAGCCTCCTGAATAGCTGGGATTACAGGGGTGTGCCATCACACCTGGCTAATTTTTGTATTTTTAGTAGAGATGGGGTTTCATCGTGTTGGCGAGGCTGGTCTCGAACTCTTGGCCTCCCAAAGTGATCCATCTGCCTTGGCCTCCCAAAGTGCTGGGGGCCCAAAGTGTGAGCCACTGCACCTGGTCCCCACTTAGAAATGTATATTAAAGCACTCTACTTATCAGAAGGGTCTATGCAAATTGGCGTAGGTTTCCAGAGATCACCCTTCACCTTTTCCTACCTAGGATGGAGTTCAAGAGCATAAAGAATTGACAAGCTAAGAGGTCTGAAATTCAAGAACTAAGCTCCAAGGAAAACTAAAACCAAGCCAGGAGGACTGATGCTATTCTGTAGGCTGCGTTTGTTGCTTTGGATGCTGTCCTCAAGCTTGTTTTGTGTATGTGTGTTGCCTTAGCTAGATTTAAGCTTTAGAATGGGCTGGGCGCGGTGGCTCACGCCTGTAATCCCAGCACTTTGGGAGGCCAAGGCAGGCAGACCACGAGGTCAGGAGATCGAGACCATCCTGGCTAACATAGTGAAACCCTGTCTCTACTAAAATTACAAAAAATTAGCCAGGTGTGGTGGCGGGTGCCTGTAGTCCCAGCTACTCAGGAGGCTGAGGCAGGAGAATGACGTGAACCCGGGAGGCAGAGTTTGCAGCGAGCCGAGATCGTGCCACTGCACTCTAGCCTGGGCAACAGAGCAAGACTCCGTCTCAAAAAAAAAAAAAAAAAGCTTCAGAATATCTAACACCTACATGATGCCTGTCCACTGCTCTGGTGGACATGACAGTTACTGACAAGAGGAAAGGGTCTGGAAAACCCTTGGCATTTTGTATAATAACGGAGAAATTTATTTGATCTGAACTTGGGTTACCTGAGGGTAAGAGGCACCTGAGCCCAGCCTCAGCCTTCTAGGATTATGGCACTCATACCCCAGGGTGAGCTGCAGGGAAAGACGTTGGTGGGCAGCCTAGAGCCTGAGATGGTCCATGAGGACCTCCTGCTGCACGAAGGGGACAAACTGGAAGCTGGTTAGCTTTCCCCTAAGTTAGCACACACCCGATAGAGCCCCCACCATCAACTGCAAAATCTTTAGTCAAATGCCCAAGTCCCTTCCCCAACAGCAGCCTGTGAGCCCTCTAGGTGGTGATAGAAACAGCAAATAAAACCCTTTTTCCTCTTCTTAAAGAATTTTGCATTAAAGAAAAATTCATATGCAAGGCAATTAAAATTCCTCTTTCCATTCCCAAGTCCTATAGAAGGGAGGTTCACAAACTATAATGTTTTGAGTCCACTAGAACCAACTCTGCAATTAACATTCTACTTCTAGGCTGGGCGTGCTGGCTCATGCCAATAACACCAGCACTTTGGGAGGCCGAGGTAGGAGGACTGCTTGAGCCCAGGAGTAAGACCAGCCTGGGCAACAGAGTGAGATCTTATGTCAAAAAACATACATAAAATCTACATTTTTTCGTTTTTTTGAAACAGTCTTGCTCTGTTGCCCAGGCTGGAGTGCAGTGGTGCGATCTCGGCTCGCTGCAGCCTCCACCTCCTGGGTTCAAGAGATTCTTGTGCCTCAGCCTCCTGAGCAGCTAGGATCACATAAATGAACGACCAAGCCGAGCTAATTTTTTGTATTTTTGTAGAGACGGGGTTTCACCACGTTGGCCAGGATGGTCTCGAACTCCTGACCTCAAGTCATCTGCCCACCTCAGTCTCCTAAAGTGCTAGGATTACAGATGTGCGCCACCATGCCCAGCCCAACAAAATCTACTTCTGCCATTCTCTTTTTAGGGGTGTGGGTATAGAGATAAGTAGGGAGATAAGAGACAGAAGAATAAATAAAAGGCTTCCTCACCCCCTAAGCCACGCTGAACACGTGTGACCTCCAAATAGCCTTCTCACTCTGGCCTGAAAGCAGAGCCCCGGGCCGGGCGCGGTGGCTCAAGCCTGTAATCCCAGCACTTTGGGAGGCCAAGACGGGCGGATCACGAGGTCAGGAGATCGAGACCATCCTGGCTAACCCGGTGAAACCCCATCTCTACCAAAAAATACAAAAAAAAACTAGCCGGGCGAGGTGGCGGGCGCCTGTAGTCCCAGCTACTCGGGAGGCTGAGGCAGGAGAATGGTGTAAACCCGGGAGGCGGAACTTGCAGTGAGCTGAGATCCGGCCACTGCACTACAGCCTGGGCGACAAAGCGAGACTCCGTCTCAAAAAAAAAAAAAAAAAAAAAAAAAGAAAGCAGAGCCCCAGCCCAGTGAAGAAGGCCCAGGAGGAGGGGCAGCAGCATTCAGAACTTCTCCCTGGAAGATTTCATCTACCCAGCAGTTCCTCTACTAGGGCAGCTCAGAGAGGAATTAAAGCAAGTCCTGTTAAGTTTCCAGCACCCATATTAACAAGAGCATTTCTGGAGAGTCCCTGAAGACTCACACAATCCTGGGACTATGGGCCCAGGTGGACTATCTCAAGCTATCTGGGTTAGGCTCAAAAGGTGAAATGCATGGAAAAAAATTTATATTTTCAAATTCTCTCTTCAGGCCAGGTGCAGTGGCTCATGCCTGTAATCCCAGCACTTTGGGAGGCCAAGGCGGGTGGATCACTTGAGGCCAGGAGTTCCAGACCAGCCTGGCCAACATGATGAAACCCTGTCTCTACTAAAAATACAAAAATTAGCCAGGCGTGGTGGCACATGCCTGTAATCCCAGCTACTCGGGAGGCCGAGGCATGAGAATCACTTGAACCCGGGAGGCAGAAGTTGCAATGAGCCGAGATCGAGCCACTGTACTCCAGCCTGAGCAACAGAGTGAGACTGTCTCAAAAAAAAAAAAAAAAAAAATCCCTTCGCTCACACCCTTAAAGAATATTTTTGCAGAGCCCTGGGTGGGGCCTGTGTCTCTGAGAGCTCTAGGACCTTGACAAGCTGGGAAGAAATGAGAAGCCATTGGCTGGCGAGGAGGGGCAGGGGGACAGGGTGGTGACAACAGTCAAATGGGCTCCAGCCAGAGGCAGTGAATACACCAGAGTTGAAGATCTGTGCTAGGAACAGCAAACAGATAACAAGTGAGGGGAGAGGGATCTAACTCACTGAGAAAAGAATGAGGCCTGGTAGTAAGGGGCTTGGTTCAGGCATCCTCTTTGCATGAAGTCAGAACTGAAACTTAGGCCTTAGTGTTACAGCTGTTTTTGAATTTGTCTAGCAGGCTTTCAGGTCTTTGCCAGAAAGCCCCATTGAAAACAAAAAAAACCAAAAACCTAAGCCATAATTCTTGGAGAAGAGGCACAGAGATGCTGTATCACTCAAGAGGAATGCCTGGGTTTAGAAAACGGGCATCAGGTCAAAGGCACATCAGTGACCCAAACTTCCGCAAATGGCTTGCTAATAGCAGTTACAGCCTTGAAATGTAGGTTACCATGGTGCCTCGCACTAAACGGTTGTTGAATGAATAAATGAATGAATGGACTCAGAATGAGGCTGGCTCATTCTGGTAATCAAACACAGAGAGAAGGCTGTGTAAGTAATGAGGGAGGACCCAGAGTATACCACGCCTCTTGCTGGGGCACAGAGGAGGGGAGGAGGGGAAAGACGAGAGAGATGGTGTTCTCAGACTCCACAGGCCAACACGATGAATCCAGCTGGCTCAGAAGACACCCTGCAGAAAGGTGCCAGGCTACTCGTCGGCAGGGAACTTCTGATGAGTGTTCACCCAGCACCCCTGTCACCCTCCTATGGGCAACAGAAATCTCTCTCTTCTTTTTCCTGCCACAAGCCCCTGCCTAACAGCTGAAACTGTTAGGAAAGCCTTAAATTTAAATTCAGCTTTGGAAAGAAGCCCCAGATCTCAGATGATAATAAAGTAGGGACAAGTGGAGGGGGACAGGAAAATGGACATGGACCTAACACTGAAGAAAGTGGGAGCCCCGGGAAGGCCTGTACCCTGGGGACCTGTTTGGAGCATCAGAAAGGACAGAAAGCCAACCTAGAAGCAACAGCTTCCCAGCAACCCTAAGAATCGCAAGGTCATTTATTTGTCTTCGCCACACCCTCCTCCAAGCAGCCTCCCTGCCTTGGCTCCTTCCTTCTGTGGGGTATCAGAACTCCAACCTCCACAGGGAACAGAGCTGGGCCTGGATGCAAATGTAACATGTTCAGGACATAGAAATACAGGCATGAGGCCAGGCGTGGTGGCTCATGCCTATAATCCCAACACTTTGGGAGGCCGAGGCAGCTGGATCACCTGAGGTCAGGAGTTTGAGACCAGCCTGACCAACAAGGTGAAACCCCATCTCTATTAAAAATACAAAAATCAGCCAGGCGCGGTGACAGGTGCCTGTAGTCTCAGCTACTCAAGAGGCTGAGACAGGAGAATTACTTGAACCCAGGAGGCAGAGTTTGCAGTGAGCCGAGACTCCAGCCTGGGTGGCGGAGCGAGACTCCGTCTCAAAAAAAAAAAAAAAAAGAAAAGAAATACAGGCGTGAGACAAGGGCAATGTGGCTGAGGACGAAATGCCTTACTTGGCCCTTGGCTCAGCGGCCACCTGACTGCATCCATTTGTGCGCCGAATCCCTCGGTGTTGTGAGGAAGACAAACCACTTTCACTAGGGCAACGCAGGCCATGGAAACAACCCCACTAAAAACCCAGCTGCGTGCTAAAAACACTTCTCCTTGACATTCCTTCAAACCCTTGGGCAGGATTATCTTTCTCTTCACGATAGCCTTAAAGACGCAGTATTTCAGGGAGGAAATACAAGGAAAAAGAGAACAGAGGCCAAGGATAATTTTGTAAAACAGATGAAAACCAAGATGTCTAAGCAAAGAACCCTGCTTCCTCCCAGACCCCAGGCGTCGCGTCAGATGCTGCTGGGGTAGGAAAAATAAAAGGAAGCCAAAGACTCTGCAAAGGACACAAGCACAGAAATGACAAAGCAAAAACCCAGAGCCATTCAGGGAAATAAAAGCACAAACACGCGGCCATCTGGGGCTGGTGGCTTTGTTCTGGTGCAGGGGAAGGCAGGGGCATGGGTGGTGGGGTGGCAGGTAGGAGCCTGGATCTGAGCTCGGCCACTCCTGAGCTAGATGACCCTGGACAAGCAGCTCACCCCTTGGAGCCTCAGTGTCTTCAAGGTAACACCTTTACCTCCAGAGCTGTTGTAGTAAGTAGAGATAATACATGAAGAGGCCCCAGGAGAGCAGAACAAACTTAGTTGCCGTGATTATTCTACCGTTGTATTCTTTTATATAAATTTAGTTCTAGATGAGGAAAAAACAAACAGCAGATCCAAAACCACCCAAGAATCCTAATCTCGTTTTCCCCATACTTTGAAACCGTCCCTGAGAATCCGACTGTCAAGGCTCTACAAAGAGAAAGCTGCCCACCTCTCATATCACTCACGAGGGGTTCTCTCCCTCACCCCATCTTCCTCGTGACAATTCCCCCGTGCTTGTGAATGAGGTCAGGGGTCCCTTTGTCTCCGTACAGCCCAACCAGCACCTACAATCCCAGAATAGATTTACTGAAGAAGTAAAGGGGTTTCGGAGAGTCTTAAATCAGAAAGGAGAGTATGGGGCTGGAAATCTAAACAGAATAATGACAAGAAGGATGAGGAGACAGCTACAGATGTACTTTCATTCAATAAATAACTGCACCATTCTAAGATTAAAACAGTCTTTCAGTCATCAGCATTGGCTGGGAAAAGCAATGAGCCTAGGCCGGGCGCGGTGGCTCAGACCTGTAATCCCAGCACTTTGGGAGGCCGGGGTGGGTGAATCACTTGAGGTCAGGAGTTTGAGACCAGCCTGGCCAACATGGCGAAATCCCATCTCTACTAAAAATACAAAATTAGCTGGACGTGGTGGTGCACGCCTGTAATCCCAGCTACTCGGAAGGCTGAAGCAGGAGAATTGCTTGAACCCAGGAGGTGGAGGTTGCTTGTAGTGAGCTGAGATTGAAAGACCAAGACTCTGTCTTGAAAAAAAAAAAAAAAAAAAGCAATGAGCCTAGCTAGCACTTCCAGAGGTGCATCCACAACTCCATGGGTAAGTACCTGGTCTTCCTCCACTCTTTCATTTCTATCTCTGGCCCAGATCCCTATGTGGCTACCAGCAACACAGACACAAGTTGTTTACCATCCACAAAGAAGCCCAGAGCCATAGACAGCTGGAGAAGACAAGGCTTCTGCATCACTGGCAAGGCTCATTAGTTTCACTTCATTTCCTAGGCTTTAACCCTGACTCTGATGAACCGTCTTGTCCAAGCTTGCTGTTAGCTAAAACAAGGGTTTCAGACAGGGAGGCAAAGGTATGAGATCATCCTTGTTCCTAGAAAAATGACTTCAAAGAAAAAAGCAAGGCATAGTCAATAGCAGTAGCTTCATCAACAGAGAACGGCCCACCACTGCTACCACATCCCATCTTGAGGCGTGCTGAGCAATGACGGCGCAGCAGGGAAAGGTGAACAGACAGTAATGTGGGGTAAGAGGTCAGGCTAGGCACAGCTCCACCGCACGAAAACGGGGAAAGGGAAAAGAGACCCATCAGTTCATTCCTTCCTTACAAAACAGCTATGGAATACACAGAATTTGCGTTTGTTTTTGTTGTTTTTGTTTTTGAGACAGAGTTTCGCTCTGTCGCCCAGGCTGGAGCGCAGTAGTGGCGCGATCTTGGCTCACTGCAACCTCCGCCTCCCAGATGCAAGTGATTCTCCCGCTTCAGTCACCCGAGTAGCTGGGATTACACGTGTGCAGGTGCACTACCACACTCAACTAATTTTTGTATTTTTAGTAGAGATGGGGTTTCACCATGTTGGCCAGGCTGGTCTCAAACTCCTGACCTCAGGTGATCTGCCCACCTTGGCCTCCCAAAGTGCTGGGATTACAGATGTGAGCTACCACGCCCAGCCAATACATAGGGTTTAAAAGGTCACAGAAAAGCACACAGCTTCAAAATGTCAGAAGACCTCAAGGCAAAAAAAAAAAAAAGAAAAAGAAAAAAAGTGGCCAAGCACAGTGGCTCACACCTATAATCCCAGCACTTTGGGAGGCTAGGGCCAGGGGATCACTTGAGGCCAAGAGTTCGAGACAAGCCTGGCCAACATGGCAAAATCATGTCTCTACTAAAATACAAAAATTAGCCAGGTGTGATGGCACACACCTGTAATCCCAGCTTCTTGGGAGGCTGAGACACAAGAATCGCTTGAACCCGGGAGGCAGAGGCTGCAGTGAGCTGAGATTGCACCACTGTGCTCCAGCCTGGGTGACAAAGCAAGACTCTGTCTCAAAAAAAAAAAAAAAAAAAAAAGAAAGTAAAGAAAGGAAAAGTTGAGCCAGGCATGGTGGCTCACAACTGTAATCCCAATGCTTTGTGTGGCTAAGATAGCAGGATCACTTGAAGCCAGGAGATCAAGACCAGCCTGGGTAGCATAGCAAGACTCCATCTCTACCAAAAATAAAAAATTAGCTGGGCATGATAGTGCACACCTCAATTTAAAAAAAAGGAAAAAAGTTAGAAATCAAGGATGCTGACTTAGCAGAACAAATGGCACACTATTCTTCCTTCTTTTTTTTTTGGCACCATCTCAGCTCATTGTAATCTCCTCTTTCCAGATTCAAGTGATATTCCTACCTCAGCCTCCTGAGTAGCTGAGACTACTGGTGCACACCACAATGCCTGGCTAATTTTTCATAGAGACAAAAAATTAGCATGTGTCAGGGTTTCACCATGTTGCCCAGGCTGGACTTGAACTCCTCAGCTCAAGCAATCCACCCGTCTTGGTCTCCCAAAGTGATAGGATTACAGGTCTTGTGAGCCACTGCGCCTGGCCTATTATTCTTTCTTATTTGCAAACAAGATAGACATGATCTTTGGACAAAAGGACAATGGAGGAGGGGAGGGGAGTTAAAAAAAAAAAAAAAGAAGGCAGCAATGGCATCATACATTGTAGGCTACTGTCTAGCAGAAGGTATCTAAGAAGTTTTTTGGAAGAAAATGAGTCAAACAAACTCAAGATGCAGAGAAGATAATGATGATATGGCAAAAAGATAAGAAGCATGTTTCTTTGCAGATGTGGAACTGCTTGGAGGACTGTGATAAAGGCCACTGTCCAGGCAAGGCCATTATCTGAATCTCTTACAATTAGCAGATATTACCTTTGTGATTAGAAAAGGCAAGCAAACTATTTCTATCTGAAATACACCACTTACAAATGTAAAATGTACAGCTCTCACTGAAAGGCTAATAGTTTAAGGAATATTGTCTTTTGAAATAATCTGGAACAGAAAGTAATTATCTACACTAATGAAACAGGAATAGCAAGCATAGATAATTCAATAAATATTTATAGAGTACTTCTTAAGTGCCTAGCATCACGTAGGAAGTAGAATTTTTAAAAAAGCATATCAGACTTTGAAAGTAAGGCTTACCATTATCAATGATCACAAAATCCTGGAAATAACCCAAGTACTCAACAGTAGGCAAATGGTTAAACAAATCATGGCAAGTCAACACAACCGGGGACTAGGGACATGACCAACTAGAATTGTTTAATACATAGGCCTAATAATGCACATATTCTAGTTACCAGTACTATACAGTTCAGTGCTTTTTAGCATATTTATAATGTTGGTAACCATCACGACTATCCAATTCCAGAACCTTTTCAATCACTCCAAAAACAAACCCGGTACCAATAGCTGTCATTCCCCATTCCCACCCACCCCCAGCCCCTGGCAACCAGTAATCTGCTTTCCATCTCTATGGCCTATTCTGGATATTTCCTAGAAATGTCATATAATATGTGACTTTGTGTCTGGCTTCTTTCACTTAGCACAGTGTTTTCCTGGTTCATCCATGTTGTAGCACGTGTCAGAACTTCACTCCTTTTGATGGCTGAACAACATTCCACTGGATGGGTAGGCCATATTTTGTGTTGCCATTCATTGGTTGATGAACATCTGGTTTGTTTCCACCTTTTGGTTCTTTTTTTGTGTTTTGAGACAGAGTTTTGCTCTCAAAACCCAGGCTAGAGTGCAATGGCGCGATCTCGGCTCACCGCAACCTCTGCCTCCCGGGTTCAAGCGATTCTCCCACCTTCAGCCTCCTGAGTAGCTGGGATTACAGGCATGCACCACCATGACTGGCTAAATTTTTCTGTATTTGAATAATGCTGCTGTGAATGCTCATACATATATTACGTTTTAAATATGTAATTTTTAACTATCCAGGCTGGCCTCCCCTAGTCATGCTTTAATTAGTCAAGGACTTGAACTCAGCAGTGTGACTCTAAAGCTCGACTCCCAACCACACCAGTGTACTCCCGTACTCCTCTGGTTTTCATTCTCTGATAGGAAACACACACAGCAGCCTAGGAATGCGCCGGATGGCAGTAGAAATTTAAAAGTCACTGTTAAAAATCAGCCAGGCAAGCCGAGGGCAGTGGCTCATGCCTGTAATCCCAGCACTTTGGGAGGCTGAGGTGGGTGGATTGCCTGAGGTCAAGAGTTCGAGACCAGCCTGGCCAACACAGTGACACCCCATCTCTACTAAAAATACAAAAAAATTGCCGGGTGCGGTGGCTCACGCCTGTAATCCCACCACTTTGGGAGGCCGAGGCGGGCGGATCACGAGATAGGAGATCGAGACCAGCCTCACCAACATGGTGAAACCGTCTCTACTAAAAATACAATAAAATTAGCTGGGCGTGGCAGCAGGCGCCTGTAATCCCAGCTACTCAGAAGGCTGAGCCAGAAGAATGGCGTGAACCTGGGAGGCAGAGCTTGCAGTGAGCTGAGACAGTGCCACTGCACTGCAGCCTGGGCGACAGAGCGAGACTCCATCTCAAAAACAAAAAAAACCAAAAAATTAGCTGGGCTTGGTGGCAGGTGCCTGTAATCTCAGCTACTAGGGAGGCTGAGGTAGGAGAATCACTTGAACCCGGGAGGCAGTGGTTGCAGTGAGCTGAGATCGAACCATTGCGCTCCAGCCTGGGCAACAAGAGCGAAACTCCATCTCAAAAAAAAAAAAGATAGAAACTGGGATACTAACTTTGGGTTCTGCTTTCCCCACTTGAAAGGACTGGATGGTGTCAAGCCTACTCAAGGGGAGAGGGTAGTAAGGAAGCCTGGAGACTAGATCATGGGAAACAGGAAAGGTTTATAGAATTGGGACTAAGAGAAATAAGAAAATAATATAGGCCGGGCGCGGTGGCTCACGCCTGTAATCCCAGCACTTTGGGAGGCCGAGGCGGGCAGATCACAAGGTCAGGAGATCGAGACCACGGTGAAACCCCGTCTCTACTAAAAATACAAAAAAAAAATTAGCCGGGCGCGGTGGCGGGCGCCTGTAGTCCCAGCTACTCAGGAGGCTGAGGCAGGAGAATGGCGTAAACCCAGGAGGCGGAGCTTGCAGTGAGCCGAGATCGCGTCACTGCACTCCAGCCTGGGCGACAGAGCGAGACTCCGTCTCAAAAAACAAAACAAAACAAAAAAAAGAAAATAATATAAAGGAGAAATTTACACGAAGAGACAGAGAGGGAAATAAGTTTTAAGATGAACAATACCAGCAAACATAACAATATACATCTGCTCGTTGATTTTGGCCACAGACATGAAGTCACAAAGGGACGTGTGGATTTCAGATGCCTATGTTGTGCTACCGCTTGGCTCCAAGGTCTACCACCTTCAGAAGCCCACCTGTGGCAGGCCGGGTGTAGTGTCTCACTCCTGTAATCCAGCACTTTGGGAGTCCGAGGTGGGTGGATCACAAGGTCAGGAGATTGAGACCATCCTGGCTAACATGGTGAAACCCCATCTCTACTAAAAATACAAAAGAAATTAGCTGGGCATGGTGGGGAGCCTGTAGTCCCAGCTACTGGGGAGGCTGAGGCAGGAGAATGGCGTGAACCTGGGAGGCAGAGCTTGCAGCAAGCCAAGATCAAGCCACTGCACTCCAGCCTGGGCAACAGAGCAAGACTCCATTTCAAAAAAAAAAAAAAAAGCCCACCTGTGGCAGACGTGGCTACCCTGCCAAACACATGAGAAAGTATGACTGACATGCCAAGGCTAAAAGACCACCCAGGCTGGTCAAATGAGGCACCTAGAAATTGTCCACTGCAGATTCAGGCAGGGGCCTGCAAACCCAGGAGGGCAGAAGCTACAGTTCATCTTCAGGACTTCAGTGATTAGTCACATCATAAATGTTCTAGTTTAAATTTTTAATTGTAAAAAGAATGTCTAAAATGGCCCTGAGAACAGACGGGTTCGGTGAATGTGATAAGGAGAGCAGGGCAGGCTGATAGTGGACCAGGGACAGAATCACTAAAGAGCCAGGAAGGCCTCTCCCTGGCAAAGGTGGGGAACCTGGAGAGCAGAGTAAACACGGGAAGAGAGACCTTGTGTGGACAGGGCGAGGAGAGGAGGGCGGCTGACCGAACACTGCACAAGGCACAGCTTCACAGCACAGACAGAACATGCTAGAAAGGGGGTGGCTACAATCGCTGCACTCAGAAGGCAACTTGGAAAACTGAGACAATGAAATCTACAAAATTCATGTGGAAAAGTGGAAGGGGAGAAGGGAGCACTAGAAAAGAGAGAACGTGAAGAAAGAACAGGCATTCTGAAGGAAAGTTTCTTTTTCATGTGTGAATACAATTAGGAATAAGCTAGATATCTATTAAAAAATGCTGATCTGGGAAATAAAACCTGTGCATTTACGAACACATCAATAGGTGATGGTCCCCTCGTCTTCTCCTCTGCAGAAATGTGCGAAATGGAAGGCCGACTCCTCCTGGAAGTGAAGTTCATTTACAGCTTGGTGTCCAAGGGGCAGCAATAAACCTCCCTGAGACTCAGGGGCTGAATGTTGTGACACGGGGCCAGTCCTTTAAAATGTGGAAGGCAGGCAAGCATTGAATGAGATCACACACATGAAAGTACCTTGGAAATGGTAAGGCACTACAAAAAGATGGTCATCTCTACGTAGATTAAATAAAGCAGGTACCCCTTTCTGTATTCAGACAATAGGACAACATAAAATGGCTTGAAAAAAATTTTTCAAAAAACAAGAATCAGGCCAGCCTGAAATCAGCACCTACCAAGATGAACTTGGCAGCAGAATGACCATGGGGTGTTCAGTCTATCTAGTAGTGCAAAAAAAGAAAGCATTAATTACTATCATTTTTGAGACAGAGTCTCAAAAATCTCAAAGTGCAATGGAGTGATCTCGGCTCACCGCAACCTCCGCCTCCCGGATTCAAGCGATTCTCTGTTCTCAGCCTACCGAGTAGCTGGGATTACAAGCATGTGCAACCTTGCCTGGCTAATTTTGTATTTTTAGTAGAGACAGGGTTTCTCCATGTTGGTCAGGCTGGTCTTGAACTCCCGACCTCAGGTGATCCACACACATCGGACTCCCAAAGTGCTGGGATTACAGGCATGAGCCACTGCGCCCAGCTGTGAGCATTAATCATTATGGGCAATTTCAGAAATCAAAAGGATAAAATAGCAAAATATTTGGGAAGGAAACACTACATGAAAGTGAGAATCTGCAACCAGGGACAAGGAGGGTCAGGGTCTAAAACAGGGTCATATCGTTTTTAAAAAGGGCCTGTGTACGATGCCTGCTCTCTAAGCAACCCTATCTGTACTACTTATTGAATGCTAGAATGGACTGAGCCACCATCTAAGACTTACCTGGTACCGATGGGTCAACCACAGATCTTTAAACCAGAAGAGGCTGACCCCAGAGATTCTATCTCCCATTATAAATCCATAAAGTAGCCTTCTGGGACAAATCAGTGTCATGTGAGTTTGAAACATGAGTCAGATTTCCAGGCCCAAACACAGTACTAAAATTTTGGGGGAGTGGCCGAACCCACTTCCATCTCATCACTGTGGTGCTGACAGCCTTACTTCTCAAATGTGAAAGCCAGCAAGCCCTGAGAATGCAAGCCATAACCCTAGGGATGCAAAGGCTCATCCTGAAAGTGCTACTTTATTTTTTATTTATTTATTTTTTTGAGACAGAGTCTCACTCTGTCCCCCAGGCTGGAGTGCAGTGGCACAATCTCAGCTCACTGCAACCTCTCCCTCTCAGGTTCAAGCGATTCTTTTGCCTCAGTCTCCCAAGTAGCTGGGACTACCATGCCCGGCTAATTTTTGTATTTTTAGTAGAGACATGGTTTCACCATGTTGACCAGGGTGGTCTTGAGCTCCTGATCTCAAGTGATTCACCCACCTCGGCCTCCCAAAGTGCTGGGATTACAGGTGTGAGCCATGGTGCCCGGCCTTCTTTTTATTTTTTACATATTTTTTGAAATAGAGACGGGAGTCTCACTATGTTGCCCAGGCTGGTCTCAAACTCCTGGGCTCAAGTGATCTTTCCACCTTGGCCTCCCAAAGTGCTAGGAATACAGGCATGAGCCACCACACCTGGCCAAATTAAATTTTGTCTTAGAAGCACAGGCAAGAAAATAAGGAACACTCAGGCTAAAACCCTAAGAAGGAGAAACTAGGGAGGCAAATTAACACTGAAGCTTTTATCTAGAGGGCATTTGCAGAACCAGGCAAACCTGAGCTTCAGTTTTCAAAGCCTCAGAAGGTCACAGAAGCACCGCCCAGAGCCCAGCCATGGTGGGAAATCTAAAGAGATCTTACCCCTAGTGAAGTTGGGACTTCCAAAGGATACTCCCTTAACCTAACAGTGAACCACAAAAAACTTCATCTACCCTTCCCTGTCCCCAAGAACTACCTGCAAGAAAAATCAACTGTCTAAATCCTTGGCACTGAGCAGGTAGAAAAACAAAAAACTCCCCCCAAGAAGCTTCAATCACAAAGCAGCCCTCACACAAACTTGCAGTCCAAAGTTGTACCACCCGGGTAATTAGAAAATACTCTGTCTATACTGCTGTATATACTGTTAGTAGGAGAAGGGCAAATTAGTTTTCAAAACCTCAAAACTTCGGTTTCGGATAATCTAGAAGAGTTAGACATGCCAGCAACTCCACTCCTAGTTTACACCCCAGAGAAATTCTTGCTCATGTGTTCCAGGAGCCATGTGTAAGAATGTTCCCGCCAGGTACGATGGCTCACGCCTGTAATCCCAGCACTTTGGGAGGCTGAAGCGGGTGGATCCCCTGAGTTCAGGAGTTCAAGACCAGCCTGGCTAACACGGCAAAACCCTGTCTCTATTAAAGATACAAAAATTACCTGGGCGTAGTGGTACATGCCTGTAATCCCAGCTACTTGGGAGGTTGAGACAGGAAAATCATTTGAACCCGGGAGGCAGAGGTTGCAGTGAGCTGAGATCACACCACTGCACTTCAGCCTGGGCGACAGAGGAAGACTCTGTCTTAAAAAAAAAGAAAAAAGTTCGCAGCACGGTTATTCCTGAGAGAGAAAAAAAAACAAAAAGCAGACCAAGGGCTTCTTGGCAACAGGGCAACAGAAAGGATCAACCCGCTGTGGATATTCATTCAATGGAAAGCTCTATGGCAGTGAACATGAACAGAGCCATGTGCATCCACATGGATGAATCGCAAATGTAATGCTGAGCATGTCACAGAAATCTACTGTTAGGATTCCAGGTCCAGGTGCTCAAAACCAGGCAAAATTCAACAATAAGTTATTCAGAGGTTGGCTATTGGTGGGAAAACTAACAAGAACAAAATAATAAATATCACAGAAGTCAGAATAGCTGGGGTGCCAGGTGTGGTGGCTCACACCTGTCATCCCAGCATTTTGGGAGACTGAGGCGGGCGGATCACCTGAGGTCAGGGGTTCAAGACCAGCCTAGCCAAATGGCGAAACTTTGTCTCTACTAAAAATACAAAAATACAAAAATTAGCTGGGCATGCTGGCACACACCTATAGTCCCAGCTACTCAGGAAGCTGAGGCAAGAGAATCACTTGAACCCAGGAGGCAGAGGTTGCAGTGAGCCGAGATGGCACCACTGCGCTCCAGCCTGGACAGCAGAGTGGCGAGATTCCGTCTCAAGAAAAAAAAAAAAAAAGGAATAGCTGAGGGAAGGAACTTCAACCAGGGAGGAACATAGGGGGCTTATATGGTCCTAACCTTAACCTGGGGATGGGAACACAGATGTTTTGTTTTAACATACCCTATGTTTTAAAAATGCCTTCTGTAAGTGTGGGATTTTGCAATAAACAAATGGTAAAATGAAAAAAAAAAAAAACCAAAAAAAAACCCATGCAATGGCACACAGAGTACTGCAGACTTCTTATCTGTGCTGACATGGGACGATTTCCAAGATACACTGATAAATGAAAAGGGCATGGAGCAGAAAGGGCACAGGAGAAAACAAACAATAGAAATGTTTCTATAGCTGGGCGCGGTGGCTCACGCCTGTAATCCCAGCACTTTGGGAGGCCAAGGCAGGTGGATCACAAGGTCAGGAGATCAAGATCATCCTGGCTAACACAGTGAAACCCCGTCTCTACTAAAAATACCAAAAAAATTAGCCAGGCGTGGTGGCAGGTGCCTGTAGTCCCAGCTACTCGGGAGGCTGAGGCAGAAGAATGGCATGAACCCGGAAGGCGAAGTTTGCAGTGAGCAGAGATCGTGCCACTGCACTCCAGCCTGGGCGACAGAGCGAGACTCCATCTCAAAAAAAAAAAAAAAGAAAAAGAAAAAAAGAAATATGTTTCTATTTCAAAGGGTATACCACCTCCAAAAGGATAGACAAGATAATTTAACCAGAAGTGGCCTCCTGGGAGGGGAACCAGTTTACTGGGGAGAGAGAAAAAATGAGACTTTTATACATTGCAATGTTTGTACCAGGTGCAAGTATTACGTAGCTGAACTGAATACCTTTTTTTTTTTTTTTTTTAAAGTTAAACACTAACTTTTTGGATTACCGCTTGGTAACCTGCTAGAAGACTATTAGGTTCAAAGGTAGCATCTCTGAGGAGTTACTTAGGTCATACCTGGGCCTCCTTTGCCCCATCAGTAACTGGTACATCAGAACTGTTTTCAGCATGGAAGGCACTCTACCGGCTCAAATGATTTCAATGGCAGGGTAGAACTCCAGCCCATCCAAGCCCAGGGTTCCGTAGAGACCCCTTGGTTGGACTCTGTCAGTGACTAAACCTTTGGGCTTACGCTGCTGGGCTGGCTGGGCTGGGACAAAAATCTCGCAGATGCAGCGGCTGAAATGTCCTTTTGAGGCCATAAATCCACTAGGAATGGCTGCATTTGCCCTTTAGCCCAGAAGTATCCTTAATTTGGCCCTGGGGGAAAAAAGCCTCTTTAAAGTTCTCTACAGCTGGAGAAGCTAGCCATCCGGGGAAAGAAAACTGATTCAGAACTGCAAAAACAACAAAGAAAGAAGCCAGATACAGGACCAGACACAGATCTTTTCTTGGAAGGTAAAATCCCTTATCTTGTGAATTTAGTCTCAATGTATGTCCCCTGTTGGCAGCAAATGCCCTGTCTTTTCTGCACACCAAAACGCATTCCAAAGTCCCAGCACAGGAACTATGAATATCAAGAAGTAGTTGGGAGAAAAACAGAAACAAGGGTTCTTAATTCATATTTTGTGTCTGCTAGGAGAATCCTTCTCTCTAAAATACCTCTCCCACCATGCACCTAAAAAATCCAATGGAAAACCTAAACCTCTTAAATCTAACACCTACAAATACATTGTTTTGGTCAGTGTAAATCTGTTTGCTAGAAGGCAGTTTCAGCTTCCGCCTATCCTGCCCCGGAAGCAAGGGGGAAAGCTCCAAGTACCCTGAAGGTGTGTCTCTCCTGACAGCTCTTCCAGAGGCCTCAGCCCTTCAGCCCAGGCTTACCAAACAGCAAGCGGCCCACCACAGAGGAGAGGCAACTGTCTCCACCAGAAACCATCAGATCAGGAGAAATGGGAGGCACTAAGAGCCAAGAACTAGGGAAAATCAGCTCAAGAATCTTCAGGCCCTACCAGACCTTTCTCCTCTCTGGGTAACATTTTCTCTGGGTAAGTCTCAAAGCCCATTGCTCTGGTCTCAAGCTGTCTCAATTTTCTCAGGAAATGCAGAGTTGGGCTTAAAAGCCCACCATCCCCAAAGATGATGCCCTGTCCCAATTCCCTGTTTCTTTTCTATTTGTCTCTCCACTTTTCCTGACCTCAGGTCTTGGAGTCAGCTCCCATTAGCTAAATAAATGGGGTGGCTTTTTCCACCTGCATTTCAAGATGAAGACTGAGCTGCAATTTAGAGCTCTCCAATCCCTCCCTCTACTTGGCCCATGACAACTTTTCTTCTGTGACACTTTATATTTGCCGCTTCCTTCCCATTGCAACCACTTCCTTAACCTCCACTTGCATCACTCCGGAATGTCTGAGTTATTCCCTGCTGAGCTAGTCCCCACCCAACCTTTGCCTCTCCCCATTCCCAGGCAGCCACCCACTCCGTCCAGAGGTTTTCCAAAATCCTATTCACCTCTGGGTAGTCCTGGCTCAGGCATCTCAGGGGCTTCTTATTGTCTCAAATCCCAACACACAGCTGGAGTTCACAGAATGAATTTCCAGCCCTAATGCTCACTATGCCCCATCAGCACATTCCAACATTGCTTCCCAAGTGCTAGGCCCTGAGGATTCCACAGTGGTCAATGCAGGCACAGCCTCCACCCTTGCCGGCTTCCCATTGCCTTCCTCCATGCCAGCAAGGCTGGGGCATCACCCTCTGTCTCATCACCATGGCCTCACTCTCTGTGCCACTGCCCGGGGGCACCCCCCTCCTATGAACTCAAATATCACACACACGAGGACCAGCTCTCCACCCACCTGAGAGAGTCCCCTTATCTCTCAGGGCCTCAGACTCACATATTCTGCCCTCAAGGGGTTCCCCTCTAACTGTTCACCACTGGTCCCATTAACAGAGCCACCAATACAATGTGTCCAAAGTGTCAGGCATATGACTGTGTTATTTCATTTGTTTATGTGTTATTTCATTTGTACAGAATGAATATGTGTTACTTCATTTGTATAAAAGTTATTGCATTTGATCTCTACCCAACAGCCCCCACTGGTTGGTTTCCTCATCTATAAAATGGGGGCAGTAATACAAGGAAGGAAGGTCTTAATGCCCTCATTTTACACATGAGGAAACCAAGGCTTGAAGAAGCTAAGGAACTTGCTAATCGGGGCTAAGCCTGAACTCCATCCTGTCCGCCTGACTCCAGGGTCCATGCTCTTAACCCTGCTATGCCATTCCCCTGGTAATTCCCTATGTGTGTTTTGTTTTTGTTTTTGAGATACAGTCTCACTCTGTTGCCTGGGCTGGAGTACAATGGCATGATCTTGGCTCACTGCAACCTCTAACTCCTGGGTTCAACTCATTCTCCCACCTCAGCCTCCCACCACACCCAGCTAATTTTTTGTGTTTTAGTAGAGATGAGGTTTCACCATGTTGGTCAGGCTGGTCTCGAACTCTTGACCTCAGGTGATCCACTCGCCTCGGCCTCCCAAAGTGCTGGGATTACAGGTGTGAACCACTGCGCCCGGCCCCCTGTGTATGTTTGTGCATTTAGCATCTCACCTGGCACAGAAGCAGGATCAATGAGGTCATTATTACTCTTCCACACTAGCCAGTCACTATGCAAGCATATATTTGGTCCAGCACGTGTATTCCTTCTCTCCCAACCACAGATAAACGACTCAGGGCAAAGCCACCTTGTCAGATCCTCCTGTAGCCTCACAGCATCCAGTAAGGAGCTGTGCATAGCACAGTAAATGCTGAAGGAAAGAACCATTTCTTAGAATACTACACAGTAATAACTTGTCCTCCTTAAGCCACTCAGTCATGTGAGAAAACTCAGGATTAGAAAATGGGGAATTCATTCTGCTAGATACTGAAATTGCCACTTAAGAACATCAGAAGTAAAAATGGACAGAAAGATGGCTCAGGTCAGCAAAAACACAAATAGCTATTTTGCAACCAGCTGGAATGGGGTAGTCAAAAGCCAGGAGGGCTGAAGAAAACCTTACAGTCCTACTGAAACAGCCTTGGGCAACATGGTAGGGAGAAGAGCCCTGCCTTAGATGGAGGTAGACTCCCAGTTGGCCAGAAGCCATGTGACAACAAATGGCTTTTATGATAAAAGTTGCAAACGTCCATAAAGTGATCAAGTTCAGAAGGAAAGGGGAGGGTCCCAGGTTGGTCTTTTCAGCCCTGTGCACTGTAACACCCTGCCACACCATATCGTAACATCCTGTGGAACAGCAGCATATTCTGAGAACCTCAGGCCAGAATCTGGTTTGCTGTTGTCAGAGCTTGGCTATAACTCTTCCTAGTGAAGCTGAGAGAGACACTGAATCTCTCTGAACCTCGGGTCTGTCATCCACAAACAGCAAAACCACAACCATAACCAGTTCCAGGGAAAACTGGTTAATAAAATAAAACTAGCCAAGTGCTGTAGCTCATGCCTGTAATCCCAGCACTTCGGAAGGCCGAGGCAGGAGGATCACTTGAGCTCAGGAGTGTGAGACCAGCCTGGGCAACACAATCTTTACAAAAAATACAAAAATTAGCCAGGCGTGGTGGCACATGCCTGAAGTCTCAGCTACTCAAGAGGCTAAGGTGGGAGGATCATTTGAGCCTGGGAAGTCGAGGCTGTAGTGAGCTGTGATTACGTCTCTGTCATCCAGCATGGGTGACAGAGTGAGACCCTGTCTCAAAAAAAAAAAAATTAGCCGGGTTGGTGGCACATGCCTGTAGTCTCAGCTACTCGGGAGGCTGAGGTGTGAGGATTGCTTGAGCCCAGGAGGTGGAGGCTGCAGTGAGCTTGGATGGTGCCACTGTACTCCAGCCTGGTGACAGAGCAAGACCCTGTCACAAAAAAAAAAAAAGGAGAGAAAAAATGAAATAAAACTATAAAGTGCTACACACACATAAAGGATATTATCAACAACAGAACATCAGCAGTCAGCTCCATGTGGAGTCCTGGAGTAACACTAGTTGAGATTAGACCCCAGTATTTGTTGATCCCCTGACAGTTAATGGGCAGGGGAGAGAGGCCACCATTATTGTTATTGGCAATTGCTCTATTTTTCTTGAGGTAAAGGGTGAATTCCCCTTTGCGAGCAAAACATCTTTTTCTGTATTATAATTCCATTCTGCTATCTCCAAGCATTCAGTAAAATGTTGTGAAATGCCTGACAGCCCGTTTGCATCTTTAAGGCAGTAGGTATGAAGGGTGAAGTAACAGCCCTGGGGCAGGGAGAACTAGGCAATATGCAGAAGAGAACAGCTGGCCAAGGAAATAACCAAGCCAGACAGATGACATTCATTTAACATATGTTTTTCACTCCCTAACTATGTTCCAAACTTGGTGGAACACATAAGCATCCCTGGGGTATTTCTAGAAAACCTTGGGGAAGGGAACTCTGTAAAAGACAGGTCTTCCTTTTTTTTTTTTTTTTTTTTCTTTTTTTTTGAGATGGAGTCTCACTCTGTCACCCAGGCACCCAGGCACCCAGGCTCCCAGGCTCCCAGGCTGGAGTGCAGTGGCACGATCTCGGCTCACTGCAACCTCCGCCTCCCAAGTTCAAGCAATGATTCTCGTGCCTCTGCCTCCTAAGTAGCTGGGACTACAGGTATGCACCACCACTCCTGGCTAGTTTTTGTATTTTGGTAGAGATGGGGTTTCACCATGTTGGTCAGGCTGGTCTCGAACTTCTTACCTCAGGTGATCCACCTGTCTGGGCCTCCCAAAGCGCTGGGATTATAGGCGTGAGCCACTGTGCCCAGCCTAAAGACAGGCCTTCCTACAGGTCAAGGAAGCTTGACTAATGGTTATTAGGGATTATTAGGGATTAAATTGAAAAACTGTCCCTGAAGACAAAGAGGTCAGGGCCATCTATGACTCAAAAGTCCAATAATTACAGTTGAAGGTTTTGCCTTCAACAGCGTTCATCCCACTACCTTCTGGCTCCCACAGTTTCTGAGGAGAAATGAGCTGTTAATCTGATCAAAGATCCTTTGTACAAGATAAGTTGCTCATCTCTTGCTGTTTTCAAGATTCCTTGTCATTTGACACTTTAGTTATGAAATATCTCGCTGTGGATCTCTGATATTCATCCTCATTGGAGTTCACTGAGTTTCTTGAGTGGGTCGGTTATTGTTTTTCATCAGCTTCTGGCCATTCTTTCTGACCCTTTCTCTCCTCTCCTAGGACTCTCATCATGCATATGTTGATTTGCGTGACAGTGCACCATGGGTCTCTGAAGCTGTTAACTTTCCTTCATTCTTTCTTTCTTTTTTTTTTTTGAGACGGAGTCTCGCTGTGTCCCCCAAGCTGGAGTGCAGGGGCGTGATCTCAGCTCACTGCAAGCTCTGCCTCCCGGGTTCACGCCATTCTCCTGCCTCAGCCTCCCAAGTAGCTGGGACTACAGGCGCCCGCCACCGCGCCCGGCTAATTTTTTGT